>NC_135596.1:2385166-3008790 GCF_965152235.1 Eretmochelys imbricata
CTCAGCGCCGCTTGAAGGGGCTCCCAGGCTCATCTCCCCGCCAAGCCGGGCTGTGCAGCCCACACGGTCCCTCTGCCCTGCCGGGGGGAAAGGACAACTCGGACTCGGGCCCCGCTTCTTTCTCCAAATTCCGCGGAGTGACCCCGGGCTGGCCCGGGGCGGCTACTGCCGAGCCCCGTCCGGATCACAGACCCGAACCAAGCCGGCAAACAGACCCCCCCGCCAGGCGTGGGCCCGCACCGCCGGGGGCGGACTCGGAGGGCAGCGAGCGGCTCTCCCCGGGATCGGGCTCCGGGCGCGCAGAAAAAGCCCCGGAACGCGCCGGGGAAAGCCGGAGTTTCAAGGGGGCGAAGCTTCAGAAACTTGTCAATTATACTGGTGCGGGGACAACCCCGGCCCGGGCCAGGCGCCGCCGCGGAACCGGGCTCTTCGCGTTTGGGAAAGAGAGAAAAAGTCTCCAAAAAGTTGGATCTAGACACGGGGAGGGAGGCGCCCGGGGCTCCGCGCTCACACCCAGCCAGACCCCTAGCGACCCCCCAACACCCGGGCACGGCCCTTTTCCGGGGGCTCCCCGCCCCGGAGCGCCCGGCTGCCGCTGGGATTGGCCTGCCTCGCCCAGCCCCGACGGCACAAGCCAGGCTGGCTGCGCGGCACCGTGCCGGGGAGCGAGGACGCTTGTTACCGGCCCTGAACCTGCCGCCGCGCCCGGCGCTGCAGGGAAGCTCCCAGCTGGGGGGCGGCGCGGGCGCTGCGCCGGGCAATCGGCTGCCTGGCAGGATGCTCCGGCCTGGAGCGCCTGGACCCGGTTGTGCCCCCCGCCGGCGGCTGGATGTGACTTGCGAACCTATTTACCGTACAGAGCCGCCTCCTCCGGGTGCGAGCCCAGGGGCTGGGCGCTGCAGGGAACCGGCAGCTGCTCCGCTCTGCTGGCCTCCCCCAGGCTGCTCGCGCTGCTTTTGCTGGCCGCGAGGCCGGGCACCTGCAGGGGGCCCAGGAGCGAGTCCTGATCCCTGCTAAATCCCAGGATCACGTCGATGCTGTGCACGCGCCCTGCACCCCCCGCGCCGCTTCCGCAGCCCTTCAGCAACACCTGCTGCTGCTGCAGGGCCCCTGCCTCCAGCACGTTCATGGGGCCCTCCTGCAAGGCCAGGTGCATTCAGACAGGTGGGAAGCAGAGGGCTGGCAGTGTATGTGGGGAGGCGGGGAGAGGCTGGAGATGGGGGTGTCTGGGGATGGGTGAGTGGAAGGATGGGTGAGGTGGGTCTGTAACTGTGGGGTCAGTGGGTGGGGGTGAGTGGAAGGATGGGTGAGGAGGGTCTGTAACTGTAGGGTCAGTGGCTGGGGGTGGGTGGAAGGATGGGTGAGGTGGGTCTGTAACTGTGGGGTCAGTGGCTGGGGGTGAGTGGAAGGATGGGTGAGGTGGGTCTGTAACTGTGGGGTCAGTGGCTGGGGGTGAGTGGAAGGATGGGTGAGGTGGGTCTGTAACTGTAGGGTCAGTGGCTGGGGGTGAGTGGAAGGATGGATGAGGTGGGTCTGTAACTGTGGGGTCAGTGGCTGGGGGTGAGTGGAAGGATGGGTGAGGTGGGTCTGTAACTGTAGGGTCAGTGGCTGAGGGTGAGTGAAAGGATGGATGAGGCGGGTCTGTAACTATGGGGTCAGTGGCTGGGGGTGAGTGGAAGGATGGGTGAGGTGGGTCTGTAACTGTGGGGTCAGTGGCTGGGGGTGAGTGGAAGGATGGGTGAGGTGGGTCTGTAACTGTAGGGTCAGTGGCTGGGGGTGAGTGGAAGGATGGATGAGGTGGGTCTGTAACTGTGGGGTCAGTGGCTGGGGGTGAGTGGAAGGATGGGTGAGGTGGGTCTGTAACTGTGGGGTCAGTGGCTGGGGGTGAGTGGAAGGATGGGTGAGGTGGGTCTGTAACTGTGGGGTCAGTGGCTGAGGGTGAGTGAAAGGATGGATGAGGCGGGTCTGTAACTGTGGGGTCAGTGGCTGGGGGTGAGTGGAAGGATGGGTGAGGTGGATCTGTAACTGTGGGGTCAGTCGCTGGGGGTGAGTGAAAGGATGGATGAGGCGGGTCTGTAACTGTGGGATCAGTGGCTGGGGGTGAGTGAAGGGATGGGTGAGGTGGGTCTGTAACTGTGGGGTCAGTGGCTGGGAATGAGTGGAAGGATGGGTGAGATGGGTGGGTGAGTGGCTGAGGTGCAGGCTGCCAGCCCCGCTCCTGGCACCGTCCTCTCTCTCTGTCTCTCTTTCACCCTCTTCTCATTTGCGCAGCTCTTTTCATCTGCAAGGAAAGAAGAGAGAGAAGGAGGGTGAGAAACGCACTGGCCCCCTGGATTCTGCATCAGAACCGCAGTCCATTGCCATCACCCACTCCTCTGGCCCAAGGATGCAGCAGCACCAGGCTCCCCAGACCAGGTGACCAGGGTCCATCCCTGGCTAGGGCAGAGCTCCAGGGCCCCAGGCAGCTAAGCAGGCTGGAGGAGCCAGACCTACCATCATCCCATGTTTCTGAACACCTGTCCCTACATCCACCTCTGCTTTGGAGAGCTCTCCTCTGGGCCTGGTCTTTCCCCGGGCAGCCTAGAGACACTCTGCCCTCCTGGAAAGGGTCTGGACAAGTGAATTTGGCCATAGGTGCTGGAACGAGGGGTGCTGGGGGGGGGGGGGGGGGGCTGCATCTCCTGGCTTGAAGCGGTTTCCATCAGATACAGGGTTTACAGTTTGGTTGAGTGGCTCTCAGCACCCCCACTGTATTAATTGTTCCAGTGCCCCTGAACTCGGCCCCCTGTCAGAACAGGCTCTGGGTTGGCCCCTTGTCTCGGGGGTGTGAATGGCCCAGTAGGGAGTCGACAGCCCAGCGGACAGATGCTCTCCACCTCTGTGCCTTGTGAAGCTCACTGGTGCCCATGAACCCGCACAGCGATGGGGGGAGGGTGTTGGCCTTGGAGTCTGGATTCGGCTTCAGTCTCCCTTCCACTAGATCGGTCCGTAGCAAAGAATTCTTTGTGTGTTTGGGCATGTGTGTCTGTGGGGTGTGTGTGTGTCCGTATCTGGGGGCAGGGGGGACTGTGCATGTCTGGGGTGTGTGGGCATGTCTCTAGGGGTGTGTCTGCAGGGGAGGGCTGTGGCGGGCCTGGGTGTGTCTCTGTCTGTGTTTGTGTTTGTAGGGTCCATTGCCTGAGTGGCCATGTGCTTGTTTGTGGGTGAGTGCGTGTGTTTAAGTGGTGCGGTATTTGTGTGGCATGTATGCATGTGGTGTTTGTTTGTGTGTAGGGGAGGGCTTCTTGCCTGAGTGACCAATTACCTGTTTGTGTGCAGTGTGCTGTGTTGTGTATGTGTTTGTGCAGTGTGTGTGTGTGTGTGGGGGGGCGGCTAAGAGCTGGTTGCCTGGGTGACAGTTTCCCTGTTCCCTTTACACCAAGCCCAAGGCGGCCTGTTCAGTTGGGAACGCCCCAGCACCTGGCCGCTCAGTTCTGTCACCTCCATCCTCAAACCTCTAGAGGTCTGAGCTGCAGCTATTGAATCCAGGGACCAGGCTGCTGCAGGAGCAGGAATGGGTCGTCCGCTTCCTGGCTGGGGTTAGTGCGCGCCTGTCTTCTAGGACGAGCAAAAATACGGATTTTAAAAAATCAACTAATAAAGAGCCTGTGATGCAGGAGCCTACAACAATGCGAGCTGGGGCAATGGGCAGGCAGCTGGGGCAAACCCACCGGTGAGTGGGATCCACAGTGTAGCGGGGATGGGGTCGGGGGCTGGTCACGCATGGCTCTCTAATTTCCCCTACAATCCCAGCATCTCTGCTTTAACTGCACACACAACAAGGAAAGAGGAAAGCCAGTGAGACATAACCAATGGAAAGAATGAGACTAGATAATCCCGCTGAGTGGGAGCAGGAATAAAACAAGCAAGGCATTAAAAAAATAACAGAATCAGATACATAAATAATGAAGTAAAACAAGAAGACGGAATGATACATAAGGGAATAAAGCAGGGAGTAAATCAGAAAATAAATAATAAATAAATTAAACAATAACATTTAATAATGTCTAAAAAGGAAGAACAAAAATCCAATTTCTCTGTTTGTTGATCTGTCCTTATACACACCCATCTATCTGCGGAGCCACCAGGATCTGACCCTCTGTTTGAAATAACCCGTTTCTCATTATGTTTTTAAATCCCAGATCAGTGCAGCCCTTCCTCCTGTTAGAATTGGGCCAGTGTTTTCATTTCCACCTCTGATTTTGTTTTGACGTGCAGAGATCCTGTAGAGCCCCCTGTGCTACCCCCTCCTCTCCTTATTGGCTCTCATGCCCTCCTGAGGCCCTATCTCACATTTTCACCCTTTTATTTTCATTGGTGTCACCCTGGTTAGAAAGATCACTCTACCTAGCAGAAACAAAAAGGCCCCACAACATCAGAAACTTGATTGGTTATGTAAATGACCAGAGATGGCAGAGGGCACAGATCCTGCAGTCTTTGCCATGCTCCCCGCAAATGGCAAGCTTTGGGTGGGTGCAGAATTTGCCCCCTGACGCACAGTCCCATTGGCTTGACTGGAGCTGCCCTCCCCGCAAATGGAGAAGTCAAACTACACCTATGGTCTTTGCTCAGGCAGAACACTGATTGGTGTCCCAATGCATAATGCAACCAGCTCCCCTTCTAAACATTCCATCTGCTGGTCCCATTCCTGTTAGTAAATCAATTCAAATAAAGAAAAGAAAACCTCTAAATAAATTCAGGGTGTGTGTGTTTCAAGAATCCCTTCTAGAATTTTTAAGGAAGCTTAATTGGATTCATTCAGCTAAAAGAGCTGATTTCGATTTCCCGTCTCGGTCTTTGGCGGATCCTGATATTTCATTATGAACGCCATGATCACAGCAGCAATTTTTGGTTTTAAGTGCTTAATCTTTAAGACTGTAATGAAGGAAACTGCAAAGACACAAAATCTCCTGGGGATTTTCCTCTGTTTTGATTTATTCTTGAGCACACTTTTGTTCCTCTACAATTTTGCATGGGAGTGGGGTTAGCAGCTACCCATCTTTTTAAAAAATAAATAAATAAACTGTGAAACAGTTAAGAGCATTTTTTTCATGCTGAGATAAAGATCAGAGAGAACCAGTGAATAAAACAGTTGTATTCTCTCTCTGCAACTTGTTAGTCAAATGATTGGGATTCCTGGGGATTCCCCTCCACCCCCCCAAAAAAACCCCCAAAACTTCTGAAGTTTAACAGAAATGCAAAGAAAAAAAGCAAAAGGAAAGAAAAAAAAAGAGGAAATGTAAAAGAAAAAAGAAGAAAAATGTAACAAAAGAAAAAAAAGAAAAGACATACAACTGACAGGCTGTTTCCAGCTTTGTTGAGAAACTCAGAATACTTGTTTGTTCCCATTTGCTTTTCAAATCTATTTCTTAAGAGGGAAAGAGAGCCAAGGAAGCCAAAATATCCAGGGGCCTGGCTTCTTATTTGGATGACCTGTCTCTATTAGCAGGTGAATGAAGGGGGGAGAGAGTAGGCCAGATGCTGCCCTCTGATCCTTAGGTATAAAGCAGGAGGGAGCCAGTGGAAGTCAATGATGGAGTTACTCTGGTGAGAGGGAGAGGAGAACTGGGCCACACCGGCAAGCATCAAGTTTTTAGTGCTACTTTTCTGCTGATTTCCAGAGCACATTTTATACCACATTTGCCCCTCAGCCCCCTCCCTCCCCAACCCCCTGTGCATGACGTTAGCATTTCTATTCCCCCCAGTGACCACCGCAGGACCTGTGCTTCTTTCCAGAGACCACATTTCTTTTTCAGCATCTCTCCCACACCTCTCCCTGCTGAATTAGAAGAAAACAAAATTACCTGCTGGGCCCCACTTGGATTTTCCAGGAGTATTTAACTTGGGAGGTCCCTCCTGGAAAGCAAACAAGCGGCTCAACCTCACCAATCTTGCAGCTTGGCAGCCAAAGTTCCCTCTAGTCTCCTTATTTGTCACAGAACCATCTCACTAAGGCTCGAGAGAATCTTTATTTAGTCTTGCAGATGTCACCGGGCCCTGCAGATTGGAAATGAGTCCAAAGGATTAAGGCGAGGTCATTAATTGGAGGCCTTCCCCTTTAAGAATGATTGACAGTTACTTTCTGGACAAGTAATTGCTCTAAATGTCCCTTCAGTTCAGGGGAGGGGGAGAACTCTAATGGTGGACAAAGACGGGAACTGCCTTCCCCACTCAGATTGTCTCCTGTACAAAGGCATCCTGCTGGAGTTTTCCTTGTAATCCCCTCATTACTGAAGAGGAAAAGAATTAGAAACACAGAGTGAGGAGAAGAAAGGCAGAACGGGCTGCACAGGGAGAAAGGGAAACAATTTGCTTTGGCCTTTTTAGCAGCCCAGAGTTTTGGCGGAGGGAAGTTCACTGACTCAGGCCTCAAGCACAGCCCTGTGGGGGAAGGCGCGCCCCCAAACCCGCCTTCTCCTTGGTGGGCACAAGGCCGTGAGCCTGGCTCCCATAGCCATCAGGACACTTTACCAGCCCAGCTGCAGGGAGAAAGGCTGTCTGACTGTGTAGCTAGAGGCTTTGGAGTCAGGAATGGTAGGTTCACATCCTGCCTTTTCTGTGGGTTCCTTGGGTAAAATGCCTAATCTCTCCAGGGCCTCAGTTCCTCTCCTATAGCAGGGGAGTGATAGCCCTTCCCGGGTCCATGGGGAGGGTAAACTCGCGGGGCAGGAGCTGCCTGTTGTTACAGGGATAGTACTCATGACAGCTGCCCTCTATGATGGTGGGAACAAACAGGCTATTTCATTCACATCCCTGCTCCACAAAACATGACTGCCTCTGGGGGGAGGTGAAGGTCCCCCACTGAAAACACAAGAATGCCAGCAATTCCCTGCACCCAAACTCCTGGAGCCTGCCCTCCCCATGGCGGGTCCCCTGCATCCTGGGGTGCTGGTCAGGAAGAATGGGGTCCTGGGAACCCAGAGCTACTCTCTGGGTGGCTGAAATGTCATCCCCTCAACCCCGTGTTTTAGCCTCTGCACAGTTGGCTTGTCTCCAAGCGCTATTCACATGGGTGGTTGGTCCCCGGGGATGAGGGGAGAAATGGAGAGGAGTCGCACACAGCCAGAGGGATAGTGCTCAAGCACATCACAGAGGGAGGGAAGTTACAACTTTCATGTGTCCCTGGCGGCCTTATGGAACCCTCCTACTAATGCTCACATGCTGTCATACATGCCACCCCCATCCCCCGATGCACACATGTCATCCCCCAAACCATGCTGCAATGCACATGTACCATCCTCACCCCTACCCCCAATGCACGCATACCGTCCCCAAAACCATCCTCCAATACACACATTCCAGCCCATCCCCCAATTCACATGTACCATCCCCACCCACACTCATCACCCCACGCACATGACCATCACCATGCCCATATCCCCTATGCACACATCCCACCCCACCCCCATCCCTCATGCAAACACACACACATCCCATCCTCCTGTGCACATATGCTGTCCCCACGCTCACCATTCCCAATGCTCACATACCTACCCCATGCCCATCCCCCTGGGCGCACAACCAATCACACACACATCCCCAGTGCACAGATACCACCCCCGTTCCCTTCTGCACACACATACCCCTCACCCCATCTGCCCCAAGTCACAGACACCACTCTTGCATCCCTCCAGAAATACTGTTTCACAACATGTCAGGGATGCTCTTTGTAATCACAATCGTCTGCTTGGGAAAACTGGCCCTACGAGCTGCACCCAGCCAATGAGAGAACAGAGACACCCCCTCTGCGGCCAGGGAAAAGAAGCTAGAGATGGGTGGAGGTAGCATCTGCCCAGTGAAAGACAGCCACACGGCATAGCAGTTCCACAGCTGTCAGTGGGCATCGAACAGAGGAAAAAGAAAAGGAGGACTTGTGGCACCTTAGAGACTAACAAATGTATTTGAGCATCAGCTTTCGTGAGTTACAGCCCACTTCATCCACTGCATGCATCCGATGAAGTGGGCTGTAGCTCACGAAAGCTGATGCTCAAATACATTTGTTAGTCTCTAAGGTGCCACAAGTCCTCCTTTTCTTTTTGCGAATACAGACTAACACGGCTGCTACTCTGAAATCTGTCATAGAACAGAGGAAGAGGCTCTTCAGGGGAGCTACTCCTGGCTGCCTCCGAGCGAGAGAGACTCGATAGCCTGGTGGTCAGAGCACTCACCTGGGCTTGGGAGCCTCTGGGTCCAGTCCCCCTGCTCCAATCACTCTTTAAGTATCTATCAACAGTGGAACAGCTTCACCAGGGAACCACACTGTGACGCCCCGCCCCCCCCGCCCCCCCCGGCGTTGTGAGGCACCTGACCACCACCTGCCCTTCGTGTGAAGCAGTCTTGTCTGGGCCTGCTGGGGGCTCAGTACCCTGAAACCACCCGCCTCTGGCAGCACAAGCCCTGCCCTCCAGGCCCCCGCAGGCCTCGCTGTCTCTGTAAGGTAGTGACAGGCACACACCGACCCCTGAGTTCTCCCAGCGTTCCCTGCAGTGTCCAGCCCCTTCTCCACTGACTGCTCACAGAATTAGCAGGGCGGCTGTTCCCAAGGGAGCAGAGCACACCAGCGGTAAGATTCAGCTCAGGGCCAGCACCTTGCTTAACACCACAGCTCTGAGCTGTACTTCCAGGGAAAACACGACTACGTTAATTATCAAAGAACAGAGATTCGAGTCACAGTGAGTAAGAGTATTGCAAACACGGGTTACATATAAAACACAATCAGAACAGGCTTTCTAGAGACTAAGCTTCACTAACAGGTTCATCTCCTGTCTGAAGTTTGCTTTCACCCAAAGTTCTCTCCAGCGTTTTCAGCCAAGCCTGGCTGAGACCCCTGTTCATGAAGTAAAATCGGTGTCCTTTTACTTCCTCAGTATGTCCTGGTGTCTTTTCTGCCCCAAAATATAGTCAAGCAAACCTTTGAAATGCCCCTCAAGATAAGGGTCTCTCCCCAGCTGAGACTTGCTGATGTGGGCTGTGTAGACATACCCTGATGGGGCAGAGGCCTGGGCCCGGCCAAATCTCATTACTGAGGTAGCACACCTGAGCAGGGAGCCAGTGATTCCCTGTCAGAGCAGCAGGGAGCTTCAGGAAGGGAGAAGGGGAATGGGAGCTAGACAATGTGAAAGGCCCCTGCAGTGAAGATCCTGAGCCCGGGGGAATTGGCCCAGTGAGTGGTCTGCTAAAGCAGGGAAGACCCTGAGATGCCAGGGGAGTTTGGGGCTGAGCACAGTTTAAGGTTGGGAGTGAAGACCTTTGTGTTTCATTTTGAAGGTTAATGAAGGAGACCCTAAGGAGGGCTGTTGTGATTGGACTTGTAAAAGCCTCTTTTCTGAGTTTATTCAGGAACCAAGAGAGGAAACTGAGGCAAGGGGCTGCTTGCAGGGCTGACCTGAAGCCATGAAGAAGTGCCTGCAAGGAGGCCACTCTCTGATAGTCCTGCCGGCCCCATGGAATCGACATGATTTACCGAGAATGAGCTAGAGCCCTTCTCCACTCCTGATTCTGGCTCTCAGTGATTTTTATACCACTGTGACACCACTAAGTGGAGTTGCAGAATTAGGCCCTTAGTTGCTGGTGATGCCCAAGATAGAGAACCCAGCTTGGCTTATGGATTCCAGGCTCTGTGTGTGGCATTGAAAATTTGCTTTTTTACTGATAGGCTGAACAGATTTGATCAGGAGTCACTGAGACCCAGCAATCATGCAGCCCCATGGTGCCAGGTCTATTATTATTATTACAGACAGAGCAATGCTTCGAGCTCAGGTGGACTAACACTTCTCATTATATTTTCACTTGCTTATAACTGTCAAACTTTTACTGATTGGGCTGAAATTTTCTGTGCTGGGTTTTTGTCACCTCCTGATTTATTTATTTAGTAAGTTTCAACTAAAAGCGTTCAGCTGTTTCTGAGAAGGAGGCCAGAGGGAAAATGCCTTGTTTCGCCTCTGAATCAGCAGTGTTCCGTTTGAGAAGACCTCAGTGAGCCCAGTGTGAAAACAGCAGCCTCAGTCCAGCTTGTGTGCAGCATTCTCCCCAGCAGCATAGCTGCACAGTGGGCTGTCCCAGGTGCTCCAGGAATGGCTGGTCTTGGTGCAGCAAACCACGTCACACCTGAACCTGTGAAGATGGCTCCAGAGGCAGCATGGGAACCCAAGTCCTGGTAGCTGTTCATCCAGCCTGGTGATGAAGTGGGAGCTCCTGGTAGTGGCAGAGGCTCTCCCCCTTTCTGTTCACCACAGTGAGCTCATGATGTTATCAACTGGACAGAGAGTGTGCAGCACTGTCCAGGTAGGATTTCTGCTATGCAGTCAGTGGTGACGTACATCCCACATATCCCTGAACTGTGGCATTGTGATATTTGCTGTACGTTGGTGATCAATTTGTTGACTGCATTCTGACACCAGATGTTAAGTGGAAGAATATTGGCTAGGACTGGGAATCAGGCAAGTTTTGTTGGCTTCAGTGTGCTCATGATAAATCTCATAGTATGAGTGAGCTGTGTGTCTAGTTGTCCAGTGTGGGCAGAGTGCACAGTATTCACCAGATGAGTAGTAGAAAGCGAGCCCCAGACTACACAGTGTTTATGGTTAGCCTCCCCAGGTGGACCCTACCAGAATGTGCAGGAGCCAGTTGTGGCTCTTGATCTTTTGAGCTACTTTAGTGCAATGATATTTGGATGTGAGTGTGCAATCTAGGAGGGCCCACACTGGCTTTGAATCATGGACCAGCTCCTAACCATTCCAAAAAGATGTTAAACGGAGAGTGGAAGCATGTTGATACTGTCTCTGAGATACTTGATTTCCATTTCCATTTCTTGCAGTAGTCACCTATGGCAGCCATATGACGGTTCAGGGTCTCTTCAATCGTTTGGAAGTCACATTCCATGAGGCCAAGCAGATATCATCAACGTACATGAACCACCTGGAGATGGTGCTCAGTAGATCACTGGTGAATATATTAAATAAAGCTGGTGATGGCACCCCACCTTGTGGGAATCTGTTCTTCTGGAATATGCAGGTGCTGGTTTTGTGGCCCAGAGCCCCCTGAAAATGTTTACCTCAAAGCATCAGCTCAGTTGCCATGACAACCCATCTAGGAAGAACTCTTGACCTCCTGTATTGCAGACCAAAGAGCCAGATGGTGTCAGGCTACTGTAAGGTCAAAAAAGACAACTCCCATTTTCTTCTTCTCTTGAAATCCATTCTGAGTCTATCACTGGTCTAACACTTGGTCACATGTGTTTCAGTTTGGTGGGAAACCTGCCTGATTATCACTCAGAAGTTGTTCTCTCATGGGTGTCATAGGATCATCTGCTCCAGGAGTTTGTAGCTTCAACTCAGGAGTGATAGTGGGCGATGGCTGGCTGCTAAAGGCACAAAGGCAGGTCATAAATGATCTGGAGGATGGCATGGATTGCACCCTCAGCAAGTTTGCGGATGACACTAAACTGGGAGGAGTGGTAGATACGCTGGAGGGTAGGGATAGGATACAGAGGGACCTAGACAAATTGGAGGATTGGGCCAAAAGACATCTGATGAGGTTCAACAAGGACAAGTGCAGAGTCCTGCACTTAGAATGGAAGAATCCCATGCACCGCTACAGACTAGGGACCGAATGGCTCGGCAGCAGTTCTGCAGAAAAGGACCTAGGGGTGACAGTGGACGAGAAGTTGAATATGAGTCAACAGTGTGCCCTTGTTGCCAAGAAGGCCAATGCCATTTTGGGATGTATAAGTAGGGGCATTGCCAGCAGATCAAGGGCCGTGATCATTCCCCTCTATTCAACATTGGTGAGGCCTCATCTGGAGTACTGTGTCCAGTTTTGGGCTCCACACTACAAGAAGGATGTGGAAAAATTGGAAAGAGTCCAGCGGAGGGCAACAAAAGTGATTAGGGGACTGGAACACATGACTTATGAGGAGAGGCTGAGGGAACTGGGGTTGTTTAGTCTTCAGAAGAGAAGAATGAGGCGGGATTTGATAGCTGCTTTCAACTACCTGAAAGGGGGTTCCAAAGAGGATGGATCTACACTGTTCTCAGTGGTAGCAGATGACAGAATAAGGAGTAATGGTCTCAAGTTGCAGTGGGGGAGATTTAGGTTGGATATTAGGAAAACCTTTTTCACTAGGAGGGTGGTGAAACACAGGAATGCGTTACCTAGGGAGGTGGTGGAATCTCCTTCCCTAGAAGTTTTCAAGGTCAGGCTTGACAAAACCCTGGCTGGGTTGATTTAGTTGGGGATTGGTCCTGCTTTGAGCAGGGGGTTGGACTAGATGACCTCCTGAGGTCCCTTCCAACCCTGATATTCTATGATTCTATGATTTACCTGGCTCTGATAAAGCTATCACCTTAGCATTCCACCAAATCTTGGGTAGCCTGTTCTCTGGTGTGATGTGAGTCATGAAGATGGACAACCAGTGTTGGCTTTTTTTCCTATGATGTTGTAGTACTTCTGGTGATACAATGTCAAAGCCACAGCCTTTTCCTGTTTTCACTGAGTTCGGTGTATTTTCTAATTCTTCTCTAGGCTAATGGTTGGAAGTTTTCATCTTGGGTGAGCTGTGGAGATTGCTTGTATTTTTGATGCCTCTCTTTTTTGATTGATACATGGATAATTTTTTCTTTGTCTGCTTTAGCAGTGTTGGTCAGGTGTGTGGAGACATTGTTTGGAGAGGCCTTCTGTTGCTGTGTATGTGGTGGGTTTCACATGTCCATTTCTAAGGTTGCTTTTTCCTATCATGCTTTTCAGGCTCTCTAGGAGATGGTTGGTTATTTCATAGACTCATAGAATCATAGAATATCAGGGTTGGAAGAGACCTTAGGAGGTCATCTAGTCCAACCCCCTGCTCAAAGCAGGACCAATCCCCAACTAAATCATCCCAGCCAGGGCTTTGTCAAGCCTGACCTTAAAAACTTCAAAGGAAGGACATTCCACCACCTCCCTAGGTAACGCATTCCAGTGTTTCACCACCCTCCTAGTGAGAAAGGTTTCCTAACATGCAACCTGAACCTCCCCCACTGCAACTTGAGTCCTTTACTCCTCATTCTGTCATCTGCTACCACTGAGAACAGTCTAGATCCATCCTCTTTGGAATCCCCTTTCAGGTAATTGAAAGCAGCTGTCAAATCCCCCCTCATTCTTCTCTTCTGCAGACTAAATAATCCCAGTTCCCTCAGCCTCTCCTCATAAGTCATGTGTTCCAGTCCCCTAATCATTTTTGTTGCCCTCCGCTGGACGTTTTCCAATTTTTTCACATCCTTCTTGTAGTGTGGGGCCCAAAACTGGACACAGTACTCCAGATGAGGCCTCACCAATGTCGAATAGAGGGGAATGATCACGTCCCTCGATCTGCTGGCAATGCCCCTACTTATACAGCCCAAAATGGCATTGGCCTTCTTGGCAACAAGGGCACACTGTTGACTTATATCCAGCTTCTCGTCCACTGTAACCCCTGGGTCCTTTTCTGCAGAACTGCTGCCGAGCCATTCGGTCCCTAGTCTGTAGCAGTGCATGGGATTCTTCCTTCCTAAGTGCAGGACTCTGCACTTGTCCTTGTTGAACCTCATCAGATTTCTTTTGGCCCAATCCTCTCATTTGTCTAGGACCCTCTGTATCCTATTCCTACCCTCCAGTGTATCTACCTCTCCTCCCAGGTTAGTGTCATCTGCAAACTTGCTGAGGGTGCAATCCACACCATCCTCCAGATCATTAATGAAGATATTGAACAAAACTGGCCCCAGGACCGACCCTTGGAGCACTCCACTTGATACCGGCTGCCAACTAGACATGGAGCCATTGATCACTACCCGTTGAGCCCGACAATCTAACCAGCTTTCTATCCACCTTATAGTCCATTCATCCAGCCCATACTTCTTTAACTTGCTGGCAAGAATACTGTGGGAGACTGTATCAAAAGCTTTGCTAAAGTCAAGGAACTCCATCCACTGCTTTCCCCTCATCCACAGAGCCAGTTATCTTGTCATAGAAGGCAATTAGATTAGTCAGGCATGACTTGCCCTTGGTGAATCCATGCTGACTGTTCCTGATCACTTTCCTCTCCTCTAAGTGCTTCAGAATTGATTTCTTGAGGATCAATGGATTTCTGGATCAATGGATTTTTATACTGTTTAAGGACTGCACATTCTTCATCCAGATATGGCATATCGATTTTTTGGCAGTCACATGGGATGGACTTGCACACAGCCTTAGAAATTGCTTTGGTAAACCTAGAATATGCTTGACCTCTTGAGATGTTATGCTGGATATAGACTATGGGCTATGAGTATATTGGGCTATGAGCTTACCATAATTGTCCCAGTCCGCATTTCTGTAGTTCCAATGTAGCCTTGGACTAGTGGTCACTATGGATACTGTAACCCCTATTTGGATGAGAATAGGGTGACACTGGATATGAGGAAAATTTCCAAGGCCCCTGCAGGTGGCTTGTAGGGGGAAATCTCCCGCAGAAGTGACCCATCTGAGGTCAGAGGAGTAGCCTTGGTTTCAGTGGGCAGAGTGAAAAGTTGCCGGTTGATTAGGGTCAGGAAGAAGGCGTAGTTAACCAAGGGAGGCCCCGTTGCAAAGTTTAGCCCACTTTGATCAGATTCCCTGTAGCCCCAAGTGGGGCGTGGCTATTGAAGTCTCTGGCATAGATGGTAGGATGCTGAAGTGACGGTAAAGCAGGAGCAGGCTATAACAGATGAGGCGGCTTGTAGACATTAGCCACTTTAAGCTGATTGATCCTTACGAGGTCAGAGTTGTCAGATGTGGATGGTAGACTCTCCGCAGCAGCTAAACTGCATCTTACGTAAGTGGCTCGGCCATATTTTTCATGCAAACTGTAATTGATTATGTCAAAACCAAAGATTATGAACCATGGGCAACATGGGAATTAACTTGGGTTTCCTGAAGGCAGAGGACATGGATGTTGTGACAGGAGGCATAATTATAAGGGCGTTGAACTAACATCACTTGGGTAGCCTGAATTCAGGCATTTCCTGACTTGTGAGTGCTTGACTTTGCACCCTTAATGATGTTCTTTTCATGTACCTTTTGGGTGTGTAATCAGGCACTGTACAGACACATAGTAAGAGACAGTCCCGCTCCTGAAGAGATTAGAACCTAAAAAGTCAAGACAGAGTGTGAAACAGAAGCACAATACCTTCCTCCTGGTCAGCAGAAGAGCCAGGAATAGAGCCCAGACTAGAGCCCCAGCCCACAGGCACTGACTTTTGTTTTCGCCGGTGGTTGCTCCTTTCTGCCCCCTCCTGTTCATGAGAGCAGTAGGCAGGGCCTTGAGGGGAAGAGGCCAAGCGGGGGGCAGGACCTTGGGGCAGAGCAGCAGGCAGAATGGGGGCTGGAGCTATGGTCTGGGCACCAGGGCCCACAAAAGATTAAACCGGCCCTGCTGGTCCTGAGCATCGTCTATTTTTTTTTTTCTTTTTGGTGGATGCTTGAGCCCCGGAGTACTCATGGGGTCAGCGCCTATGCCCAGCCACTGACCCACACTGTCTCTGTCAGAGGGGCTATACAGTGCTACAAAGTGAGCCCTGCCCGCTGTCACAGAGCAGCACAAGCTGCCCTGCCCAGGTTTCATGCTGTTCGGGGTTTGATCCCATGTGCCCATTTCTGATCTGTTGCAATCCCTCTCTCAGGGTCAGGAACAGATTTCTCCATCGCTGCTTGATGAGCTAGACATCTCTGAGGATTCCTGATAATTGGAGGCTGTACTCTTCTCATTCTCCCTTGCATTTCACACACTGGAGGAGACAGTCTCGGGGCCAGATCCTCAGCTGGTGCAAATCCACACATTGCCAGGGAATGGAAAGTAAGAGAATGTACCTGTCTCAGAGGTCGATCAGGCAGCATCTCTACTGACCTGTGTAGCTGAGAGACACTAAAGAAGTAGAAAACATTATTATTTTTACAACACAAGCTATGTTTCTTGGCCTTTACATCCTGGAGTTCATGGTAAGGCTTTTTCAGTACACTTCAGTTAATATGCAGTCCTGATCTCAGTTACGTCAGTGTAAATCTGGACTAACGCCATGGACGTCAGTAGACTTACTCCAGATTGACAATGAGAACAGAGTCTGGCCCAATAGATTTTCAGTATCATGACTTTTTTACATTTTAGGGAAAGGGTGTACTGGGTCACGGGTTTTACCGACCAGCGGCTTAAGTCCGGACCTGGTTAGTGGCTTATGAATAAGGGAAAAATAGTTACTATGAACTAGGTGGTGCTATTTAGTTATTTAGCGAGAGAGAGAAAGAGAGAGATGAACACAAATACTATCCCAATCCAAACCATCCCAAACCCTGGGGTGATTTGGACCTGAATTATAAGAGGAATGGGAAACTGTCTTTGATGTCCCTTCTTAAGCACAGCTGGAAATGGTTAGAAACCTGATTCAGCACTCATTACTTCGGCCTGCCCTGCACACAGTGGTATAACTGTTTCGGTTAGAGGTGTGATTGTTTACTGATATAGTTATACTGGTACAACCTCAGGTGTGGAGACAGTTGTATTGGTATAAAGGTGCCATATCCTCATATATTTTATTCCTCTTCCCAGATGTGAATAGCTATACACCGTGGTGTAAGCATATTTATACCAGTATAGCTGTTCTCCAGTGGGGGTTGGTAACACTTTAGCTACACCAGCCTAGTGAAAGCTGTACAACTTTGTGTGTAGTCAAAACCATTACAAATCCAGACTGGAAATCAGGCATGTGTATTTTAACAATCAGGGTAATTAACCATTGGAACAACTGACCAAGGACTGTGGTAGATTCTCCATCACTGGCAATTAATAAATCAAGGTTGGCTGTTCTCCTAAAAGTTGTGGTCTAGTTTAAACAGAAATTCTTTCTGGGATGTTGTCTGGCCAGGGTGATCCAGGAGGTCAGGCTAGATAATCACAATCGTCTCTGCTGGCTTAGAATCTATGAATCACAGGCAAAGCTCCCCTTGACTTGCTGAGGAGAATTTTAGGAACATAGGAATGTCTCGGACGGTGGCCCGCACCAGCTGCTTCAGAGGAAGATGCCAGTGCCCTGTAGGGATGGGGTAGCCTGTCGCCAGGGACAGTTCCCTCCTGACGCCCCTAGTTAGAGGTCAGCTTATGCCCTGAAGCAGGCGGGTTTCTAGCCTTTCCAAAGCTCTTATTTACTTTTTGCTATATACTGTTATGACTCTGGTTATGCTCATTCACCAGAGAAATGTCTAATCCCTTTTCTGAATCCTGACAAGCTCCTGGCTTCAGTGAGTTTTTGTGGCAGTGAGTTCCACAGGCCTACTGTGCATTGTGTGAAAAAAGAATTTCCTGTTTTCAGTCTGGATTTTGCCACCTTTCGATGTCCTTGAACGTCCCTTTGTTCTTGCATTATGAGACAGGCTGAATGGTTCTGTATGCATGAGGACTGTAAGGTCAGGTCTCTGCTGGAAAATTAAGTATGTTACTTATAGAATCATAGAATCTCAGGGTTGGAAGGGACCTCAGGAGGTCATCTAGTCCAACCCCCTGCTCAAAGCAGGACCAATCCCCAATTTTTGCCCCAGATCCCTAAATGGCCCCCTCAAGGATTGAACTCACAACCCTGGGTTTAGCAGGCCAATGCTCAAACCACTAAGCTATCCCTCCCCTTAAAGCATTGCCTTCCATGGTAGCCATGAAATCATTCTGATGGGTGATTGTCCATTTGTCCTGGTGAGGGTGCCGAGACAATTTTCCAATTAAGCCATTTTCAATGAAAAATGGGGTTTTCAACCAAAGAAAAAATGTTCGCAGAAAACTAAACAAAACTTGGCCTGGCAAGTGTCTGCGGAAAAAAGCCACTTTTGTATTGAAACCCCAAAACTTTCATCCAAAACCCAAAAGCTTTTTGATCATAACCTGAAAAGTCAAAATTTTCTGTGGAAACAGCCCTGTCCACCCCCACCCCAATATTCTGACCTGCTCTAATAGGTGGTCTGGTGGAGGATGCTGCAGGTTGGCTGGATTGTGGTCTAGTGCCTTGAGCAGGGGCCTATGAGTCAGGAAACCTGGTCTCTATTTCCAGCTTGTCATTCATTTACTTGGGCAAGTCCCTTAGGCCCAGCCCCTCAAGGGTGTTTAAGTGCCTCACTCCAGGGAAGTGTGAGCGCTGTGACAGGTGTGGGCGTGCCGGAGTGTGAATTCCGTGAGCAGGAGCATGTGTGTGGGAAAGTGGGTGTGCACATCAGAGGGCATGCTGCATACGTGTGAGTGTGTGTGTTGGCATGTATGCGAGCCTTGTGCACCAGCGCTCACAGGTATGAAAATGCAGCCTACACAGCTGAGTGCGTGACTGTGATAAACCCAGATCTGAAGCAGCCTCTGAAACCCATCATCTCCTCTGCTCGCATCCGCTGCACGTTTAGGGAGACCAAGCCTGCCTCAGACCCAGCCGGGGGTCACCTGAGTTAACCATGCTCGCCAGCCAGTGCCTATCTAATTGTAGGTGCCATGGCACGGTGGCAGCTGTGAACCTGGGAGGCCCGTCCAGCTGCCCCCTGCCTCTCCACGTTAGGGATTTGCCTTTTCCTGACAATGGCTGCGTGCTCAGAGCCTTCCCATCTAACCTCCTTAAGGTGTTGGTGAGCACGGACGGGAGGGAGGGGATGTATCTGACAAATGATTATAATTGCCTTTTAGGCGCAGATAGCAAATTGATTTGCTTCCTAGTCTGAGGCCCATAATCACTTCATCACTTTAAAATATTAATGCTATACTTCTTTGCTAGTTTCCCAATTACCCTAATTGAAGGCAAATTGGTTAAGAAGGTGCAATGCAGGGTATCAAGAGGTTTAGTTCACTCAAATGACAGTTTTAAACCTTGCTAATCCTATTAGAAGCTAAAGCTGCTAACGCTTAGAGACGCTGCGTCAGCTTACCGGGGAGGGGATGGGTGGGAGGTGGGGGGCTGCCAGGGGTAGGGGAAGGCCGGGAGTTGTGGGGCACTCACGTGGCCAGCTCTGAGAGGGATTTATCACTTTTTTAGTTCATTAAGAGGACTGGGGCAGGCGGGGGAGCCAGGCAGGAGTGACCCAAAAGAGTCCTGGGGAGGCGGAGGCAGAGGGAGAGGAGGGACAGGTGGTGACATGGTAGGGGGGAGCGGGGTGATTAGCCAGGTTCTGACCCGAATCACACACACGCTCACAACTGCGCCCAGAGTGGGAGCCTGCAAACTTGTCCCTGGCTATGCGGGCCCCTCCCAGGCTTGGGGGGGGGGGGCAGGGGGGGAATGGGGGAGGAGGAGGGGGGGGAGGGGAGAGGAGGGGAGGAGGTAGCTGTCTGTGATGAGAACACCAGGTGCTGAGGGCATCCCATAGCCCACACACCTGAGCCCAGAGGGACGGTGCTGAGCACGGCTAACTGAATACTTCCCCTCCCTGTGTTCTGTGCTTCCAGGTGGCTGAGCCCATTTGGGCATGAGCTCACCACGCCCCACCCCCCGGGCCCCAGCGCATCTCCACATGTCGCAGGGTGAGGAGAGAGAGGCCAGCAAGCCAGAGGGCCCGCTTTCCCTTTTGGTGCAGGGCCTCGGGGGGGTGAGCCCAGGTCCCCATGATGTGGATGCCCAGCAGCCCTGCAGCGTTTCCCCAGCCGGGGGGCAGAGGAGGGTGTGGGGAAGTGTATCTCCTTCCCCTCCCCTCCCCAAGCTCCCCTCTGCATTCAGCAGTTTGAGATCGGAGCCGCAAGCCCCCTCTCAGGCGCTGACCCAACTCTCGCAGTCTCAAGGGTGGAGGGGAGCCGCTGAAACCCGGGCAGCCTCTGAGCGGAGCACTCCAGATGTCTTCACCTTAGCATGCATGGCCACACCTCATGCACCACCCTACTTCAGAGCAAACCCCAGGGCCTCTGCACCATGTGATGCTGGAGATCACTAGGAACCCCCCTCAGGCCTGGCCATGAACACGGAGCTGGCTGGGATGGGGGGGATGGGAGATAGGGAGTAGGGCAGCAGTTCCCAAACTTTCCAAAGCCCCTGTTCTAAATCTGGGTTAATATCACAATCCTCATCCCCGGCCGTCTGGCTCTCTGCCATTGGCTGATCACAAGCTGGTGTCACCCTGCCCAGAGAGTTGCCCTGAGCTCCTTGGCCGGGCACTGGGCAGACAGCCCGGACTGAGATTAGGGATCGTGGCACAGAACCGGTGCCATGGTTAAACAGAGGGAGAGCGCCCTCCCCGCCATGCCAGCCCCTCCCCCCTTCCCCTCCTCGTTGCTGAGCACCCACCTCAGCTCTGCATGGCTTCCCCAGCAGCAGTAGCCCATTATTGCCTTTACTCAGTCAGTGCCACCATGCCTGGAGGAGAGGCAGGGCAGCCGAACCGCGCCGCACAGGGCAGTGGCAATAGTGTGCCTCCCTGCCAGTGTTGCTGGCTCCGTGCCCAGTGCCCGCCGGTCCCCGTGCCCAACCCCACTGGAGCACCACAGGCTTGGGAATCGCAAACGTGCTGTCCTCCGGGCAGGCTGCAAGGCGTAGTTCACTGCCGAGGATTAGTGATGAGCTTTGAGATCATCGGACAAAACAGGCCAGGGAAAGGTTATTAATTAATAATTACATTAATTAATAATAATTGTAATATATTAATTACATTAGTCATTATTATTGAGTCAGTATCAATAATCATCCCCAGATTTTATCCCTAGGGAGCTGTCCATCAATTATGTAACATTTTGGGGGTGATTGTCAAGACCCACACTGAAACAAACATGCAGCATTAAGCCCCACCCCCCACGCATGATGTAATTCACAGACAGCCCCAGGCTGTCAAACGGCTCCACACAGGAGGTCGGTATCATTAGCTCTACTTTACAGATGGGAAAACTGAGGCATCTCTAAACGAGTTAATCTGGGGCTGGTGCTGATCTACCTCAGTTGCTCAGCAGGTACTGGAGCTATCTGGAAATGCCGTGGGGAGGCATGGGGGGGTGCGATCTGCCTGTCCCAATGCCAGTGTCGACAAGCACACTTCAATGGGGAGCCCTGACTGTGCAAAGACTGCAAGACCACCCCCCAGCTTGTGCAAAGCTGACGTTTACCATGAAGGATGTTACAATACTTTAGCGCCAGTTTCATCATTTTTGGAGCACTGGCCCCAAAGGCCAGTGTTTTGCAGCAGGCGTTTCAGTGCAAATATTAACCTTCTCCAAAACGAAATTTCAGAGTCTCAAATTTCCAACGTGTTGCTATTTTCTGCCTCAGAAGCAGGGCCCTTTCCTTGGAAGAGAGGGGGGGAGGAATTGACCCAGTTTCACTCAAGCTGGTCCATTTCCCCCTCCACTGGAACATGCTGCAGCTCCTCCACAAAAACAGGATCATGGTGTGACTGCAAAAAAGCCTCCTCAGATTTGTAGGTTTTCGAATCTGGTGGTGCATATTCCCTGTGCCTGAGCCTGACACATGCTTAAACCCACTAGCCTTAAACAAGGGCACTGCCCACAGCACGGCTGGAGGGGAGCATGGCACAGTGCTGGGTCAGGGATGGGCTGCACTTGATGTGCAGGACCTGTAGCATTCACACAAGCAGGCACGTGGGGGTAGGTGGGCGAACTGGCTTCTTGTCCCCCTAGGTCACACACCCAGGCATTTGTTACATTTTAATATAAGGCCAGATCTCTGATGCATCGCTGTTTCAATAGTTCTTTCCTTCCTGTCCCTTCCCATCCTACCTCGTCCCCCGAAATCAGCCATGAGTGTGTAATTCTGGACCCTTTGAATAGTTCACTGACAAGGCAGGGGCTGGGAGATGTCCTCCAGGGCTGGGGACCCCCCTCCCACATGCCTGGGCTATTTTGCCCTGGGAGCAACCAGGTACCCCCAAGGCCATGTCCCAGGAGCTGGCCTGGCTTGCAAGGCACCTTCGCCGCAGCCCTTAGTCCCAGGCAGCTCCATATTCCTCAGTAACAGGAGGGAGGGGAGGAGGTCATGGCCTTTCAGAGAAGTATTTGCTTACCATTCCTTACCATCAACTCCAGCAAGCTCTGGGCCAGCACCCCCACAATGCTGCTCACCCCTGCTAGGCCCATCCCCGCCATGGGTGTCACCCTGCTGTATGAATCTGGGCTTGGCATCTTTCCTTCTTCCCCAAAAGGACCAGAGTGTTGCCCCCTGGGGCACCCTGGGCTCCTCTGCTCAGGCAGGCACACATCAGCAGGGGCTGGGATCGCTGCTGCTGGACTCCCAGCGCCTCCCCTACGACTACCCAGTGCTCCCTGGGATGGTGGCAGTTGCAGAGGTGCCCCCCGAATCATTCTAGGGAGGAAAGAACCCTGGGAAGACACAAAGGGCAGCCCAGCCTGGCCCAGCCCAGCATGTCAGACGGCAGCTTGGGACAGGCCTGGCATGGCAAGTGTGCTGTGTGCTTGGGGCTGAGTGGGTGTTATTCCTGTGGGGGCAGCAGATATCCTGAGAGAGGTCTCTGTAGCTTACCTGAACTTCTGTGTGCTGCTAAACAGCTGGTGCGTTCCACCCCAGGGGTGACTACATTTTAGTTGTGGCTGGTCTGTGTGAGATCCTGCACGGTGCTCAGCACCCACTGAAGCTAATGGGAATTGAGTGCAGCAGATATCTCGAGGGGGACCTCTGTGAGAGAACCTGGATTTGTGCAGGAAATGGCCCACCTTGATTATCATACACATTGTGAAGAGAGTGGTCACTTTGGATGGGCTATTACCAGCAGGAGAGTGAGTTTGTGTGGGGGGGGGCGGAGGGTGAGAAAACCTGGATTTGTGCTGGAAATGGCCCAACTTGATGATCACTTTAGATAAGCTATTACCAGCAGGACAGTGGGGTGGGAGGAGGTATTGTTTCATGATCTCTGTGTGTATATAATGTCTGCTGCAGTTTCCACGGTATGCATCCGATGAAGTGAGCTGTAGCTCACGAAAGCTCATGCTCAAATAAATTGGTTAGTCTCTAAGGTGCCACAAGTACTCCTTTTCTTTTATCTGAACCAAGTGTCTCCTCTCCCCATTACTGTGATCTGTGGTACCTGGGCTATGTATTCTCATAATACTCTGTCCTTCTAGGTGCTGACAAGGCCCCTTCACTGTCATATCCAAGCACGTTTGTGCTTTCCAGTAGAGGAGGATCATGAGCCTCATTTTACAGCAGTTGAAACTGAGGCACAGAGCAGGGATGTGACTTGACCAGGGCCACTCAGCAACTCTCTGACATGGTTAGGAAGAGACCCAAAACTCTCCGACTCCCATTTCTGTCTTTAGCTGCTAGATCACGTTCCTGAGTACTTGGCCTACCAAATATCTCAGTTGGCTACCAAAAGTACTGAGGAACACCAGGAGCCAAGCCAGCGGCTATGGGAACAGGACAAGAAAATGTCCCTGCAGGAAAAAAGGCTCTCAGTTACTGAGATTAAATATGCCAAGAGTGCATTACCCAAAGGGAGGAGAGCAGCCAGGGCTAGTGTTGCGAAATGGGATTCAGGACTCAGGTACGATTCTCACCTCAGCTCTCCCACTGTCTGCCTGTGGGCCTTGGTTAAGTCACTTCACCCTGTGAAACCTGGACACCACACTTGTTTGCCAAGAAAAGCTCACCACTGTGGTTCCAGGAGCATCCGCGATGCCGGAGGTGCTTTGCAAACACAAACGGAGGCAGAGTCCTTGGCCCAAACAGCCTCCTTTGAAACTCCAGCTCTTACAGACACATGGGTCAACATTCAGGCAGGACAATGCACAGCCACATGCAGCCTAGTGCAGGGGCTGCAATCAAAGGGCTTGATTTCCTTTATAAACCTATAACCCAATATTCTCCAGCCATGACCCCGAGCCCCACAGCTTCCTTGGTCACACAGCAACGTTTGGGGCCATTACTATAGAATACTGCTGTGCATTTTGCAAGGGTTCAGCTAGCTTAGTGCTCTGGGGACAGGAGATTCAGGCAGATTAGACCTCACTAAAATAGACAGGTATTAGTGATCTTAGCAGCCTTCAACCTTCCATGGCTATTTGTCTGCTCTGCACTATTTAAGCCTATGGTACCTGTGGAATATACGTAATAAGGGAATGTCCTCAATGAAGTAATCTTAGAGTTGAAAAATAGAACTAATATCATCTTGATTTTTTTATTTATTTTTTTTGCCTTCCAAAGACAGGAGCTTTTTAACCATGTAGCTCACGTGAGGAGTTCAAATGGGGCTAGGAGGGAATGAATAGCCTTTCCCTTCAACAGTGGCGAGTTTATTTTTAATAAAACTGAATAATAAAAATAACATATTGGGGCCTTTGAGTCTGAAGTCGTTTACAAAGAGAGGTCCTAATCCTGTAAGGCAGCCACACTCATTCCTATGCATTTCAATAAGCACTCACCACCTTGCAAAGCATCTGCATAGATCAGCCACAGCTGAAATGCAGCCACCTCTGGGGTAGAAGGCACCAGCTGTTTAACAGTCAACAGCAGTGCTGCACAAATAGTTGAGGTCAGGAGGGCAAGAAGAATCCTGGATCCGTGCGAAGCTTCAGCAGGGACTGAAGGTTGAATCCAGTGTACTTGGGTTGGATTTTAGTTGGGACACCAGGGTTATCATGTCAGCTCTGGGAAAAAGTACCCTGATCTGTGTTATGGCTACAAACAGTTAGGATCTGGATTTTATTGAATGATATTGAATGAAAACATGCCCATTTACACCAGACACACTCTAGGGCCAGATCCTCAGCTGGTGGAAATCGGTGCATGCTCTTCTACACCAGTTGAGGTTCTGAATCTGGATGTCCATAAATCCATAAAAACATGCATCTGAAGAAGTGGGTTTTTTACCCACGAAAGCTTATGCCCAAATAAATCTGTTAGTCTTTAAGGTGCCACCGGACTCCTTGTTGTTTCTGTGGATACACACTAATACGGCTACCCCCGATACATAAATCCATAGTCATTCCTGTACTTCCTCCCCAGTCCCACGCCTTGGCTTGAACTAGCGAACGGCCTCTCCGTATCCGTTTGCCTGAGCTCTGGCAGGGCAGATAAACTGGAAGCAGAAGTTGAACCAGTCTGGGCAGTAGTGTCATTTTTGGAGAACCAAACCCAGCCTCCCAACAAGCCCTGTACTGTTGTGCAGTGATGAGACAGGCCCGTGGTATTGAGCTTCAGTTCTTATTCATTAGATTATGGTAACTGCTAGGCCTCTGTGACCCTAGGAGCCCCTCGTGCCAGTTGGCAAAGGGCTCACTGTCATGTACCAGCAACCCCTCTCAGACCTGACAAACTCACTACACCTAACACATGGCTACCATGGTATTAATCTATAAAGAATGTTGTGTAAGGTCTTAAATAAAAGGTTATATTCTACTGGGCATCATAAGCATTGTGAGGTGTATGAACAGGTGTCATGCAAGCCGTTGTATGTATGTATTACAAATCTGTTTTCCCCAGACAAAAGAACGTTGGTTGACTGGGCTGCCTGGAGCTCTGATGCATAGTAAGCAGGGTAAGGCAAACACCATGGGAGTTTATTTGCATCTGAAGTCAACAGGAAAAGCAAACTAACAAGAGGATGAGAAGAGCAACAGAGCAACCAGCGCTCCGGAGAGCAAACAGCCGGTTACGTTTCAAAGGTCTACTGGACTATAAGAAGGAGGCAAACAGGGATTTTTGGTATCCAGCACTGAGGAAGCAAAAAGGGCAGCATTTTTCGCACCCATGAAAGCTGGATCCTGGCCCTGGGGGATGGTGACACGGAGAGGTTGCTTTAGGTGAGACGCTTATCTTAGACAAAGAGTTTAGCCTGATAAAGTTATGTTCAGTCTCTCAGCTGTTTCCTCTCTTCTATCTTTGTTAACAAACTTCTCCTTGTGTTATCATATGTAATTCTCAGTACAGTCTGTGTAATATGAGTCATTGATTCAAACAAACCGATGTGTGCACTGTCTCTCTGGAGCTAGCGGACTTGGGCATTTCTGGGCACATCCAGGGGAACACACTCATCCAGGGGGCTTGGGAGCTGGCAAGAACCAAGTGTTACCTGCAAGGCAAAGTAAAGGCTGGCAGACCTTTGGAGGAGATTGATTGGGTGGCAACTGACTGTGAGTGTCAGGGAACTGGTGTACACTTCAACTCCCTAGCAAGTCTCTTTGCTAAGGCAGAGGGGTAAAGAGGTGAGGTGACCCATAATTCTGGGTGCCTTGAGACAGTGTCAATTCTGGATGCCCTGAGACAGCGTCACAGCCTCAGCCAAGATGAGGATCCCTCAGTGCTGAGGGCTGTACAAACATAGAGTCAGAAACCTCCCTGCTCCCAAGACCTGACAAGCTAAATAGACAGCAGGTGGGAGGAGAAACAGAAGAGACCTCTAGGTCACCTGCAGAACCAGGTATAGAATCCAGAGGTCCTGGGTCCCATACCAGGACCCTATCCACTGCACCACACTGCCTCTGGCTAGGAATGAAAGTGACAATTGATGCATATTTGTACATGAGAAAAATAAAATGAGGCACATGGGTTTTGTAAAACTAAAATACCCCGATTTCCCCTAGTTCCAGGTCCTGTGAGGCTTTGATTATGGATTGGACACAAATGCCCCTTGGGGCTGGTCCTGCATTCTGTGCGCTTCCAAAACCTCGCTGTACAAAGGGTGGTGGGGTCTGACCAGATAGATTGGGTGGTGGGGTATGGCTAGAGATGGATCCATAGCTAGAGGGGTAGGTAGCTAGATAGCCAGGTATTCTCTGGAGACAGAGAGAGGAGAATTCAAAAGCTACCTCAGTGCTTAGACCCCTGGGACCCTGGCCGTGCTCGGTGAAAGATGCACCCCTCCCCCAGCCAGCACCTTCACAGGGTGTTTGATGCCAAAAAACGATTTCACACATTGCTGTTCGAAATCCCGCAACAGTGGTGATACTTCCCTCTCTCCAGCAGGGGGTGCACACAGACCCCTTCAATCTCAGTGTCAATGGGGGAACAGAAAAAGGGGCAAGTGGCATGGCAGGAATTCCCGGCCCAGCCTGGGTCTCCAGCTGTGGATCCATAGCCACAGGGCACCCAGAACAGGCTGAAATCCTGCGTATGGGACGGAGCCACGGGCTTGTGCAACCCCAACCTATCCAGGATGTCAGAGAGCTTGGGCTGAGCCCGCCGACCGTGGCGCTCCAGTGACCCGGAAAGCAGTGCCAGGACATGCACCCTCACCCCCGAGGGCAGCGGGAAAGCCCCAGCCTTTCCTGGGGGAATTTGCCACCAGAGCCCTGATTTCAGCCAGGCCCTAAACACCAGATCAGTTGAATGCAGCCTCATACACAGTGAGGGAAGCGGGTGGCTGCACCACACCCCAGAGGAGCAGGAAGGGCTGTGGCAGAAGCAGTCTCTGCTGAACAGGGTCTGGGTCCCTGCACCAGCTGTCAGCAGGGTTGTGTCTGTGCTCTGTGGCCGAGGGAGGAGAGGAGGCAGTTGGGGGTTATTCTAGTCCAAGTCTTAGCTGGCGCCCAGCATGGTGGGATCCGAATGTCTAAAATATCAAGGTTCTGAATGTTCCCATCCCAGATGCCATTTGAAGCCACCTTGGCTGGCATAGGCTGCCCCCGCCTCACCCATTAGGCCACGGAAGCCGAGCAAGTGGGCTCTCAGTTTGGATTCATTTAGCAGGAGGCAAGCTGGGTCATACACCAGTAAGCACTTCTCCTTCACCACATGGGCAGTGCCCTGCACTCGACTCCTCAGGCTTCAAAATCCACCTCTTGCAGCTTCCTCAACCCCTGCCTCCTCCTCACCTTCACCGCTAATGCCAGCTTCTTGGGGAGATCTCCAGCCATTTGGAGCAGGGCACCATCCCGGTCCCTCTGCAAGTAGGCAAGGTGTGTGAGTGCAACAAGTAACAGTCCCTCTGCCCTGCCCGTAGGCTCAGGGCTACTGCCAAGCAGCAATGGGGGCCAGGGATGCCACAGCCAAGAAAGTGACAAAAGAACAGAGGAAAACAGAAAGCAGCCTGCAGAGGTGGCAACTCCTGCCTGGCTATGGTGACAGTGTCAGCTTTGAGAACCCTGCATGAAGACAAGAGCTATTTCACTGACTCACACTGGCTGTCAGAGCAGGTGGGTCTCATTAATGCCATATAAAAGATGGAGAGGCTCTGAGCCAGGTGGAGGCCAGGGAAAGAGGCAGGAGGGTTGGCTGGGAGAAACCCTGGGAACAGCCAACACAAGGGGGAAACCCCCTGGTATTGCAGGGAGGGGAGATGGGTGAGTTTTGGACAATAGCCGTTTGCGAGCCAGAGCTGCACTGAACCCACTTGGGATCTGCTGCATTGTAGGCAGGCACCTAATTCCGTTGATCCCAGCTACGCCGGAGGCTGCTGCTTGGCGTTGTCACGTCGCCAGCTAGTGTGGGCATGTGCATATGTGCACGCCTGCTGCCCCCTGCTGCAGGGGATGAGCCCTGCTCTGTGTGTGGGCGGGGGGAGACCACTGCCTGCTACGGGAATGAATCTCAATCTGGTGTCACCCCTCCCGCCCCAGAGACCAGAGGACACCCAAGGCTGTTACAGCAAGCGGTGAGGACCAGCAGGGCCTGCATCTCTGGATCTGAAGGGCCTGAGCACGTGCCCTGAAGTGCATGTGATGGAAGCAACAAGTGTGACTGCTGCAACCACAGTACAGCTCGGTCCCTTGGCTCTCGGGGGTTTCCAGCCACTGGAGTGGAAAATGTGGGGAAACCATGTGGCCAACCCCTTAATTTAAGGGACATTTTAGGGAAGCCCCAGTGCCCTGAGCATGTTGTGCATTTTCCTCTCCAGCGTACACTTCTACTGCCCTCTGCAACCGTTCTCCCAAGCTGCAGTGTAACGTTGCCATGGTACCTGTCAGCCGTAGGGATACACTTCAATACGGCTTAACACCAGGGACGCCCTAAGGGACAGATAAATGAAATATGGGGCAGTGCCTTAAAATCAGGGAGCGGAGGGCGGAGTGACACTGGCCTGCAGCAGCTGGTACCTGCCCCTCAGGTGCCCCCACACAGCTGCCCTTTCTGCCATCCTGCAGGAGGAATGAGACACAGCACGAGAGAGACTCTCTGCCAGGCCACAGCCACACCACCCGGGGCCCCCCAGCCGGGGCCACGGGAGCTCAGCACTGCCAGGCCCAGGGTGTCTCAGGCTGGGTCCCCAGTGACTGAGGTACCAGCAGCAGGGGTCACTTGGGAAAATATTGATCGGACCCTGCTGGAGAAACGGCTTTGTCCTCTAGTAGCCGCAATCTGCACTCACACAAACTTATTCACACACCAACCAACCACGCCCTCAGACAGCCCCCCCCCCACATTCACAATCCTTCACCCTCACACACACACTCCCACACCCTGATGCACTCACTCCCAGGCAGACGTACGCATTGAGCCCTGGATTCTGAGCGGGGCAGAGCCTCAGTGTCCCAGCCCCTGCTGGGTTTAGCCATTGAGACATGGATTTCTGCAGGTGGAAAATGCAAATTGCCTTCCCAACAGCAATGCCTGTAGAAGCAGCAGGTACTTGTTTGTAAAGCACTGTGCAAACTCCTGTATGCCCCCAAGAAGACACAATGCTACAAGGCCCCATGTCCCGGGATCTGAAATGATTCCAGCTCACCTCATCCTAATTCGTCCGCGGGTGGCACTGCCAGGCCTGCTCCTTAGCCGGCCCCAGCACCTTCCAGCTGAGGAGCTCGGAGAACTTTATCAGCACTAAAGACTTTCACCTTCAAAAGTGGCCTCTGCTGCTGGTTGTTGTGGCTCTGTCATCTGGAGAAGTGGCTGCTCAGCATGTCTCTGGGCATTGGGCCCATGGGGGCTCAGGTCGGGGGCCCCAGATCAGTGGCTGCTTTTGAAAATTTGGCACCCACTGATCAAGCCTCATGGCACCCTGTACTGCAGCGCACAGATAGCAGAGAATTGCGGCTGCAGTGCCATAATCAAGGGCAAGGTGAGCTTAGCACTTAGTGTATAATATCGGAATTGCTTTACCCACCACTGAAATGCAGCCCCCTCTGGGAGGAAATATGGCAGCTTCTTAACAATCTATAGCTCATGGTGGGAAGCAAAGAATTAGATGCCACCAAATGCCCACTCTGAGCCCCTTTGTACTACTTGAAAACATCCCATTCATTGGCCACCGTCAAATCCTAGCCCAGCTATTAAAGGCTCCATATCTGTTTCCAGTCAGCAGGGACACAAGCACTCTGTGTCCTAGCTTGGCACCTCCCATCACAAACAAACAAACAAACAAACAAATAAATAAATAGTGGGGAGAGATAGCTCAGTGGTTTGAGCATTGGCCTGCTAAACCCAGGGTTGTGAGTTCAATCCTTGAGGGGGCCATTTAGGGATCTGGGGCAAAAATTGGGGATTGGTCCTGCTTTGAGCAGGGGGTTGGACTAGATGACCTCCTGAGGTCCCTTCCAACCCTGATATTCTATAATCTCCTAGGAGCCAGGGGGAGCTCTGGGAACAAGTACCAGAAGTGAACTTAGCCCAGCGCTTCCTTCTGCAGCCGCAGTCTCTGCAGAGCCCTCTCCCTGCTCATGTGCCCACTAGCTTTCCTCCTCTCGCTTTCCCTCTAGCACTGTCTCTATCCTCCTCCTCCTCGTCGGGTGTGGGGCTGCGGCCAGAGAAGCCCCATGTTTCTGACATGGTCAGGGCACCAGCCCCAGAAGGCGGAGAGTGAGCCCAGCCCTGGGGGATTCTGACAGCCCAGGTGACACCTGGACTGGGGCATCGGCCACACCCAAATGCTGATGGATGTGGCCTCCCTGGGGGCTCACTCTGTGCCCACTGCTGGCATTCCTCAAACTCCATGCGGGCCATCCCACTGGGCAGGGCTGCCGGCCCCCCAGCCCCTTGCCTCCTGGTGGCCTGCAGAAGGGAGGCCATGGTGGATCACCTCCAGCCAGTCCTTAGGTCTCAAAATCCTGGTGCCACAAGCTGCCGGGGCCCCCTTCCTGGAGAGGGCCAGGGTGTCAAGGTCAAGGGAATATCGTTGTCGGGGCTGGCAGGGATAACAGCAGGATTAAGGCATTAGGAGAGGATCTGCAGCCAGCAGGGTGGAAAGCGAGTAGCTGTGTGGGGCAGAGGCCTGCGCGGTTCCCTGCTAGCTCAGATACCTCAGAGACAGACCTGCCCTGGAGAGAGGCAGACAGGCGGCTGGGGCTCGGAGACGGGTGGCAGCAGCAGGGGTATGTGGCCGGAGGGTGGGTTTGACAGAGCCAGGTGTTCAGAGGAGCTGAGCTGGGAAGGGGAGTGACAGGGCTCCAAGGGGTGGCTCAGCACCTGGTAAAGGATGGAGGCTGAGGCCCTGCCACGTCACATGCCCCCTCCTTCGCCCCGTGCAACCTCCTGGAGGTCGGTGGGATCGTGCTGCGGCCCCTGCACCGGCCCGGGCAGCTGGGACGGAGGGGTGGGGGAGTTCTGTAAACCGGGCTCTAGGCTGGGTCACTGGAGGGGCTGGGCCCCAGGGCCAAGGAGCCCCAGAGTGGGAGCCTGACAGGGGCCAGAGGGGAGGCAGCCAGGCGGCAGCAGCACAGTGAGCAAAGGTGAAACGAGTTTGGTGGGGCTCAGTACAGTACCCGATAGGCAGATGTCCAGCTTATCCAAACCACCCCCCCAGTGGCTACGAACTGGCCCCTTCTGGGCAGCCCCAGCTGAGGGCCAAGGGGGCCATGGAGCCCACGCTCCTCTCATGTCCCCATCGATGGCCATGCCAGGCTGGGGGTGGGGACACGTTGGCTGCAATCCAGGGAGAGGCGCTTCCAGTGCTGCTCCCCTGGCCACACCTGATGTCCAGAAACCACAGTGATGGGTGCATTAGAAATGCAGACGGACAGACAGCTGCCTCCCGGAAAGACAGACTGGGGGCTGCAGGGCTGACTAGGGCCTGTGGGAACCGTCTCAGGAGAAGAGGGGTGGACTTCCCTTGAGCTTCCCTTCACCCCCTCTGCTCCCCCACGGCTGTATCTCCTGGAGCTGACAGTCCTGCAAAGGCGTTGGCCTGCCTGGCCCTGGCCCCAGCCCTATGGTGGTGTCCTCCAGCCTGCTGCACAGCTACACACAGCTGAGATCCTCCATCCCAGCTGGCCAGGCCGATGGCTGGAGCTGTCCCAGCCGCCATGTCTGCAGCCGCGCAGAGCTCCCGGGGTTAGCGAGGTGCCGGAATGCAGCGCAGAGCGAGACACAAGAGGATTAGGCAGCAAAACTCAGCCAAGGTTTGAAAGGCTGGAATGGCGACAAGAAGGGGATTGGAGTGGAGCCACCCATCCCTGGCACACACGAGCGCACTTGATTAATCTGGGCACCACCAAGGCAACGAGATTGGTTGTTAGATGGGGGGCTGAGTACATTGCCCCCCTTCTGTGGCCGGGCAGGCTGGGTGATCACGGAGGTGCCCCAAGGAGGTGCCTTGCGCTTTATCTCTATGTGAGCGATTTTCCACACAGCTGCCGATTAAAAGTCTAATCCCTGTGCAGGGCAGGGAGCGGGGCAGGGCCGTGGTCTGAGCCAGGGCCAGGAACTAGAGACCCTCCATGCAGCGTATCAGTAGAGAGGGGGTATTTTAGGGTTAAATCTCTATGCCCCCCCAACACACAGACCCTCCTCTCTAATTTTGCTATGCAGCCAAGCCCCTTACCCTGAACCATGGGCTGGGCTGACCCTTCCCTGAGTCAGGGATAGATCTCATTTGAACTCAGAGGCTTAGAGACGCTGTTGAACTAATTTCTTTGATGGAATCGGGAAAGCTCCATCCTAGGCCATTGAGCAGCTGTGTGAGTTTTGCTCGGTCTCTCTCTGAGGCCAGGGATGGAGGGAGACGGGTGCACACAGGCCCTGGGCCCGGGTGTTGTCTGCTCTGGAGGGAAGAGGGATGGGGGAGGTGGAGGCTGAGTTTTAATCTTCATGGAGCCGAGATGCCCCCTTGGCCCCCTGCCACCCTACGTGAGGGGGTTTGTTTAGAAAAGAGCAGTTGTTGCTAGGAGGGTTGGGGAAAGGGACCAGCCCATGCCCCTTCACGCACCCACCTTCCCCCCAAGCCAAGGCTGCGATCACTCAGCACTCAGTGGCATGTCTGGGCTCCAGACATCATCGAGGGTGGGTCCAGATGTACCGGGCTGGGAGCCGCCCTAGAGCAGCTAAAGTGCCTGGGGGGATTTCAGGCTGTTACTGAGAACAGGACGGGGCCCGCGCCAAAGCCCCAAGCCGCACCGGCGTTCCGGTCTGGGTCTAAGCTCCACAGCGGGGACTCTGCCCGCAGGCGCTGCCAGACAGAAACCCTGCCTGCTCCAGCCCTGCTGGGGTGGAGGGAACGGAGAGTAGCTGGCGTTGCCAAAGAAGCAAATCACCCGATAAACAGAGTGAGGCTAGTCCCGGAGTCAGTGGTGAGCTGGGGCCGGCTCGCACCAGTTCACTGGAACCGGTTGTTAAATTTAGAAGCCCTTTTGGTTTCTAAAAGGGCTTCTAAATTTAACAACCAGCCAAAAGTGGTGCTTTAGGCGCCGACTCCGTGGATGCTCCGGGGCTGGAGCACCCACAGGGAAAATTTGGTGGGTGCAGAGCACCCACTGGCAGCTCCCCACCCCACGCCCGGCCTCAGCTCCCCTCCGCTCCGCTCTGCCTCCACCTCTGCCCCTGAGTTACACACTGCCCCACTCAGCTTCTCTGCCCTGCCACCCCCCCCCTTTGTCTTCCTGCGGAAAGCCGGGGGTGGGGGGCGGAGAAGCAGGCGGCTGCTTTGCGCTCAGGCCCAGGGAGGCGGAGGGGAGCTGGGGCGGGGAGCAGTTCCCCTGCGACCTCACCCCCACCCCGGGTTACCTGCTGCGGCGCGGGCGCCCCTCCTCGCCCCCCCCCCCCCCGCCCCAGCTCCCCTCTGCCTCCCTGGGCCTGAGCATGAAGCCGCGGCCTGCTTCTCAGCCCCCCTGCGCGAACAGCTGATTCGTGGGAAGCGGGGTGGGGGGAGAAGCAGAGCGGGATTTGTGGGAAGCGTGGGGGGGAGAAGCAGAGCAGGGCAGCATGTTCAGGGGAGGAGGCAGAGAGGAGGTGAGCTGGAGCCGGGCGCGGGGCGGGGAGCTGCCGGTGGCTCTGCACCCACCAAATTCTCCCCCTGGGGCCTCCAGCCCTGGAGCTCCCACGGAGTCGGCGCCTAAGGCGCCACTTTTGATGTGATCAGTGGGGGCAGCGGCCGCTCCCCCTGCTCCCCCCCCAGCTATGCTCCCCCGCCTCTAGGAGCCAGAGGGACCTGCCAGATGCTTCCTGGGAGCTGCCCCAGGTAAGCACCACCGGGACTCCCCACCTCGCCCCCCGGCAGGTCCCTCTGGCTCTTAGGGACAGGGTGCGCACCCACTACGGTGGCCCACGAGACCCTCCTGCCCGGTTCTTGGGGCAGTCAGGGGACGGGGGGGGGGTGGATGGGGCAGGGGTCTGGGGGGGCATCAAGGGACGCAGGGGGTTGGATGGGGCAGGAGTCCTGGAGTGCGGGGGTGATCCACGACACCCTCATGGGGTGAGGAGGGAACCGGTTGTTAAGATTTTGGCAGCTCATCACTGCTCGGAGTCATGCCCCAGCCCAGGGTTCAAGTCTTGCTCCAGCCTAGACTTGCTGTGTGACACTGGGGCTGTGGCCAGAAAGGGGACTTGGCTCAGTGTTGCAACGCCTGATGGTTAGGTGCCCATGAACTCCTCAGCCCTGGGTGAGGTGCCCAGGCACCCTGCACAAGGCCTGGGAGTGTCAGGCGCCTAAGGACGGTGAGCGCAGAACCTAGCGCGGGGTGCTCGCGAAGCCAATCAGGAGGCAATGCTGAGGAGATGGGGGTGGCCCTCACCCTGCCACTCAAAGGGGGTCAGGTGCTGTGTGGGCTGGCCGGAGGCACCTTGCAGCTGTGACCCCTCGCCTGACCGGAGGCACCAAAACCACCGCGGCCCCTGCTGGCAAAAGGAGGCTGTGCTGCTGCCATGCCCATCCCTGTGAGCCGAGCACACCCCTGGGCGGGGAGACCAGGGTTCAAATCCCCCAGGGCCTGATAGCAGCAGGGATCCACACCCGGGTCTCCCACCTCACACGTGCCATAGTCTCTGGGCTTCATCTCACCAGCTGAAGCTGTTCTGTTTTTGTATGAAATAGCTAAATACTCAGCAGGCCTGCTGGGGCACACGCCTGGGGTGCGGGAGAGCCAGCTGCTCCAGGACTATTTGATTATCTTACACAGCGTGAAGCAGCTTCAGCAGCAGAGACGGAGCACTCCCCTCCAGTGTGCCCTGCAGCCAGTGGGCTGGGCACGCACCTGGAAGATGACAGACCTGGCTTTTAGTCCCAACTGCTCTCAGGCAGAGCAGGGATTTGCACCTGTCTCCCCACAGCCTGGGTGAGTGGGCTAACCACAAGGACACTGGGGGGCAAGGGGTTCCTCCTCTGGCTGTGTTTAGTGCTGCCATCTGTTTAGTCTGATGGCCATTCTCTAAGGTGGCCTCAGACCAGGCTACCAGCTCAGGCCCTGCAGGTGAGTGATGGCCCAGGTTCTCAGTGCTTAGGTACAAGCTAGGCACCAGGTGTCAGGTGGCTGCACACATGCCCCTGGCAGACACTTAGGTGCCATGGGGACTGGAGCAGCTAGAAGGTTCGGCAATGGAGCAGGCTTCTGGGGGCTGCGTTTTGGTGTTAGGCGCCGACTGCGACAGTCAGGGCTAGATTCACAAAGGGACTTTGTGCTGTGCCACTGAGCGTCCCAAGGCCTTCCTTCAGGTGCCTCAGAAACCACTGGGATTCCCCCTGCCTCCGGCCAACGCCAGGCTCCCTGTACCATGGGTAGGGAGAGGTAGGTGCCTTAACCTGCAATCCATAAAACCCGGCATGCCAGGCAGGGACCCCCTTGAGCAACCCTGGCTGATGCTGAGGAGTATCTAACCACCGGGCTAAAGGCAGCTTCCTCCCCTAGGCAAGTGTGACTCTCTGTACCTCGGGGGAACGCATATGTTCATCTTTATAAAAAGAGTGTGTGGCATCCAACACAAACTTTGTGTTGGATGTCTTTGGAAGGCTCATAATGCACTGAGTGTGGTTGTTATAGTGACATTATTGTACTTGTTACAGTAATGTTATAGTGAGGTTATAGGTTATAATTTCATGTATCTAGTTATGAGGCTGAGAATGTATCCTCATGGCTTAAAGCAAGCCCATGCAAAAACTCTCCAAGAACAGGGAGGCTGTTCACACCTCACCGGGCATGGACGGAACAAACCCAGCCCAGCCTCACAGGAACAAAGGACACTGGCTCAGGCAGCAACAAAAGACCCCACTTCCTGTGGCCAGTTTGGGACTGCGATGAGGTAATGCTCCCCTGACTCGGAAGTTGGGGCCAGGGCAAAGCCAAAAGGGAAGGGTCAGCGTTCCCTCCCCACTCTGAACTCTGGGGTACAGATGTGGGGACCCTCATGAAAGACCCCCTAAGCTTAATTCTATCAGCTTAGGTTAAAACTTCCCCAGGGTACAATTCCTTTCCTTGTCCTTGGATAGTATTGCTGCCACCACCAAGTGAGTTAGACAAAGATTCAGGAAAAGGACAACTTGGAGTTCCTGTTTCCCAAAAATATCCCCCCCCAAACCCCTTCACCCCCTTTCCTGGGGAGGCTTAAGAATAATATACCAACCAAATAGGTTAGCACAGACCACACCCTTGGGTTTTTAGGATACTAAAAACCAATCAGATTCTTAAAAACAAAACTTTATTATAAAGAAAAACGTTAAAGAAGCACCTCTGTAAAATCAGGATGGAAGGTAATTTTACAGGGTAATAAGATTTAAAACATAGAGGATTCCCATCTAGGCAAAACTTTAAAGTTATAAAAAAACAGGAATAAACCTCCCTCTTAGCACAGGGAAAATTCACAGGCTAAAACAAAAGATAATCTAACACCTTTCCTTGTTATCACTTACAATTTGTAATCTTAGATGCTTATTTCAGGTAGGGTTTTAGGAGATGTGTTTTTCCTGCCCTGGTCTCTGTTTGTTCTGGAGAGAACAACAAAAGACCCCACAAACAAAACTTCCCGCCACAGATTTGAAAGGATTTTCTTCCCTTTTTGGTCCTTTTGGTCAGGTGCCAGCCAGGTTATTTGAGCTTCTTAACCCCTTACAGATAAAGGAGGGATTTTATGCTACCCTTAGCTGTATGTTTCTGACAGGAAGAAAGGACATGATAAAAGGGAGAGATATTTTGCCCTGCTCTCTCTCTTCCACCTACAGACACCAACACCATAGGCGCTGACTCCATGGGTGCTTCGGGGCTGGAGCACCCGTGGAGAAAAATTGGTGGGTGCTCTGCACCCAATGACAGCTCCCTGCCCCACCCCGCCCCACCCCCAGCTCCAGCTCACCTCCGCTCCGCCGCCACCTCCTCCGCGAGCGCGCCATGTGCCTGCTTTCCCCCCAGCTCCCAGCGCTTGCACCATGAACCAGCTGTTTCAAGTGGCAGGGAGGAGGGGGAACGCGGCGCACTCGGGGAAGAGACAGAGGAATAGCTCAGTGGTTTGAGCATTGGCCAGCTAAACCCCGGGTTGTGAGTTCAATCCTTGAGGGAGCCATTTAGGGATCTGGGGCAAAAATGGGGGATTGGTCCTGCCTTGAGCAGGGGATTGGACTAGATGACCTCCTGGGGTCCCTTCCAACTCTGATGTTCTATGATTCTATGAAAAGGCGGGGCTGGGGCAAGGATTTGAGGAGGGGTCCAACAGGGGCAGGGAGGGGGTGGAGTTGAGGTGAGGACTTTGGGGGAAAGGGGATGTAATGGGGGTGGGGCCAAGGCAGGGAAAAGGTAGAGGCGGGGCCAGGGGCAGTGGGGTGCAAGCACCCACCGGCGCCGGGGAAAGTTGGTGCCTATGACCATCACCACCAAGGGACTGAACCACTGATCAAAGGGGAGAGCCTGATTAGAGAGCCAGCCTGTGGTGAGAAGCATCTAAGTTTGTAAGGACATTGAAAGTGTTAAGATCAGCTTAGAATGTGTTTTGCTTTTATTTCATTTCACCAAATCTGACTTGTTGTGCTTTGACTTCTAATCACTTAAAATTTATTTTCGTAATTGATAAATCTGTTTGTTTATTCTACCTGAAGCCGTGTGTTTGGTTTGAAGTGTGTCAGAGATTCCCCTTGGGATAACAAACCTGGTACATATCAATTTCTTTGTTAAATTGATGAACTCATATAAGCTTGCAGCGTCCAGCAGGCATAACTAGACACTGCAAGACTGAGGTTTCTTGGGTTGTGTCTGGGACCGGAGATATTGGCTAGTGTCATTCAGTTGCACAATCCAAGGAGCAGCTGACATGCCAGAGGCTGTGTGTGACCAGCCCAGGAGTGGGGGTTCTCACAGCAGAGCAGGGTAAAGCTGGCTCCCAGAGTCAAGGATTGGAGCTAGCAGATCACTGGCCCCGATAACACCAGAGGGGAACATCACAGCGAGCACTTAACTTAGGGATAAAGGCAGCTCCCACCCCCAAAGCGAGTACTGAACTACCGGGCTAAAGGCAGTTCCTCCTCCACCGCCTCTTGGTTTGTGTGCAGCGTGGTGGCCCCTCTGTGTGGCCAACGGTTCAGGCCCCACAGGTAAAACAGGCACTTCACCACCTGTCTTCCCCCCTGCGTGGAGCTCTCTGGCAGCTGGGGGAGGGGAGAGAGGGATCCAGCCGCCTGCAGGGCTCAGAGAGCGGGATTTCCTGATGCCTACACCTGCATCCCTTTGTGGATCTAGCCCTTCAATGTCTAAACCGTGCTCCTGGTTTCTCTGTGCCTCAGTTCCCCATTGGTACCAGGATCACAGCACATCAAAGGGGGGGTGGGAGGTGAATCCATCAAAGGCTGTGAGGGGTTTGGATACTGTAGTGACTGAGGCCAGGTAAGTGCCACACACGGATGGATTTCCACCATGTTCTCCACCACGGGGAGATTTCGTGCATCCAGGGCAGACACATTGGCCTGTTTGCTGCCTGTACCCACTGGCGCATGTAATAAACTGTTTTCTCCTGTGCAGAGAGAGCGCACAAGGCCTGTGCCCCATGAAAATCCCACGGGAGCAGCTGTGAACGCTGCACATGCCAGTGAGTACCAGTCACTCGAGTGGGTGTGACGGCCATCGTCTGGGCCAACACCCAGGGCTGAACTGGGCACCAGCAGAGCTAAAAGTGTGTGCTGTTGGTATGCCCTACGTGGGGTGCAATAGACTCCTCTCCGCTGTGGCTCAGGAGCAGCCGGGACAGAGCAACACGAACTCACCAGCGCAGAGCCTGCAATCAGTGCCGCTGGGAGACGGGCCTCAAAATCCTGATTTAACAAAAAGTGGGGGAGGGGAGGGGAGGGAATTCACAATTCTCCCCACCAAAATATTACCCAATTTTCAAATCAGCTCTAAACGGCAGGGGTGGGGGATGGCAGAGGTAGCTGCATTTTCAGTGCACCTTGCACTCCAGCTGGCACCCAGGGCGGCTCAGCACAGGGCCCTGCAGGGCTCGGGAATGAGCTAAGCATCATCAGGTGTCAGGGGAAGGGTCTGTGCTGGGAGGGATGGGAAACCCAGAGCACACGCCCTACCCCCACTGCCTTGGGGGTGCTTTGTGGCACTATCACCCCCCACTTCAGGTACGGAGGTGGAAACATTTTGGAGAGGGTTTGGGGCCCCGTGAGGGAAAATCCCATCCTGGGAGGGTCAAATCTTAAGTGAAGTTTCCAGCCAGGGGAAGTTTAACTAGCTATAGACTGAGCGTGTGCTAGTGAATGATAGTGCCAGAGGGAATGCATGCTAGTGAGAGCAGGTGGGTGTGTGCACGAGCGTCAGCAGCTGTGCGTGTTAGTGTCAGAGGGAATGCATTAGCGAGAGTGGATGTGTGTGTTGTGTGTGAGTGCACTAGTGTCAGCAGGTGTGTGAAAGTGCAACTAGTGTCAGCAGGTGTGTCCATGCTAGCATCAGGTGTGTGTTTGCACGCTAGTGTTAGAGGGTTGTTAGTGTGTGCACACACTAGTGTCAGCAGGTGTATGTACATTATTATTATTTACATTTATTATAGGATGGGACCCCACTGTGCCGAGTGGGACGCAGACAGAGTAATAGATCGTCCTTGCCATGGACTAGCCCAGCCCAACCTGGGGGAAGGATGTAACCGATGCACAGACAGCAAAGTGAGGGGTGCAAACCTCACTTGGTGCCAGGGTGTGTTAGTTTAACCCTTTTGGTGGGGTTTAGTGCTGTGGGGAGGGCTGGGATTGGCTAACTGGGGAGACCAGGGGCGGGAGCAGGGCCACAGAAGGAGATTGGGATGGGGAGAGGAGGGAGGGAAGGTAGGCAGGAAGCATGCAGGGGGTGGGGGGGTGAGCCTGGGTGAGAGGGGTCAGAGCCAGCAGCCAGTAAGCAAAGGGGCAAGAATGGCCAGCCAAAGCCACCTGATGCCTGGTCACACCCCATTTGTGGGAGCTGCTGCAGAACCAGCTTCTAGGGCTGCTCCAGTGGGGGTGGGGGCTCCTCCCCGGGATTTCTTTCTTTCCCAGCTCACATGGCTCAGGAGACCGGCACTGTGAACATGGCCATGTTTCCAATGTGTGCACACACGAGTGTTTGCCTGGGCACACGTGTGTAGGAACATTCATGTGTGAGCATGTATATATACATACCATGCATTTTTAAGAACATAAGAATGGCCATACTGGGTCAGACCAAAGGTCCATCTTTGCAAGTGTCCATGTGTCCACGTGGTGCATGCATATATGGGTGTATATGCCTGTTCCTGTATGTTTGCATGCATATTGGGCTGCATTAGTAGGGGCATTGCCAGCAGACCGAGGGAAGTGATTATTCCCCTCTATTCGGCACTGGTGAGGCCACACCTGGAGTATTGCATCCAGTTTTAGTCTCCCCACTACAGAAGGGATGTGGACAAATTGGAGAGAGTCCAGCAGAGGGCAACGAAAATGATTAGGGGACTGGGGCACATGACGTACGAGGAGAGGCTGAGGGAACTGGGCTTATTTAGTTTGCAGAAGAGAAGTGGGGGGTGGGGGGGGATTTGATAGCAGCCTTCAACTACCTGAAGGGGGGTTCCGAAGAGGATGGAGCTCAGCTGTTCTCAGTGGTGGCAGATGACAGAACAAGGAGCAATGGTCTCACGCTACAGTGGGGGAGATTTAAGTTGGATATTAGGAAAAACTATTTCACTAGGAGGGTGGTGAAGCACTGGAATGGGTTACCTAGGGAGGTGGTGGAATCTCCATCCTTTGAGGTTTTTAAGGCCCGGCTTGACAAAGCCCTGGCTGGGATGATTTAGTTGGTGTTGGTCCTGCTTTCATAGAATCATAGACTTTAAGGTCAGAAGGGACCATTATGATCATCTAGTCTGACCTCCTGCACAACACAGGTCACGGAATCTCACCCACCAACTCCTGTAACAACCCCCTAACTTATGTCTGAGCTACTGAAGTCCTCAACTCATGGTTTAAAGACTTCAAGGTGCAGAGACTCCTCCAGCAAGTGACCCGTGCCCCACGCTGCAGAGGAAGGCTTTGAGCAGGGGGTTAGACTAGATGACCTCCTAAGGTCTCTTCCAACCCCAATCTTCTATGATTCTATGTACGAGGGTGTATCCATGTGGCTTGGTGTGTGCTGCTGTGTATGTACGTTAGGTGTGGATATGTGCCCACTGCCTGCACTTGTGTGTGTGTGTGGGAGGGGCGGTTGTGACAGCATCTCAAGCAAAGAATCCACGTTCCTCACGGGCTCATCCAAATGACTGTTGCAGGTGGGGCAAAGGCCAGCCCACGCTGCAACTAATTGGCTGCCATCCAGGTGTCAGGTCTGGGATCAGGCAACACCCTACAGGCCAACTGGCAGCTCGGTGAGAGCGAGCCATGCCTAGCTGGAGCTGCCTGCAGCGAGGGGCAGAAGCCTAAAGAGGAACAGGCTGGAGGGAACACCAGGTAGCAAGGGCTGAGACACTTGACTTACAAGAGTCTGGCTGAAGACCTCCACAAAGGGAAACTGGGGCAAAGGCCGGGCCTGACACCCAATCAGGCATCCCTTGTTACAGCAATGCCTTTAGCCATGAAGCTGCTGAGCTATTTTGGCTGAAGCCATGTTGGTGAATTTTGCCAAATCCCAGCTGGTCCTGGTGAATGACACACACGCCAGGCTGAGGACAGTGGAACTCTCTTCATTTTGTGCTGCGGCCACATTTTCAATCACTAAAACACGAGGGAAACACTTGGAAATAAACTCCGGAGAGCTGAGTCCAGGGGCCAAGAGCTGGGGAGCAGCACTTCCTCTCCCCCACCCTTCCCTCGCCTCAGCCCCAGCCCCAGCCCTGGGCCCTGGAGATGGCCTGGCTACGCTGAAGAAACGCTGAACCTTTCTCAGACAGGCAATGGGCCACTTGCACTGATTGAAGAGGTTAGCATGGGATGGAGACACCCAGGAGTGTCCAGGGCTCACGTGCTCGAGCACCCAGGAGGGTGCTGCTGGCTCCGCGCAATGGGACGCACTCCTCCAAGCCGTCTCTGAGCTGTGGTTAGTGGTGAGTGGACAGGGGGGCATGTGGTCACCAGACTGTGATCCATGGGGCCATCTGACCAGACTCATCCTGAACAAATCAGAAACCTGCCAGGTATGGTTCAGAACGCGCACCAGCGTACATGTACCCATGAGGCACCCATGCCAGTCTAGTCCCAGCCAGTACACGCTCTCGGAGAGCTGTGCTTGTGGCAGGGACATGCTAAGGCTGCCAGGGTAAATACGGCCCCTTGGAACCAGTCTCTCAGCCTGGTGCAGGCACACAGAGTCGGAGGAGGAGGTCAGGTCCCATCCCCATCTTCACTGCCTGGCAAGGCAGCACAGACCCAGTGCAGCAGCAGGACCAGCCCTGGCAGCTCTGTGCTGTGGCGTGTTTCCGGTCCCAGGTGTGGTGCCCTGGTGTGTCAGGCAGGGGTGACCCAGGCCAAGAACCCCCAGAAGAGGCTGCATGGAGCCTGCCAGCCCCTGCGCTGTTTCGGCCCTGGAAGCAGGAGCCCCCAGGGCTAACTGTCCCCTATGTGCTTCAGCTCCTTCTGCAGCTTCTCGGTGAGCTTCTTGAAGGAAGGCCGCTTCCCTGGCTCTATCTCCCAGCAGGTCTTCATCAGAGTGTAGACGGAGGGTGGGCATTCCTCAGGGGCCTCCATCCGGTACCCCTTCTCCACCATCTCCGTCACTTCCTTCAGAGTCTTGTGGGGAGAGAGAGAGAGAGACCTGCTGTGAGTTCCCCGGCTCCCTTTCTGCATGCATCCTGGGGCCTTTCTGCAGAGTAACGCCATGATCCACCCCATCACCACCCAGGGCAGTGCTAAATCCTGCCCACCTCTGTCTGTGTGCTCTCACTCACCCTCGAGCCCCCATCTCCCCCTGTGACACAGACACTCCTGCTGCACCACTGCTCCCCATGATTTCCATGCCCCATGGAACAGCTGCTCTCCAGGGCACTGGTGCTCCCATGCTTCCCCCACGCTCAGGCGCTTGGCATTAGCAAGACCTGAGAAATCTGGTTTAACTGGAGCCTTGTGCCGTCCAGGCCTTAGCCCAGGGGTGGCAGGAGTCAGCCAGCCCCTCCCCATGGGGAGCACTCACCATCTTGGAGTAGGGCGCCCGGCCGTAGGAGAACACTTCCCACAGGAGGATCCCATAGCTCCAGACATCCGACTTGGCCGAGAATTTCTGCAGGGAATGTGAGGAAGGTAACGCTGCAGCAGGTAGTCACAAAGCCACGCAGGGCTGGTGACACAGGCCAGGGATGGGGCAGGAGCTGTATCCCACCCGGTGAACGGCCTAGCCCCATTTCTGGGTGCTCCCGGGAGCGTGGCAAGGCCACGCACTGGGGGATGGGCCCTTTGCAGAGAATTGAGCATTGGCCTGCTAAACCCAGGGTTGTGAGTTCAATCCTTGAGGGGGCCATTTAGGGATCTGGGGCAAAAATTGGGGATTGGTCCTGCTTTGAGCAGGGGGTTGGACTAGATGACCTCCTGAGGTCCCTTCCAACCCTGATGTTCTAGGATTCTATGAATCCCCTCAGCCCTGTCTCTAGTGTAACTGGATCTGGGTCTGTAACCAGATGTGACACAGCTGGCTCCACACAGGGCTGTGCCCATGCACGTGGCTGATGCAGGGCTCATCCCCACGGCACCCCAGCGGGGGTCGCTCTGCCAGAGGTTTGTAACTGGTTTGGCAGCTCCGCCTTGCTCCCTGTTCTCTGTGCACTAGCAATCCCAGGATGCATTGCCACGCTGGTGCCACTCTACGCATGTGTCCCTGGGCACTTCACCCCCTGCTGAGGCACAAAGGGACAGCGGCCTGGAATGCCGGATTCTCCCAGAATGCACTGAGACGAACCCAGCGAGGCAGCATCGGGGACGCTCAGACACAGGGAGATGCGTGGCTGGGTTGGGAGACAGGCAGCTGCGCGGGCATGTTGCTGTACCAGGGTCAGATGCGGGCGTCACGGCCTGTGACAAATCTCACTTGGCCAAGATGATGTGAAGGGCGGGAGCCCTGCGGAAGGCTGGGCTGGGTGGCCCTGCTAGTCCCCTCCCCCTCACTCACATTGTGTTTCAGGGCCTCCGGAGCCGTCCACTTGACTGGCAGCTTGGTGGCGTCTGTGCCTTTCGGGTCCACCTTGGCCAAGCCGAAGTCACTCACTTTGGCCACGTTCTCCTCTGAGATCAGGATGTTGCGGGCGGCAAGGTCCCTGTGCACCAACTTCTTGGACTCCAGGTAGTCCATCCCCTGGGCGACGTCCCTGCACGGCATGGGCAGCCAAAACCAAGGTGCATGGGGGGAGAAGAGATCATCCATATTCAGTGCCCATCTCCACACCTCTCAGCCACAGACGTGCACTTAGCCCCTCACTAAAGAGGACAAATGTTTGCTGCAGCCTGCCTGGGCATGCCATCTCTGCGCAGCCTGAATCAGAGCATAACCTAACCCCAGCCTCTGACCTGTGCAGGGCAGGGGACTGGGACTCAGGATTCCTGGATCCTGGTCCCAGCTCCACCACTGACTCACTGCGTGGCCTTGGGCAAATCACTTTCCCTTTGTGACGTGGGGACAATGGCTGGGGCCTGCCTCCCAAGGGGAGCAAAATGTGAAGCGCTTTAGATCCTTTAGGGGACAGAGGGGATGGAAAGGGGCCACCTGTGATGAGGGTGGCCTTAGACAAGGCTTGTCCTGACTGCAAGGACAGAATTATCCCCTGCTGGGAGCATCCAGATCACAGTGCAGGAAAGGTGCAGGACTCACAGGGAAAACTGGATGAGCTGCTTGGGCTGGAGGACTGATCTGCCCCGTGTCCTCAGGAAGTTGACCAGGTTCCCCTGCCAGAGGAGAGAGAAACACTTATCAGAACCCAAGGGCGGCTGGAGCTGTCACCTCTTGCATTAGCCCCAAGGAATGCACGGCCAGCCCCGATGACAGGAGCCCTCTGGCCCACCAGCCAGGCTAGCGCCGCCCGCCACCCATGCCTCCTCCCTGATCCCACCTGCAGGACTAGCTGGAAGAACGGTCTCCATGGCCCAGTCGGTCCCTGGCCTCTCAGCAGGGGTTGGGTTTGCAACAGGGCCTATTCCCTGCAAGCCGTCCTGGGACCCGCCATCTTCCCAGAGACGGAGGGTTTCCAGTCACTGCTGAACCAGGCCAGATCTGACCCTGCGGCCTAGCCGTGAATGGCTCAACAGACCAGGCCCCAGCCCGAGTGCCCGGGGGAGGGCGTCTCTGGTGGAAAGGGCTGGTCGGGGGCCCTGGTTTGCTCTGATGCAGCAGAGCCTGCGATGCTCTCACCTTGCTCATGAACTCCATGACGATGTAGAGGCCGTTGTGCAGGATCACGCCCAGCAGCAGCACCAGGTTTTTGTGATGGACCTTCCTGGAGGAGGGAATGGCCACATCAAGGGCCGGGCCAGAGGGGTGGGCTCTAACTACACGTGGCACCCACACTGAGAGAGCACCTGGCCTGTGAGGGAGAGGGACACAGGGAAACACCCCCCCCCCCCCCCACACACACACAGCCCCTGGCCTGCAAGGGAGGGGGCCTGGGGAATACACACACACACCCATACACACACAGAGCCCCTCCTGTGAGGGAGAGGGACACAGGGAAACACCCCTTCCCCCACCCCCACACACACAGCCCCTGGCCTGCAAGGGAGGGGGACCTGGGGAATACACACACACACACACCCATACACACACAGAGCCCCTCCTGCGAGGGAGAGGGACACAGGGAAACACCCCCTTCCCCCCCCCCCCCCACACACACACACAGCCCCTGGCCTGCGAGGGAGGTGGACACAGGGAACGCACATGTGTACACACACACAAACACGCACCCAGCCCCTGTCCTGTGAGGGAGAGGGACACAGGGAAACACCCCCCCCCACACACACACACACAGCCCCTGGCCTGCAAGGGAGGGGGGCCTGGGGAATACACACACACACACAGAGCCCCTCCTGCGAGGGAGGTGGACACAGGGAACGCACATGTGTACACACACAAACACACACCCAGCCCCTGGCCTGCGAGGGAGGGGGACACAGGAACACATGTAACCCACACACTCCCTGAGTGTGGGGTTCTGTCCCATCCAGTGGCACAGGGACCACTTAGAGAGAGAGATAAAATGAGGCTGCTATATACCCTTAGCTAACAGCCGGGTGGCTGTCAGCTCGTGCAGTCGAGGCTCATATACTAAGCTCCAGAGGTCCCCAGTTCGATCCTGCCGACCGGGGCTGTCAGCATTACACACACAAATCAAAAGCTGAGCTGCTGGAGCCTTATTCTGCACTGCGGGCGAACTTTGCAGCTCACAGGGCCCTGGCTGCAGCCCTTGTTCTTTGTGGAGTGAGTATTTTTCAGGCTCAAGGTGTTGTTAAAGGGAACCCACACGCAGTTGTTAAGTCAGAAGACACCAGGCCCAGCAAACCTCCCAGATGTCTCTCCCTAGTTAGGGATAACCCTGTCACTGTCCTGCACACAAAGGTAGGAAAGGCGACGCGGCATTGCCCTGACTAACTGCTGAACTCTCAACACCGGGCCAGCTCTGGGTTGTTAAAGGGCCCAGACATTCTGCCAAGCGGTGCACCTTGCAGGGGAAGCCACACAAGCTGCTAATGCTTGTGGGGGGCCCCACTTGGGCGAAGCTGCCTGGCACTGGGGATACCTGAACCCCTTGTCCTAGCCATCAGAGCCCTCCCCAATTTACCCACCCCCATTGTTGTCGTGCAAGCTCACCTGTCTGCTCTGCCAGCATTGGAAGGGGGACACAGGCTCCATCGCCCGGCTCCCCAGCACACACCCTGGGCCTTCCCTCTCACAGGAGGACAAGCTGCCAGCCGAAACCTGCAAAGCCACCACTTCCCCTCCTCCAACCCACTCTGCTGTGGCCCCTGCAGGCCACCCCCCCCCCCAACTGCTCTGCTGCTCCTACCAGCTTGGCAGTGGGCACATAGCTAATCTGTAGGGAAAGACCCTGTTTGTTCTATTACCCCCCAGCCCCCACCCCCACGTGGAGAACTTGTCAGCAGGTCCCACCATAGCTCCCTGCTGCTCTCATCCCCCTGCTAGGGCTTGTCTCTTACACTCAGAGCTCTTCCTACAGTAGGGCTGCCAACTTTCTAATCACACAAAACCGAACACCCTGCCCTGCCCCTTCTCTGAGGCCCTGCCCATGCCCCGCCCCTACTCTGGGGGTCCGCCCCCCACTCACTCCATCCCCCCCCTCCGTCGCTCACTCTTCCTCACCCTCACTCACTTTCACGAGGCTAGGGCAGGGGGTTGGGCTGTGGGAGGGGAAACGGGCTCTGGGCTGGCACTGGGGATGAGGGGTTTGGGGTGCAGGAAGTGGCTCTGGGCTGGGCCAGGGAGTTGGGGTCCAGGGATGGTGGTGCGGTGTCCCGGAGGCACTTACCACGGCTCCGAGGAAGCAGCCATCAGGTCCCTGCAGCCTTCAGGTGCATGGGCAGTCAGACGGCTCTGCACAGTGCCCTTGGCCTTCCCAGCCAATGAGAGCTGTGGAGCTGATACGCGGGGTGGGGGCAGCGCGCAGCACAGAGCCTCCCTGATTACCCCAGCACACAGGGGCTACAAGAACCTGGTGGCTGCTTGCGAGAGCAGCGTGGAGCCAGGGCAGGTAGGAAGCCTGCCTTAGCCCTGGGCCCCCGCTGTGCTGCTGACCGGGCTTTTAACAGCCCAGTCGGTGGTGCCGACTGGAGCCGCCAGGGTCCCTTTTCGACCCGGCATTCTGGTTGAAAACCAGACACCTGGGAACCCTAATCCTACAGTCACAGATCTTACGGCCAGAAGGGACCGTAGAGCACAGGCCTGAGAGCCTCACCCAATGAGTCCTGCATCCAGCCCACAACTTGTGGTTGAGCTAGAGTGGGTCTTCTAGAAAGACACATCCAGTCTTGATTTAAAGACTGCAGGAGGTGGAGAGTCTGCCGCATCCTTGGCAAGTTATTCCAATGCTTCGCTAACCCCACTGTGCTAAGGGGATGCCTTATTGCTAGTCTGAATTTGTCTAGCAAGCTTTCTCCTCAGGGCAGAGGCTGTCCCTCACTACATGTTTGTCCAGTGCCCTCATCAGGGGGCTCTGGCTGGCTGGAGACCACCACAGTATAATGCTAAAAAGGAGTCCGAATAATAAATTATTAATATTGAAACGGGTAGTGATCAATGGCTCCATGTCTAGTTGGCAGCCGGTGTCAAGTGGAGTGCCCCAGGGGTCAGTCCTGGGGCCGGTTTTGTTCAATATCTTCATAAATGATCTGGAGGATGGTGTGGATTGCACTCTCAGCAAATTTGCAGATGATACCAAACTGGGAGGAGTGGTAGATACGCTGGAGGGCAGGGATAGGATACAGAGGGACCTAGACAAATTGGAGGATTGGGCCAAAAGAAATCTGATGAGGTTCAATAAGGATAAGTGCAGGGTCCTGCACTTAGGACGGAAGAACCCAATGCACCGCTACAGACTAGGAACCGGTTTCAGAGTAACAGCCGTGTTAGTCTGTATTCGCAAAAAGAAAAGGAGTACTTGTGGCACTAGGGACCGAATGGCTAGGCAGCAGTTCTGCAGAAAAGGACCTAGGGGTGACAGTGGACGAGAAGCTGGATATGAGTCAGCAGTGTGCCCTTGTTGCCAAGAAGGCCAATGGCATTTTGGGATGTATAAGTAGGGGCATAGCGAGCAGATCAAGGGACATGATCGTCCCCCTCTATTCGACATTGGTGAGGCCTCATCTAGAGTACTGTGTCCAGTTTTGGGCCCCACACTACAAGAAGGATGTGGAAAAACTGGAAAGAGTCCAGCGGAGGGCAACAAAAATGTTTAGGGGACTGGAACACATGACTTATGAGGAGAGGCTGAGGGAACTGGGATTGTTTAGTCTGCAGAAGAGAAGAATGAGGGGGGATTTGACAGCTGCTTTCAACTACCTGAAAGGGGGGTTCCAAAGAGGATGCATCTAGACTGTTCTCAGTGGTAGCAGATGACAGAACGAGGAGTAATGGTCTCAAGTTGCAGTGGGGGAGGTTTAGGTTGGATATTAGGAAAAACTTTTTCACTAGGAGGGTGGTGAAACACTGGAATGTGTTACCTAGGGAGGTGGTGGAATCTCCTTCCTTAGATATTTTTAAGGTCAGGCTTGACAAAGCCCTGGCTGGGATGATTTAGTTGGGGATTGGTCCTGCTTTGAGCAGGGGTTTGGACTAGTTGACCTCCTGAGATCCCTTCCAACCCTGATATTCTATGATTAGTAATTATTACTGAGGTTCATTATGAAAACACACAATCTCTCTCACAAACACACACAGCTCCCAGTCTCACAGAGGAATGCCAGCTCTTCACTAGGCATGTTTGCTGGTCTAGCTACACCCTTGTGCTAGCCCAGTGGTTCTCAACCAGGGGTACACGTACCCCTGGGGGTACACAGAGGTCTTCCAGGAGGCAGTGTCAACTCATCTAGATCAGTGTTTCTCAACCTGAGCATCAGGACCCACAGCGGGTCACGGGACAGCTTTAGGGGGGTTGCAAGTGAAGGCAAGCGTTAGGACTTGGCCAACAGGGCAGTTGCCTGGGGCCTCACATCACAGGGGGCCCTATGAAGCTAAGTTACATGCTTCAGCCCTGGGAGGTGGGGGGCTCGGGCCTCAGGCTCCGGAAAGGGGTACAGTAGTCTGGGAAGGTTGAGAGCCATGGTGCTAGACCAGCAAAGCGTGCCTAGTGCAGATGCCACTCACACTGGCCAAACCACGCTTTCACCAGCGTAGCTTATTCCAGTCCCCGGTTAGATAAGCTCTCCTGGTACAGCGGCTTCGCCCAGGGGCTCAGAGATCACACCCTGAGCAACACGGCTTTACCAGCACAAGTCTGTCCTGTCGGCCTGTTCTCCGTCTCCCGCGCACCCGCTCCAGCAAAATCCCTGCATGCTCAGTCATCCCCTGCAGGCTGCCCGTGCCCCTGCTCCCTGCCCGCGGGGGAATCCTGCAGACCTCTGGGGGCAGGGTAGGGAGCGCCTGCCCAGCCTCCTGGCTCACTTACGTCATGGCAGCGGTCTCAGCGAGAAAGGCCTGGGCGGTGACGTCGCACCTGATGTTCTTCACGGCCACTTTCTGCCCCAGGTACTCTGCCTGCAGGACGGCTGTGGGGTGGGGAGAGAGGGTGGTCAGGTGCCAAGAGGGTGGCCCCACCCCGGCAAGGGGGAAACAGAAGCAGGGTCTGGGGCAGGGAGGGCCCATCCACATCTGGAAGAGGTGAAGGGAAAGAGGTTGGGGTGTGACTCCAAGGGCGAGTCCAGCCTGGGAGTGAGCCGGGGGGGGGGGGGCATCATGGGGTGGCTCCTAGGGGCCTGGTTTGCATGTCCCCATGACAACTATCTGCCCCAGTCCATCCCAGCCGCGAGGCCAAGGCCGAGCAGACCCTCCCTGCTTTGCCACCCATGGCTCCCACAGGGCATGCTGATGGGAGCAAGGGGGTGTGCCTGGCACTGCCCGGCTGGCCCCTCTCTGGACTCAGCCTCCAGCCTGCTCCCCAGAGCTCTTTCCATGCACTGGTGGGCAGGGCCTCATGCCATCTCAGGATCCACCCACTCCCTGGACCGACCCGAGCGCTCACCTCCAAATTCTCCTTCCCCAATCTTGTCTCCCAGTTTGAGGTGCTGCAGTTTCAGTAACCAGCCGGCTGCATGCGAGAGGAGACTGGCTGGTTACAAGTCGCAGGGCTGGGTCTTCCCCCCAAGTGTCGAGCCTGACCCCCATTGAGCTGCCGAGGCCCCTCTGTGAGTTGAGTGCGAGTTTCATACCCCATAAGCTCCACTCAGCTCAGCCCTAGCAATAGGATTCCTTGGCCCGAGCTCCCAGCTCTGTCGCTCGAGAACGTTGGACCGTGGGGATTTTACCTTCCCCCACAAAGTCGCGGCCACTTGCCCTAGTGTCCCCATCCCCTTTCATCCCCCACCCCTGCAGTTTGCAGACAGATTCTTCATACCCTTGGCCAGCTCCTCCTCAGCAGACTTCATCCCGGGCTTTGGTTTCGGTTTTACCAGCTTGGTACAGATGGCTCCCTGGTCGTTCATATAGTGCTGCAGACAGACAGACAGAGTTACTTAGGCTCACAGCTGCTGCCCAGTAAGTCCGCTGCACCCTACATCACAGGGTCACGTCAGCCCTACCCAGGGTGCTTCTGCCACTGGGAGCAGCTGCTGAGACCCGCCAGATTGAGCAGGACAGGCAGCCCAGCGGGTCCCACACCATCCTAGCATTGTGCCACCCTCCCCACTCTGCAATGAAGCTGGAGGGCTTCTTGTGCCGGAGTCGGAGGAGAGGGTGTCTGGACTGCTCCCTCCCATTTCCTGCAGGGGGCGCTGTTGAGACCCTGTGTGCGTGTGTGCACACGCAGCAGGCCCCAGTGATGGTGAAAGGGAGCAGGGACAAGCTCATCTCAAAGTGACCGTTAGGGGGTTCTCTAACAGCCAGGACAGCTCCTCTCCTAGCCCCCCACCCCCACCCCTGGGAATGCGCTGCCACCCTCTCAGCCCCAGAAGCAATTGCCAAGTCCCTACCAAGTCCTCGAACCCAGAGCAGGAAGAATGGCCTGGCCAACAGGGCCTTGGCCAGGGGTGCAGGAGACCGGGGTTTGATTCCTGGCTCAGCCACTGGTGCGCTTGGGCAAGTCACTGAATCTGCCCTGTGCCCATCTATCAATGGAGATATGCTCCCTGCCACCTGGTGGGACTGGGCATAGGCAATGGGAACCCCTCCCCCTCTGAGCTCCATCTCCTGGGAGGGCTCAGGATTGGCACAAGGGACTCCTGAGGGATATTTCCAGCTCTTGGAGGGAGTTAGGACTCCTGGGTTCTATTCCCAGCTCTGTGGCTGAGTCACTGTGCAACCAGAAGTAGGGCAGTTCCCTGTCTCTGTGCCTCAGTTTCTCTGCCTGTTAGGTGGGGATAAAAATACGTCCCTGCTTCCCAGGGCAGGGTTTATTCCCCAAATTTGGAAGTCAGCAGCGCTGGGCTGGGAGGCGATGCAGAAGGCCAGAGGGTGACTATTAGAAATAGCTGACTCCACTTCCTTCCGCAGGGTTTCAGCAGCGGCTCTATATTTAGATCATGCGGTTTTAGCCGCTGCTTTATGCGAGTGGATCACTCAGGGCTGACAGAGCCGTGCTGCTCGGGAACAGAGAAGATGGGGAGGGGCAGCCGCCTGTCTATCCAGCCACCTTCCTGTCTAGGCTCTTATGCAGCCCAGGAGCCCGGGTGCTGTTGGGCCTGATGCTTTTGCTCTGGTTCATTTTTTTGCCTAGTGGAGCCCCCTATTGACTCCAGGGAGCTGTGCCTGCCCAGTTGCCACGGGGGGCTGGGACCCTGGGTAGGTGTCCTGCTGACCTCAATCATGTCAATGAGGTTGTAGAAGCAGACAGAGGCGTCGATGCTCAGACAGTTCTCCTGGTAGATGACACGGTAGTGGATGACCTCCTTGCCGAAGCTGACGCACAGCACGTAGTCCCCGGGGTGCCGGATGGACTCCCGCACCAGGAAGAGCCCGTCCTCAGGGGGCTGGAGGGCCTGCACGGCCTCCACACCAGAGATCTTCCCGTGGAACCAGCTGGGGGGCAAGGAGGAGAGGAACCACGCTGCACACACTTGGGAACCGGCCCCAGCTCCACACAGCTCTCCCCACGTGAGCAGTATGGCGGAGATCCCCCGCCCCTCCTGAGTTCCCTCCCATCCCAGGGAGTGTGGGGAGGGGGCGTGGGGTGAGCTGCTCCTGCACTACATCCAGCCAACCTCCCCGCCCCCCCTCCGAGTGCCACACTGGAGACCAGCAGCCCCGGAGAAGGTCACTGCCCAGCTGGCCCCTCTCCTAGCCAGAGCAGGGCCAACCCCTGCTCACTCCAGTCTGGTTGGGGGGCACTCCAGGGGAGGGCCACATAGCCAGACATCCAGCCTGTGGCTAGATCCGATCCTTGATACTTTAGGGGAAGGGCAAAAAGCACCCACAATGCACCTGGCCAACCCCTCACAGCTGACTATAGAGCAGGGAATATCCCCTTCCTGACTCCTGCAGTGACCAGCATGTGGCCTGAAGCCTGAGATTCGAGCTACCCCTGCGTCAGCCAGTAGAGCTGTAAAATGACCCGGTCTCCCCCCTTCCTAGACGTGACCTGAGCCATGGCAAGGCCCGCGGCCCGGGCATGGCGTTAACTCCCAGGTGCTCAAACCAGCTGATCCCAGCCAGAAGTGGGACAGAAATCGGTCTCCTTCACAACGCAAGCGCACCCCATGCCACAATGCTGGCGCCTTCAAGCGCTCGGCTGTACTCACGGCATCAGGCTGAGCTTGGGGTCAACGCGGATGGCTTCGCGCTCCCGCACTGAGCTGGCCGAGAGCAGCCCCTCCTCGCCGGTGTCGTTGTGTTTCGCTTGGTACCAGCCTTTCTGCTGAAGGGGAACATGGTGGGATCTCGATGCCATTGGCACTTTGTGAGGAGGGGTCTTACTTCTCAGGGGAAGGGGCCAACTCCACGAGCCCACCCCCAGCTCTCCTTGCCCCACGACTCCATCCACTGGCAGGTTCTCATTGCTGCTGTGATGGGGTGGGGGGGACAAGGTGGGAAGGGAGCGGGGGGGGAGGGGCGAGGTCAGGTGGGGGTGGGACGGTGGGGAGAGACAAGGTGGGATCCTGCCATCCTAGGGTAAATCAGAGTCTGACCCTCCTGGCTGTATCGACCACGCTCCATGGCGTATGTTACAGCAGCTCCTCGGGGCCCAGGCGGCTGGGGGCCTGCTTGTGCCAGGCTCTGCACACACGGCTAAGGAAAGGGGGTCCCTGCCCCGCAGAGCCCCCTAGAGGGAGGCTGGGGGCTTTGCCCCATTGCCAGGAGAATGTGGGCAAGCAGCCGCTGCCCCTTCTGCGGGTCCCCTTCCCAGCGGTTTGCCCTCGGGAGCAGCCCCTCCCCAAGTGCTCGTGCCCTGCGGCCTGGCCCTCTGGGCTGGTGTCCCGGCTCTGGCGCCCCGTGCACAGCGTTCCTCGCATGCCTCCGTGCTGCCCGGCTCACCTCACAGACCTCGACGATGGTGAGGATGTCGCCCTTGCGGAAGGCGAGCTCGCGGGCTTTGGGCTTGGTGTGGTCGTGCTTGGCGATGCACTGCGTCCCCGGCAACCAGCGTTTCTGTGGCAACAGGGGGTAGCATGAGGGCAGCCGGCAACAAGCCAGGGCTCCCCCTTCCTCCTCCAGCAGCTAGACACGAAACTGTCACCCCTCCAGGTCTGTGTAAGGGACACGCGCTAAGGACTGGCTGAACCCCTGCAGGACTGCAAGGGTGAGACGGTCACCGCCATGCTGTGAATTTGGGGTACTCCCCACCTGAGCTGCAAGGGGTATGGGATGCTCCACAGCTGATCAATGGCCAAGCTGGTATGACACAATGCCAGGCATTGCCAGGCAAACAGGTGCCAACTAGGCAATGGCAGAGGGGCGTGCGGGTGCTGTAGGTTAGCTAGGAAGACAAGCAGTGTCGTGCCAGATGGAATCATCTCCCCCAGTGCCAGCTGCTGCAGGAGAAGGGGTGCGTAGCCCCATTAAGGGACAAGGGGCTAATTATCTGCCCATGGTGGAAGGTTCTTCCTTGCTGGTGCCAGGCAGATAGCGGCTGGTTTATGCCTGGGAGCTCGAGGAAATAAATCAGATCCTGGCACTGGGAATTTCATAAAGGAGGGGTGGAGGGGTTTAGCCACCCATGCATTTGGAGATGGTCCCAGGATACAGCCCAGCCCAAGGGCAGTGAGTGGGTGAAGGAGAGGAGGGGAGTGCCTGGGAGCTGCGAGTGCCTGGGTGGAGGGAGTTAGCGGGATTTCACTTTAGGGTGTCACATTCAGTGACCCCTTCTTGACCATTGGGGCCTGCACAATCTGCCCCCCTCTGAGGCTGTGTTCCCCAGGCTGCGGTACCCTCACGCTGCCCATTTGCATGGGCTCATGCGCCCTACAGGCACCCGGGGGTCTGAAAATCAGCCCTCCAGGAAAGTGAAAGTCAGCCACGCTCCGGGTTTTTGTGCTGCCAGGAGCCTTGCGAGGGCTGGAGCAGCCTGCACCACTTACTGTTGACATGCTGCCTGGCTCATCAGCACATCCACAGCTGCACTGGGGAGTCCTGTCTCTGAGGAAATGCAGCAATCACCTGGGAGAAGGAAACAGCCATTGGTCTCTGGGCTGCAGAGAAGGAAGGACCGCAGGGCCAACATTGCCTCCACTCTGTTGGGGTTTTCTTGTTTAAAGAGAAACTGTCAAGCAAACATTAGAACAGCTGCTGCACTCCACCCCAGAAGCAGCTGCCTTTAATCTGGGGTAAAGTGATTCCCACTATATGTTGTGCAGTTGTGAAGAGCTTTGGGATCTTTCGAGGTGTCGACGTGAGCGATTACATATCACTCATTATTAGAAAGGCGTTTTCCCCTCTCAGCACCACAACTGCTTGTGAATATGAGTCTGAATGGGTATGTTCTCACCTGGTGGGTCTGAGCTGAAGGTGTTTATGGTGACAACCGTGAGCCAGCGTCTGACCCAATGCCAGGTGATCTAGGCAAGGTTGTAGCAAGAAGCTGATAGTGTCACAAATGGTCACATGGTCTAACATGAGCCTGGTGAACTGTCCAGCCTCCCCAAGATGGCAACCCGGCTTTGCACATAGAAACAATAGAAGGGCGGGATTCTCAGGTGCTCGGCTCTGGCCCATCTCTGCTCCCACTGAAGGCACTGGGTGGGCGGGTACTCCCTGAGGCCAGCTGGGAGCACTTGGGAGAAGCCCCCCCACCCCCCAAGCTGTCTTGCCCAAGGCCACCCAGCAAGTCAGTGGCAGAACCAGGACTAGGACCCAGAAGTCCTGACGCCCTGATCCCTCTGCTGTCCCCACTAGATCACATGCTTTCCTACAGCCTGGACTAGAAGTGACGAGCCAGGACTCCCCTGCCCTGCTCTAACCACTAGGTCCTAGAGTTTCAGGGCAGAAGGGATCCCCAGACCATCCAGCCTGACTTCCTGGAGATCACAAGCCCCCACTCCCACCCAGCCCCCGCATACTGACCCAACAACAGACATGAGACCACGGTATTACGGCTCACAGGAGACTAAACCTCTCCGTGCCACAGGCAGAGAACAGGACGGGCCAAGGGGCCCCAGTGCCCGAGGCCCCGCAATGGCAGGGAAATGAGTAAGTGAGAGATACCCAGAGAACCCTGGCAAGTGACCCGCACCCCCACACTGCAGAGGCAGGCGAACCCCGCCCTCCCCACCCCCCCGGGTCACCGCCAGCCTGACCTGGGGCAAAATTCCTTCCTGACCCACAGTGGGCGATGCGTCAGTCCCTGGGCATGGGAGCAAGGGCCAGCCAGCCAAGCACCTAGCTAGAGAGAACATCCAGTGTCACCTCAGAGCCCTGGCCCTCCCCGTCCAGTGACCCAGCCCAGCCCTGGCCCTCCCCATCCAGTGTCACCTCAGAGCCCTGGCCCTCCCCGTCCAGTGCCACCTCAAAGCCCTGGTCCTCCCCGTCCAGTGACCCAGCCCAGCCCTGGACCTCCCCATCCAGTGACCCAGCCCAGCCCTGGACCTCCCCATCCAGTGCCATCTCAGAGCCCTGGCCTTCCCCGTCCAGTGCCACCTCAGAGCCCTGGTCCACCCCATCCAGTGACCCAGCCCAGCCCTGGCCCTCCCCATCCAGTGCCATCTCAGAGCCCTGGTCCTCCCCATCCAGTGACCCAGCCCAGCCCTGGCCCTCCCCGTCCAGTGCCACCTCAGAGCCCTGGCCCCCATCCAGTGACCCAGCCCAGCCCTGGACCTCCCCATCCAGTGCCATCTCAGAGCCCTGGCCTTCCCCTGTCCAGTGCCACCTCAGAGCCCTGGTCCACCCCATCCAGTGACCCAGCCCAGCCCTGGCCCTCCCCATCCAGTGCCATCTCAGAGCCCTGGTCCTCCCCATCCAGTGACCCAGCCCAGCCCTGGCCCTCCCCATCCACTGCCACCTCAGAGCCCTGGACCTCCCCGTCCAGTGCCACCTCAGAGCCCTGGCCTTCCCCTGTCCAGTGCCACCTCAGAGCCCTGGACCTCCCCATCCAGTGCCATCTCAGAGCCCTGGCCTTCCCCTGTCCAGTGCCACCTCAGAGCCCTGGTCCACCCCATCCAGTGACCCAGCCCAGCCCCGGCCCTCCCCATCCAGTGCCATCTCAGAGCCCTGGTCCTCCCCATCCAGTGACCCAGCCCAGCCCTGGCCCTCCCCATCCACTGCCACCTCAGAGCCCTGGACCTCCCCGTCCAGTGCCACCTCAGAGCCCTGGCCCCCATCCAGTGACCCAGCCCAGCCCTGGCCCTCCCCATCCACTGCCACCTCAGAGCCCTGGCCCTCCCCATCCAGTGACCCAGCCCAGCCCTGGCCCTCCCTGTGGCTTCAGAGGAAGGAGATAAAAAGTCCCACCGACAGCCCAGCATGCATACTGTATGAGGGTGTATGTGGGGGTGGGGATCACTGCAGGTGGCCGGCTGAAACCCTGCCGCATGGACTTTTAGGAACTTAAGAAGAAAAACAAAAGTGGCCCCACAGCTGTTGGCCCTGGCCCCAGCTGGGCTCACACACTCTTCTTCCCTTTTCTCCTTTCTGGGCAGGTCAGTTCTGCGCATGGGAGGAGGGTGTGGAGCCCCCTGCACATCTCTTACGCTTCCCCTGCCCAGGTCAGACCAAGCCAAGGAACTTTTCCCTGGAAACAGAATGAGCAATATTTTTTCCTTTCAAGAAACCCTTTCCTTCTGTAACTGGCCGCAGGCACCCAGGGCTTTGCTGAGAGCTGTCAGCAGTGCAGCCACAGAGGGACCTACGGGTCTGTCTACACAGCAATTAGGCACCCGCGACTGGCTCATGCCAGCCAACTCAGGCTTGCGGGGTTTGGGCTGAGGGGCCGCTTCACTGCTCTGGGCTCAGCCTGGAGCCCGGGCTCTAGGACCCTGAGAGATGGGAAGCCCCAGAGTGGAAAATGTGGTTTCACAGCAACTTTTTTAAGGTCAGGCTTGACAAAGCCCTGGCTGGGATGATTTAGTTGGGATGGGTCCTGCTCTGGGCAGGGGTTGGACTAGATACCTCCTGAGGTCCCTTCCAACCCTGATAGTCTATGATTCTAACTTTCTGCTTCACACCCCTGAAGCTACAAATACACCTTCTCTACACATACTGGTCGCCTCGCTCCAGAGCCAGGGGCACAAGCACTTAGGCTGCCTGGCAGTGGCAGATTTAGAGTTAGTGGGGCCCTGTGCTCGGCTTCATTTTTGGGGTCCTCCCTCAGGACCAAGCCAAGAAAAAGACATTCTCTCTTATCTCCCCATCCCTGTTTTTCATTCTTTTTTTCTTCCTCCTCCTCCTATATTATAAGTAATAGGAAGTAAATGAAAATGAAGTGAGGTACCTGGATTGGTTTTGTAGTCGAAATTTTTTTTCACAGACCACTTGAAAATTGCGAAGGGTCTTTGCAGATCACTTAATGAACTTTCCAAACATTGTTTATACCATTAGCCAACTACTGTAAAGTGCTTTGGATAAGAGCGCTTTATAAAAACAAACTTAAAAAAAAACATTGGGGTGTTCGGTTTGGCCAGGAGTTAGGATGTGGAAGGAGGCTCAGGGTTGGGGTGTGGGGTCTGGGAGGGAGTCAGGGGGCAGGAGCAGGCTGGAGGTTGGGTTCGGGGTCTGGCCAGGAGTTAGAGTGTGGGAGGGGGCTCAGGGCTGGGACAGAGGGTTGGGGTGCAGAGCGCTTATCTGGGGCAACTTCTGTTTGGTGCTCAGGGCGGGGCTGGGGATGGGGGAGTGCAGGAGTCAGGGCAGGGGTGTGGGGCGGCTGGGTGAGTGCGGGGGTGCAGGAGTCAGGTAAGTCAGGGGGCTGAGGGTGCGTGAAGGGGCTGCAGGAGTCAGGGCTGGGGCTGTCGGGGGTGCAGGAGTGAGGGCAGGGGGTTAGGGGGGTGGGCCAGGTATGTGGGGGTCACCCCAGCCCCCTGCCCTGAACAGCTCGGGGCAGGCGGCTGGGGGGGTGTATAGGGGGCGGGGAGAGAGCTCGGGGCTGGGACAGTGCCAGTCACGGCCGCTGGGTTACCTTACCGGGCTGGCTGATGCGTCCCTGCCCCGCCACTGCTCCTGATCGCGGCCAGAGGGAGCTGTGGCGACAGCCGCGTTTGAGAGCTGAGCCCCCTGGCCTGCGGCTCCCTTCCCCGGGCTTTTCTCCAGGGGCCGCCGGCAGCAGGGCACGCCGGAGACTGCACCCGCACCGCCCGGCAGCCAGAGGAGCAGGCCGGGGTGGACGGACGCCCCACCAGGGGAGCGCGCCCCCAGCCGGCCCCTCACTTGCCTGCCCCCCTGGGGCCTGCAGCAGGAGCCCAGTTTACCATCTAGGAGAGCGCACCGCACGGCGCGCGTCTAGCACGGCTCTTAAATGGCTCCCTCCCTTCTCTCCCCCACAGCTTCTGCCCCCGCAGAGGTCCCCCCGCAGGGCGTGCTGGACGGTGCTGGGCTGCCCGACCCTGGAGCCCCATGCCAGGGCACTGTGTGTTTCATTGTAAATCCTCCTTCGCTGCCTGGCTGCTAACAAGTGAAGTCTAAAGAGAGCCAGATCTGAACCCACAGAATGCTGCAAAGCTGGCAACCCAGCTCCCAAGGTGATGGCCGTGGGACCGGGGCCGTCGGTACAGAGTGCTTGCCAGGAATCTGTGTGATCAACACCAGCCAGATACAAACTCCCCCACTGGGAATGCACCTTAGAACCAGCAAGGGGATTACGGTAGACTCTGCCATCTGCTTTAGGGGGACAAATAAGTATTGTTTCCATTTTGCAGATGGGAAAATTGAGGCACAGTGGGGCAGGGGAATGACTTGTCTAGTGTTGGAGGCGCTGTCACTGGCTGAGCTGGGACAGAACTGAGGAGAAGCTGTGCTCAGACTGCTGACCACTCCGCTGGGCCCCGTCTTCCCCTCACAGCAAGGCCCGATGCACTCACCTCACTCTCCACTGGCAAGACACCATTGCACTCAGAATACTTTGTGTCACTATGGCCCCTTCTGTAGGGAAAATCTGAAGGCACCTTCCAGAAGGAGGGCAGCACGCATAACCCCTGTCTGGCAGTGTCCTGTGGCCAGGCAGGAGCAGAGATGGGAATAGAACCCAGGACTCCTGACTCCCAGTTCTGAGATGTCATAAGAACGGCCATGATGGGCCAGACCAATGGGCCAGCTAACCCCGTACGCGGGCTCTCACAGCAGCCAGTGCCAGCTGCTTCTGGGGGAGTGAACGGAACAGGCAATTTCAAGTGATCCATCCCGTCATCCAGCCAGAGGCTATGGACACCCAGAACAAGGGGTTGCATCCCTGACCAACGTGGCTAATAGCCATTGACGGACTTATCTCCAGGAGCTTTCTAATTCTTTTTTAAACCGAGTTACATCTTTGGCCTTCACAACATCCCCTGGCGACAAGTTCTACAGGTTGACTGTGCACTGAGTAACCCAGCACCTTCCCAGATGTGTCTTAAACCTGCTGCCCGTTCATTTCATTGGGGGGGCCCTGGTTCTTGTGGGATGGGCAGGGGTAAATAACTCTTCTTTCTGCCCCTCGCCATTCTGTCACACTCTCCAGTCAGCAGGAGAGAGGGCGCCGCAGTGCACTGGGCTGAGGCCACTGGCCTTTCACCACGGTAGGCCACAGTTAAATCCTGCCTTAGAGAGTACAGCAGTGCCATGAGTCCAGTGCTCTTGAGTCTCATATTTCCTCCACAGCAGCTTTCCCGCTTTTAAAGGCAAGACAGCTTTGTGGCTAAGGTACTAAGTAGGATTCAGGAGCTCTGGGGTCAAATCCTGGCTCTGCCACAAATGCCCTCTTTGACCTTGGGAAAGTCACTTACCCCCTGATTTCTCATCTATGCAATGGAGATAATTGTCTATTTAGACTGTAACTTCAGGGGGGCTGGGGCTGTCTCTTAATAAGCAAATATGTGATGTCTAACAATGCCACATTGATCTTGGCTGGGGCATCTGAATGCTGCGGAAATATAAATAATACTTTGGGGTACTAATTTGGAGGCTGAGTCTCTATTGCAGTTTCCCTCGGTCCCTTTCCAAAGCTCTCCTAGTCATTTCAGTGGAGCTAAACACTATGGACCAATTTCTAGCTCGTCATCTGTTGGCAGCACACAGACGCACCATCGGGGGCACTTGGCAGTGCCAGCAGGGAAGGCTGGAGCATCACCTGGTCTGCTGCTGTGCAAAGTTACCCTAATGACCAAGAGAGCAGCAGAGAAAGGCAATAATTGCCCTGATTTAATCCCGGCAGGCCAGATGAGGCTGATTAAAGGAGATAGTCTGGGGCCAATCAGAGCAGCCTAGAAACAGAGAAAAGCAGCTGGGGAGGTTGAGTGGGGGCAGAGTTTAAACACTGGAAGCTTCAGGCACCTGGACTTGAAAGCAGGGACCCAGGTGGAGTTTGCTGGTCTTGTTCTTGTGCCTTGGAGGGTTCTGGTAGGTGGCCTCTCCCGGCTTTTCGGGGCAAACAACACCAGAGCCTCTCTCACAAGAGAGAGAAAAACTCCTGGGATTTTTGCTTGGATGCAAGCCAGATTCATGGCCGATCGGGCCAGTGGAGAGCCCTGGGTCTGAAAGCAGGTCAGGCAGAGCTGTGACTGAAGCTGCTGTAACCAGCTGCCCTTGCTGGGCCCATGTCCCAGGCAGCTGGATGCACCATTTGTCTGAACACTCACACACCCATACTATGGTTTTGGTAGGTCATTTCTTTTTAAATGGGATCATCCAGGCTCAGCGTGAGGCACAAGATGAGCTAAGATCCTGCTGCCCAAAGAAGAGGAAATCGCTACTGGGCAGGAGGCGTCACCCTGCCACAGAACTACAATATGGAGAAAATGAGTCAGGACTTGACGCCAGCTGTTTCTCTGAACCCAGGCAGTGGGAGGAAGTCAGCGTGGGTGGTGCTGGCACCCTCCTTCTGCTTCGTCTGAGGTCAGCCTGACCCCACAGGCTGTTCCTCTCAGCCTGGAAAATCTAGATGTGACCATTGTGATCCCATGACCTCCTGTATAACACAGACCAGAGAATGGCCGCTGGTGTCAAGCCCATATCTTGTAGTTGAGCTGGACTGTATCTTTTAGAAAAACACATCCAGTTTTGATTTTAAGACTCCACCACATACCCTGGCAAGTTGTTCCAATGGTTAATCAGCCTCACTGTTAAAAGTTTGCACCTTATTTCTAACCTGAATTTGTCTAGCTTCATCTTCCAGCCACTGTATCTGCCTACAGAAATATCCTGTTTGTAAACCCAGAGTAACTCCCTTGACTTTCATGGAGTTATTCCTGATTTATTCTACCATAAGCGGGGCTGGATTAAGGTACTAGGCCAGCACCTATGGCTCCAGCTCCAGGAGTCATGTGATTAAATCACAATGTCAGCTTTAAACAAGTAAGTTTCTAGCCCTCAGAGCAGTGAAGAAAAGATTTAAAAGGTTTACACTCAGGCCATGATGTAGGGATGTCTGCTGAGAGCCTGAAACCATCACTCCAAGAGGGAGGAACTGCCTCTTGCATTTCAATGGGCTGTTAACTCCAGCACCCCCTGGCTCTGGAGAGCACTGCCAACCCCACCCTGGCAGTGGACCATCTGCAGCAGCAGGACAGGAGTGCAATGGGCCCAGCCCCCCACCAAAGCAGAGAAATATCCACAATCATGAAATTTTAAAAAATAATATATTGGAAGTTCTTGCCCTTCACCTTCTGGTTTCTGAGCCTTTTACTTGCACTCGCTTCATGGTTTCAAGCTTTTCTCCACAGCCATAAGAGCTAGGAACTTACTTTTTTTGAAAAAAGAAAGCTGAGATTCCCATATATTCACATGACTCCAGCATCTGGGGCTTTAAGAATAACACCAACTATTGTGAGACTTGAGTTAGTCATGGGTGCCAGGAACACTGGGTTCGTGCCCTGCTTATCTCTGTCTGCCCTGTAAAGAAGGGCTGAAAGCTTTTCAAGTTAGAAATTCACAGCCATTTTTTTTCAAGAAGACTCGATGGATGACTAGAGAACTGACAGACTCCAAAGAAGCAAAATGGCCTGACGGACTGAGGGGGAAAGTGATTTTTGTTCACCCTTTTTGTTTCTGTTAGCGCTGATTGAACTCGAATGCCTGAGATTCAGTGCTTCCCACGACCATTCTAATGATGGACTAAGAATGTGCTCCATTTCCTCCTGGAGTTCTCCAAAGAGACCTCCAGCACAGACCTCCAGACAGTTCTGATATTGCTAAACTCTCTCTCTCTCTCTGTCTCTTTTGGATCTGCTATATAAAGAAGCAAAAAGGGCAGGGTGGGGAACACAATCCTAATGTCGTCTCCCTTTGCGGGTCACCTATGAAAAGCCCCTGGGCGTGTACAAACCCAAACGAGCACTGCACATCTGGAAGGGGGGGCAGCAGCTGCATCAGCAATTCTGCGCAGGACACAGCAATGGGGCCCTGCTTTCCCCCACTGGATTAATACACTGGCACCTTAAGGTGACAAACCCACCCTTTCTCGGTTCCAGGAGGCCAGGCTATGGGACTCCTGCAGCAACCCTCCCCGCATCTGAGCTGCATGGGGGTAGGGAATAAAAATAGCAGCATTTCATCAGCTGAGCAAGCTGGAGGTCTTTTTTAGTTTGTTTAAAGACATGTTCCTGCAGAAGAGGTGATAGCAGCCCATCCTCTTCCTCTTCTGGGGGGTGAGTCACAGTGGTTTCTGGGCATCACAAGGGGCAGAACAGAGTGGGTTTTCTTTGTAATCTCAAGTATCGGAATCTTTATTGCACCAGACCCTACTAGCACTTCCTTGCTGCCTGCTATAAAATGAGAAGCAACAGGAAGAGATAACTGCAGATGATTCAAGGCTAAAAATAAGCACCAGGTGGCGATTTGTTCATTTCAGAGACAACATTTGACCAAGAAACAGTGTGGTTGTCTTTGGTGCTACCGTCCGTTCCTTAGTAATTTTAGTGCCTTTAAGTTCCTGTGAAAAGCGCCAGGTGGGTGGAGGTGGAGAGGGAATCCCCGTTCCTCCCCAGAACCAGGACAGCATGAACAACAGCAGGGCCAGCTTCTCCCTGCTCCACCAATCTACCCGAGCCTGGGAGAGGGACCAGCTGCAGTGGGAAAGCAGCGCCTTGTGTTCAACCACATTAACTAAAAAGAAAAGGAGGACTTGTGACACCTTAGAGACTAACCAATTTATTTGAGCATAAGCTTTCATCAGCTACAGCTGAGCTGTAGCTCACGAAAGCTTATGCTCAAATAAATTGGTTAGTGTCTAAGGTGCCATAAGTCCTCCTGTTCTTTTTGCGAATACAGACTAACACGGCTGTTACTCTGAAACCTCACATTAACTAACAAGACCTGAGACACATGGGTCACACTCGTGCCAGGACAAAAGTGCATCTTTAACCCATGTGAGCTCTTGGGTGCTAAAGTACGAGTGAAGACTAGGCAGCTGTAATTGAAACACGCTAGCTGGTCAAGGTAAATCTGAGACAGGAGCCCAGGTTTTATCTTGATCAGCTCACACAGCCTGAAACCATCATCTGCCTTGTTCTTACTAGCATTTTAACAAGTGTTAAAATACACCATTTCCCCGAGTCCAGAGCAGGCCTGTAACTGTAACTGACCAGAAGCCGCAGAGCCAACTATGCAGGGCTTAATTTGTAAGGAAAGAGGTGCCAGGGCTTAAGCAATTAGGTGCCAGGTGTCAAGCAATTTTTTTATATTCATAACTGACGTGGCAAGCCCTGGCACAAATTAACCACTGCAGCTATGACAGTGCCAGTCGACACTGAGCCAAGTCCTGTTTTACACCCCATTAATGAACACCTGCTCCTGCATGAAGCAATCCCTAGACTGGATGAGCCCCAGAAACAGAAGGGCGGGGAGCAGAGACAGAAAGTTCTCCGTTGGCTCTTCTGCGGAGACTGCTAATAGCAGTGCCATGGGCAGGGGAGGATTTGGGGATGTGGCCCCTTGGGATAGCTCCAAACTTGTGTCACCTCTGCCACTGAGCCAGCAGGTGGCTGCTAATAGCCTCTGGCTGGGGCAGCGAAAGGGAGAGGGGAAAAGCTCAGTAACCCACCATTCTCAGTGGATCAACCTTCCCTCCTTCCCTCCGGCAGCATCTGCCGTAAGGTCGGAGAACTGCAGCCTGGTGGGCTAATGGGAAGGAGAGGAAATGGAAGGTTGCTTGGTACTTAGCAGAAAGCTTCACTTGAGACAGGGTCTCTGAGATCTTCATGGACAACTGTGCTTGCCAAATGCCACGGCTTCATTGGAGCCCCCGTGGCTCTCTGGCCTATAAGCCTCCCGCTGCTCAATAGGAGCGGAGCCTGCCAAGCTGGAAACACCCATCAGCACTGCTGCAAAGAGGAGCAGGCAGCTGAGGTAACAGTCAGTGGCTGTTCCCAAAGCATCCCCGGACCCAGTCAAAGGCAGGGCAGCAGAGACCAATCCATCCAGTGCAGGGAGGCAAAGAGTGAACAAAACACAGCCACTTGCACCCCCAGCAGAGCTTAGCACATATGCCAGAGGCACCAGCTCTGTGCGTGCTCGGGGCCGAAGCGCCCAGAGAAAAAAACTAGTGGGTGCTCGGCACCCGCCAGCAACCCACCGATCAGCTGTTTGGTGGGCAGGAGGTTGGGGGGGGGAGCGGGGGCAGGTAGAGCCCAGGCAAGGGCAGAGCCCTGGGGGAAGGGGCAGAGTGGGGGTGGAGCACCCACCTGGACACAAGAAAGTTGGAGTCTGTGACATATGCCACTTCAGGGCTGCTCCGCAATCACTCACCCCACCTCTGCCTGGCTTCCTTGTGGGTTTTCCCATCCACACTATGCCCCCCCTCCCAAGCCATATGCTCCCTAGGAGGGAAGGATGGTTGTGTGATTAAAGCACAGAGTGGGACCCAGGAGATCTGGGTTCAATGCCTGGTTCTGCTACAGACACTCTGGGTGACTTGGGCATGTCACTTATGCCCAGATCCTCACAATTTCTTTCCTCTGAAGCATCTGGCACCAGCCACTAGCAGAAGACAGGATATTGGGCTAGATGGACCATTGATCTGACCCAATATGGCCGTTCTTCTGTTCTTCTGATGTTCTTACATTCACAGGCCTTCAGGAGCAAGCAAGTCAATTGTTTTTTCCATTCACCTGCCCCACTAAAACTAAACCAGAGTCAGGGTCAAGGAAGGGAGCCAGTTACCACAGTCACAAGCAGAGGTGAAAGAAAGCCGGTACGGGGGACACGGCGTACCAGTAAGAAAGGGACCGCCGGTATGCAGCTGATCGTACCAGCAGGGCCACTGAGGGGGTGGGGGGCAAAAGGGGCAGCTGCCCAGGGGCCTGGCGATTTCAAAGGGCCTGGGGCTCCCAGCCCTACCACTACCACGACAGCGGCCAGAACTCCAGGCCCTTTAAATAGCCGCCAGAGCACCAGGCGGCGCAGGCCGGGCAGCACTGAAGGGCTGGCTGCGGGAGCCCCGCCCCAGCCCCACCCCTTCTGCCCAAGGCCCCGCCCCTTCCAGGAGCCCAGAGATGCCACCCCCCACACCTTGCCCAGGACCCGGGCCGCCCTGCATACTAGTAAGTCCTTTAAGTTACTTTCACCCCGGTCCCAACTGACGAATGAAGACACGGCAGGAACAAAGCCTACTGAATGAGGCACACAAACCTCCCATGAGGCTCATCGCATCTATCAAACCAGCCTGTCTCATGGGACCTGCCTATCGGATCCCACTACCCCTTCCCCCTCTTCTGTTCAGATGCTTTCCTGGGGCAGGTACGCGGAGAGCTGAGTGCTGAATGTTGCTCTGCCGAACCAGAGGCAGCAGGCAGAGAAGCCAAACAGCAGCTCTTGCTACAGCATCTAGAAAGTGCTGAAGCGTTGCACATGGGGAGCTGACAATGATGCTTTGTACTGGCTCCTAGATACCACAGGAGAGGAGCTTTGTCTTAGGGATCAGTCCTGCACTGGCAGGGGGTAGAGTAGCTGGCCTTACAGGTCTCCTCCATTCCCTATTTTGAACGCCCCATGACATAGGTAGAACAGATGCTGAGCAGCGGCTGTTTTCTCCATGTCAGAGCTCCTTGTGGAGCACACGTTTGCCTACCCTGCTGGAGAAAGCTGGCTGCTGATCAGCCCTGGGAATCCAAAGTACTGAAGAACAAACTGGAGGGCAAGTTTCCCTACCCAACCCAGCCAATGCATCTTGTGAGCTGGGCTTGATGCAGCCACTGCTAGGCTGAGAGAAGGGTTCACTGCCAAACTGTGGCAGTTTGATGATGCAAATGCCTGGTCTATCAAGCTCATTCACAAAAGTCAGTGCCAGCTTATTGGGAGGGTTAAAGTTGGTCATTTTGTTTCCCTGCCTTTCCTGAGCAGTGGGAAAGGCCTGACAGTAAGTGTGGTTCTTTGAGATGTTTTGTTCACCTGGATCCCACAGCTGGGACTCATGCATCCCAGAAGTAGAATCCACATGGACAAATGTTTGAAGGAGAACCATCCAGATTATAACCCTGTCAGATGCTCCTCACAACCTGCAGTCACTCCCAGTCTGACCTAGGGGTAATGGGGAAATCCTTCACCAGCTCCTGAGCTGGTCCAGCCCATTTTAACCGGGTTTGATTGCTGTAGCCTGTGGAATTGAAAGTCTCTGACATACTCCATGAGATTGGGCCAAGCCTCATGGTCCCACCCTCCCTTCCCACTGTCACAAGTGCTTTGGAAAACTGCCTCGGATCCAGAAGTCAGGCTGGTTTGTACTGCCTCAAGCATCAGCCCAAAGAGCAGCTCCTTCTGCAGAGCTAAAGGAACCCGGGAGTCACACGCCCAGCGGCCGAAGAGCTGGCATCTGAGCAGCTCTGCATCAAATATCGAACCGGCCACAGGCCCCGACCGCGTGCCCCTCACTTACACCTACCAGCCCCGGTACGTGCTATGTATCCCCCTGAGCGCAGCCCCTTGAATGCTGCAGGCCCGTTTGTCTTCGGCTGCCCCCCTGCAGGGGAGAAGGGAAACACCTTACCCAGCCGCAGCTGTTGCTTCAGCCAGAGCTTTGTACTCACCTCCCTGCAGCCCCCATGCGAAGCCCCACGTTGCTCCCAGCCACGCCCAGGCTCGAGCCCCAGGACTCTGGAGACTGAATTCCCAGTTCAAACGGCGGAGCGGGGCTTTGCCTCCCGCGCAAAGCGTCCGGCGAGAGCTCCCCTCCGCGAAACTCGCCTCCGCTTTAGTTCCTCGTTTCGCTTCTGGGCTGGGCGGCGGAGGCAGAGCCCCCGAGGTCCCCGTGCCGGCTCGCCCGCGGCCAGTTCGAGCCCGAGGGAGTCTCTCCTCGGCGGCGCTTCACCCTGGGCTGACTTGACCCCTTGCAGCACAAGTCCACATCCCGCGGGCGGCGGGCGGGTCCGGGACCACGCAGCCCTTCGGGCGCCCGGGGCGAGCTTGCGATCGGCTGGTGGAAGGAGAGTGAGTCACAAACTGCCCGGCCTTTGTGCTCCGCGGGTGACAGGGCGAGAATTAGTGCGTGGCAGGGGAGATTTCCAACGGTTTGGAAGGAAGTGTGGCCAGACCACGGGATTCTTGAGTCCCAGCCCCAGCCCCAGCCCCAGCGCTGGGTGACCCCTTCCAGCCCCAGCCCCAGCCCCAGCGCTGGGTGACCCCTTCCAGCCCCAGCCCCAGCGCTGGGTGACCCCTTCCAGCCCCAGCCCCAGCCCCAGCGCTGGGTGACCCCTTCCAGCCCCAGCCCCAGCCCCAGCCCCAGCGCTGGGTGACCCCTTCCAGCCCCAGCCCCAGCCCCAGCGCTGGGTGACCCGTTCCAGCCCCAGCCCCAGCCCCAGCCCCAGCGCTGGGTGACCCCTTCCAGCCCCAGCCCCAGCGCTGGGTGACCCCTTCCAGCCCCAGCCCCAGCCCAAGCCCCAGCCCCAGCCCCAGCCCAAGCCCCAGCGCTGGGTGACCTCTTCCAGCCCCAGCCCCAGCTTCAGCGCTGGGTGACCCCTTCCAGCCCCAGCCTCAGCTCCAGCGCTGGGTGACCCCTTCCAGCCCCAGCCTCAGCTCCAGCGCTGGGTGACCCCTTCCAGCCCCAGCCCCAGCTCCAGCGCTGGGTGACCCCTTCCAGCCCCAGCCCCAGCCCCAGCGCTGGGTGACCCCTTCCAGCCCCAGCCCCAGCCCCAGCCCCAGCGCTGGGTGACCCCTTCCAGCCCCAGCCCCAGCCCCAGCGCTGGGTGACCCCTTCCATTCTTTGTGTCTCAATGTCACCATCTGTAAATGGGGTGAAATAGTGACCTACCTCTTAGGCACAGCACCAGGCACAATTAAAGACTGCGAAGTGCAGACAGACCCTTAGATGAAGCCAGCTGTGGAAGGGCAATGCTTTATCCATAACCCTACAGCCCTTGCAACCCCCTCTGGGCCAGGTCCCGAACTCTCTTCCCCTTTCTGTTGTCACTGGACCGTAGATGCTCCCGTTCAATGCCTGGAGCAGACCCTGTGGATTGGCAGAACTCCACGGAAGTCAGCAGAGCTGCACCAACCCTCACCAGCTGCGCCGCTAGCCCCTGCTGCTTCCCTGTCATAGAGCAGCGAGCCGTGAGACGGCAAAATCCCGCAGAAAGACAGACCCTTGCATGGGCTGCAATGAAATGAACATTCCCCACTCTGGCTCGAGACGTGCTCCTGTGAGAATAACTGGAAATAGATTTTAAAGTAACTTACGGACCAAATGCAACGTAAAGAGGCGCTTGCGTTTGGTTTGACATACGACATTCATGCTACCACTGCGTGAGAGAGTGTAGGGCAGGTTTTTAGCAGCCTTTTCATTACAAGACAGTTGCAGTGAAGAAAAGGGGTAAGGAAGCAGTTTCCCAGATCTCAGAAGAAGCAAAACATTCCAGTTAATAGGCCAATGCCACATACATCCAAACCCTCGGATTTAGTTAGGGCTTGGACACCACCATGCCAATGCTCTTCAGACCCCTGCCACCCCACTCTCGTTCATCACGGGATTCATTGCTCGGGAACTTTAATGACTTTAGCACTTATCTGTGGTTGCAACAGCATCAGGAAATTGCAATTGAGCTCAGGGCTCCACTGCACCGGGCATTGTGTTAAGGCAGCAAGAGATAGTCCTTGCTCTGAGTAGACAAAAGGTGGGGGAGAAAGGCAGAGCTATTATCCTCCTTTCACGGGTGGGAAACTGAGGCAGAGAAAGACTAAGCAACTTGCCCAATGCTGCCCAGAAAGTCAGTCGAGGTGCTGGGAATGGAACCCAGAGCTCCTGTCCAGCATCTGAACCATGAGCTTTGCCTGGTATGCCCTCATCAGTAGGTGAACAGCTGCTTCAAAGTCTGTGCAGGAGGGGATTTATGAGAAAGGTGGCCAAGGTCATGGAGAAGAGAACCAGAGCATTCCCCAGTGCGTATTTTGTGGGAGTGAATTTTTAAAAATTCTCCAAGCCTCACAGAATGGAGAAAGCTTGAAAATGTTGACATGCCCAAGCCAGTCTGTACATGCAGTTATGGCCCAAAGGAGCCAATGAAAAGGACATCAGAGAAAGAGTTGTGCAGCCCTACTCTGTGACCTTACCTATCTCCCACTACAGCCAGTGAAAAGCCTCCCATTGGCTTCAATGAGATTTTGGCTCCTGAGTGACTAAATTACATTTGTAAATGAAATTTAATCTCCTAAATCAGTGAGGGTGAGCACTGCAATGTCTAACTATCTTTAAAAAGCTGGCCCTAAGGATTTATTTGCACACAAAAATTAATCTGGAATAAGGTAGGCTGTGAATTTAAAGTGGATTAGCTATGCCTGATTAACTCCATATGTGGTCACACTTATTCTGGAATAAGAGTGCCTTATTCTGAATTATTTTAATCCACTTTCAAAGGTGATAAGCAATTTAAACAGACACTAAAGATAGATACTTACAGAGTCAACATGAGGCCACAAGGAGTGGATGTCTGTATTAATCGCTCTGCAATGCACTTATGAAGGTGTGGTTCAGTGGGAGAAGTGGGAACAGTTATGTCTACACTACAAAGTTAAATTGACCTTCATCCACTGCTGCAATTAAACCTTGTGTCAGCAGAGCATGTCCACAGTAGGTGTTCTTGCATCAACAGAGAGACCAGTGAACTGTGGGTAGCAATCCCAATGTGCAACTCATGGCCATCTGCCACTGGGTGTTCTGGCAAGGATTTGCAATGCCTCCTATGGGCAGGCTGAGCATCCCATGATGCAGTTTTCTCTGTCCCATCATTCCATGGGTTTCCTAGTACATTTCGTGCTGCTTTTCAACGGACCCTGTAAACTGTGCACCTGCCATCTCTATCAGAAAGCATGGATCTGCCTGCTCTCCAGTCCTCTGATGAGTGCTCTGAACACAATATGCAGTATTTCATGAGTTGGGAATCTGACGATGACCCAGTGGTGTCTGCCCTGCTGTGTGCCATGGACAGAAACAATTCAAGGTTGATTTTTGGATTCACAGAGCAACTGCACCAGCACTATTGGTTCTGGGTGCGAGAAACTAGCATTGAGTGATGACAGGTTTCAGAGTAGCAGCCGTGTTAGTCTGTATTCGCAAAAAGAAAAGGAGGACTTGTGGCACCTTAGAGACTAACCTATTTATTTGAGCATAAGCTTTCGTGAACTACAGCTCGCTTCATCGGATGCATAAAGTGGAAAATACAGTGGGGAGATTTTATAAATACACACAGACCATGAAAAAATATACATTGTAAGGAGAGTGATCACTTAAGATGAGCTATTACCAGCAGGAGAGTGGGGTGGGGGGAGAGAAAACCTTTTTGAAGTGATAATCAAGGTGGGCCATTTCCAGCACATTTCCAGGAGTTAACAAGAACGTCTGGGGGGGGGGGGGGAAGGGGAGGAATAAACAAGGGGAAATAGTTTCACTTAGTATAATGACTCAACCACTCCCAGTCTCTATTCAAGCCTAAGTTAATTGTATCCAATTTGCAAATTAATTCCAATTCAGCAGTCTCTCGTTGGTGTCTGTTTTCAAAGTTTTTTTGTTGAAGGACACTCACTTTGAGATCAGAAATCGAGTGACCAGAGAGATTGAAGTGTTCTCCGACTGGTTTATGAATGTTATAATTCTTGACGTCTGGTTTGTGTCCATTTATTCTTTTACGTAGAGACTGTCCAGTTTGCCCAATGTATATGGCAGAGGACACTGCTGGCACCTGGTGGCATGTATCACATTGGTAGATGTGCAGGTGAACGAGCCTCTGATAGTGGGGCTGATGTTATTAGGCCCTGTGATGGTGTCCCCTGAATAGATATATGGGCACAGTTGGCAACGGGCTTTGTTGCAAGGATAGGTCCCTGGGTTAGTGGTTCTGTTGTGTGGTTGCTGGTGAGTATTTGCTTCAGGCTGGGGGGCTTTCTGTAGGCAAGGACTGACCTGTGTCCCAAGATTTCTGAGAGTGATGGGTCATCCTTCAGGACAGGTTGTAGATCCTTGATAATGCGTTGGAGAGGTTTTAGTTGGGGGCTGAAGGTGACAGCTAGTGGTGTTCTGTTATTATCTTTGTTGGGCCTGTCCTGTAGTAGGTGACTTTTGGAAACTCTTCTGGCTCTATCAATCTGTTTCTTCACTTCAGCAGGGGGGTATTGTAGTTGTAAGAAAGCTTGACAGAGATCTTGTAGGTGTTTGTCTCTGTCTGAGGGGTTGGAGCAAATGCGGTTGTATCGCAGAGCTTGGCTGTAGACGATGGATCGTGTGGTGTGGTCAGGGTGAAAGCTGAAGGCATGTAGGTAGGAATAGCGGTCAGTAGGTTTCCGGTATTGAATGGTGGGATCACATCATTATGCAGGTCTGGGATGACGAGCAGTGACTGCAGAACTTTCGGATCTGCAAAGCCACCTTCCTGGAACTGTGTGTGGAGCTTGCCCCGCCCTCTGGTGCAAGGACACTAAAATAAGAGCTGCCCTAATTGTGGAGAAGCGAGTGGTGATCACTGGGTAGAAGTGGACAATGCCAGCCTGCTACCGATCAGTTGTGAATCAGTTTGGAGTGGGGATGTCCACCATGAGGGTTGCAGTTATGCAAGTGTGCAGGGGCATTAATCGCCTTCTGCTAGGAAGGCCTGTGACGGCAGGCAATGTGCTTGAAATAGTGGATGGTTTTGTGGCAGTGGGATTCCCTAACTGCAGCAGGGCGATAGATGGCACACATATCCCCATTTTGGCCCCAGACCATCTTGTGAAGGAGTACATCAGCAGAAAGGGCTACTTTTCCATGGTATTGCACACACTGGTAGATCACTGGGGTCATTTCATGGACATCAACACAGGCTGGTCAGAGAAGGTGCAGGACACTTTCATCTTGAGGAACACTGGCCTGTACAGAAAGCTGCAAACAGGGACTTTTTTTCCTGACCAGAAAATTTCCATGGGGATGTAGAAATGCAGTAGTGACCTTGGAAGACCCAGCCTATCCCTTGCTCCCTTGGCTCATGAACTCATACACTGGCAACCTTGAATGCAGTAAGGAGCACTTCAACAACAGGCTCAACAGGTGCAGAATGACTGTTGAAGCTGCCTTTGGCTTCTTAAAGGGGACATTTGTGCTGCCTCTTTGGCAGATTAGACCTCAGTGAGGAAAATATTCCTATGGTCATAGCAGCCTGCTGTGCTCTGCATAACATTTGTGATGCTAAGTGGGAGAAGTTTCCCCAGGGGTGGAGCATTGAGGTGGATTGACTGGCTGCTGCTTTCGAGCAGCTAGATACCAGGGCTGCTGGAGGAGCTCAGCAGGAGCTATTCAGATCAGGGAGGCTTTAAAGGAGAATTTTGACAATGAGCCACAGTAATGCGTGTTTCTGTAATGTATTGAACCAGGCACTGTTTTCTTGCACCGTAGTATGGGGGAGGGGGTGGGTCGGGTTCAGTGGGGTATCACTGCAAACATGTAGGGCTACTGTTCTGAATACTGGCACCGTTTTCACAGGTGGGGGGTAATAACAGCTGATATCTCACTCCTGAGGGTAACTGAGGATGCAAGGGTGTGGCTCCTGCAGGCGTATGGCTGCAGACTGGGTCCCCTATATGCTGCTATGGTGCCTGCAGAAGTAATTGCCAATTGGTGCAGGAAAGTTTCTTACCACGGTGGAAGAAACAGGGCAGCCCTCCCAAGAAACCTTGGGCAGAGGATTGCTGATTACCTCCAGGGAAGTTTCCTAGAGATCTCTATGGAGGATTCCCGGGATATCCCAGTGTGCATAAACAAACTTTTTCCACAGGGACTCCTCTGCGTCTAGATGCAGAGAGGAATGAGAAACATATAAACTGTACCGGTTTTTTCAATCCCTCTTCTACCCCAATTAAAAAGCAGAACATTGCCACGTCTCCCTGCAATACTGAAGCACGAGGAGTAATTTCTGGAGCTTCTCTCTCCTACATCAGGCATGTCAGAACTGGAGTGCTGGGACTGGCTAGACCCCTCTGGAGTTAAAAAAAAAAAAAAAAAAAAAAAGGCCCGACTTGCCACACCCCTGGGTGTCCCTGTCCCCTATCTTCCTCTGACTCCACTCCTCATGCACTACGCTGTCCTTGAGGTTCACGGCACTGGCCACTGTCTCCAGCCCTCCAAAGTATCCACAGGGCTCTTGGCAGTGGAGGTGGGGCTGCCCCCACGGATGACACGCATCTCCTTGTAGAAACTGCATACGTTTGGTGCTGCATCAGAGCAACTATTGGCCTCCCTTGCCTTCTGGGATGCCTGCCTCAGCTCCTTGATTTTTTGCCCAGCACTACTGCGTGTCCCTATTTTATCCCTTCTCCTCCATGCCACTATCAAATTTCCCCATAGGCATCCAAGTTCCTGCGGCTAGAGCGGAGCGGTGACTGCACAGCCTCCTCTCCCCACAGACCAGCAGATCCACCCTGTCCTGTGTACTCCAGGCAGGGGAGTGTTTGCTGCGGGAAGCCAGCATGGTCAGTTTGACAGGTTCTATGTGAGCTCTCCATGCCGAGCAAACTGGAAGATCAATTTCAAAAACTTCCAGAGCTTTAAAAGGGAAGGGGCACATGCCTGTGTACGTGGCTGCAGGGCAGCAGAGTTCAAACCGGTGACCAGAGCAGTCATGCTGGGCATTGTGGGACACCCCCTGGAGACCACTTAGGACAACATAAGCAATGCCATGTTTACATCAACACTGCATCACTCTATGTCACCCTAACAGCTATGCCTCTCATTGAGGTGGTTTTCATATGTCGGTGTGGCAGGAGAGTTAAACTGGCGGGAGGAACATTGCAGCATGTACACCTCTACTGGTAGGTCGACGTAAGCTGCCTTATGTCTACTTAACTCGTAGCGTAGACAAGCCCTTAGAGCAGAAGAGGAGATTCCGGCAGCAGCAGAGCATTCATGAATATGGAATTCTCAGTGGGACCACAGAAGGAGAGCTACAATGGGAAGCAAAGACTCAGAGCCCTGCAAGGAACTGTGGAAGGAAAATGTGATGATGGGTGGAGTGCGGCAAGACATGCCCAAAGGATGTCTCAACCTGATTATATTGTTAAATACCCATAAGGTTTCTGTACCAAGGAGATGCTCTCATTCCAAAACGGTGACTTGGCTCTCAGCCATTTGACTTTTGATCAACATCAGCCAAGTCCACACAGTCCCTCTGCCCACGCACCTGACTTAAACTGTACTCAAAACGTCAGAACTCCTGAAACCAGATAGGAATCCAAGCCCACAACTTGACAACAGTCACAAAGACTTTAAACATGGGGCACTTCCTCAGGATACTCTGCAAGTTTGTGTGTTCTCAAGTAGCAACGGGGCCAGGTCAGTTAGGCAGGTGACTACTATTTCCCCTATCCACTGTAGAGAAGCAGATTCATTGTTTCACAAGCTGTAATCATTTCTCTTTTGCAACTAACTAGACCCAAACGTTGGACAAAAATCAAATTGAGGGACACAATGAAAAAAAACCACAGGAAACTTAAAATAAGGTATCTAAACTTGAGGGGGGGTGTTTGTTTTGTTTTTTAAACTAAAAATTTCCTACCAATGTTGCCACCAATTCGGCTTCAGTGACGTTTGTAGCTACACAAACATTAGCATGGACAAGACTCCAGGCAGCAGCTGGAGTTTTATGGACCACACTCCCTCAACTCTTCACTCAGAGCAGATCTGAGACACGGGGCTTAAAATGCTGGTATGCATCGGTGCTATGCGAGTGTTCCCACACGTGTTAGCACTGGAGAAGTGAAATATCATCGCAACGGAAGGAAATTTTTGAGAGAAATAAGCCTATTGTAGATGTCTTAAAGCACATATTTTCAGGTGAATTTATACTCCAATGAAAAAGTGAGGTTTGCATGGGATCGCGGAAACCTCCCCACACTCAAGTGACAACTGCGAGAGAGGTTTGGAAGGCTGCCAGCCAGTTTATCATCTCCAGGAGCAGTTTGTTTGGCAGCTGTTAGCTTTAGGTACATATCTTGCCTTCACCACCATAATATTGAGTTTGCATGTGTTGTGATCGCTTCACCTTACCCCCCGAATCCAAAAGCACTTTCACGAGGATGTGCTGGAACTGGTATTTGCCTTTTCAGGTTCTGCTGCTAGCTCCGTACTTGTTCCCCACCTTCCTTGTCGCCATGTGAGCTCACTACCTCAAATTGTGATGGGATCACTGCAGTTATGCTCCTTTCTGCTTTATGGCTCTGGCAACTTGATTTTCAAGTTTGGGATCGCTGTATCCACACTCGTGGCTTTTACTTCCTATTCTCTTTTATTATTATTTCAAACTGGATGATAAACTGTCATGTCCTCTTTTAGGGGCTGATCCAGACAAGGGGTCATGCACACCCTCAACTGCCACTGATGGCAGTAGGAACAGACAGTGCTCACAACATGATGGAAGACAACACACGGCGGAATCAGGGTTTTACTGACAAGTTACAGAGATTCTGCAGTACAAATGAGCGAGTGCACATTAGTTGCTACCCACACTGCAAATCTGAGGCAAGCAGCACAGATTTGGTTAAACAAACAATGCATTTATTTAGCAACCTGCACAAAAAAGTTCTTATCTGTCCTTTTAAATATATTTATTTTGAAAAGATCAAAAAGATAAAACTCAGAAAAGGACGTATCACTGTACCCAAAAATGGTTCTGTGCAGCACCCATTTACAGAACAGCATTACATTCTTATTTGAAACGTTGGAGAGTTTCAAGCTTTTATTTTTCCATTTTCCAAGGCAGGGGTGCACGGGAGAATCTTCAGAACACAGGATCAGCATCATCTATGGAAAGAACAGCAGCCAATTTATGGGAAATAAGGAATAACTTAAAAACAAAACCCACATTATTGTACATTAATCATTCTGGAATATTCTGTTACCTGGCACAACTCTCAAGATTGTACATAGAACGCAAAGAAGTTCATTTAATGCAATCTAAATAATAACCTAATGTGAATTTCAACAGTGCCAGTGAAATCTTCTTCCGTAAACTGAGAAGGCCTTGAATCAAATATAAGCTAAAAATGGCATATATAAGCTCTAAATTAGCAAGGGCTAGTTTCTCAAGACACACTAGTTTTAGGGTGTGGTGCCGTCTCAGATGATGTGTCATACCTGCTGACCATCTTGGATCACATTGATCTGCTTTCAGTGTTTAGAATTTGAAGCTCTTCTCCTGCTTCTCCCTACACTCTTATCTTAAGCCAGCATATAAACGAACTAATTTGCAAAAAATCATTTCCTCATTAACACCATGCCCTGAGCTAGGAGGTTACCAAAGGAAACCTTCAGCTTTCATAGGATATGCCAATCCGCTAGCAAAACAACGCTGGTGGGTCACAACTGCCTAAAGAGGAGAATGCAAATGTAACTCAAAGAGCCCCAACCAGGCCACAGAACATCTATGCACAGAGAGAAATTTTTCTATATTCGTTACTGTTCCCTGAACTGCCTTATAACCTCCATTGAGCACTTCTGTAGCACCTTGGCATGCAATGCAATAATTCTAGTCCTCTCAAGACTCTCAGCTCACCATACTGTCTTGTTTGTGATTTCTTGGTGCTCAGGACCTGAGCTGAGAATTGCTGTCCTAAGGAATTCATCCTCAACTGCAGCCAATCCATCCATTTTCACAAATATAAACCTAAATCTTTGTTTACAGTTCCAATTGACCCCTTTTCTTGGGAAGAAATTCACTCCAATTTGAGATACAGATACAAAAGGGTTTTGGTCTTCTCCCCAGGGGTTCAAGGAGAAAAGCAATTTAATGTGCTTGTAACGGGAAGCACGGCTGAGTTCTATTTAATGGTGAATAGAACAAGTATTTTTCGTTAAAAAGATAATCCAAGAATTTGCTGTTGAGATTAAAAATGCTGAATAACGTTAGAAAACCCAAACCAAAGTATTAATGGAGTTTATAAAAAAAGGTTTAAATGAGGATCTGGGTGTGAAGTTGAAGTGCTGAGAGTTTGGGATAATCACCATCCATTCAATCAGCTACCTGACTTGTGATCACTTGCTAGTCCAGAGTTCCCCAAATTGTGGGGGGCGCTGGAACATTTTGGGAGGCTGCGGCGGGGCCTGGGCCAGCCTCCCTAGGGAGGGAGTGCGTGCCAACCTGCTCAACCCCACCCCCAGTTGCTGGCCCCCACCGCAGCTCCGCTCCCGACCCAGGGCCAAGTTTTGGAACTGCATGGGGCCGTGGGCTCAGCTGCAGGCCCCCACCATGGCCTAGGCTGTGGCTCCACCCCTGCCCTCAGCCTCGGCCCCTCGCCATGGCTCTGTTCCTGGCCCCACTCCCTGCCTAGATACACCCCTACCTGTGGCCCCTTTATCTGTCCTTCCCACCCCCACGCTGGGAGCTATGGAAGGTTGATGGGGTAAGGGGGGTGCGACCCTGAAAAGTTTGGGGACCACTGTGCTAGTGGGATTCATTGGTTAAATACTAGACATTAGATAGTAAATGGAAGCATAACTCCTTTATTTTATTTTTTTCATTTTTCTCCTTTTTTCCAGGTAGCACTACAAAGACATTCAAATATTAAAGCCACGTTACAGGCCGTCCTTTAAACACACATAAAATAACCAAATGAACTGTGTCAAGTGACCCTAGAACACAACGTTGTCAAAATAAAAGTTCTTTAAAAGAAAAAAAATGCCATTGGGCAACCAATTGAGAAACCCTCCACATAGAAACAGGTTGATCCAATCACTACTGGCTGCCCAATGCTAGGCTATCAGCTTTCCCAGATGGGCTTGCTGGCTATACACTAAGTGCTGAGATCAAGCCCTTCACCCCCGTTTCTGTCAGTGCAGCTAGGACACCCTTCCTTTGCTCAGCATCAGAAGATTTTACGGAATGGTAACCCAAACAAGCAGAGCTATCAAAGCCTGAAATTTTCTATTTCCGAGAGGTGCTGCTGAGAAATGCCTGGCTTTAAAAATGGACTACATGTTAAACTGTGCAGATTAAAAAAAAAAAAAAAAAAGGCAGCAGCTTTTCCCTGTGTGAGTCCTGGCCACCTCTCTTTGGAAGGCACTCATTGGTATGCAGAGAATCTCTGTGGTTAGTGAGTATACTGTCATGTAACAGGTATTAGAAAGTTAGCACGCTGGCCCTATTCTTAGCACCACCACTTCAGACTGTTCAGAGTAGCACTTACCCCTACTCATAGTGTCACCTTGATGGGCACATATTTTTTGCTTTCCCGGAAGAGAAAAACTATGCAAAGTTGCAAACTACAATACCAAACAGGAGAAACCGTTCCAGTTTTTCCCCCTCTTTTTTAGACAGCATGTTTTGCAGGGGTGTTTTTAACTACACTGTGAGGTGTCTAATGGAGAACTATAAATCCAAGGGAATTAAACATTGCAGACTCTGTCATTTCTACTGCCAACTGTCATTTATAAGTTGGCTGATTTGCCAAAAATGGCTCTGAGCAAGCAGCTTATGTACCTCTTTACAATGCAGCACCCACTTCACTGCCCCAAAGTGGGAGCGCACAAAGTGCAAGATCCCCTTCCAAAAGAAAAAAAAAAATCAAATCAAACTGGTCAATTTCAGACAGACACTCCAGATCCAGCTAGAAACTGCCTCCCATTTCAGGCTGGACAGCTAAAGTGAACACGGACACACTTTTTAAAGATACAAACCCAATAAATGTGTGTTTTCCTTTACATGTCATGGGACATATTTAAAGCTTAAGAGAAATACCAGAGTTTAAAAAAAGTGCCTGCCTCAATCTATCTATGTTGCTGTGGGGAGGGTTTCTTCTGGGGGGAGGACGGGGGGATGGGCGCACAGGAAGGGGACGTAATAGAGGGAGAGGGACTGTTGCCATAATCAACTTTACTCTTACGGAATGATGCAATTTATGTAATGATTTAAGCACAATTTAAAACAAATCTACAGTACGTTATTTCAAGGGAAAAAAACACTAAAATTGCCAAATGTCAGACTAAACAGCAACTCATATTTATATATAAAAAATTAAAGTCATGTGAACATTATCTCAGCAAATGCTACAACAGTGGTTAGGCATCATCATCTTCCTCTTTTTTGTGCTTCTTCCCGTCGCCCTCGCCCTCAGCTGTCTCACTGGTGTCTCGTCTCCTTTTTCTGTTGCGTGCATTAAGTCTATTTTTAGGAGGTGGCAAAGGGTCCATTCCAAGTACTTTGTGTATCTGCCTGAAAGCTAGCATCCTTAAAGCATGCTAGAGGAGGAAGCAGAAGAAACATTAAGGATGGTACCATTGACAGGATAGTAGTAGGCATGACACAGCTGATACCACATAGCCTATGGTATCTTCTGCGTACAGCAGCCTTTATAGTCACACACTGCAGGCTGGAGTTTAAAGCTAACAACAACAACATGTTCTAAATACCAAGTACAGATACAAAGTACAAAGGACCTTACTGCACAGCTGCTGAGAGCTCATACGTTCAATTAAAATCCGGGAAAGCTGAGCTAGTCAGTTCCTCTGAAAAATCTGGCCTCACATTTTTTGTCCTGATCCAAAACCTGCTGAAGTCAATGGCAATCTTTACAATAGTTTCTAGCTCTTAAAAAGACTGTTCCCAAAGCCCCACAAAGAGCTAGAAACCACTGTTCTTTGTTTGGCAGAAGAAACAGAGTACAAATAGTAGCAGTCTTCTCACATCCCACATTGATCCATCCTAGAATGATCTCCTGCCTGCTATACCAACAGAAGTGATTCTAACTCCCTCGACCCTTTAGTCCTAGACATCTCTGTTAGGTACTCTCATTATTCACTGGCGTCTAAGTAGAAAATGCTATACAGAGGCCACATAGGAATATCTAATCTAAAGTCTTGAGTTTAATACAAGCCAGAAAGGTGAAAATTCAATATTTAACTGGTAAGCCTACCAGGGTTGTTCTACACACAGGCAATACTTAGCTCAGAAGCAGAGATCAGTGTGAATTCCTAAACCAAATATCTGACTTCAGCCTACTGCTCTGGAGATATCAGGCAAGATTACATACACTAAAAGCATTTTTAATTTTTTCTACCATGTAGTGGCTGGCTTGCAAGATGATTTTTTTAATTTTAAAATTGCATTACATTGCCTGCCAACATCCTAAGAATTTTTGACTGATACTCATACCATTGCTGACGTGGCCAACAGGAGCAGATTTTAGATATTGAGAGCAGAAAATGCAGCCCACAGCTTGCCTCTTCACATAAAATCTGATTAAACTGGCAGCTTTTGAGGCTGGTGGATGTAAAGAACTATCACCACACTGTTCATTAAGAAAATTAATAGTATTATAAAGAAATATGGTTGTGCACATTTTTAAAGCATTAACTTAAGGAACACATGGACTTACATTTGATGTTTTTTTACTTCACCTGTTAGCCATCTTTATGGTTAGTGTAATGGTAACAAGATTAGAGAAAAATTGTAATTTTTTCATTACGTTTACTTTTTGACAATTCTGTATTTTCTAGTCCATTTCACTGGTTTTCCCTATAGTCAGTTTCCCCTTGTTTTTTTTATGTATTTACCCCTTAATCCCTCCAAGCCACACAGGAGAGAAAACCGTTTTGAAAATAGGAAAATACAACTAAAAAATGGGTAGGGAGACTTGGAGGCAAATGCAATACTGAAACTGACTTAACTCTCTTTAAAGGCAAGTTTACTCTTCAATATGAAGTATTTTTCACATTGATGTATTTCTTTATTTTTAAAGAAGCGTGTAAATTAGGTGCAGCTTTCAGAGTCACAGAGTTGTTAACATGGCTTTTGGGGTCACAAACACATAAAATTGCAAACCAGAGGTTGTCCCTTACCATGGGAGCTGTAGCTGTTTTCAAAACCTTAACTGGAAAGGATATAGTAACCTCAAATACCAATGTATACCAGATGCTTCTCTTTACAGAATGCTTCTACTGAAGTTTCCTTCTCAGTGCTATTAGAAATAACTGTCTTATCTACCTGTGCACTGGCTGTAATATCCTCTCGTTCCTGACTGGTCATAGTCTCTAGAGCATCCATTTCATCTTTCTCACAGGGATCTTGTAGCCCAGGTCCATCTGAATGCAAGGGGAAGAAGAAACCACAACTCTAAAACTCACTATGATCAGGGTTTAAGAAAAAGATGTTTTTAAAAAAATCACATGTAAATAATTTCCAAACGTACAGTGTTAGTTACAAAAAGAAAAGGAGTTCTTGTGGTACCTTAGAGACTAACAAATTTATTTGAGCATAAGCTTTCATGAGCTACAGCATCACTTCATCATAGTTACAGTATCACTGACATTGCTTTTCACTAGTTATGATGATGGGTTACTTTTTTTTGCAGTTCACTCACCTTGAACAAGGAAACCTCACTAGTCAGTTTCATTTCTGCATTCTCAGGGACTGGCACAGAATGCTAAAGTGCTTGGGGTTTATATTTTGTAAAATCTTGCTTAAAAGTTTTAATGAGAGCAATATTATTAATGCACACACAAGTGTTCGGCCTAAACTATCCGAATCTCTTTAAGCACTTCAAAATAAAAAATAATCAACTCCTTCCCATCAATCAAAAAGGCACATACAACTGAGTCCCAGAATCAGTGCTGTGGACAGTTTATTCCAACAGTCATACTTTATCATCTGTTCAGTGGGAAACGATCACAAAATGTAGCATGTACTGCGGGATGACAATACAGATGGCCCAATCCACTGTTTCAAAGATTTTGTGGAGTGACATTACAGATATAAGTTTACAACTGACCCATCAAGAGTGTTCCCGTGGCTACACATTCAAGAACTCGGCGCATGGCATCTCCAGGACTTAGCGGACTTGTTGCACTACTTAAAGCCTTTTCTACAAGAAGTTCCATTGCCTGCAGGAAAGACAAAATCAGGGTTGACTTTTTAAATGAGGAAATGAAGCTAAAATACAATTTCTTAAAAATATAAGCAATGGTGTGTCCTCCACAAAAGGCTGGCAGCTTCTGCGAAGGAAAGAATCCTTTCCTTAGGACTGTGTCTTGCTTTTTAGCTCTTTAAAACGAGACTCAAGATACTGCTAAGGAAGCCTTGTAAAACCATCACGAACATCTAAGCTCCTGCAAAAAACCCTTCTTGTCTACTTGTGCTATGACAATAATAATGAAAACATTTTACTTGCTTGTCAACAAAAATTATTTGGGTGAGAGAATGGACAAACAGAACTTTGCAAGGCTGAGCTTAAGAGAATTCACAACTCAGTTCAGAGTTGGCTACTAACTTCTTTCTAAAAAAACTCTCTTTAGCAAGTCACATGATAGAATTCTGCACCTACAGGACTTACGGAAGTCTGGTCACTTTCTTAGCAAAATTAGGACTGACCAAAGGATTTGGACCACTGTATGCTACATGGGACCATTTAGACCAGCTCCTCTATGGTTTCTTTGGGCATTTATTAGTTGATAATAGCCCTGTTATTTATTGGCTCTTTTCTAAAAATGTTCAAGTTTATCATCACTTGTTTATTAAATTATTTTGTAAACCTACAGGCATCTACCAGTGAAACCCTTGTCACCTTTTATCCAGCTTTCCTATGATGTTTATATGATTCTATTACTACTGTATTAGAAAGTTTTGTCCAATCACCATCAGTAGCATTACAGTTGCACTATAAGTTCCCAGTCAAGATCCCATTGTACTAGACATTGTATACACACACAGTAAGACAGTTCTGGGCCCATGGTACTTACAATCCTCCAGCCGCGGTAAGAGCTGGAAAAGAAGGGGTAGCAATGTGAAGAAAGCAAATGTGCTTCCCTCTCAAGAAGCCAATTCATCCCCCTACCACAGGTTAACAGAACATGTGCAGAAAGAGGAGGGGGTAGAAAGAGGGGACTATTGTACAAGCAAGTACCAGTGGGGACTCTCTCCAAAGGTTAGGTTCATTTCTTCAGCCAAATATAATGAGAGCAAGTCCCTCAACTGCTCCTAAACCAGCAGCACAAAGGCAACAAAGACAGATGAACAAGACCAAAACCATAACTGACACCAGGGTTCAATTACACCGGAGGGATAAAATGTGTTCCTACATTATATTTTTAGTATTTATTGAGGCAATCCACAAGTTAGACTAATGCAGTAGCTAGTATGGCAGAAGGTTTCCTAAGTAGAACTGTATGGTTTACAATAAATAAAATCCAACTAGCTTCCCCAGTTGTTTAAGACTTTCTGAAATAGACATACTCTCTGCAGAGTCTTGATATGCGTAATATGAATAGGACTCCTGGAAGCCTTGTGAGAGAAGAGAGTTCCAGGTCTGCATGGAGCATGTAAATCCACGTAACAGCACAGTGGATTTAGAGCTCAGCTGTGTTAGGAGTTTGTATGTTACACACATATCTGACTCTGTATAGAGTGTCTACAGTCATGCTGATGTTGCTGTTCACATTCTGAGGAAAGGGACCTCTTCTCACAGTGCTCTAGCTAAATCATACTGCTTATGTGGCCTGCAAACATGGGCTGAGGCACCATACTTGTTATAGCCAAGTATGAAGTTGAAAATCTGAGATGACTGCAGATATGCACTAATTATTTTAAACTGTCACAATCTCCACTCCTGTAAGAGGATCTGGAATTGAATAACTACATACATTTGCTTTGGTGAAGAGGCTATGGAGGATGGATTCCCTATTGCTGAGCAACAGTCTTCTTGTTAGTCTATCGAAAAGGGAGGGTAAATGTAGACCATATTCTGGGACCTACTGAGGTCAGCAGGCTTTACCACTGACGTCAACAGATTCAGTCCTATGTATCCACTGTACTTGTGTGCTTAGCTTATCTTTTACATCATTTCAATATCCCTGATAATCATCACTGTTGCTAAAAAGAAGCGTCTTACATGATAGCAATCAAAGGAAGGATGTCACAGAAAAGGCTTCGGTCTTCTTACCCAATCTGGAAGTGCCCCCCATGTTGGTACACGTTGGCAAAGATCTCGCAGAACCCTGATGATAATCACACATGACTGCAGACCGTTAGCTCTAGCCTTTATGGAAAGAAACAAGACTGCTAACAGAAAATACCTAAGACAATAAAAACCTAAGGTCATACAAGCAACAAAACAAAACTCATTAAAAATATCTTAGAGTCTGAGGAAAATATTCTCCTTATCTGAATATTAAACCATTTGACTTCACATGGAGCAAAGTGTGCACTGTGTAATACGCCATGTAAAAATGCAATGGGGCACTGGCATGCCAAAAAAAGGGTGAGGTAGAACAAAACCAAAAGAGATAAAGAAACTAACCTATCTAGTTAAGAGAAGGGTACACCAATTGTGTTCAAGATTTTGAGCACTCTCAGGGTAAGCAACATTATTTGTGGATTCAGGGCTAGCAAAAGACGTTAGATTGGCAGCTCTGAATACTCAAATCCTCTGCTTATCCACAAAGCAGGTAAAGAATGATCAGGTCAGGGCAGGCTTCACTTCTCCACTAGCCAATGCATGGCAAGTGTCCTGGAGAGACCAATGGGGATGTTATCTCTCAGGAGCTATTCAGCTCCTGATTTTCTGTTGGGGTTGTGCACAGTGCTAATTATGGTGGTGGATTTTATAAGTATTTCTTAAACAACTAGAGAGACATGGTGGGGTAATATCTTTTATTGGACCAACTTCCACTGATGAAAGAGACAAGCTTGAAAGCTGACACAGAGCTCTTCTTCAGATCTGGGAAAGGTAGACAAGAGTGTCACAGCTAAAAACAAGGTTTGTTTATAGCATAAGGAATTAATATGTTGTAAGAAACCACTCAAGATGAATTGGAAAGTTAACACCTCTGCCGTCAAAGGACAAAGGAAGGTCAGTGGCTCTTATACAATCGTCAGTTGTACTTGAAAGTTTAGGCTCTAAAAGGGCATTTCTAAGCTAGGTGGTGAAGGTGACATATAAAACGATCCTCTCAGATCCATTTACTGACAGGAGCTGACATACACAGACTTCTTTAGCCTGCCAGAATAAAGATAAAATATTTTGCTTCAGCAGGATTTATTTTCACTAAAACCCTATGAAAAACATAACGGGCTCATTTATATTCTAGAAATATTCCTATTTTAAGTTACTGTACTGTGGAGAGGATGAGTTGGAATGCGTACACGAGAATGTTGGGGTCACTATACAGAAGATGCCCCCAATAGCATCAGTTACACTTTGAATAAACATGGTCAGCTCTGCAGCACAAAACTGTGCCTCCTTCCTTGTACTAGGTTAGTAAATCAATGGGAAATGGCACAACACATCTCAGTGCTTGGAAAAGCTCTTTACCTGGAACCATTTAGCATGACGAAGGGCAGCCAATGACTCTAGGCATTTCTGTTGACTCAAAATATCACAGGGGTCAGGCTGAGATTCTGCTGCTGCTTCTAAGAGGAAAGAAATATATGAATTTCTCTTTGCACCACTTACTTACAAAGCTTTCGTGACCAAGAGTTGTTGTGAAAGACCATAACAGAAACATAACTTTTTGTTACTAATAGCTATCAAACTAGCATACTGTAGTTTCTAAATCATATCCACAGATAGAAGCCTGACTGCACTGCGATTAGAGATCACTGTCTCCTCCATGAAAAGCAAGCAGGCTTTTTCAAATGAGAATGTGTTTCTGAAAGCATTGAGAGCAACACAAAAATCTCCATTAGCAGATTACAACAATTAAGTCTGCAGATTCATAACGTTAAGTCTCGAACACAGCTACCTCCATCCATCTTCTGTTCCCCCCCATTGCGGAAGGTGAAGGGAAAAAGCAGCACAGGAGTTTGAGGAGGATTTCAGCCTCCTGATTTTGTCACTTTGGAAGTATTCCGACAGTAGTAACCAAATCAACAAGAGGTATCAAAATGTCTGCTCAGTCACCATGGTTATTTCATTTGGAAATTATTACGTATTTAGTACATCAAAACTTTCACACATGAAGTAATTTTAAACCATCAATGATTTACTCACCTTCGTCAGTGGAAGCATCCTCTCTCATGAGAGGAGATGTGACTGAAATTGTGACCTGCATTTTTGGTTCCTTGCATGAACAGATGAGTATATTTGCTTCCTCAGCATCAGATGAAACTTCATACTCATCTTCAGTTAACGTCTAGAAAGTTAAAAGAACAAAAACTCCACTTGTTTCACCTTCAAGTTCATGTGCCAGCATTACCTCTACACCCCACTATTAAAAAAAAACTTATTTGGTGAATTTTTTGTTCAAGAAAGAAATTGACTAATATAGTTTAAAAGCTAGGAATGATGTAGCATCAGTTTCAAGTACATTAGTAGAAAAAATGGGTGAGGTAATATCTTTTATTGGACCAACTCCTGGTGAAGGAAGGGACAAGCTTTTGAGCTATACAGAGCTCTTCCTCTGGTCTGGAGAAGGTAGACAGAGTGTCTGAGCTAAATACAAGGTGGGACAGGTTGTTAAGCATAAGAAGTTCACACATGCAGTATAAGACCACTTTAAATGAAGTGGGCAATTCAAGGTTAGGAGGCAGTAGGGCGTGCTACAAATTGTTGTAATACACCATAAAACCAGTGTGTGTGTGTTAAGTCTATAATTTTTGGTGTCCAGTAGAGTTATGAATTTAAGTTCCCAAGCTTATCTTTTGAAGGTATTATGCAGGTTTCCTTTGAGGATGAGGACTGAGAGGTCAGACATGGAGACATCTGTATCCTGAAAGAAATCTTTCCCAAACTCCCTCTTCTGGCTTTCAAACAACACCCCAACCTCACCACGTGTGTCTTCAGAAGCAAGCTCCAACCAGACCAGGACACACCAACTCAAGCCAGAACAGGTGCAAAACATGCAGATCTATCTCCACTAATTTAATGATCAGTACCTCCCACATACAACTTTCAAGACCTATGGATCCTACACATGCCAATCACAACATGTGGTGTACCTCATCCAGTGCATCAAATGGTCCAACAACAACTATGTGGGTGAAACCAATCACTAAGCTCTTAAATGAAACCATGCAGAAAAATGATAGCGACAGAACACCACATCATCCATTGGCGAACACTTTTCACAAAGTGATCATTCCATGTCTGACCTCTCAGTCCTTGTCCTCAAAGGAATCCCACAATACGCCTTCAAGCAACAAGCCCGGGAGCTTAAATTCATAACTCTGCTGGACACTAAAAACCATGATATTAACAAAGACACTGGTTTTATGGCTTATTATAGTAATTTGCAATACACTCTGCTGCCTGCTAACCTTTAATTGCCCAATTCCTTAAATTGCTGTCTCCTACAGCATATGTGAACCTCTTACACTTAACAATCTCTCTCACCTTGTATTTATTTCAGACACACTGTCTACCTTCTCCAGACCTGAGGAAGAGCTGTGTGTAGCTTGAAATCTAGCCCCTTCCACCAACAGAAGTCAGTCCAATAAAAAAAAATCACCTACCTTGTCTCTCTCATATTCTGGGACCAGCACCCCAGCTACAACAACACTACAAACATATAGAATAAGCAGCATACTGTTTTTTTTTTTTTTTTTTTTGCAGTAGGCCCTTACTGGCCGTGCTTTCTCACAGCTCTACCAGTGTACCTCAAGCTTGACATGCAACTCTGTCATTCTAGTCTTGAGACTTTCCTGAGCAGACTGTCCCATCATGCAAATTATGCCAAACTGTAGTAGCTTTGTGATATAAGAGCCTTAAAAGGACTGAACTAAGACACCCAAAAATAATTTCTTGTGTGCAAAGAGGGGGTGGGGGGGGGAGAGAAGAAAAAAAACAAAAAAAACCCAAACAAGTGCAGCAAGCCACTAAGCTACCTATTACTATAATGGAAATTGACATTTTGAGTTGGAATGCAGAAAAAACCCAGTACATGTTCCCTTTTACAATGCCTATTTCTAAGGGCAGGAACTGTATTTTCCATTTTGTTTTGTATATAGCCTAGGATATTGTTAATCTTCAATAAGCAGTACTGGATTATTCTATGCTCTAGGTATCCTTTTTCCTGACAACAAGCAAAGGAGAAACAGTCATTAGAAATCAGAAACAAAGAAGGAGGATCCACTCTTACTGAAAGCTGCTTGGGCAGCTGCTCTGTGATATTCTTTAAGAGGGTGTGTGTAGGTTTCTGGGCAGAGAGTAGGATAAGACGAACATTCCTGTCTCCTTGGAGCAGAAGCCCTTTTGCCAGAATGCCAACTCGCATTACACCTTTCAGAATTCGGGATGCAGTTTCTGCTTTCCTGTTGAGGAGAGAAGTCATGGGAAAACATCAAACAGAGCTATCTACACTGAATCTGAGCCTTAAAAATCTATCACAGGAAGCCCCAAAATATCTAAAAAGCAGAACTAAAAGGCAATTAACAATATAATTAAGGCTACTGAAGTAAATTGCTGCACTGTATTTGTTAAAACAGAAAGACACTGAAATCTCCATGCAATTCTTTGGTTCTGCTGCAGCACAAATTAATTGAAGCAACTTTAGTGGTAGGTCCACTATAAGTTACTTCGCAACACATTTGCCTTTTGATTGTAATTTTGAAACCTTTAATGTAAACCTAAATACAAGAACTCTCCAGAACTCTTATTTAAAATATTACGTTGAAATAGCATAAAGATTTCACTACCACCCCACGTATAACTGTTCAGAAGGGAGAGTATTTTTGTTTTACTACTTTTGAAGTGACTATTAATTGCCAAGTGGTGTGTCAGCTATGGACAGCTGGAACATTTTCTGCAGGAATGGGACATTACTGTAACCCTTTTTAATCTAGCTTCAACCAGTGCTATGGGACAGAAAACCCAAATTAAAGCCACTAAGTAAGGAAGCCAATTCTGTATGTATCGCAAGCTCTGATCTCTACCCGAACTAATGTTTAGGCAAACAAAATACAGATGCACAAATGAGAGTGAGGGGAAGATTCCTTTTTGCCATTTTTAAACTCTCATTTTGCTGATGTGGTCTCTTTACCCATCCCCTTCAAAGGCTCTACAGCTATTCTGGGATGATGGCTTTCCCAGCACACCAAAAGTGTCAACCTCATCTTGCCACAATACTGCAGTAACTACTTATGGAAAGAGTCTATAAAAGTTTGTTACCCCCTCTCTTCATCATCATCTTCTCCTCTTTCAGATTCTTGCTCTGTCAATGAATCAGAGACGAGCTTAAGAGCACGTTCGGAATGGGAGACGACCTTCTGGATGGCCTGCAGCTCCTCCTCTGTTGGGTAGATGCTGGAGTGCTTTGTCATGATGTGACGGTCATCAGAAGAGTCTGGACGTCTAGTAGGCTGAGAGACAGAAAAGAACGAACTTTACTACCATCTGGGAGCTGAGAAGAAGAAAAAACGGTTACCTACCTTTCATAACTGTTGTTCTTCGAGATGTGTTGCTCATGTCCATTCCATTCTAGGTGTGCATGCCCCTACGTGCGCAGCTGTCAGACTTTTGGCCTTTAAGTACGCATCCTTTAAGTCAAGTGCGCGTATCAGTCCCCTGGATGCAGGGAAGGAATGATGGAGGCCAGGAAGACCATGCGGAACTTCTTGAGAGACTTGTTGAGGCCATGCAGGTCCAAGATAGGTCTGAAGCCCACTCTGGCCTTTGGGATTAGGAAGTAGCGGGAATAGAATCCTCTTCCTTCCATGTCTTGAGGAACCTCCTTCACAGCCCCCAAACCCACGAGCTTCTCGACCTCCTGAACAAGGAGATGCTCGTGAGAAGGGTCCCTGAAGAGGGATGGGGAAGAGGGGGGACGGAGAACGAGAAGTGGGATACTGGGAGGAAGCACGAGCAGGAGCGAGCGAGAAGGCAGAGCTCCTGCCTCATACTGAGAAAGAGGGACCATCAGCGAGTTATCTCAAGTGGCTATACACAAATGCAAGAAGCCTGGGAAACAAGCAGGGAGAACTGGAAGTCCTGGCACAGTCAAGGAATTATGATGTGATTGGAATAACAGAGACTTGGTGGGATAACTCACATGACTGGAGTACTGTCATGGATGGATATAAACTGTTCAGGAAGGACAGCCACGGCAGAAAAGGTGGGGGAGTTGCATTGTATGTAAGGGAGCAGTATGACTGCTCAGAGCTCCAGTATGAAACTGCAGAAAAACCTGAATGTCTCTGGATTAAGTTTAGAAGTGTGAGCAACAAGGGTGATGTCGTGGTGGGAGTCTGCTAGAGACCACCGGACCAGGGGGATGAGGTGGACGAGGCTTTCTTCCGGCAACTCACGGAAGTTACTAGATCGCAGGCCATGGTTCTCATGGGAGACTTCAATCACCCTGATATCTGCTGGGAGAGCAATACAGCGGTGCACAGACAATCCAGGAAGTTTTTGGAAAGTGTAGGGGACAATTTCCTGGTGCGAGTGCTGGAGGAACCAACTAGGGGCAGAGCTCTTCTTGACCTGCTACTCACAAACCGGGAAGAATTAGTAGGGGAAGCTAAAGTGGATGGGAACCTGGGAGGCAGTGACCATGAGATGGTCAAGTTCAGGATCCTGACACAGGGAAGAAAGGAGAGCAGCAGAATACGGACCCTGGACTTCAGAAAAGCAGACTTTGACTCCCTCAGCGAACTGATGGGCAGGATCCCCTGGGAGAATAACATGAGGGGGAAAGGAGTTCAGGAGAGCTGGCTGTATTTTAAAGAATCCTTATTGAGGTTACAGGGACAAACCATCCCGATGTGTAGAAAGAATAGTAAATATGGCAGGCGACCAGCTTGGCTTAACAGTGAAATCCTTGCTGATCTTAAACACAAAAAAGAAGTTTAGAAGAAGTGGAAGACTGGACAAATGACCAGGGAAGAGTATAAAAATATTGCTCAGGGATGCAGGAGTGAAATCAGGAAGGCCAAATCACACCTGGAGGTGCAGCTAGCAAGAGATGTTAAGAGTAATAAGAAGGGTTTCTTCAGGTATGCTAGCAACAAGAAGGAAGTCAAGGAAAGTGTGGGCCCCTTACTGAACGAGGGAGGCAACCTCGTGACAGAGGATGTGGAAAAAGCTAATGTACTGAATGCTTTTTTTGCCTCTGTCTTCACGAACAAGGTCAGCTCCCAGACTACTGCACTGGGCAGCACAGCATGGGGAGGAGGAGACCAGCCCTCTGTGGAGAAAGAAGTGGTTCGGGACTATTTAGAAAAGCAGGGCGAGCACAAGTCCATGGGGCCGGATGCGCTGCATCCGACAGTGCTAAAGGAGTTGGCGGATGTGATTGCAGAGCCATTGGCCATTATCTTTGAAAACTCATGGCGATAGGGGGAAGTCCCGGACGACTGGAAAAAGGCTAATGTAGTGACCATCTTTAAAAAAGGGAAGAAGGAGGATCCTGGGAACTACAGGCCAGTCAGCCTCACCTCAGTCCCTGGAAAAATCATGGAGTCCTCAAGGAATCAATTCTGAAGCACTTAGAGGAGAGGAAAGTGATCAGGAACAGTCAGCATGGATTCACCAAGGGCAAGTCATGCCTGACTAATCTAATTGCCTTCTATGACCAGATAACTGGCTCTGTGGATGAGGGGAAAGCGGTGGACATGTTGGTCCTTGACTTTAGCAAAGCCTTTGACACAGTCTCCCACAGTATTCTTGCCAGCAAGTTAAAGAAGTATGGGCTGGATGAATGGACTATAAGGTGGACAGAAAGTTGGCTAGATTGTCGGGCTCAATGGGTAGTGATCAATGGCTCCATGTCTAGTTGGCAGCCGGTATCAAGTGGAGCGCCCCAAGGGTCGGTCCTCGGGCTGGTTTTGTTCAATATCTTCATTTATGATCTGGAGGATGGTGTGGATTGCACCCTCAGCAAGTTTGCAGATGACACTAAACTAGGAGGAGAGGTAGATATGCTGGAGGGTAGGGATAGGATACAGAGGGCCCTAGACAACTAAGAGGACTGGGCCAAAAGAAATCTGATGAGGTTCAACAAGGACAAGTGCAGAGTCCTGCACTTAGGACGGAAGAATCCAATGCACCGCTACAGACTAGGGACAGAATGGCTCAACAGGAGTTCTGCAGAAAAGGACCTGGGGTTACAGTGGACGAGAAGCTGGATATGAGTCAACAGTGTGCCCTTGGTGCAAAGAAGGCCAATGGCATTTTGGAATGTATATGTAGGGGCATTGCCAGCAGATCGAGGGATGTGATCGTTCCCCTCTATTTGACATTGGTGAGGCCTCATCTGGACTACTGTGTCCAGTTTTGGGCCCCACACTACAAGAAGGATGTGGAAAAATTGGAAAATGTCCAGCGGAGGGCAACAAAAATGATTAGGGGACTGGAACACATGACTTATGAGGAGAGGCTAAGGGAACTGGGATTGTTTAGTCTGCGGAAGAGAAGAATGAGGGGGGATTTGATAGCTGCTTTCAACTACCTGAAAGGGGTTCCAAAGAGGATGGATCTAGACTGTTCTCAGTGGGAGCTGATGACAGAACAAGGAGTAATGGTCTCAAGTTGCAGTGGGGGAGGTCTAAGTTGGATATTAGGAAAAGCTTTTTCACTAGGAGGGTGGTGAAACACTGGAATGTGTTACCTAGGGAGGTGGTGGAATCTCCTTCCTTAGATATTTTTAAGGTCAGGCTTGACAAAGCCCTGGCTGGGATGATTCAGTTGGGGATTGGTCCTGCTTTGAGCAAGGGGTTGGACTAGATGACATCCTGAGGTCCCTTCCAACTCTGATATTCTACGATTGTATGACCAAGAATTGCAGAGTATAGCCCCAAGGAATTACGTCCAGGACCCAGCGGTCCAATGTAACCCTGCACCATGCCAAACAATAAGGGGAGAGGCAGTCAAGAAAAGGGTGGGAAGGATCTGGACAGATGGCTGGTGCATTGCTCCCTGGCGCACCCTCAAAATGAGTGCTTCTGGACCCCTTGGTGCGTCACCGGGCCAGGCTGCACAGGGAAGTGGGACGACGAGCGGCGGCAGCGGCTAAACCTGGTGTCCCGCTTCCTTGTAGGCCCATGACAAGGCTGCCACTGTTGTGGAGGTCGGAACAGTTGTCTTAACACCTGAGGAGTATGCATCCCCAGGGAGTGGAGAGTCACCCGCGTGTCCTTAAGGCCATACAGCTGTGTCTACGCCTGGTCAGAGAACAGGCCGACACCATCAAATGGAAGGTCCTGAGAAGAGGCCTGCATTTCCTGGGACCGGCCCACAGTGTGGAGCCAGGAACTGTGCCTCATAACCACCGCTGAGGTGACAACCCAGACAGCCGAATCGGCCACATTCCAGGTCATTTGGAGGGAGCAAGGAGCTGCGTTGTGCCTTTCTCCACCAGAGCTGCAAACTCCTGGGTCACATCCTGGGGCATGGAGTCTTTGAACTTGAGGTGGGATTCCCATAAGTTGAAATTGTAACAGCCGGGCCTGGTGGTCCACCACCCGAAACCGGAGGCTGGCCATAGAATAAATCTTGTGACCAAACAAGTCCAAACTTTTAGCGTCTTTATTTTTAGGAGCGGAACTGGTGGGGTCCTGCTTATCTTTCTAGTTGGCCGCTGACATGACCAACGATTCTGGTGGCGGGTGGTTGTATAAGTACTCAAACCCTTTCACAGGGATGAAGTACTTCTTCTCCACTCTTTTAGATGTGGGGCGGAATAGAGGACGAGGTTTGCCAGATGGACTTGGCAATGTCCAGGAGCCCCTCATGTACCTGGAGTGTGACCCGGGCTGGGGTGGCTGCCGAGAGCATATTGAACAATGTGTTCTTCTTCTCCTCCATCTCCTCTGCCTTGAGGCCCAAGTTCAAAGCCACCCTACGGAGCTGCGCCTGATACTCCTTAAAATCGCCTGGTGGGCTAGCTCTGGAGGGCCCACCACCGCCTCACCCGGGGAGGAAGATGATGATGGGACCACCAGGGGAGGCCCGCCGGCATCTTCCCCCAAAGGGGAGTGTGGCCTTGGGGTGGGCACCAGCTCCACATCCATGGCAGTCACTGGAGCATCCTGCACTGAACCTGGTGCTGACAGTGCCATGGGTGCCAACTTCAGCCTGTCCAACATGGCAACTGAGGGTTGGCGAGAGTGGGGCAATGGCATAATGGGAACCCCCAGGCATTCCAATAAGGCCATTGGCCTTGCTGCCAGGCTGGCCCTGATGCCATAGACACACCCCCTAGAGCCCCTTCCCATTGTTGCCTGGGTGAGGGGCTGAAATGTGCCTCTGATCCGGAGAAGTTGTCGCCCTCTGGTGACCAGGGCGGGGCCATCGAGGCCCAGGTCTGGCGGCTACTGATGACTGGTGCCAGGAGTAGGGAGAATGGCCTCGTGTCAGGGAGTGGCGATGAGGTCTCAGCGTCAGCGACCAACGACGTGATGCGGACCGGTACCAGGGAGATTGTCTATGCCTGGGAGAGCTCCAGTGCGAAGATGGGGACCGGGTACATGGTACCGATGCCTGGTAATGATGGGCCAGAGACCTGGGCTGCAGAGACCAAGAGTGTGGCAACTTAGGGCTCTGCCTTGGCTCTGGAGACCAGTGGCACTCACTCGACTTGTACGAGGCCTTACCGGCAGGCTTGCCCTTGCAGGGAGCCTTAGCCAGTTCCATCACTGAACATGGTGCCAGCTGTGGTGGGAGCTCTCTTGACTCTGCAGGCGCCAAGAGCTGAGCGGGCGTCGACTGCACCATCAGCTTGGACCCTGTACTCCTCCCCAGAGTCGGGTCTTTTTGAAGGGAGGAACTCCCTAAGGTGGAGCCCTTGTGCAGGTCAAGAGTGGGCATAAGGCCCGAACAGAGTCCTGTGCCCAGCGCACTTTTATCAGGCTTGCCTGGTGCTGGGAGGAGTCCAGTGCCGGAGGTGTGTTACACATCGAGGCCAAAGTGCTGGGAGCCATTTTGGGCCGAGCTGGCTCCAAAACTGGGTGCAGGGCTGCCTGCATCAGGAGGGCCCTGAGACATATGTCGTGTTCCCTCTGTGTCCGAGGACAAAAGTTCTTGCAGATGCAACAATGTTCCTTCACATGGGACTCCCCGAGGCACTGTAGACAACTACTGTGAAGGTCACTAACAGGCATAGGCCTGTTACACATGGAGCAGGGCTTAAAACCCGGAGAACGGGGCATGCCCTGCCTGGGGGCAAAGTCCCCGATGGGACCCACACTAACTGAACATTTAGCTACTTAACTACTAACTAAGAAACAATAGAACTATTTACAACAAGGCTAAAACAGGAAAGGAACTGCTGGCCACTTGCAAAGCAAGGGACAAAGGCACTCTGAATGACCACCATGGGCAGTACGAAAGGACTGGGAGGGCGGAGGGCCAGCGACACCTGATATATCTTGGCATGAGCGCAGCACTCCAGGGGGTGCCACAGCCGGCCCTATGGCTACTGCTAAGGCAAAAATCTCCAATGGCTGCGCACGTGGACATGCCCACACCTAGAATGGAATCCACATGAGCAAGCACTCGAAGAAAAATGAAAAAAATTCTTAGCGATGCCATCACTAGTAGACATCATATACACATTCACAACTACATGAACAGATGCAGAAGACTATGTGAAAACAATTAAAGCAAAGAAATTCCAGCAAGCAACTGGAATTTTGTCAAGTCTCAAAGGGTCAGGCTAGAAAAGCAGTAGGGAAAAACTTCGCTGCTGCAGAAAGTGAGGCTCAATAGGAGGTGTTCTTCCCTCTGAATTAGTACTGCACTAATGCTCTGTCACAGCATTAGGGGGTGCTGGATTCCAGGAGGTGAAGTTTTGTAAATCAGATTTTAAAACCTAATGTCCTGACCACATGTGATGAATCCACAGCATCATTTGTGCCCTGTGGCCAGATAAAATTCCAATTTAGGTAGTTACATTCTCCCTCCCTCAATTTCCTCTGTGATTTCAACAGGATAAGATATTTTTCACTTCCTATACTGAAGTGTTGTGCAGTGTTATTACGCACTAAACAGTTGTCATGTTCCAACCTAGAGGATGGAATGCTGCGCAAGATAATTAACTTGAGTGCTACATTAGTGAATTTGTAAAAGTAGGGGATTTGAGGATTCATTTGGATGAAAGGTTTGATGTAGCTGCAGGATGATTAGTATATGGCACAGTAGCAGGACCAAGACATTAGCAGAGGGAGCTTCAAATTTATACTAACAAGTGATTTTCCAAGTTCTTCAGCTGCAGCGGTTAATGAGCAATCTCATGAGTTTTCCTAGCCAGCTTTCTCAAGTCATGGTGTATTCACATTGACTATAAAGACCTCCTAATCCCAGCAGTGATCACAGAACCAATCACTAATCAGATCCCCACATGTGGCCTCTCTTTTTAAAAATGTATCAGGTGGCTTGGGACAGAGTGACACCATACCTCATACCTAGAGGTTTGGCCCAGTCAGTATAGACAGATTCGTCTAAGAAGATTCAGTGAGAGCTGTAAATAAGCCTCCCAGTTTCCAGTGATTAAGATAAATAAGGTTCCATGAGAGGTGCACTAATATAGACGCAGCCTTAAAAAGTAAAGGAATAGTATGGTTAAATGGAAGTGGTCACTGAGGGCAGGAAAAAGAGCATCTATTGTGGTGAAAGGCAAGTCTAGAGCTATATGCTTATGATTACAACAAAAACCCCATTTACTAAAGCCTGCCTCAGAGAATCAAACAAAAAGAAATCTGACCTCCAGGTCAGACTGCCTGAAAAACGCTTGTTAAATGGTTTGAAAAGGACTGGGAAAGTATAATAAGAAAATGCAGCTCACTGTACAGGGGTTTTGTATGTGACAACCATCACTTTAGTAACCTGCACACAAATGGAACATGTGTAAATGTACATATTACATTATAAAGTATTTAGCAAAACTGGCTAATAATTTTTCCAATTTAAAAAGTGAATTTTCACCAGTACATATTTTATCTCCTGCTACTGTAATGCACCACCTACTCAAGTGCAGGTATGGCATGGCCATATGGAATCCTTGCAGCAGATCTCAAGTAGGTGTGTGCGCACGCATGTGAAATCACGTGGTGATCTCTTGCCCCAATGTAAAAGGAGGTTTTTAAAAGAAAGGGTGAGTGTCTGGGTGCAGGGCACCAATGAGTGGAGGGGAAGAAATGCAGAATATAGGTGTGATAAAAATTGAAGAGGCTTATGAGTTTAGGCATAGGGGATTAAGAGGACATAGACAACTGTTTTCAAGTGGCATTTTGTTGCTGAACATAAGGACAGGGAAGGCAAATCGTACCCTTTGAGCTGCATAGTATAAACAACAAATTAGTGATCTGAAGTTTATATGTTTACCCTGCCAAGCAGTCCAACATTTCAAATATGCATTTGTCGAAAATGCTGCAACCAACTAAAAGAGTTAATCTGTGTCCATTACCAATTCCAAATTCTGGTGATGGGTTTTTAGGAGACACAAAAAATTAATCCTGCAATATTCAAAGAATACATAAGGGAACACACATTCTAGCCTTGAAACACAGTTAAAGATGCCAGACTTCTTCACATTTCTCCTTCCAGGAATTGAATCAAGGGTTACCCACCAAGAGAGGAGGAACTGGCATGCCAGGTCTGCCCATAAGTGGGGGTGGATGCCAGTCTGCGGCCATCCGCCGCCGCTGCTCTTCCCAGTATAACTGCTCTTCCTCTACCCGCCGCCAGTACAGTTCCTCTTCATAGCGCCTGAATGGAAAGAGATTAAAAAAAAAGCGGTACAGTTACACCAAGCAAAGATGAACTGTATTAAAGTACTTCTGGGCTCAATACAGTCACTGTCCTCTGACCATCTGATAAGGAAAAGCCTATGATGCTGTATGTAAGTTAACAAATAATCATTATTAGTTATTTGTTATCAGGTTAGCAAGAGTGCATCAGGAGAATATGAAGAAAATTAACACATTGGATTAACTGTGTAAGCAGCCAGAATCAGAATCGGAGATTGCTGATCTTCTCATTTCCTGCCCTAGCTCTGCTGTGTATTGTTTAAACAGCTGTTGTATTTCACACCAGAGATGACTGCATATCAGTGAGTTAAATGAATTATTAACAGGTCAAGTTTCTGCAAAGAATTGATGACAGAGAAAAGCTTAAGGAGCCTTTTCTACCCATTCCCTGCAAAATGCATTACACAGGAACTAATATCTAGCGGCATCCTCCAGCTGGGAGTGGCACTGTCAGTGCCATATGCCTACTATCTGCCCATACTTAATGGGGCCTGGGTGTGGTGGGGAGAAAAAGATGGCACGGAGCACTATCCAGCATGTACTCTGAGGCACTACAAAAGCTATCTGTCGTCCCACTCCACTTGGTGCTCTACTGCAGGGGTTCTCAAACTGTGGGCCACAGCCCAAAGGTGGTCTGCCCTCAGCGGAGTTGGGGGCCACCCAGCCAGCAGCTGTCATTTTCCAGCCGCCGTGGTCAAGAGGTAAGGACTGGAGCAGACCTAGTATGCAAGGACATGGAAGGGAGCTTAGGGCAACGGAGGCGGGGGTGCAGAAGGAGAGAGAAACAGTGGGGGTAAGGGGGGGGAAGCCCAGGGAGGCAGCGAAGGCCAAAGGTGCCAAAATACAAGTTCGCCCAGGGCACCATTTTCCCTAAGGCCAGCCCTGGGTGCCTGTGAGGCACGCTAGGTTGCTGGGTGGATGACTGGGGAAGGACTGCCAGGTGACGAGCTCAAGGCACTCAGCGGGCTGCTGAGGTGGAGGGAGTTGGTGGGAGCTGGCGGTGGCACTGCCTGGCCCCTCCGCCCTCTTGCTGGCCCTGGTCCCTGCTGAGGTAAGGGGGCCGTGCACGCCTCACAGGACCCCTCTCTCCCTGACAGACGCATGTTAATAGTGGGCTGTAGTGCCTATTGCAGCTGCACAGGTGGGCCGCAGGGAAAAAAGTTTGGGAACCCCTGCTCTAGAGAAGTGAGGGCAAAATACGAGCCACAGTCTAATTCATTCAACTTACATTGCTTTCACACTTTACTGCAAAAACAGGCCTACATCCTCCCCTTCAAATGCTGTTCAGTTACAGCAAGGATAAAGTACCAGCCAGCGAGAACAAGACAACCCATCTGCTTTCACTTTCCCTATGTAGAGGCAATGGTCTTGGATGATACAGCTCTAAAGCATCTTTAGACTCCTGTCAGGTCATAAGCTTTTCTATTATGGCAGGGCTTTTCAACCTTTTACTTCCTATAACTCCATAAACAATTTGACTACTTTGCCTATCTCCCATCCATTAAGGCTTTCACAACCAGTTTTCCTCAAATATGCCCCGAATCCTTTGCATCAGTTCTTTTGTCACTACAGAAGTCAAGACATGGGTTTTTCTGGCATCTCAAGAAGACAATGTGCAAGTAGCTTAACAAGAAAGCATTTGCACAGACAGGGAAGAAGAACAGATCTGTGACCACCTTCAAGAGCCTGACCCACAGATTGAGAGCCCTTGCACTAACAAAACTCAATGGAAGGTGTGAATTAACACAAAAGTATGAATCTTGCAATATCCCTAAAATCCACATTTCTGTGAAAGTGATCTCCGAGGGAGGACTCGCCTCATTTCCATGTGCCAACGCTGCTCTTCCTCTCTGCGTCTCTTTACCATATCCTTCTGTTTCTGCTTTTTCATCTTCTCCTCGTGCATTTTCCGAGCTCGGTTACTGGGCTTGATCTCAACTGGTAGATCTGGGTTTACTTTCTTCTACAAGGAAGTTACAACACATTTTAGAAAATCTTAAAAACACTATCACAAAGCTAGTAGAATGTCAATATTAAAAAAAAGTCTACTACTGTAGTTCCATGATTCAAGTGTTAATTAATAAACCTGACATTACACTTGGGTTTTTAGATACTGTTTGATGACATGTTGTATAACAATAATTTGTACCATTTCTTAATTAAGAGAAACAGCCATGGGCAGCTGTAACACATACTTAAACCCCTACCCCCAGAACAAGGAAGCCTTTGTAAACTATTCCAGTTCCCAGCATCAATTGCCAAAAAGACCTATCCAAAACAGATTTAGGACAAAGGGTAAAACTTAAATGCCTAAAATTAAACACCTAAATAAAAGTGGCCTGATTTTCAGAGATGAGCATCCGCAACTCCCAATGAAGTAAACTGGAGTTTATGGATACTCAGCACCTCTGAAATGAGGCCCAAGGTGTCTTAAACAGGGAGCCCAAAATGGAAATACCCAGGTTTGAAAATCTGGGACCAAGTCTCCAGCTTCACATAAACCCAAGCCTTGAACCTGACATGTTTCAAAAGCAATATTCAAAGGCCTAACCCAGGGATAATATTAAGTACATTTCAATGTTCTGGGAATAATTCTTCTAATCTGACTTTATATTAATGCAGCCTCATTTAAATGAGAAATATCTGCTTGAATATGGGACATGAGTTCTTAAAAGTTCTTTATTTTCTGCTGCTTCTTTTTCACCTTAAATCAATGTTTGCAACATTTCCACAGCAACCAAATGTTTGTGATGTTGCATTTGCTGGCAGTGGAAGAGATGCTACAAACAAGAGTGGTAATTTCAGTTGAAGAACAAGCAGCAGGATCAGATGAACACGTAGCAAACAGAGCTCATGTTCTCATGTAAAGGGCCGTGACTGATTAAAGCATGAGCAACTGAAAATAGAAAAAAAAAATGTGGACAGGCAACCAGAACGTTTTTTCATCTCAGAGCTTTTTAAAGTCCATCAGTCTTGCTAATAGTCAGTGTAAATGAGAAATCTGCTCGTTACTTCTGAACGAAAAGGCAGAATATTTTTACTCTGTGTAGGCTTCAAAATATTAGTAAGATAAGGATTGGCCAGTTCTGGACTTGACAATGGCATGACTTCAAAACAATGTGTATGATGGAATGGACAATTTGGGGGTAATAATGATCTAAAGAGCCTAAACTTGCTTCCAAGAAATGTTACTTCAACAGGAGTTGGAACAGGCCCAGATGACAAAATATATTTCATGTACCACTCGCTCAATAGCCAAATATGCTTTGCCATCCAAAGAGACCAACTGAAGATGGCCTAAAGAGGTTTTAACCTAAGAATTTTAAAATATGCTTTTTAGGTCCCTCTGTGCTCGATTTAAATGGTGTTTGCCACCCCCAACATATTGTAACATACAGCACTTGCAAAGCTTGTAAAATGCTTTGTGTTCACTAAAAATACTCCTAAAACGGAGCGTTGCCCACCAGTGCTTAAATGCAATGTTAAGGTCAACCAATGCAAGAAAGAAGTTAAAATGGTGAAGATGAATCCTTCTGATATAAGGAACTCAGACCCACCAAATGACTTAAGCCTACAAACAGTGACTGTATTCACTGACATTTGAATCGCCAAAGTCAAATTGATTTTGATGGATTCAATTCTTTGTGGTATGTGCAACAACTTTGGCTTCACATTAATAATTCCAATAATTGTATTATCATTGAACACAATAAATCCATCCCAGGCATGTCCACTGGTTAGTGGTTAATTTGTACTATAACATCACTCCCTGGATTACAGTGCAGAATGGTTAAGTACAGGTGGGATAGTCTTCTACAGTTACTTCATTTCATGAAATACCAATCAAGGTCACCATCTACTGGCCACTTACTTACAACTTCAAGAACTTTAGTATAGCAATCCACTGTCGTCTTCAATTGTTAGGAAGTCAGCCTTACCAAAGGCTAATTTTTTTGTGACAACAAGTTTGGGCAGAGCTGCTACCAACAATGGACTGAGCGTGTGGAAACTTGACTCAATGCCATAATATTCAGAATGGGACAAAAAAACCCACCACACTCAAAGAGACCATCCAAAGAGACCAACTGAAGATGGCTTAAAGAGGTTTTAACCTAAGAATTTTAAAATATGCTTTTTAGATCCCTCTGTGCTCGATTTAAATGGTGTTTGCCACCCCCAACATATTGTAACATATAGCACTTGCAAAGCTTGCAAAATGCTTTGTGTTCACTAAAAATACTCCTAAAACGGAGCTTTGCACATAAGTGTTTAAATGCAATGTTTTTTTGTTTTTGGTACATTTTTTGATACATTCCTTTTGACATTAAATGGCTGTTTCTGAATAAAATTTGCTCCTTCCATGGAAACCAGATTCTGTTGTGTTTGTTTTAATGAATCAGAATAATGGGCGACTGGGCAGTAACATCAAGCTTGCAAACTGACTGCCATTTCACTAAAGGAGGAGGAAACAGTTGGGAGCAACAGCCCATTTGCAATACCTCCTGCTGGGCATAGAGAGTGTAAGTATCCTTGTTGTCATTTAATATCGTGGGAGTAAATGGCGGATATGGAAATTCAGCATTTAGTCTCTGAATAAGTATCTTTAACTACTGATCTTAAAGTTGCCTCCAGTGATCACAAGATCTTTCCCTCTCCTCCCTGGAAGAAAGTATCACTAAGCACCTTCATATATGTCCAAATAGCTACGCAAGACTCATTTTGTTATTGACCAGTACATTTTGAATTAGTGCTGGGAAGTTGCAAACTGTTGGCCACACTGTTTCAGGTGCCTGAACTGCAATACTCCTTGTAAAAGGATGTCTAATTGGTCTACTGCTCCACTTAAAGGCAGAAAGAGGAGACAGTCATTCCGGACAATTGCTTTGGGGGAGAGAGATGGTATGGCTACTCTCTTCAAGAAACAATTAGCAATGGGGAAGGGAGAGAGATCAGGAATTAGCTCTATTGGATAATTCTCAGAAATTTTTGTACAACTATTTACTAATTGAAAAAAAAATCATTGGGAATTGTCTTTTCTAGAGTTAACATATTCCAGCAGGATGTCTGAGAACAGGCTGAATTGGTAATTTAACCTCACTTCATACAATATTATTTTATTCTTTTAGAGAGCAAGAATTTCACCCAGATGAAATACAAAACAAATGGTCAAAGTTGTGTTTTGAAAATCTCCATTCAGACATGCAAGATCTGGTTTCATTTTACACTAGTTTTGAAACTTAGACTTACTATTTGTTAAGTTCTAACAAGATGCTGGAAAACATTTATTTCCTACAACAAAATCTACTCAAATCAATTACCACCTTAATTAAGGTTTCAGAGTAGCAGCCGTGTTAGTCTGTATTCGCAAAAAGAAAAAGGAGTACTTGTGGCACTTTAGACACTAACATATTTATTTGAGCATAAGCTTTCGTGAGCTACAGCTCACTTCATCGGATGCATTCAGTGGAAAATACAGTGGGGAGATTTATATACCGAGAACATGAAACAATGGGTGTTACCATACACACTGTAACCACACTGTAACGGTGTCAAGTGGAGTGCCTCAGGGGTTGGTCCTGGGGCCAGTTTTGTTCAATATCTTCATAAATGATCTGGAGGATGGTGTGGATTGCACTCTCAGCAAATTTGCGGATGATACTAAACTGGGAGGAGTGGTAGATACGCTGGAGGGCAGGGACAGGATACAGAGGGACCTAGACAAATTGGAGGATTGGGCCAAAAGAAATCTGATGAGGTTCAATAAGGATAAGTGCAGCGTCCTGCACTTAGGACGGAAGAACCCAATGCACAGCTACAGACTAGGGACCGAATGGCTAGGCAGCAGTTCTGCGGAAAAGGACCTAGGGGTGACAGTGGACGAGAAGCTGGATATGAGTCAGCAGTGTGCCCTTGTTGCCAAGAAGGCCAATGGCATTTTGGGATGTATAAGTAGGGGCATAGCGAGCAGATCGAGGGACGTGATCGTCCCCCTCTATTCGACATTGGTGAGGCCTCATCTGGAGTACTGTGTCCAGTTTTGGGCCCCACACTACAAGAAGGATGTGGATAAATTGGAAAGAGTCCAGCGAAGGGCAACAAAAATGATTAGGGGTCTGGAACACATGACTTATGAGGAGAGGCTGAGGGAACTGGGATTGTTTAGTCTGCGGAAGAGAAGAATGAGGGGGGATTTGATAGCTGCTTTCAACTACCTGAGAGGTGGTTCCAGAGAGGATGGTTCTAGACTATTCTCAGTGGTGGAAGAGGACAGGACAAGGAGTAATGGTCTCAAGTTGCAGTGGGGGAGGTTTAGGTTGGATATTAGGAAAAACTTTTTCACTAGGAGGGTGGTGAAACACTGGAATGCGTTGCCTAGGGAGGTGGTGAAATCTCCTTCCTTAGAAGTTTTTAAGGTCAGGCTTGACAAAGCCCTGGCTGGGATGATTTAATGGGGAATGGGTCCTGCTTTTGAGCAGGGGGTTGGACTAGATGACCTCCTGAGGTCCCTTCCAACCTTGATATTCTATGATTCTATGATTCAGAGTGATCACTTAAGGTGAGCTATTACAGCAGGAGAGCCAGGGGTGGGGTCACCTTTTGTAGTGATAATCAAGGTGGGCCATTTCCAGCAGTTGACAAGAAAGTCTGACGAACAGTGTATGTGTGTGTGTGGGGGGATAAACATGGAGAAATAGTTTTACTTTGTGTAATGACCCATCCACTCCCAGTCTCTCTTCAAGCTTAAATTAATTGTATCCAGTTTGCAAATTAATTCCAATTCAGCAAACTGGATACAATTAACGTAGGCTTGAAGAGAGACTGGGAGTGGATGGGTCATTACACAAAGTAAAACTATTTCCCCATGTTTACCTCCCCCCCTCCACTGTTCCTCAGACGTTCTTGTCAACTGCTGGAAATGGCCCACCTTGATTATCACTACAAAAGGTTCCCTCCGCCCTCCCCCGCTCTCCTGCTGGCAATAGCTCACCTTAAGTGGTCACTCTGGTTACAGTGTGTATGGTAACACCCACTGTTTCATGTTCTCTATGTATATAAATCTCCCCACTGTATTTTCCACTGAATGCATCCGATGAAGTGAGCTGTAGCTCATGAAAGCTTATGCTCAAATAAATTTGTTAGTCTCTAAGGTGCCACAAGTGTTCCTTTTCTTTTCACCTTAATTAAGTTACCTGCACCGATCATCAATCTATGGTAGTTTTCCTTATATTTTTATGAAAAGTAGATTAAAGTGTTCAGTCAGAGATGCTAAATATAGTAAACGCTTGTCTACACAACCGCGAGGGGTTGATCTAAGACATGCATCTTCAGCAACGTGAACAGTCTACGTATTTTAGATCTGCTTACCGCGGCGTCTTCACTACAGTAAGTTGACAGCTGACGCTCTCCCATCGACTCCGCTTGCGCTTCTTGTTCTGGTAGAGTACTGGAGTCGACGGGAGAGCGCTCAGCGGTCGATTTATCGAGTCTATACTAGATATGATAAATCGACCCCCGCTGGATCGATTGCTGCCCAACGATTCAGCGGGTAGTGTAGACAAGCCCTAAGAGCTGAGAATCTGGAAGTGGACAATTCTTGGTAGAAAAAATGTTTGCAAGAAATTTTTCTGGACTCACCCCATTTGCTTTTACATCTGATAGAATCCTTCTTCTATTTAGAAAAAACTTTTTACAAAATAAGCTACTGATTTCTCCCCCTTTTTCTATTTTAGGAGTTGAGAGTGAAGCTACTACCATCCAAGTCCCTTTGTTTAGCACCATAACAGGATGTCCCCATTCACACCTTGTACTGGAGCCGATGCCTACGCCCCTTCAGGTGCATGTCCTTGGCATTAGGATCATTGAAACTGCACTCACAGAGCTTACAGTGAAACCGGATCATTCTTCCTTCATCATTGCGTACCTGAGACAAAATATGTAATTTAATATTTATAAGCACTGTTTGTGGCAACAACAAAATTCTCTTGCATTTAAGAAGAGTCTTACATCCCAGTGGAGCCTAAGGCACTTTACAAACGTAAAAGTATGTGCATTTATCCATTACTAAAATTCAGTCAACTCTTGGGTGAGACACAGCATCTATTTAATAGCTCACAGTGACACTGCAGAGCTGTTTAGGACCGAAACAGAAGATACAACATCCAATTTAAACTGTAGGAGAAATTTAGGGAGGCCCAGAATAAGCACATGTATGAAGAAATGTAACCTGAACATTAGGATTAATACTTCTGAAAAGCAACATGACAACTTTCATGAACACATATGGTCAGGACCTCAGTTTTATGGCTCATCTGCAATGTGGGCTCTCCAAGCCACACAACAGACCTCAGCACCATGTTAGGGTTCTAGTACAGTCATGACTCAAGTAAAGAGCATCATCTACTGAATCATGACTACCAGCACTGCTTCTTGCAGCACCAACATGTTCCCAACCTTTCTTAGCTCGTGATTCTCAACCACGTAACAGCTCCAAGCCATAAATGATTCTTAAACTTTAAAAACTGTTTGCTGTTCATCCACTATTTGTTCATAATCTTACCAAGGATGGGAAACAGGACAACACTGAAGTAAATAAAATTTCACTGGAAGTCATACAGACGAAATTTAATCCTGATTTCCAATCTAATTCTACAGAACTGGGGATTCAAGAGCAAGGGAACTTTTTAAAGACTAATTAAAACATTAACAGTTTAATATAACCAAATAATTTTGATACTTGGCACATCCTCATGAACTGTATGTAGGCAGAGCAGAGACAAAGTTCTCAAACAAGGGCTCCTTAATAGGCTGTCTAAACCCTGCATTTGGGTGCCCAAATGTAGATGTGAAAACTGGGCCACAGTAATTCAACAGCAAATGAAATGGAGGGCACAGAATGAAGCCAGCAGCTAGATCAGGGGTCAGCAGCCTCTGGCATGCTGCCCAACAAGGAACAGCTGCATGGAACAGCGAATTGTGGCCACTGGGAGCTGCGGGAGGGCCATGCCTGCGGACAGTCAACGTAAACAAAATGTCTTGTGGCCCACCAGCAGATTATTCTGATAGGTTGCTGAGGGTTGCCAACCACTGAGCTAGATGATTTTTCTCAGGGTGCTCAATGTTGAAAATACATAAATATGGCCCTACCAAATTCATGGCCCATTTTGGTCAATTTCAGTCATAGGGTTTTAAAAATCAGAAATGTCATGATTTCAGCCATTTAAATCTGAAATTTCACAGTGTTGTCATTGTAGGGGGTCCTGACCCCAAAAGGGGTTGTGTGCGCCGGGGGGGCGGGGCACAGTAAGGCTATTGTAGAAGGGGGTTGCAGTGCTGGTACACTTACCGTTGCACTGCTGCTCCCAGCAGATCTGGGCCTCAGCCGCCACTGTCCGACCGCCCAGCTCTGCGGGCAGCAGCACAGAAGGAAGAGTGGCAATACCACACCGTGCCATCCTGACTTCCGCGCTGCTGCTAGTGGCGACTCTGCCTTCAGAGCTGGCTCCCGGCCTGCAGCTGCTGCTCTCTGGCTGCCCAGCTCTGAAGGCAGCTTACAAGTAAAGGTGGCAATACTGCAACCACCCTAAAATAACCTTATGATCACCCTGCAACTCCCTTTTGGGTCAGGACCCCCAATTTAAAAAACGCAGGTCTCCCCTGTGAAATCTGTACAGTATAGGGCAGCATTTCTCAAACTGGGGTCCGCGGACCGCATGGCATCCACATGGGCACTCCAGGGGGTCCGTGGGCCCTGCTGATCAACTCCTCCCACTCCCAGCGCCTCCTGCATGTCACAGAACAGTCGTTCCCCGACGTGCAGGAGGAGCTGGGAGGGAGAGGAAGGAGCAAGGATGGGCACACTTGGGGGAGGGGTGGACCAGGGGTGGGAAGAGGAGGGGCAGAGGTGAGGCCTTGGAGGAAGGGGTGGAGTGGAGGCAGGAGCCTGGGGCAGTAAGCTTGTAAGCTTGGGGGTCCGTGAAAAATTTAAAATCAAAATGAGGGTCCTCGGGTCGCTAAAGTTTGAGAACTGCCGGTATAGGGTAAAAGCACACAAAAGATCAGATTTCATGGTCCGTGACGCATTTTTCATGGCCATGAATTTGGTAGGGCCTTGTACATGCTTTAAGTATATTTGAACTTCAAAGGCTGACATTATACAGCTGTAAATGTGAGCGATTTGTGAAAAAAAGCGGTCAAGCATTACCTCTTCCACATAGTCATGTCCCACAGGCTGTACATCAAGTAAACCCCCTGGGCCATCCCCAGAGCCATCATGCGTGGGCTGTTCATTTTGTAGCTCTAATTTTGGTTGCATCACCTTCACTTCCTCCAATTTGATGCTTGTTGCCTGAAGCTTATTAGTCCCTGTATAAAGAGGTGGATTAATAAGCAACCTGATTTCTTACAATCTGTGAAAGTACGCTTATCAGAACCTGTATTACAAATCCATCATGTCATTGTTAATTTCTCTTTATAATGCCAAATGACAATATCCCAAGGCTTGTCCTGTAGGGCTTTTTTGCCATTATGGCAGCTGCCAAAAATATAACTAGATAAGATGTATGGCTCCACTATACAATTTCTATGACACCAAGAAACCACATATCTATAGTAATAATTAAAAGTTACAAATTGATAGTCAAGTGGAAGTTTCTCTTATCAGCCTTCCATTCAGACTACAAGTCTTCACTATTTTATGACCAATAGTTAAGTTTAAAACAAACAACATCTACTATGAATGAGCAGACTAGACTACTATAAAGATAAGGAAGTTCTTTTAATAGTAGCAATTCTTTTGAAAGAGAACAAGTGACAAACCTGAACTTCAATAACTTCAGTTCTTAAAGATTAACTTAAATACAAAACAATTTAACGAGGTAAAGGCTCAATGGTGAGAGATTTAAAAAAATCAGTTTAATATCAAGAGTAAGAAGGATTTCTACAGATTTCAACAACATATAATTCCCAGTGTTTGATATTCTGCTAAAATACTACAGCCAAGCGATGCAACTTTCAGACAGAAGCCCTCCCTCTATTTCCTCACAGCAGGTTTCAAAAGAAAAAAATAAGCAAATATGGAAGCCATCAGATTTGTAAAGAAACACACAAAAATCCCTGTTCTGTTTCTGGAACACTTTTGGAGGCAGAGGGGGAAGATGAACGCTACAGTTTTAGATTTTAGAAGCCAAATGGTTAAAAATTAAAAAAAAAATTTTCAGAGTCATTTAAGGAGCTCGATGTACAATTACTTTTCCTTGGTCGGTTTTCCTGGATAATGATGGGAACGTGAAAAGACCCCACCTGCAAGCATTTGGAAGAATCATACATTTTAAACAAATTGTCATTTCTATATGAGATGACGAATTTTAGACAATACATCAAAAACAAGACAGTTAAAAATGGATTTTAATGAGACATACCTGAAAATGTTATCTTGGATGCAACTGGTTTCTTCACTGGCACTGGCTTGCTTATGTTGCTTGCACTGTTAGTTGCTACAGCTGCTGGTTTTGTTGGTGTAACAGATGCGGCTGTAGGGGCATGGGCAGCTGGCTTACTTGCTCCAGCGATGGTAGGACCTGAACCAGAGTTCACTACTACAGGCTCTACTGAAGGGATGGGCTTCCCCAATTTAGTATGCAATTTAACAACCTGAAATACATGCAGTGGTCATATGAAAGGGCAGGACTAAAAAGGGACAGAAGTTAACAGCAATACTATAAAACTTTTCCTTGGAAAGTGTACACATTCACCGAAAGACCGGGGTAATCTCCACACCCAATAAAAACATGTAATAAAACTAAGTGATACTACAAACACACAAAAAGAAAAGGAGGACTTGTGGCACCTTAGAGACTAACCAATTTATTGGAGCATAAGCTTTCGTGAGCTACAGCTCACTTCATTGGATGCAAACACACATAAGATGAATTGCTCCACTGTAATATTATATTTATAACAGATCTACAGTTTTGTATGCAGTCCTGAAAGACAGAGCAGTACTCTGTAGCAAAATATTCAAAAAGTATTGAACTATTTTCCCACCAGGTGGCATGCACGCCCATTGAATGGCAGAGCATAACAGACATTAGTGCCTCAACTGCCAGGTCTTTTCTGAACAGATTACAGAACTTGCAATTGATCAGGGAGAACTGCTGCTGGGAAATGTCTCAACGTAGAGACTTTAACAAGAAACTTTCAAAGAATGAAAAACAAACAATCTCTCCCCCTCTTCCCAGCTGAATTAGAACTAGAAAACAGATATCTTCAAAAGAGATCATTTCACCGAGAGGAAAAATAAATTGCATTAAGCATGAGTTGCACGAAAAAGCCTGTCACCATTCATAGGGAGGGGAGAGAAAGAAGAGATAGGATGAAATACATTTGGGTTCTCAGAACAAAAATTTTGGTGGCCTCAGAGTGTGGCCACCAACTCTTGCTGGTGGCCTCTCTCATTTTTTCCTAAAATACTTACTTAAGCTTTAGGAAAAAAAATAAATATGCACATAGACACTTCCAAATCATTGTAATTTATTTATTGTAGCTAGTAAGTCCATTGTGAAAAGTGATATTAACAAACATACAAGTATCACTTTTCACAGCAGACTTACTCAAGCCTGGGGACAAATTAAGCCCTGGATGGGAGACCAGGGGAGGCAGTGGGGAGCTACAGCTTGAAGCCCTGCTGCCGGAGCCTGCGGCCTGCTGCCACGCAGCTGGAGCCCAAAACCACCCCACCACCCCAGGGCTGAGGCCCAAAGCCTGAGCCCCACCACCGCTGGGAGGGTGGGGAACTCACTGGGTGCCTGATCTTCCAGTGTTGTGCACAAGTGTCTCCAGAGTGGGGCAGGGCCCAACCCCTGCTGGCAGCTCCAATGATCAACACCAAGGTGGGGCATCCAGAAGCAAAAGGGAGGGGGCGCTACTTTGTCCCCCATACCCAGCCAAGGAGGCTGTGGAGATTCCAGAGGACTGGAAAAGAGCAAATACAGAGCCAACCTATAAAAAGGGAAAATAAGGTAAACAGTGAGGTGGGAATATTTGCAGATGATACAAAACTACTCAAGATAGTTAAGTCCCAGGCAGACTGTGAAGAGCTACAAAAGGATCTCTCAAAACTGGGTGACTAGGCAACAAAATGGCAGATGAAATTCAATGTTGATAAATGCAAAGTAATGCCCATTGGAAAACATAATCCCAACTATACATACGAAATGGTGGAGTCTAAATTAGCTGTTACCACTCAAGAAAGATCTTGGAGTCACTGTGGATAGTTCTCTAAAAACATTCACTCAATGTGCAGCAGCAGTCAAAAAAGCAAACAGAATGTTGGGAATCATTAAGAAAGGGATAGATAATAAGGTAAAAAATATCATATTGCCTCTATATAAACCCATGGTACGCTCACATCTTGAATACTGTGTGCTGATGTGGTTGCCACATCTCAAAAAAGATATATTGGAATTGGAAAAAGTTCAGAATGGGGCAACAAAAATTATTTGGATGTATGGAACGGCTACCATATGAGGAGAGATTAATAAGACGGGACTTTTCAACTTGGAAAAGAGATGACTAAGGGGGGCGTGACAAAGTTCCTGCTCTACCTTGGTGTGTCTTGCACTTACTGGTGGATTTGCTCGCCTTAGAGCTTCACGGCAGCCCTCAGCCTGGCCATTTTTCTGAACCCACAGTCCAGGTCAACTCCTCCTGTGTTTGACCAGGAGTTGGGAGGATTTGGGGGGAACCCAGGCCTGCCCTCTACTCCGGGTTCCAGCCCAGGGCCCTGTGGAATACAGCTGTCTAGACTGCCTCCTGGAACAGCTGTGCGACAGCTACAACTCCCTGGGCTACTTCCCCATGGCCTCCTCCCAACAACTTCTTTATCCTCGCCATAGGACCTTCCTCCTCGTGTCTGATAATGCTTGTACACCTCAGTCCTCCAACAGTCCGCGTTCTCACTCTCAGCTCCTAGTGCCTCTTGCTCCTCACACGCACACCACAAACTGAAGTGAGCTCCTTTTTAAAACCCAGGTGCCCTGATTAGCCTTCCTTAATTGATTCTAGCAGCTTCTTGATTGGCTGCAGGTGTTCTAATCAGCCTGTCTTAATTGTCTCCAGAAGGTTCCTGATTGTTCTGGAACCTGCCCTGTTACCTCACCCAGGGAAAAGGGACCTACTTAGCCTGGGGCTAATATATCTGCCTTCTATTACTCTCCTATAGCCATCTGGCCTGACCTGTCACAGGGGATATGATAGAGAGCTATAAAATCATGACTGGTGTGGAGAAAGTAAATAAGGAAGTGTCATTTACTCCCTCTCATAACACAGGAACTAGGGGCCACCAAATGAAATTAATAGGTAGCAGGTTTACAACAAACAAAAGGAAGTATTTCTTCACACAACGCACAGTCAACCCATGGAGCTCTTTGCCAGAGGATGTTATGAAGGTCAAGACTATAACAGGGCTCAAAAAAGAACTAGATCAATTCATGGAGGATAGGTCCATCAATGGCTATTAGCCAGAATGGACAGGGATGGTGTCCCTAGCCTCTGTTTGGCAGAGGCAGGGAATGAGCGACAGGGAATGGATCACTTGATCATTTATTCTGTTCATTCCCTCTGGGGCACCTGGCATTGGCCACTGTCTGAAGACAAGATACTGGGCTAGATGGATCTTTGGTCTGACCCAGTATGGTCGTTCTTAAGGACAACACAGGGAATTACAGACCAGTCAGTTTAACTTCAATACCAAGGAATGGTTTCAGATTAGCAGCCGTGTTAGTCTGTATCCGTAAAAAGAAAAGGAATACTTGTGGCACCTTAGAGACTAACAAATTTATTAGAGTGTAAGATTTTGTGAGCTACAGCTCACTTTATCGGATGCAGGAAAGATACCCAGGAAAGATAATGGAGTAAATAATTAAGCATACAATTTGAAAACACCTAGAAAATAAGGTAATAAACTACATTCAACATGGATTTGCCAAGAACAAATCGTGCCAAAACAACCTAACAGCTTTCTTTGACAAGGCAACTAGCCTTGTGGATGGGGGGCAAGCAGTAGATGTGGTAATATCTTGATTTTAGTAAGGCTTTTGATAATGTCTTGCATGAGTTTCTCTCAAACAAACTAGGGAAATACAACCTAGATAGAGCTACAATAAGGTGGGTGCATAACTGGTTGGATAACCGTTCCCAGAGAGTAGTTATCAGTGGTTCGCAGGCAAGCTGGAAGGGCATATCAAGTGGGTTCCTGCAGGGATCAGTTGTGGTCTGGTTCTGTTCAATATCTTCATCAATGATTTAGATAATGGGATGGAGACTACACTTATAAGTTTTGAACGATACAAATCTGGAAGGGGCTGCACGTGTTTTTTAGGATAGGATTAAAATTCAAAACGATCTGGACAAACTGGAGAAATGGTCTGAAGAAAAGAGGATGAAATTCAATAAGGACAAATGCAAAGTACTCCACTCAGGAAGGAACAATCCGTTGCACACATACAAAATAGGAAATGACTGCCTAGGAAGGAGTACTGCAGAAAAAGATCTGGTGGTCATAGTGGACCACAAGCTAACTATGAGTCAACAGTGTAACACTGTTGCAAAAAAAGCGAACATCATTCTGGGATGTATTAGCAGGAGTGTTGTAAGCAAGACTTGAGAAGTAATTCTTTCGCTCTGCTCTGCGCTGATTAGGTCTTAACTGGAGCAGCGTGTCCAGTTCTGGGCACCACATTTCAGGAAAGATGTGGGCAAACCGGAGAAAGTTCAGAGAAGAGCAACCAAAATGATTAAAGACCTAGAAAACATCACCTGTGAGGGAAGATTGAAAAAAACTGGGTTTGTTTAGCCTGGGGAAGAGAAGACAGAGGGAACATCATAACAGTTTTCAAGTACAGAAAAGGTTGTTACAAGGAAGAGGGAGAAAAATTATTCTCCTTAACCTCTCAGGATAGGCCAAGAAGCAATCAGCTTAAACTGTATGCAGCAATGGTGGTTTAGAATCATAGAAGATTAGGGTTGGAAGGGACCTCAGGAGGTCATCTAGTCCAACCCCCTGTTTAGGTTGGACATTAGGAAAAACTTCCTGTCGAGGTGGTTAATCGAAAAAATTGCCAAGGAAGGCTGTGAAATCTCCATCATTGTCTAACCTGCTCTTAAAAACCTCCAAACATCTGTCAGAGATGGTCTAGATAAAACTTAGTGCTGCCATGAGTGCAGGGGACTGGACTAGATGACCTCGCAAGATCCTTTCCAGTCCCATGGTTTTATGATAGCTGAGTTTCTGGTATTACAGTACCCAAGTACACTGCTTAGTGTTGAAGCAACCTGGTGCTGTAGTCTTTTGTGCTCCAGACATTTCTGGATAGCCAGTCATCTACTACAATCAAATCTTGACGTGTAGGATATATTTCTACTTCAATGTTTTTTTAATCAGAAATGTTCCCTGGATATCCGTGAGCTACTGTGAACATTTTTAGAAAACCAGCATCTGTAAATCAGATATTCCACAGTATATTTCTGCATGAAACGTCCATGGTCCTGTTGAGCTCTCATACCTTCTGATGCTTTGCTCCCCGGATATGTGCTGCATATGCATCTGCTCCTGTGCAGGAGACATCACAGAGCTCGCATCGAAGCTGAGTCTGCACCCCACGAGGGCCACAGTTTGCCAGGTTACCTGTCTTCTGAGCTGCCTCTTTCTTTTTGTGCTTTTGTCCTTCCAAGTGCTCCCGGTAAGTCTGCAGTCAAACAGGGAAATACATTCTAAGCAGCTATGTGAAACACTGATATCACCCCAGCATTTCCTTGGAACCATTCATCTGCAAAGACAGGTCATAATCTGTCTAGTTTTAAGGGTACAAATGTGTGCAACTCAAAGCCTTTTTGTGGAGTGTCCCATTCATTAACACCACTCACAGCAGCAGCATCTAGAGGCATTCTGAAGCAAACAGATTCTTTTATATATAGTGCTTTGTTTCCGCCAGAAGACAATGTCCAACTACAAAACCCACTTAGGCTTAGATAACCACAATATTTACAGGACAATAGGAAGAATGGTTTAAGTATTTTAGACAGTTTTTAGAAGTGTCTGGCACATTTCATTATCACTATACAATGGGTAAACTGGTCTCTCTCAGAGGGCATTATTTTACTGATATTTGATTGGTCTTCTTGGTAGGAAGCAGACAGAGAATACATGTCACCATTAGAATTAAAGGACAACTGAGCTTATTATAATTATTATAAAGGTAACTAATATTCTTTTTTTTAAAAAAATTACGAGTTTAACAATGATTTAAAGCATTCCTACAAGATGGTCAAGAAATGTTACCAGGCCAGGAACAAATCTACTCACCTGCCCTTTATCATCATCATGATACTGGGAGGTAGGGAAGTGGAACCCCAATATTTTACTTACCCACTAAAAAAAGAATTACAGTTTGACCGTGGTGAATGGACAAACAGAATTTTGCAACGCTAGCTTTAAAGCGGTACTAAATGCTATATTAGCCAATCTAAAAGAATTAGTTTCCGAAACAAAACTCTAGAAAGCTCAGATTTTCTCATTCATTCCAATAGCAAGATGCATTTCCCATGGCTTGATTATAATTGATAATTATTTATAATAATAATTATTTTAATCATGTTAAAATGGCAGCTCCCTTTACTGGATTTAATAAGCTTTCAGGCTAAACATTTTGGAACAGGGACCGCTTCCTTTGTATTTATACAGCACCTGAAACATTGGGGCTCAATCCTGATTTAGGCAATGTTAGATAGAAATATTTAATAATTAGCTTCAGTTTTATTCAATTAGAAGCAGTGGACAGAATATTACTACTACACTGCAGAGTCTCTAAGCTGTGTAAGAATTTTCCACGCTTTCAGAGCTGGACAGTCTGATTATTTATATGCTACATTTTACTGTCACCATGAGAGAAGGATCCCACCGCAGAAGTCTATATGGTATTTCTTAGGATTGCTCTTGTTAAAACCTTGTAGGACAGTTTATAAGAGACAATAATTTCTCTCCCAAAGGACCCTGTCTGCTTCTTCAGTTAAATGCTATATGCTCTAGCTAAGCAGAGAATTCCAAGAACAAAGGCAGACAAACACCACTTCACATTTATATTCAAGCCTATTCTTCTTCTTTTTTAAATAGCACCCCAAGAATGCACTAGTGTCTGACAGTAAAAACACAAAAATAAGACCCCTGCCTCAAGTAGCTAAATCTAAATTTGAGACAAGCCACAATGAGTGAGAACAACAAACAGAGCAGAGGGAAGTTACGGCTTTAAAAAAGGTCAGGCATTTACACAGGCATATCTAATAAACACATGTCCAATAAAATCAGTGTTTATAAAAACTTAAAACAGTGTCTTGGTCAATAGCTTGTTCGAAATTTTCTTTCCACTATATTGGTTTAAGTCTTAGAGAACCTGCTGGCTCATTAAGTATCTTTCCTCACACCTTGACTGAGTTGCGGGGAAAGGGGCAAACCAACGGAGGGCAATATGTTATCCAGTCCAGAATTCAGCCACTAGAAAGCTCCATAATGCCAAACAAACTGGAAAAGTACAAACTAAGGTCAGGGAGACTAGGCTGATGAAAGAGACATACAGGCTGCCTATGAGCAGAGATGCAGCAGGCTGGAGGCAGCAGCCTGGGAAATGGCTGTGGAAAGGTGGCCAGGCAGCCTAGGGCACAGGGTTAGGGAATGTTTTGATCTTTATTGGAACTGTCAATAGTAGTTGGGCCTAGGATATTTTCACTCTTTATTTCTGGCAGTTGTAGCAAAATAATCCTGCATTAAGTACTTAAAATCTGAGCGCTAATGAAAATCCACAGAAAGGTAGAGTCTGTACAGTCTAGTGCCTGGAGAGCCTACGGCGTTTGCCTCCAAGCTCACAGTACATCCAGCAAACCACCAGACACTTAGATAAAGCTTGCATACCACAACACTAGATCTTGCAATAGTGAGGGATTTGTTACATCTATTTTCTGAGATGTTTCACCGTTAAGTCACTGAAGAGGACATACTGCAGATCAATAGGACATCATCTGCTAAACTATATGACTGGGGAGGAAGTGCAGGTTATATAGAGTGGACACATGGGTAAAGGGGATTGCTAACCTGTGGACCAGCACAGCTGATCTTGCAGATGTCACAGTAATGAAGCTGAGGCTGTTTAGGGGGCCCTTTGGGTTTCAGCTGTTTGTTTTGAAAAGGTGGTTTTTTGCTGAAGCTGTTGCTAGAGTTGGTGGTGGTGCTGTTCCCTGTGCTGCTCCATGAAGAAGAGCTCGTGGATTTCGGTTGCTGTGGGAGGGGTGGCGGCTGCTGATGCTGGGCCTGGGGCTGCTGAGGTGGTTGATAGTAAGTGCTAGCTGCTGTGTATGCGGTGGCATCATAACTGGAGTAATTTGACCCTAGCAGGCAGAAAGAAAAGGGAGCAATTTTATGAGGGTTATAGTCTAAACAAAGAGAATTACAGTGCAACACCTGCATGACAGCTATCTCCTTACCAGAGTATGATGCAGAAGTGGAGTTGTATGAAGAAGAGGGGGTGTACGAGGAGATGGAGGAGGCAGATGCATTCTGCTGAACAGTTGTTACTGTTGGGTAGGCACTGTAGCTTGAAGATGTGGCGCTCACTGTTTGAACTGGCTTAATTGTAGTCACCTGTCTCTGGGGCTGGCTCTGACTATAAATACCACTAGATTGACTGTAGCCACCTTTGGAGCCTAGAAAGCAAACACACAAGCTCATCCTCTTGCAAAACTGAAGACAGATACATGTGCTTCTAAACTATTACAGTCATCTCTCTTCAATAATAATATATAATTGCTAAACAAGACACTGGAGATGTTTAGCAATTGGGTACAATTTATATGATGAAAGACTGCAAAACATATTAGGCAGAAAAGAAGTGAAAGATACGGATGAATAATTGATCAGTCCTTCCCTTTTCCATTCTTTCATAATAAAAAAGCATGAGGTCACTCAGATTAAAAGCAGGCAAGTTTAAAAACTACAGTAAATGAGGGGAGATTTTTTTTTTTTCCTTACCTGTAAGTTTGGTTTCTCATAGTGGAACTCACAGCTGGGTAGGTTCCACCCACTCATCCCTGGACGTAGATGCTCTGATTTCAGGTGTAAAAGGGAGACTCCAATAACCAGTTGCAGGACATGAGACACCCCTGAAGATCTATTCTCAAGCTTTCATACAAATTGGTTAAAACTGGAAAGAGATATTTTTAAATGCACCAAATAAGACACACTCTCTTCTTAAAACAATAGATGATTATAAAAAGAATTCATACTTTAAAAACTAGACCTAGGAAGGGTTCCTCTGGATTGATGGATGTCCCCACTATGAGAAACCAAAAATTTTCTTCTCTCATTCACAAGGACCATCCAGCTATCCAGAAGACTCACTGCTGGGATCTAGCAGGCAGTAAGGTAATGAATGTTGTCAGAAATAAGATATTGGCCAAAAGGAAGGCAGGGAACATTACATGCACTAGAATTTTTTAATTAAGCTATTAAATATCAGACGCAGCTTGTTGAACCCTATTGCTGAAGGTTGTATCAGTGTTGGATGAAAGAACACACAGAGACCATGTAGTTGCCTTGCAAGTTTCCTGCTTCAAAGCACCATTGCTTTCTGTCCAGGAAGTGCTCAGCCTTGTTGTGTGCATCATGAATCCTTTGAAAAAATCTTTACTAGGTGTGAGGTACCCTTGGCTTCATTGCCAGTCTGATCCATATGGAAATTGTAGCCTTTGAGGTTTTCTTGCCTATCTTGTAGGTGCCTTGTATGGCAAACAATGCATCTGACTTCTATGATTTGGCTCTACCCAAGTAGTATTTTAGAGTGCTCCAAACATGTAGGGTATATGCAGGAATTTCAATTGGTCTGGGACAAAAATGAATGAAAGGCAATCTCTGAGATAGAAAGATAAATTACCTATGGGCACAACATTTGCAGCAGGTCTGAGGACCATTTTGTTTGGAAAAATATGCAGATACTGCTCAGATAGATAATGCTCCCAAACAGTAAAATTTGATCTGCTGAGACATAAATAAGGCTGTTTTGAGGAAATGTATATAAAAGAATATTTGGATAAGGGTTTACAGATGGCTTTGTTGTAGTTTGTAGAACTAAAATTATATTCCAAATTTAAAATATATGAAATATTCTTGGGAATAGATACAGCTTTTAAGGAATATGTCACATAACAATGGGGAGCATTACTGTTAACTTCCTTCCTGAAGTCAGACATCTTAGTGCTGAAAGTGGAATAGACAGGAAAATAGGGCTTAAGCCTTACTTGAATCTGGCCAGAAGGAACAATGATATGGCTGAACTGGAAGGTGCCAGAGGCGGTCTGTGTAACCCATACCCACTTGGCATGGTGCTCTGTGCCCCTCTAGTGGTGGCTAAGTTACATAGAGGTGGATAAGCCTAATACAGCCTTGGACATTGGCAGAGTCTTTTTTAGCTCAAGCAGTAAAGTCTTGTGCAACAAGACCCAGAAGTCCAGGTTCGACCCCTGCTTCCAATAACCCACACAGGAGAGTGGTGTTACATCTATAGCGTACAGTCTACACTAAAGGAAAAAATATGTTCAATACACCTTAATAAGACCAGAAGGTAAAGTTCTTCCTAGATAACTAACCTCAGATTCCAAGCATTCCAGCCTCAAAAGATCTGGACGGAGGAGAGAGGTTGGAAAGCTGGGGTGCTTCTCTGCATCCAGTAAAAAAACCAAAACCATCAGGGCCAAAAAATGACTCAGAACCATTCTTGCTTTGTCTAATTGACTTTTCCTGGCACCTTTGGTTAGAAGGTATATAGGAGTTAGCCAGTCCACGAGATGAAGGTGGTGTCCATGTGGCAAGAGCCTCTCTGGTGCTTTGAGAAGGTCTTAATGGTCCTGTTTGTCTGAGAGACAGAGAGATCCAAGCGTGGAGCATCCCAGGCTGATATACATTTCAGAACACAGTCTGGTCTAGCTCCCAGTACTCTAGGGACAGTCGATGGGTTAGCCAGATGGCTTGATGGTTTAACTTTTTTGATGGAAATTGCTTTGATTGCTAGCTACAATAAGTTTCATTGTTTGTGTCCTTTAACAACAACTTTTGGTATCTCCCTGTTGGTGCACATAATTATGGCTCTCCCTATTATCATCGGTTTTAGAGTACCAGCCGTGTTAGTCTGTATCCATAAAAAGAAAAGGAGGACTTGTGGCACCTTAGAGACTACCAAATTTATTAGAGCATAAGCTTTCGTGAGCTACAGCTTATGCTCTAATAAATGTGTTAGTCTCTAAGGTGCCACAAGTACTCCTTTCCTATTATCATCATCACTCTACTAGAACTGGGCATTATTTTCAAATAACTGAAACTCCTTTGAAGTTTAGACAATTATGTTTAGGGTAGTCTCTCTTTTTGAACATTTGCAGTACGAGGGTTCACATCTCTCTTGGGCACCCCAGCTTGACAAGCATTTTCATCATCTTGAGCTGGTGTGGTTCTGAATAAGGTTTGCCTGCCAGGAGCTTTCCCAACACCAGAACTACCATTTTCATGGGAATGTCAACACATGATCCAGTTATGTAGCTGGAAGTTCCAGGTCTGCCAGAGGAGAGTTTACAGAGATCAGAGGTAAATAATTTCCCGTTAAACAGTTTCTACAAAATGACTAAGATTCTAGTCAGTTATAGTCCATACCATCATTTTTGATGATCTGTGATAAAGCTAAATTAGACAATACTACTACTCAAATTTGTCCATGGATAAGACTACAGTGCTGAAGGATGAGAGATACTTTGTCCTGAGATGGAAGTCATTCTGTGAGGGAATTCCATGAGCTTTTGGGATAGATAGTAAAACCATGTTGCTATAGAAGTTAAATTGAACGTGGTGATTCTTACAAGCCTTTCTGCATTTTGAACTGTTTTTTCTATTGAGTGCGTCAAGATAATGATAAATTTGTATCTCATAATTTGGACATTACAAATATTATGACGTTTGAGAAAATTGTTTGGATGGGAAAATGGAGATAGGCAACGATTGGCATCTTGTTTCTGAATTTAAAAAAGTTCCGTTCAGTCTTCTTTTCCTAGTTCAGAGGAGAGAGAGATCCAGCAAAAGCCTCTAGTTTGTTTTGACATCACAACTCTGGAACAGTTTCCTGAACGTTGTTCTTGGAGAGGGACTGGAGCTACTGCTTTTAGTTTTTCTAAGTTCTGAATGGATTGTTGCACTGCTAATTTTTTAGTTCAATTTGAGGGGAAGAAAAGGAGGGGAAAAAAGGAGGAATTTGCTGAAACTCTATCAGATACCCTTCACTTATCACCTCTAGTCCCTATTTGTCTTGAGTTGTATCAACCCAGGCACCAAAACATCTTTAGGAATCCTCCAAAACAATGAGAGGCCATGAGCTGGCACAGATTAAAGAGATTCTGAGAAGCCCTGTTCCTGAAAGGATCCCAGGACATCCTCATTGAGAGACTGCGTATATACTTCCCATGTATGAAGGCATGAAGAAAATTAAGAGCTGGTTATAAATACTGTAATGTCCATCCAAGTCAGTGGTCACAGTTCATGCAAGAGGTCCAATAGCCAGGAGATCCAATCCAAGGGAAATGTACAGTGTAGTAGCTGGTGGAGTCAGACAAGACAACAGGACAGGATGAGATGGGGGCAACAAGACAGAATCAAACGGGTCCATGTAGCAACTAATGGGCAATGGCTTGATGCTCAGACAAGCCCTGAAAGTAAGCAGGAAGTTTGTTTATATATATATATATAGAGAGAGAGAGAGAGAGAGACAGTGTTATAGTCACTAACCAGAGTCAAGATCGTGTGGCCAAACAGGAAGCAGAACGCTGGAAGCTGGCCCACCCAAGTCTATGAATTCCCTGTTAACTGGATGAGTTGGTGTGGTGCATTGGCCACGGTTGTTTTCCAAGAACCCAGTGGGCCTGGCTTCAAGTCCAGGACTCGAGACCAGGCCCTAACAAATACAAATGTTGATATCAGGATTGACATCAGTATTTTTAAAAAAATGACTCCCAATGATCTTGCTGTTATAAAGAGACTGCTCAATGTTGAAGAGTTATTAAAGCTTTTTCTTGGGAACCTCCAAATAAAGATCAAATGAAGCTGGGTGAGATTTGAGCTAGCAGTCAAATCAATGGCCAACGTTCTAAACTACAATTTTTTTCTTGCTATAGCACTGCAGAAAAATGATCTGTCAGAAAAATAAAACTTATGTCACAGCAAGCATTATAACTCAATGAAAGCTCTTCGTTATTTTGGACAGAGCTCTCAAAGTGAAGGTAGCTTTTTATCCATGACAGAGAATTCTTGACAATACTATGCCAAGTCATTGAAGCTTGAGGCAACTCTTACTCCTCACTTTAGCATTTTTTTAAATTTAGAGGCCTTAATACCAGCAGTATGGATAGACACTCTTTCTGAAGCTGTAATTTGAAAATGTATCTGTATATATGTCTTCCTAGAGCTTGTAGAGTTTAAAATAAGCCTTACAGAGGAACCTTTTGGCAGGTGAAGTCCTGAATCATGATTTTCTGAAGACACTAGTGAATATTGCATTACCCTTGGATTTCCTCATCTTGAATGTATTTTTGAGAGACAAGAATGCTTCGTCAGCATTATCTGCACAGTGGAAGTTGTCTTCTTAAATGCAGTTCTATTCTGAAAAGCGGGTAAAAAATGTCATCATGCAGTTCCATATTTATTGTGTCTCCATATCAAATTTATGCAGTTTAGAAATATTATTTCGTAACAGTCCTCCCTGCAAATTTCACACAGGCTAATAAAGTTCACAGGTCTGAGGGCAGAATATGGCCTAGTATATATATATATTACTGTCAGTGATGCACAAAGGGAAAAAATAACCCAGCTAGACTCCCAAGAGCCCAGGCTGAGTTTGCAGAGCGGACAGTCACACAGTATTTTTTTTCCTTTGTAAACTGAGCAAATATGATAATCAATGAGAGACAAACATGGAATCCAACAAAGTGTATGTAACACAGAGACTCAATTTCAGAGCAGAATTGCACTTTAGAAGCTGTCTAAATCATCCTGTTCAAAAGTCATCTGGCGTCCAAGTCAAGGAGTTCACGTTTGCTTAAAAAGGAAGGAATTCTATACTACTAAGATTTTCTGGATTTTGCCTTCATTCCATCTTTCCTCTTTAGCAATGGTGGAAAAGAGGAAAGATGGCTATTCCTTTTGGATGAAAGGGATTAAGAGCTCTCAACTTTTCAACTTCATTTAACAAGTTGTTTTTGATGGAATTAAAATTTGGCCTTGAAGGGAAAACTTTAGTGTACTAAGATGGCAGAAGGATGGAAGTAGATGGCCAGACACTGCTGAGTTGACTTGCAGGCATATTTATGGTCTTTGGCAGCAATACTTTTAACAGACAGTTTGCTATCATTTGGAGAGGCCCTTGTCATCACAGCCCCACATACTCACTCCCAGGAAGGTGGAAATGGCATTTTCTCTACTGGATCTGCTCTTCTCCTAACCTTGAAGTTGAGGGAAAAGAAATCACAAAATGGAGAACTTGCCCAGTGGTGCTGACAATAAGGTAGAGGAAGACCATTGCTGGGAATCTTCCCTGAAGCAGGGTAGAGGAGAAAAACAGTCAGTGAAGAGCTGTTGCTGCGGCCAAACTGTTTCTTTGGTGCAGAAGCAGGGCCAGCTCAGCCAAGAAGCTCCTTTGAAGCACCACGTCAGAGGCCCAACCACCACTTCGGCAAAGCAGAGGAAAAACAGAATGCAGGAGATAGAAGTGTTCAAGAGATGGGGATGGCTTCCCAGCAGCGGGAGTAAATCTGGAAGAGCCAGCCAAGAAGGTAAGAAGAGCAAGGTGCTTCAGAATACAGCTAACACTGAGCACAGTGGCAGCTCAATTGCATTTGGTTATCAGAATCTCCTCTTGCCACCAAAAAGTCGAGCCAGCTGCCTCTGTGGACGAGTGGGAGAGACCTACCCAGCAGTGAGTCTTCTGGATTGACCGACGGACCCACATATGAGAAACACTTCTTCACAGAACATGTAGTTAACCTGTAAAATTCATTACCCCAAGAAGCCAGAGAACTAAATATTGCAGCTGGATTTAAACAGGATCTGGATAAATTTATGACCAATAATAATTTGTAGTTACATATGTTAAGATGTGGACTGTCAAATTTCATCTTTCAGTGATCACTGCAGAGGCCTAGAATAAATCCTCCCTCCGCGACCATGAATACAAGCAATTGGCTGGTGTTTTATGATTTTTTTTGCCTTCTTCTAAAGCTTCAAATAATCATTGCTACAAGCAAGATACCAGACTTGAAGGACAAATGTTCTCATACATTATGGCTAATCCTATGTTCTTAAAATGCCTGATTTAACCATCATCCTACATGTATTCATTTTCACTCTACTTCGCGACCTTAAGGATTCCAGAATAATGAGGCAAAATTCTCAACAACTTCAAAAGAAATTTTGTCTGAGAAAGGACTTCAGGACTTAAAGTGAATAGTTTCCTATGTCCATTTACCTACAGCAACTGGTTCTAAAACCTTAAGTGTGTTATGGATTTGTAGAGCCCTTAAAAAGCCTCTAGTCAAAAAGTACCCTTGAGCAAAACTTCATGACAAAATGCTTATTATTGTATGTTTGATTTGCTTTTTAAATAGAATTATTTAACTAGCTTAGTTAAATATGAAAAAATTCTGAATCAGAAAGATAATCTAGCTGAAAATATAGTGACCCAATTTGATCCTGAAGGGAAAAGCAGCAAGAAAACATGAAGAATTTTTAATATTAAATATACCCTCAACATGAGATGAACTCAATACCTTTGAACTATAATAACAAAAAATGAACAGAATCATACAGATTTATTCCAGTGGGCTAAAGAGACTTTGCAAAAAGAAAAGGAGTACTTGTGGCACCTTAGAGACTAACAAATTTATTAGAGCATAAGCTTTCGTCAGTTATCCATGGGAATTTAAAGCTATTATTTTGGCCACTAGAGGGAACCTATACAGTCACAAAAATGAAACAAACATTTAGAATTCACAGGTTTTAAAGTGAATCCTAATACGTTACCAGGACCAGATGATATTCACCCAAGAGTTCTGAAGAAACTCAAATATGAAATTGCAGAACTACTAACTGTGGTATGTAACCTATCATTTAAATCAGCTTCTGTACCAGATGACTACTCCTGAGGGCATTCTGTGCAAAAAAAAAATAAAAAAAAAAAATTCTGCAAAATTCTGCAATTTTTATTTGTCAAATAAATGTGGAGACTCCAGCATGACACTGGGAAACACAGGCCACTGGCTGCACAGGGTGGGAGATCACTGTGCTGCTCCGCCCCCGGGACATGGATTCAGTGGTGAGGCTGCATCCAACCCTGACATAGCGCAAGGACTGGGCCTGCCCCAGAAACACCCCAGGGCCCTGCCCCTCCGTGCCAGATGCACCAGGTGTGAGCGGGCAGGCTCAACAAGGCAGGATCCAAGTGTGTGTGTGTGGGGGGGGATTAGTGCAGGGGGATACAGGTGTCAGTTGAGAGGGTGCTGTGTGAGGCAATCTGGGTGCAGTGGGATCAGCATGGATGGGGGTTGTTGGGGAGTTCTGCGTGCAATGGTAATGGGACTCTGCATGGGGATCCAGGTGAAGGTGGTTGGGGCTCAGCAGCGGGGGGTCTGGGTGTGGGAGGGATAGAGCTTGGCGGGGGTCCAGATGCTGGGGGAATGTGGTTCGGTGGGGTGGGGATCCAGGTGCAGCTGGTTGGGGCTTGGTAGGGTGAGGATCTGGGTGCAGGTAGTTCCGCGGATTGGTCCAGGTGGCAGGGAGGTTGAGGCTCGGAGGGAGAGTCTGGGCGTGAGGGGGTCTGGATGCATGGGGGTGGGCAGATGGAGGAGCAGCACCTTGTAAAGTGATCCCTCCCCCTGCAGCTGATGGGTGCAGGAAGCGTGGAAGGGAGAGTTTCCAGAGCTTCCTACAGACAGGGGAGAAATCTGGGGTGGGTCTGCCATAGCCCCGGATGCCGTACAGGGGAAGAGGAAGTCCCATCCTCCTCAGCCCAACTGACTAGAAGCTGAGCCCAGCACAGCATAGGAGCCACCAGCTGGGTCTTCCCCAGTCCCGCCCCCTGCCCCACAGTGATTTACCTCTTTGCTGGCTGCCCTGGGCACCCGAAACATGCTGCTGGGGAGGGTCTCATGACCGCTCTTGTGGCTTCCTTTTGGTTCCCCGTCAAAGTCATTTTTCTGCGGGGAAGCAAAGAAATCTGCAGGGGACAAATTCTGTGCATGCGCAGTGGTACAGAATTCGGCCTGGAGTAAGATAACTGAAGGATAATGAATGTGATGCCAATTTTTTAAAAAGACTCTAGAGGCGAACCCATCAATTGTAGGCCGGTAAGCATAACTTCAGTACCAGGAAAACTGGTTGAAACTATAGTAAAGAACGGTTTCAGAGTAACAGCCGTGTTAGTCTGTATTCGCAAAAAGAAAAGGAGTACTTGTGGCACCTTAGAGACTAACCAATTTATTTGAGCATGAGCTTTCGTGAGCTACAGCTCACTTCATCAGATGCATCTGATGAAGTGAGCTGTAGCTCACGAAAGCTCATGCTCAAATAAATTGGTTAGTCTCTAAGGTGCCACAAGTACTCCTTTTCTTTTTATAGTAAAGAACAGAATTATCAGACACACAGATGAACACAATTTGTTGGGGAAGAGTCAACATGGCTTTTGTAAATGGAAATCATACGTCACCAATCCACAGAATTCTTTGCGGGGATCAAAAAACATGTGGACAAGGCTGATCCAATGGATATAGTGTACTTAGATTTTCAGATAGCCTTTGACAAGGTCCCTCTCCAAAGACTCTTAAGCGAAGTAAATTGTCATGGGATAAGAGGGAAGGTCCTCTCATGGATCAGTAACTGCTTAACTGATAGGAAATAAAGGGTAGGAATAAAAGGTCAGTTTTCAGAATAGGGAGAGGTAAACAGTGATATCCCCCAAGGGTCTGTACTGGGACCAGTACTGTTCAACATATTCATAAATTATCCGGAAAAAGAGATAAAGAGTGAGGTGGCAAAATTTTCAAATGATACAAAACTATTCAAGGTAGGTAAATCCAAAGCTGACTGCGAATAGTTACAAAAGGATCTCACAAAACTGGGTGACTGGGCAACAAAATGGCAGATGAAATTCAATATTGATAAATGCAAAGTAATGCCCATTGGAAAACATCATTCCAACTATACATATAAAATGAGGAGGTCTAAATTAGCTGTTACCACTCAAGAAAGATCTTGGCATCATTGTGGCTAGTTCTCTGAAAACATTAACTCAATGTGCAGCAGCAGTTAAAAAAGCTAAAAATGTTAGAAACCATTAGGAAAGGGATAGATAAGAAGACAGAATATATTATATTACCTCTATATAAATCCATGGTACATCCACATCTTGAATACTGTGTGCAGATGTGATCACCCCATCTCAAAAAAGATAAATTTGAATTGGAAAAGATAAAGAAAAGGGTAACAAAAGTGATTAGGGGTATGGAACAGCTTCCATATGAGGAGAGATTAATAAGAGTGGGACTTTTCAGCTTGGAAAAGAGATGTCTAAGGGGGGATATGATTGAGGTCTATAAAATTATGACCAATGTGGAGAAAGTAAATAAGGAAGTGTTATTTACTCCTTCGCATAACACAAGAACGAAGAGTCACCAAATGAAATTAATAGGCAGCAGGTTTAAAACAAACAAAAGGAAGTATTTCTTGACACAACGTAAAGTCAACCTGTGGAACTCTTTGCCAGAGTATGTTGTGAAGGCCAAGACTGCAACAGGGTTTAAAAAAGAACTTGATAAGTTCATGGAGGATAAGTCCATTAATGGCTATTAGTCAGGATGGGCAGAGATGCAAAACCATGCTCTGAAGTGTCCCTAGCCTCTGTTTGTCAGATGCTGGGAATGGGCAACAGGGAATGATCACTTGATGATTACCTGTTCTGTTCATTCCCTCTGAAACACCTGGCATTGGTCACTGTCAGAAGACAGGATACTGGGCTAGATGGACCATTGGTCTGACCCAGTATGGCCGTTCTTATGTTTATAGCGAAGTCTGTGCAAGCAAAAATGCATGGGAGTCAGTTTTGTGCTTTTTGCCTCCTCAACAAAAATGTGACATGCACTGTCCCTATATTTTTTACTATAATTTTCTCTACAAATAGGGCATGCTGTATATTTTTTATATTTAATTATATTTCAATATGTAAATACACCCAGAGGCTTGAGGAATGGGCCTGATTTTTTCTAACTACTCATGGGCACTTAGTAAATTATTTTTCACCTGAAATTTGAGTAATGTACATTAACCCATAAAAGGACTGATCTTCCAAAGTTATAAGTTACTTTTCACATTCTTATAAAATCCAATCCTCTATAAGCAACAGTATGTCCAGCTTGGTTTCAAGTCACCACTGTGATTTGTATTTATACTCTATCAGTTCATGTCATATGTAGATAGCTCTCTTTCTCTTACGTGTATGAGGATAAATATTTGTGCATTCAGTTTCTTACAAATCTTTTTCTGAAACATTAGTATGAAGTAACATTTGTGTTCAAGTTATGACATTTAATGAACTGGAAAAAATTAAAACACCACCACAATTTCACAAAAATTTTCACACCCTTAAGAGAAGATTTAAGGCATTTTCCAAAGTTGCTAAAAAGTCTAATTAAGCTACTTTTGACACTTTACCTGCAACTAATACTCTGCTGCCAATAAACCTTTAACATTTTGAACCTCCCAGTACCGTACATATTTTGAAATAACACACTAAAGTTGAGAACACTGGGTTCCTGTAGCACTCACTTGACTGGTAGTAAGAGTCTGTGGCAGTGTGTTGAGGCTGGGTAGCAACTGGCTGGTAGTACTGTTTGCTCTCATAGCTGCTTGCAGATGTAGATCGTCCATAACTATAACCATCCTGTATATGAAATTCCAACAGAACAAAAAAGAAGCCAAATTATGAACATACAGCCCAATGCTACAAAAATAAATAGATAAATTAAGTATTCTTTAGAAAATTGATTGCAATTAGTTGGACTCTACCAAAATGGCTAAAAGCTTTTTTTATGCATTCGTTCATGTCAACTGGGAAGAACAAGTTAGTTTATAGTAGGAAAAAATCAAAAAGCCTCCCAGATTTCATTCTACAGCTCTTGATTCAAAGTTTATAGTCCTTAGACTTTAGGAAATTAAAACTATGCATGTTCTTCGATTTGCACTTGTTTTGGCTCTCTAGTAATTTGGTCTGATCCCTCAGCATTTACTGATATATATATATATAAATGTCGCACTTTTATGTATATTCAAAAAGGTAGCAAATATACTAGAGCCCGCAAGTCCAATATCTTGAAGAATTTAACAGAAAAATCCTTTAATACCAATATATTAATTTTATAATTAATAGCTGTATTATCTCGGTGCCTGGAAACCCCAATTAAGGATTGGAATCCATTGAGCCTGTACAAATGTAGCATAAAAGACAGTCCTTGTCCCCTTTTCAATTAAAGATTGGAAATATATGGAGTGAAAAAACAAAACAAAACAAAAAAAATCAGCCTTATTCTGCTTCCCAGGCAAAAATTTATACCATGCAATTAATGTGGACAAATGCTGCTCAGATAAGTTACCAATTAAAGTGTCACCAAAAGGTTTTGTGGATAGATACCTGGTAGTTTGGTGTTGTGGTAGGCTGGGGGGTAGGTTCCTGCTGCCGAGTTCCATAACCATAGTCCTGTCCTGAATGTGACTGGTATGCTCCATAGGCAGCAGTTGCAACTGGCCTGGCAGCCTGCACTGGGGGTGCATAAGATGGAGTCACAGGAGTTTGCTGGACAGCGTAGCTTGCCGCAGTGGTTGGATGGGAATAAGCTGTAGCAGGCTGAGTGCTGAAAGACAAGATGAACAATTTAAAGTCTACAGCAGCACAAGGTTTTTAAACTGGGCATAGGTTTCATACACAAAATCTGACAATACATTTTCATCTCATCAATCAAGCCAGTACACATTATTTCAGTATTAATCAAAGGATACATACGTAAAGTCAATGTTGAAACTTAATACTATGATCAAAACTGGAATTCATATAAAGAAAGGAAGGATGTGAAGAGGTAGGGTACTAACAATATATTTGTGTACAATCTGACACCATCAATTATCAGCTAGCAGCTTTATTGGGGTAAAGGGGAGACTTTTAACTTCCCTGATTTTAGAATATTAATTTCCATGGTCTGATCCAGGAACAAGCCATTTTGAATCCTTTCCTCTAATTCAACATATATCTTGCTCTGTGGCCAATTACATTTCCGTACCACAACCGTCGTACTAGAGTACGAGTGTAAACAACATTGCGGAAAAATGTCTCGCCTCTAACACACTTAGAGTGTACACAGAACTTCATCCAGCAGTAGGGCTAAGAACAAAAGGCCATATCATTAGTCATGCCTGACTAATCTAATTGCCTTCTATGATGAGATAACTGGCTCTGTGGATGAGGGGAAAGCAGTGGACGTGTTATTCCTTGACTTTAGCAAAGCTTTTGACACGGTCTCCCACAGTATCCTTGCCAGCAAGTTAAAGAAGTATGGGCTGGATGAATGGACTATAAGGTGGATAGAATGCTGGCTAGATGATCGGACTCAATGGGTCGTGATCAGTGACTCCACGTCTAGTTGGCAGCCGGTATCTAGTGGAGTGCCCCAAGGGTCGGTCCTGGGGCCAGCTTTGTTCAATATCATCATTAATGATCTGGAGGATGGCGTGGACTGCACCCTCAGCAAGTTTGCAAATGACACTAAACTGGGAGAAGTGAGAGATATGCTGGAGGGTAGGGATAGGGTCCAACGTGACCTAGACAAATTGGAGGACGGGGCCAAAAGAAATCTGATGCAGTTCAACAAGGACAAGTGCAGAGTCCTGCACTTAGGACGGAAGAACCCCATGCACCGCTATAGACTAGGGACCGAATGGCTCGGCAGCAGTTCTGCAGAAAAGGATCTAGGGGTTACAGTGGACGAGAAGCTGGATATGAGTCAACAGGCCCTTGTTGAGAAGAAGGCTAACAGCATTTTGGGCTGGAGAAGTAGGGGCATTGCCAGCAGATCGAGGGAAGTGATTACTCCCCTCTATTCGGCCCTGGTGAGGCCACATCTGGAGTATTGCGTCCAGTTTTGGGCCCCCCACTACAGAAAGGATGTGGACAAATTTGAGAGTGTCCAGCAGAGGGCAACAAAAATGATTAGGGGACTGGAACACATGACTTATGAGGAGAGGCTGAGGGAACTGGGATTGTTTAGTCTGCGGAAAAGAAGAATGAGGGGGGATTTGATAGCTGCTTTCAACTACCTGAAAGGGGGTTCTAAAGAGGATGAATCTAGACTGTTCTCAGTGGTAGCAGATGACAGAACGAGGAGTAATGGTCTCAAGTTGCAGTGGGGGAGGTTTAGGTTGGATACTAGGAAAAACTTTTTCACTAGGAGGGTGGTGAAACACAGGGATGCTTTACCTAGGGAGGTGGTGGAATCTCCTTCGAGGTTTTTAAGGTCAGGCTTGACAAGCCCTGGCTGGGATGATTTAGTTGGGGATTGGTCCTGCTTTGAGTAGGGGGTTGGACTATATGACCTCCTGAGGTCCCTTCCAACCCTAATATTCTATGATTCTATATCCTTAATTAATGTAAACCAGTGAGCATCTGGCCCAAGGATGACAGGATCTGGGTTTCTTCAGTTTACCTTTCATCATTGGTTACTTCTCCAATGAATCTCATTTTTCTGCACATATTAAATACTGTCATTTTATATTTATAGAGCATTTTTTAAATATACATGCTCTCATCAACATGTTAACACGACACCACGCAGGTTTAGAACAGATAATAACCAATCTCTAAAGACCAAGACATTGCAGCCAACAGCATTTAAGCCAGGAGACCCCAGTAATTTAAGTTTAGTGTCCATTAAGACAGACAATAACAGAACCAGCAATTCTCTGAAGCACTCAATTCCAAGTGTAATTTATTTAAAATTCCCCACTTAATTTTAAGCAGTACTACTTGGTTCCTAATCTAGTCATTGATAAACCACACATTCAGGCAACATTATTTTCCACGACACTTGCTCTCTGTTTTTGGAGAAAGATTCTCCATTTGCAACATCACCACATCTCTCTCTCTCTGACAAAAGTGAACTAGACATGGCTCTTTCTGAAGAAGCCACTCCAAGCTTCTGCCAGAGAAAGGTGCTCAACAGAAATACTATAGATGCAATATGCTATCTTAAGTACTTATATGTCCTCCATCACCTCACAATCTTTAACACACATTTATCCTCACAACACCCTTGAAGGCATGGAAGTACTATTAAACCCATTTTACAGATACGGAATTGAGGCACAGGAAGACCAAGGGTATGTCTACTCTATGAAATTAGATCGATATAGAAGTGGATTTTTAGAAATCGATTTTACACAGTCGATTCCATATGTCCACACTAAGCTCATTAGGTCGGCGGAGTGTGTCCTCACTACTGCGGTTAGCATCAACTTACGGAGCGGTGCACTGTGGGTAGCTATCCCAGAGTTCCCACAGTCTCTGCTGCCCATTGGAATTCTGGGTTAAGCTCCCAATGCCTGATGGGGCAAAAACATCGTTGCAGGTGGTTTTGGGTACATGCTGTCAGTCGCCTCTCCTTCTGTGAAAACAACGGCAGACAATCGTTTTGTGCCTTTTTTCCACGCAGACGCCATACCATGGCATACATGCAGCCCGCTCAGCTCAGCGACACTGCCACTGTTGTGTCCTGGGTGCTGCTGGCAGCAGATGGTGCAGTAGGACTGCTAACTGTCGTCATACACCGCTTCCCCTGCAACTCTGCTCTGCTGCTATTGTCTCAATAGCGAATTTCTCCATGTTGTCTGTCATGGGCTCCAGGGTACATGTGTTCTTTCTCTGGAAATGTGCACAGTGCTAACCGTCGTCCTCCACCACTTCCGCTGCAACTCTGCTCTCCTGCAGACGCCATACCACGGCAAGCATGGAGCCCCCTCAGATCACCGCGGCTGTTATGAGCATTGTAAACACCTCGCGCATTATCCTGCAGTATGTGCAGAACCAGAACCTGCAAAAGCAGGTGAGGAGGCAATGGCAGCAGAGTGACGAGAGTGATGAGGACATGGACACAGACTTCTCTCAAAGCACAGGCCCCAGCAAATTGGACAACCTGGTGGCAGTGGGGCAGGCTCATGCCATGGAATGCCGATTCTGGGCCCGGGAAACAAGCACAGACTGGTGGGACCGCATAGTATTGCGGGTCTGGGATGATTCCCAGTGGTTGCGAAACTTTTGCATGCGTAAGGGCACTTTCATGGAACTTTATGACTTGCTTTCCCCTACTCTGAAGTGCAAGAATACCAAGATGAGAGCAGCCCTCACAGTTCACAAGCAAGTGGCGATAGCCCTCTGGAAGCTTGCAACGCCAGACAGCTACCGGTCAGTTGGGAATCAATTTGGAGTGGGGAAATCTACTGTAGGGGCTGCTGTGATCCAAGTAGCCAACGCGATCACTGAGCTGCTGCTATCAAGGGTAGTGATTCTGGGAAATGTGTACATTATAATGGATGGCTTTGCTGCAATAGGATTCCCTAACTGTGGTGGGGCAACAGACGGAACGCATATCCCTATCTTGGGACCGGACCACCAAGGCAGCCAGGATATAAACTGAAAGGGGTACTTTTCAATGGTGCTGCAAGCACTGGTGGATCACAAGGGACATTTCACCGACATCAACATGAGATGGCCGTGATAGGTACATGCCACTTTCATCTTCAGGAACTCTGGTCTGTTTGAACAGCTGCAGGAAGGGACTTACTTCCCAGACCAGAAAATAACCGCTGGGGATGTTGAAATGCCTATAGTTATCCTTGGGGACCCAGCCTACCCCTTAATGACATGGCTCAGGAAGCCATACACAGGCACCCTGGACAGTAGTCAGGAGCTGTTCAACTATAGGTTGAGCAAGTGCATAACGGTGGTAGAATGTGCATCTGGACGTTTAAAAGCGTGCTGGCGCAGTTGACTGACTCAGTTAGACCTCAGCGAAAACACTCCCATTGTTATTGCTGCTTGCTCCACAATATCTGAGAGAGTAAGGGGGAGATGTTTATGGTGGTGTGGAAGGTTGAGGCAAATTGCCTGGCCACTGATTACATGCAGCCAGACACCAGGGTGATTAGAAGAGCACAGCAGGGCGCTCCGCACATCAAAGAAGCTTTGAAAACCAGACTGGCCAGGCTATGGTGTGACAGTTCTGTTTGTTTCTCCTTGATGAAAACCTGCCCCCTTGGTTCACTCTACTTCCCGGTAAGCCAACCGCCCTCCCCCTTCGATCACCGCTTGCAGAGGTAATAAAGTTATTGTTGTTTCAGAATCATGCATTCTTTATTAATTCATCACACAAATAGGGGGATAACTGCCAAGGTAGCCTGAGAGGGATGGGGGAGGAGGGAAGCACTGGGTGGGGTGGGGGAGGAGGGAAGGACAACGCTACACTGCACTTCAAAACTTATTGAATGCCAGCTTTCTGTTGCTTGGGCAGTCCCCTGGGTTGGAGTCGTTGGGTGCTTGGAGCCCCTCTCCCCCCGCCCCAGCGTTCTTGAGTGTCTGAGTGAGGCGGCTATGGAACTTGTGGAGGAGGGCGGGCGGTTACACAGGGGCTGCAGTGGCGGTCTGTGCTCCTGCTGCCTTTCCTGCAGCTCCACCAGATGCTGGAGCATATCAGTTTGATCCCCCAGTAGCCTCAGCATTGCCTCCTGCCTCCTCTCATCACGCCTCCCGCACCTCTCCTCTTGCTCCCGCAACCTCTCATACTGCTCATCCCTCCTGTCCTCGAGTTCATTTTCTGCTTTCCTGGACTCTGACACTGTTTGCCTCCAAGCATTCTGCTGAGCTCTTTCAGTGCGGGAGGACTGCACGAGCTCAGAAAACATTTAATTGCGAGTGCGTTTTTTCCGCTTTCTTATCTGCGCTAGCCTCTAGGACAGAGATGATCAGGGGAGCATTGAAACATCTGCAACTGTGGGAGGAAAAAAAGGGAGAGTAGTATTTTAAAAGACACATTTTAGAGAACAATGGATAGACTCTTTCACAGTGAACCAAGCTGTTAATATTACATAGCACATGTGCTTTTGGTACAAGGTCGCATTTTGCCTCTTATATTGAGCGCCTGCCGGTTTGGTGTGAGAGATCACACACACAGGGCCGGGCAACAGAATTCGGCTTGCAGGCAGCCATGGTAAGCCACAGTGTTTCGGCTTCTTCAACCTTCAAAACATGTGGGAATGGTTTCTCACAGCAGCGCCCTCCTTTCCCATACCAAGCACCCATTGGGTTAGCCATTTAAAAGGAGGGACTGTGGTTTTCCAGTTAACCTGCAGCACAAACCCAACTAACCACACCCCCCCTCCACACCCACCCAATTCTCTGGGATGATCACTCTCCCGAGGATAACACAGAGAGATAAAGAACGGATGTTGCTTGAATGCCAGCAAACACCGGGACCATATGCTGCCATGCTTTGTTATGCAATGATTCCAGACTACGTGCTACTGGCCTGGCATGGTAAAGTGTCCTACCATGGAGGACGGAATAAGGCTGCCCTCCCCAGAAACCTTTTGCAAAGGCTTTGGGAGTACCTCCAGGAGCGCTTCATGCAGATGTCCCTGGAGGATTTCCGCTCCATCCCCAGACTCGTTAACAGACTTTTCCAGTACTGGCCGCAAATGCATCCCAAGTCTTCAGGGCAAATTAATCATTAAACACGCGTGCTTTTAAACCATGTATTATATTTACAAAGGTACACTCACCAGAGGTGCCTTCTCCAGCTTCATGGTCCGGAAGCCCGCCTTGGGAGGGTATTGGCTTCAGGATGATAAACAGTTCTTGGCTGTCGGGGAGAATAGTTTCTCCACTTAGTGCACAGCAGACATCATCCTCTTCCTCCTCATCGCCAAAATCCTCATCCCTGTTGCACAAGACTCCCCCCTTGCAGGAGTCCACAGACGGGGTGGGGTAGTGGTGGGGCCTCCCTAGAAGTGCATGAGCTCATCACAGAAGTGGCATGTCTGGGGCTCTGACCCAGAGCGGCCGTTTGCCTCCGGTTTTTTGGAAGGCTTGCCTGAGCTCCTTAATTTTCAGGCGGCACTGTTGCGGGTCCCTGTTGTAGCCTCTGTCCATCCTGCCCTTGGAGATTTTTGCAAATATTTTGGCATTTCGTCTTTTAGAACGGAGTTCTGATAGCACAAATTCGTCTCCCCATACAGCAATCAGATCTAGTACCTCCCGTTTGGTCCATGCTGGAACTCTTTTGTGATTCTGGGACTGCATGGTCACCTGTGTTGATGAGCTCGCCATGCTGGCCAAACAGGAAATGAAATTCAAAAGTTCCGGGGGCTTTTCCTGTGTACCTGGCTAGTTCATTTGAGTTGGAAGTGCTGTCCAGAGTGGTCACAATGGAGCATTCTGGGATAGCTCCCGGAGGCCAATACCATCAAATTGCGTCCACACTACCCCAAATTCGACCCGGCGATGTCCATTTCAGCACTAATCGCCTCAGCAGGGAGGAGTACAGAAATTGATTTTAAGAGCCCTTTAAGTCGACAAAAATGGCTTCGTCATGTGGACAGGTGCAGGGTTAAATTGATCTAACGCTGCTCAATTCAACCTAAACTCGTAGTATAGACCAGGGCCAAGTGATTTGCCCAGGGTCACACAGGATGTCTGAGGTGAAGGAATTGAAATTGGTTATTCCATAGCACAGGCTAGCACTTCAGCCATTGGCCCATCTTTCCTCTCACTGCACTTCCAGTCCAAGGAATTCTGGGTACTATAATGCCTTGTCCATTAAAACTAAAATTAATGGGAGCTACATATGTATATTCAGAATATTCTTCACACTGAATTTAGAATTCAATATTACTGTTTTATTTTAAATAGCCTGGATGGCCACTTACTCCCCCAGACACACTCCAAACTGTGCATACTATACTGTTGTCTGTTTGGTACATTTGAAAGAGTTATATAGTGTGAGAAAAAAAATTATGTATTTTGCAGTTACATTCATCCTTCTTCACTAAAAGTACCAATTAAGGCAAAAATTGTATCACTGGTGATAGCTAATTTTTTTAACATTTATATTTGTGTGGGTATGTGAAAGAAAGAGATAATGTAAATGGAAACCAAGATAAAGCATGCTTGTGACCAAACACCTTCTCAATGGTTGCTTATTTATCAAGCATCCATAGACACACACATAAATAAGGGGTGTTTATTGAACATAAGGAGAGCAAATTAAAATATAATTAAAAGCCATCCTCCCAAAATTCAAACAGCCAATGCAAATGAATTGTTCCAGTACAAACAAGGAAAGGTCATCAATATGCAACCAAGATTGGTCATTGTAGAATCCATCTTTGTGATGAAGTTTAAAATGTTTATTAAAATAGGAGAGCACTACATAATACAGTTTTTGTAAGTATGTATTACTTTGCTGTAAAGCCCCTTGGTAAAGACAAATAAGCAGAGACATAGTTTATTTGCAGCTTCTATTAGTAGTGGTGTACAATCCATTGGAGCAATAATGTGGGGCAATCTCATTTTCCACATTAGCACATCAAAGAAGTAGGATCTCCCAAAGAGTATGTTGACCAATCACAAACATTAGAGCGGGACATTTCTGATGAAACTAGGTATGACTAGGAGGAAGACCATGAAGAAAAACAGGTTCTAGTAACACACAAATATCCTGGAAGTCAACAGTGAAGGAGAATATATATTATAGTGTAAATACCTGAGATTTCAATTTTTTTTTAATTTTGGATCAAAAGCCTGAATGGATCGGGGCTTTGCAAAGCAGGATTAGTATTTACTCCACCGTAGTAACATCTATCACTATACAAACAAGCAGATTCCTTCCACTCACCAATAAACTCTGAAGGGATGTACTAGAAACAACCTGAACACTAAAAGAGTTATTTTAAAAGCATCTTCAACATGAACTCAGAAAGGCAGTGTAAATTAAATAAAATCAGAACAGAACTGTAGAAGAATAAAAGTTGTTTTCCCAGTTTCCAGAATTTTTCCCGATAAGCAAAAATATATCTGCACCAGCTATGAAACTGGCAGCAATACCATAAGTCCAACAATACATTGTTAATACGTGGATTACCCAGGTAATTCCTGCCAGCTCCTAAAAGAATTTTTGCGTAATTTACTACACAAATTAGTCCTTAAAATACACAGTTATCCTATCCCAATTTCAACTCAGCTCATTATATTCGACTTAGCAAAATTCTCCTTGCAATTTCAGTTAAACAGTTTTCTTCAGGCAGTGTTGCCACATCCAGGCACTCAACCCAAGATGTTGGCGCACTTTTTCCTGGAAATGGATGTATAATCATTTGGCAAAGTGCCTTGGGATCCTTCTGGATGAAAAGTTCCACATTGTATAAATGCAAGTTATTGACACACATCAAGAATTCAAAATGGACTTCTGCAACCAGCTACACTATAACTGACTTATGACAACATACATGCAAGCATATTAAGCCCCTCATTCCTATCACCAGACTGGTCAACTGTGATGACAAACTCAAGGAATTTTTATCACCACTCCAAGAACAGAAGAAGAAATTCTTCCTCAAACTGAATATGTCCTTTCTGGAAGTGAGAGAATGGGAGACTAGTGAACTGGGGAATGATCAGGGAGAGAGGAGAAAAAGGGAGAAAGGCTGGACAAGGGTTTCTACCAGAAACTTTGGTGGGAGAAGGTATCTCAAACTCATTCTCTAACCTTCCTTGACGAGACAACATCAACAGGGATTGCTGTTTTTCCTTAATATCGGTCTCCTGCATGGGAAAGTATCGTGAGTATGACCTATGATTATTTGTCAAAATGCTAAGTGGTCACTTGGTTATATGTATATTTTAAAATGTGTTAACTAACATTAAACAAAGAAATGAAGCTGGCATGACTGGTTGCACTAAATCACATGACGACGTCTAATATTCAACTAATAAAAATTAGGAAAGTCTTATAGTAAGCTTAATTATCCATTCACAATTAACACAAGAAGGAAGGAGGTGTGGGTGTGTGCGTGTGCAAGCATTCTGCCCCCTTTTTAAAACAATATAAGCTCTTTGCCAGGAAAGTTTACACTCTATAAATTGGGATTTTCTTACAGTGAACTACCACCAGAGGCACTCCTTTTGGCATTCTGGGATATTAAGCCCAAAGGTATAATTCTGCAACTATATTCAGTCCCACTGAAGTCAGTGGAACTGCTTTTATGAATAAAGGTTTTGTCACAGTGGGCCCTGAAGCAGGAACTTCAGAGCCTGGCTATCGTAACCTGGGATACAGGTTTTGTAAACCTCTTTGCACGAAAGAGGTTTGCTCTATGAAAGACTGTATTAAGTACACTGAATTTTTCTCCCAAAAGGATACAAATTGCAGAGGGGAAACATCCCTCTAGGATTAGAACAGGTCTTCAGCTCTTAAGGGGTGGAGTATTTTTTTTTGTTTTGTTTTTTGTTTTTGCGGACATAGAAGTTGCACAGGTGAAAGACTGATTTCCAATCACAGACCAGTAACTAAGTCTCCAACTATTTCACCAAGAATAGGTTTATATGTATTCTACTTCCCGAGTATCAAATAGTCAATGCACAGAACTGGAGTAAGGAGCTCTAGGTTCTAAATCATAGCTCCAATATTGACACACAACCCTATCCACGTCACTTCATATCGGTTTCCCTTCCCTTCAATCTACAAACTGAAGTTAGTATTGCTCACCTATTTGACAAGAGTCTTGTAAAGCTGAATTCATTGCTTAAAAAGCCACTCAGAATTCTCAAATGGAAGGTACTACTACAGAACTCCAAACTATTACACCACCCATAGGTAATTTTAAAATTACCAGAGTGGGTGGGTAAGAATGTGATCTAAAGGAGCAAAGAGGAACTGTCAACTAACTCTACATCAGTGATGTGAGAAAATCATATTACAAGCTGTACTTCATGAGATTCATTTTACAGTTTAGTCATTTGCAGCAATCAACCCTCCACCCCTTTGATTAAAATACTTTCTTCCATTTTTTAACTAAGAAAATCTTTTTCCTGCTGTAAACAACAAAATGCTCTTCTCACTGAGGGCTGATCTCCAGTACAATTTTCAAAAAAATAACGGTAGCATAAGTGAGGAAAAAATAGGTTTTGCCCATGAACAGTATGAAGTTTCCATTAAAATTCAGAGTTACAGGATTATACAAATATAGCAATGTTAATGACATCCACGTGGTTTTCAACTACTTTTTCCATATGGAATTCCAAAGTTGCACTAGTTTCTAATTATTCAACTGCACAAGTACTTAGTGAAGTCTGAGATTAGTGTATTCATTCTTGTTAAAAGCCAAGAAAATTAAATACAAAGACTTGTGAAAATAAAAATCTATGCCCTAATATTCAATTGGCACCCTCAGATACGCACACCTAAAATCAAACATTTTTTGTGAGAATTACAAGGACGTATCCAGGGGTAAAACAGAGGGTTTTTTTGTGAATTACAGACAACTGGAAATCTGGTCAATTTAAAAAAGTTACAAATAGTTTCATGTACTATCCCAACCCCAAAATACCTCCAACCAGTTTGTGGATGTTCGTTCATTTCTCAATTTTAAAAATCTCCCTCTCTTCTCCACAGTTACTCAAAAAACCTAACAGAGGAAACTGACAATACACAACACTGTCAAATGCACAAGAACTAAAAACCATTCAGTATACTTAGGTATAAATACACATCTTGAATACTGGGTGCAGATGTGGTCATCCCATCTCAAAAAAGATGTACTGAAATTGGAAAAGGTTCAGAAAAGGGCAACAAAAATTATTACAAACAGCTTCCGTATGAGGAGAGATTAATAAGACTGGGACTTTTCAGCTTGGAAAAGAGATGACTAAAGGGGGATATGACTGAGGTCTATAAAATCATGACCGGTGTGGAGAAAGTAAATAAGGAAGTCTTATTTACTCCTTCTCATAACACAAGAACAAGAAGTCACCATATGAAATTAATACGCAGCAGGTTTAAAACAAACCAAAGGAAGCATTTCTTCAAACAACGCAGAGTCAACCTGTGGAACTCTTTGCCAGAGGATTTTGTGAAGGCCAAGATTATAACAGGGCTCAAAAAAGAACTAGGTAAATTCACGGAGAATAGGTTCATCAATGGCTATTAGCCAGGATGGGCAGGGATGGTGTACATAGCCTCCGTTTGCCAGAAGCTGGGAATGAGCGACAGCGAATGGATCACTTGATGATTACCTGTTCTGTTCATTCCCTCTGGGGTAACTGGCGTTGGCCACTGTTGGAAGACAGGATACTGGGCTAGATGGACCTTTGGTCTCACCCAGTATGGCTGTTCTTATGTCAAATCACAATAGTAGATAAAATAATTTCAGAAGTGTTGTTTTTAAATTCATGGTGCCCTTTTATCTTTTGCATTACTGATTGGAGTGCATTTTAAAATTTAGCTTTAACATTACAAAACAGAATTTAATAGCTTTCAAGTTTTTATATATTGTATTACTGATAAAGGGGCTGGGACTTTTTAATCAATGTTAAAGTTTAAAATATATGAAGAATCATAACAAACATTCTACTTGTTTCAAATAATACATTCTGGTCCTTGCTAGATCAGAACAAGTGGCAAAACTATCTTTTGCTAGTTTCAATCGCGTGCTTTGACAAAGTTCTTCCTTCCAACAAATACAGCAGAGTGTAAGTTTCCTATGTGATAGCACCAAAGGCAAGGACTGAGCTCTACACAAAGTCTGGTAGACCACTGGATAATCAGAATTCAAGCATGAAAACAGTTTCTCTGCCTCATCTTTTATTGTTACGTCACAGAAAAAAACAACTTTTGCTAAAGCTGCGCCAACTCAATCAAATACTCTCCTGTCTAAATTAGTTAGTTGATGTAAAGTGATAAAGGTAACCCGCAATCAACATTCAGATTAGTTCAATGCTTTGTATTGAAGCTTTCACCTTATTATATTAAATCACAGCCCTTATTATATTAAATCACAGCCCTTGTAAGTTTATTCTCCAAGCAGTATCCCAAGGTACTGAAGGAAACATGATTAATACAGTTTCTAAAACTGCTAGCAGGAAGTGGCAAACCTGAAGAAATTATAATTTCCCCTTTGTTTCAAAATTACTCCCTGCATTAATTTTGTAAAAAATAGTTCTGTTATCTTACAGCATCTATCCTTTTTTTAGCTAATTCATACATATGCAAAAAGATATGGTCCATGCCCTGAAGACCTAACATTTGAGGGCCTAGACCTGTTCTGAGTGGCCAGATGCTACCTCACTGACATCTTGAGCACAGGGCCTAAATAAAGACAGGTAACAGAAAATGAGGGGAGGGAAGAGAAATAAAATAAATAAAATCCCATGCCCAACTCCCTCTTTTCACGTTATCCTAACCCTACATCCAACTATCATTTTTATTGTTTCTAGTTTCTAATTCTTGCCTTCTTTGGTTTTCAAGAAGCAGATACTCTGAAGACAGAATGAAAAAAGCACCATAGGGTTCCATCATATTTGTTGTCTCAATGATTTTTATGTAAAATATTTAGGTTGCAAGTACAATGAATTTTTCTAACTTCAAACTCAAAACAGAATGTGTGAGGCAAGCTAGGTTCTTTCCATTTCATATATCGTCACCACCAATCGGTATTGCCAGCTCTTGCAATTTTATCGTATCATGGTATTTTGCTTAAAACTCCAGATCCTGATTTGTGTCCATTTATTCTTTTACGTAGAGACAAGCCCGTTGCCAGCTGTGTCCACATATCTATTCAGGGGACACCATCATAGGGCCTAATCACATCAGCCACACTATCAGAGGCTCGTTCACCTGCACATCTACCAATGTGATATATGCCATCATGTGCCAGCAATGCCCCTCTGCCATGTACATTGGTCAAACTGGACAGTCTCTACGTAAAAGAATAAATGGACAGAAATCAGACGTCAAGAATTATAACATTCAAAAACCAGTCTGAGAACACTTCAATCTCTTTGGTCACTCGATTACAGACCTAAAAGTGGTAATACTTCAACAAAAAATCTTCAAAAAACAGACTCCAACGAGAGACTGCTGAATTGGAATTAATTTGCAAACTGGATACAATTAACTTAGGCTTGAATAGAGACTGGGAGTGGATGGGTCATTACACAAAGTAAAACTATTTCCCCATGTTTATCCTCCCCCCCACCACTGTTCCTCAGACGTTCTTGTCAACTGCTGGAAATGGCCCACCTTGATTATCACTACAAAAGGTTCCCCCCCCACCCCGGCTCTCCTGCTGGTAATAGCTCACCTTAAGTGATCACTCTGGTTACAGTGTGTATGGTAACACCCACTGTTTCATGTTCTCTATGTATATAAATCTCCCCACTGTATTTTCCACTGAATGCATCCGATGAAGCTGTAGCTCATGAAAGCTTATGCTCAAATAAATTGGTTAGTATCTAAGGTGCCACAAGTACACCTTTTCTTTTTGCAAATACAGACTAACATGGCTGCTGCTCTGAAACCTAAAATAATAAGTGAATGCATGCCTTCAAGAAACATACACCTGAAAAAAAGCTTTCAGTTTTTAGTTTGCAATATTTGGTTACACTTGAGATTTTTAAAATATGAAAAATATGTTCATGTGCCTGTAAGAGAGTCTCTCTCTCATTACTCACTGATTTACATTAAGGAAGTTGCAACAGTGCACCTCCTATGATTTTTAATTAACTAATTAGGTTTCAGGTATGGCACAGAGCACCTTAGGTTCTCTAGGATGTTTTGGATATTATGTGCTACCATGTACCACCAGTATCCCACAGAGTTTATGATCAGGATGCCATGGCATTCGTTATTTATATGCTACTCCAAATCTTAATTTGTAGTTAATGTATGTGTAACAACATTATGGAGTGCCATACACTGATAGATTAAAACCATCTGTTTTTAGGCCAAAGGCTCTCAGACTTTCCAAACTAGATTACAACTAGTTAGACTACAAATTTATTCATATACAATATCATGAGTTAGACTTAGCTTCGGGGATAGGAGAGGGTGCTGAATTGCTACCAGGATGTCACCCCTAACCCTGTTTAGTGATTCCATATCTTTCTGTCACCCTCTGGCTAGTAGGGGGTCACAGATTTGAAGTTCGGATATAAAACTTTTATTTAAGCTAATGTTAAAAAAAAAAGTTCTATAATACACAGGTTAAGAAAAGAGTGTCTGTACATCTGGGTATAGTGCGAGGGTTACAAACAAACACAAAGTTTGTTTAAAAACTCATAAGATAATATGGTACATATTTGCAATAACCCAAATTTAGAGAAATTTAATGATAGAGTTTAGATATCAGAATCCAAATACTCAGGTACATCACTCATGAAAGAGTTGGTTGCGGAAAACAAATATATGAATGAGCGTACATTGTGTCTCAGTATTTGAGCATTTAGGATGGGTTCAACCTTAGTAGATAGAATCCATCAGAGAAGTATTTCAGTGACTTTCCGATTTTGCTTCTCATCACTCCAGCTCATCTCTCCTGGTATTGTCAATGTCTGGTGATGTGTTCTAGGTAGATGTCCCTCTATCACCCGATGGCATCCAACACCATGAGCTGCTGCATCAGCTGAGCGTAGCATTGATTCCACATTCCCGAAACACTCACTCGTTACTCCGACGATCAGTGTGTGTGTCTGAACCTGGTAACCCTTAGCTCTTAAGGTTTCAGCCAGACGGGTGTATTTCTCCACCTTTTGAGCTCAGGAGTTGCGGAAGGCCAGGGTCCTGTTCTCGAAGGGCACTGTGAGGTCCACCATCGTGACAGTCTCCAGTTCTTCGTTGGTGATGACTATGTCCGGTTGCAGTTGACTGTCGGTTCCAAGGATTGCGGAGTTCACGGCCACCTTCCACACAGGTGGCAGTATGGCTCTGACTAGGCGATCTTGGATGATGTTATGTCGCAGCTGCCAGGCTCTGGAATGAGGCTTGCAACTACACAGGATGTGCGTCTCATTGGCACAGCCACACTTCCTACATCACTTGTCCCAGTTTCCACAACAGTCTGTTCCGTTCGGTGGAACACAGTTGAACTGGGTCCTGTGGATGAACCTCCAGTCGGCAAATTGGGGAAAGCTACTCCCGGGGAGGAAGTGATTGCTGGCGTCCCACTTGCATGTCTCCTCAAACACCTTGCCCTGGTCCGGCTTCCGTTTCACGTTTTCCAGATATTGGCAGCGGACGGCATCCTTCAAGGTCCTCTCCAGCATGGTTCTAGCTCTCGGAGTGATGCACGCAAGAAGCCTGGGAAACAAGCAGGAAGAACTGGAAGTCTTGTCACAGTCAAGGAACTATGATATGATAAACAACTGAGACTTGTTGGAGCAACTCACATGACTGGAGCACTCTCATGGACGGGTATAAACTGTTCAGGAAGGACAGGCGGAGGAGAAAAGGTGGAGGAGTTGCACTGTATGTCACAGAGCCAGTCCAAGGTTAAGTTTATAGGCGAAAGCAACAAGGGTGATGTCATGGTGGGCATCTGCTACAGACCACCAGACTAGTAGGATGAGGTAGGTGAGGCTTTCTTCGGACAACTAACAGAAGTTTCCAGATCATAGGCCCTGGTTCTCATGGGGGACTTCAATCACCCTGACATCTGCTGGGACAGCAATACAGCAGTGCACAAACTTCCTGGTGCAACTATTGGAGGAACCAACTAGGGGCCATGCTCCTCTTGACCTGCTGCTCGCAAACCGGGAAGAATTGGTAAGGGAAGTAGAAGTGGGTGGCAACCTGTGCAGCAGTGACCATGAGATGGTTGAGTTCAGGACCCTGACAAAAGGAAGAAAGGAGAGCAGCAGAATACAGACCCTGGACTTCAGAAAAGCAGACTTTGACTCCCTCAGGGAACTGATGGGCAGGATTCCCTGGGAGGCTAATGTAAGCGGGAAAGGAGTCCAGGACAGCTAGCTGTATTTTAAAGAAGCCTTATTGAGGGCGCAGGAACAAACCATACTGATGTGCCGAAAGATTAGCAAATATGGCAGGTGACCAGCTTGGCTTAACAGAGAAATCTTTGGTGAGCTTAAACACCAAAAGGAAGCTTACAAGAAGGGGAAACATTGACAGATGACTTTGGAGGAGTATAAAAATATTACTCAAGCATGCAAGGCACAATTGGAATTGCAGCTAGCTAGGGATGTGAAGGGTAATGAGAAGGGTTTCTACAGGTATGTTACCAACAAGGAGGTGGTCAGGGAAAGTGTGGGACCCTTACTGAATGGAGGAGGCAATCTACTGAGATGACTGGAAAAAGCTGAAATACTCCATGCTTTTTTGCCTCCGTCTTCACAGACAAGGTCAGCTCCCAAACTGCTGCACTCGGCAGCACAGTACGGGGAGGAGATGAGCAGCCCTCAGTGGTGGGGCAGCCGTCGAAGATTAAGGACTATTTAGAAAAGCTGGACATGCACAAGTCCATGGGGCCGGATGCAATGCATCTGAGGGTGCTGAGGGAGTTGGGTGATGTGATTGCAGCGCCATTGGCTATTATCTTTGAAAACTCGTGGCGACTCGGGGAGGCCCTGGACGACTGGAAAAAGGCAAATATAGTGCCCATCTTTAAAAAAGGGAAGAAGGAGAATGCAGGGAACTACAAACTGGTCAACCACACCTCAGTCCCTGGAAAAATCATGACTCCAATGAGAAACTGCTGAACTGAAATAAATTTGCAAACTGGACACCATTACATTAGGCTTGAATAAAGACTGGGAGTGGATGTGTCATTACACAAAGTAAAACTATTTCCCCATGTTTATTCCTCCCCCCCCGGCCACTGTTCCTCACATGTTCTTGTCAACTGCTGGAAATGGCCCACCTTGATTATCACTACAAAAGGTTTTTTTCCCCCTCTCCTGCTGGTAATAGGTCACCTTAACTGATCACTCTCGTTATAGTGTGTATGGTAACACCCACTGTTTCATGTTTTGTGTGTATAAAAAATCTCCCCACTGTATTTTCCACTGCATGCATCCGATGAAGTGAGCTGTAGCTCACAAAAGCTTATGCTCAAATAAATTGGTTAGTCTCTAAGGTACCACAAGTACTCCTTTTCTTTTTGCGGATACAGACTAACACAGCTGCTACTCTGAAACCTGGAAATATCATGCAGAAGGTCCTCAGGGAATCCATTTTGTAGCACTGGGAGGAATGGAAGGTGATCAGGAAAAGTCAACATGGATTCACCAAGGGCAAGTCATGCCTGACCAACCTGATTGCCTTCTATGATGAGATAACTGGCTCTGTGGATATGGGGAAAGCGGTGGACATGATATATCTTGACTTTAGCAAAGCTTTTGATATGGTCTCCCATGGTGTTCTTGCCACCAAGTTAAAGAAGTATGGATTGGATGAATGGACTATAAGGTGGACTGAAAGCTTGCTAGATTGTCAGGTTCAATGGGTAGTGATCAACGGCTCAATGTCTACTTGCCAGCCGGTAGCAAGCGGAGTGGGACTGGTTTTGTTCAACATCTTCATTAATGATCAGGATGATGGGATGGATTGCACCCTCAGCAACTTCGTGGATGACATGAAGCTTGGGGGAGAGGCACATAGGCTGGAGCGTAGGGATAGGGTCCAGAGAGACCTAGACAAATGAGAGGATTGGGCCAAAATAAATATGATGAGGTCAACAAGAACAAGTGCAGAGTCCTGCACTTAGAATGGAAGAATCCCATGCACTGCTACAGGCTTGGGACGGACTGGCTAAGCAGCAGTTCTGCAGAAAAGGACCTGGGAATTACAGTGGACAAAAAGCTGGATATGTGTCAACAGTGTGCCCTTGTTGCCAACAAGGCTAATGGCATATTGGGCTGTATTAGCAGGAGCATTGCCAGCAGATTGAGGGAAGTGATTATTCCCCTCTATTCGGCACTGGTGAGGCCACATCTGGTGTATCGCGTCCAGTTTTGGGCCCCCCCCCACTACAGAAAGGATGTGGACAAATTGGAGAGTGTCCAACGGAGGGCAACAAAAATGATTAGGGGGTTGTGGAACATGACTTATGAGGAGAGGCTGAAGGAACTGGGCTTGTTTAGTCTGCAGAAAAGAAGAGTGAGGGGGGATGTGATAGAAGCTTTCAATTACCTGAAGAGGGGTTTCAAAGAGGATGGAGCTTGGCTGTTCTCAGTGGTGGCAGATGACAGAACAAGGAGCAACGGTCTCAAGTTGCAGTGGGGGAGGTCTAGGTTGGATACTAGGAAAAACTATTTTACTAGGAGGATGGTAAAGCACTGGAATGGGTTCCCTAGGGAGGTGGTGGAATCTGCATCCTTAGAGGTTTTTAAGGCCCGGCTTGACAAAGCCCTGGCTGGGATGATTTAGTTGGGGCTGGTCTTGCTTTAAGCAGCGGGTTGGGACTGATGACCTCCTGAGGTTTCTTCCAACCCTAATCTACGATTGTGTGCTCTGCATTCTTCACCTGTGGCACCAGGACTACCAGCACCTGATGTTCCTCGCAGCACATCCACCAGCAGCTGATATGCTTCTCCAGTCATTGCACTGCGGGCACAAGTCTCTCCCACCCTTCCAAATTCACCTTCCAGGGAGCCGTTCAGGTAGGTTGCAACGTCTTGATGGGAGAGGGTCCTGGCAATTCGCTTCTTGATGACATCCTGCATAGCACTTTCTGCTATGTTCCTCACCATGGCACCCGGGCACGTCAGAAGGCGTGAGTGATCACCACAACGTCGCACAGATCACCCATTTGAGGGACATTAGCATCGCCCTGTCTGTGCAACATATACACCAGTTCATTGCTGGCCCTCTGGGGAAGAAACATCCGCTTCTTCACTAGCTGCCTGATGGTGTTGTCTGCATTAAGAGGTACCTTCGCCATGGCAGAACCCCTCAGGACAAATGAGATACAGGGGATCAGGAAGGTGTTCAAGGCGTTGATCTTCTGCCATGGTGCTAGTAGAGAGGACTCGATCCTGGCCGCGTCTTATAGGATCTCCATGATGGTGTCCTTAGGTGTCTGCTGGACAAGGAAACTCGAGGGTGTGCCAAGATGTTGGTAAGCTTGCCCGTCCTCGAGGAACATCATGGTTCACCCTGGATCTGAAAGGGTGTCGCCGGGACCGGGTCCCTTCTACTGCCATCGATATGCAGGGATGCACACTTCCTAGCATTGAAGCGGAGTCCCATCCAGTTGGCAGCCTGGCTGGTGACATCGAGCATTTGTTGGAGACCGTCAGGGTTGTCTGCAATCAGGACCAGATCTGCGTAGGCCAGGATATTCACTCTACTACTGTACAGATCAAAATAATCTAAACTGCTGGAGATGGCTCAAATGAGCAGCTCCATGGCTAAGTTGAAAACGATGGGGCTGAGCGGACAGCCTTGCTTCACACTGCTACAGATAGGAATTTCAGGCGTCTCTCCTTCCATGGAGCGGATGGTAGTGGTGCAACCTTCATAAAGCTCATGGACCAGCTGGAGACAGTTTTCAGGCATTCCGAATTCTCGATCTAAATCCTGTTTCTAACATAAGGAAGATGGAGTTCTCTCTTCTCTCCTGGCTGCTGCAAAGAGTTAACTCAAAATACCAGGGGTTTCCATTACTCCACCTCTTACACAAGACTCCCATTTTTTGAGCCCTTTTCTCCTATGAGTAACTCAAGTGTCTGCTAGTAATATCTTTCCAAGCAGGAGTATGAACATCAGTTTCATTGCTGTTGACAGTTTTTAGCATTAACACCCATGTAATCTTGTTAATTTCACTCTGCTGCAGCAATGAACACCCCTTGAAAAATCAATTCCCACATTAACGCCAGGACAGTTTCTGAAACTTGAGGGTACCTTAACAGAATACATTTCTGTAGAATTTAAGCTTTTTTTTTTTTTTTTAATAAAAAACATGATTAACTTACCACGGGCAAATGCATTTTTCAAAGAAACACATTTTCTATTGCAAGATCATGCATCTTTCTATTCCCACTCAAGAGTTTAGGGAGAAAGATAAAAACCATTGTGACAATCCTCTTGGATGCACCTGTGATATTTATGCATGTAGGTTTGAAGCCACAGGTTTTTATCATCGAAACCAATGGACAAGTAATCTGTTTTTAAAACATCAAAATTAGACAGTCATTGAATAATCTATGGCTTCAAATCAACTTTTTCAGGTTCAGATGTGACACTGCACTATCCTAACTTTATCCCATAATGAGATATTTGAAACATCAGAAACCAGTAAAAAATAAAAACCACACTACATAATAATCAAAGATGTTAATTTGGAGATGTTCTTGTACTCCATCTTAATTTTGTTTCTATACGCTGATGAAAAGAATTAGCCCCAAAATACACTAATCAACAAATGATTTGGAGTTCAAAGAGAAGCAAGAATCTTGAGAACAAATACCAAGAGCCACTGTTTGTGAAGAGACTTCAAAACAGGCATCTTAGATTAAAGAAAAAAAAAGATTGAGTTACATGTAAACATTTTAAAGAATTAAAAATATTACCAGTTCTTTAAAAAAAATTAATCTACTATATTCAGTAACTTATCAAGAATAAATTACCCAACTACCTTGAAATTTGATTGTAACAGTCACCCTACAATATTCTCTTATAATAAACTATTTGTGCCTTCATTATTCAAGATTGCTCAGTCAATTCCCTTTAAAATATCCTGTAAAAGTGGGAGAAACACACCTGGTGACCATTTACTAATGTAATTTGAGATATCCTAAAAACTCCAAATAAGGAACACTTTTTTCTAGAAACCGTGTTCTGCATTCAGGTCAAATTATAATGGATAGTGTCCTGGGATCTTATAGTCAGATGAGGTAACATCCGTCTGAAGTTCTTAATTAAAACATTTTAAATCACAGATGCAATACTGTCTTCTGTAGTATGTATTGTTTGGTGCAGCAGACACAGCAATTAGATAAAGAAATAACTTTTCCTAAAATACACACCAAGCTAGCCCTGGTCAACATAGGTTGTAAGGGATCTCACCAGGAGAGGCCTTTCATTACTGGTGATATGGGATCTGCAGTATTTGCTACTGTGGAACACTATGTTACTGCATCACCTGAAGGCCAGGCTGGGTATGACCAGGACCGTTTTGAACTGGTTTTAGTCATACCTGACAGAGTGCTCCCAGTCGGTGGCGATGGGTGATCTTCCGTCTGCCTGTACTGGGATTGCATGTGAAGTTCCCCATGGGTCGGTTTTGACTCCGGTGCTTTTCAATGTCTATATATTGCCTTTGGGAGAGATTTTTGAAAGATAGGGCTTGGGTTATCATTACTATGCTGATGATACCCCACTGTATATTTCTCTTATCTCTTGACTATGGTGGTGTCTGACATGTTTGGGACTGAATGACAAACTGGCCAAGACTGAACCCTTGCAAGATTTAAATTATGCAGATTGGTTCAAGTAGGTGATGTGTACGGAATAGTATTTCCCTATGCCTTCCACTTTCACACAAGGAGGTGCTTCAGTAGGATGATGGATCTAGCCTTGATATGGGCTAACAGTAGAAGATCAGATGTCAAGCATCTGTGTGTGGGTGTGTGGGAATTTCCCATCTCAGTAATATTGCTAGAATGCAACTCTTCTGCTTGCATTCTGACCTGGTAACTGTGGGACAGTCCTTTTAACCTCACAATAGAATTAGTGTAATGTGCTACTTTTATAGGGCTATCTAAGAAGCTGATCTGTCAGCTATGGACTGCAACAGAGCAACTGGTTGTGATAAGAGTGGAGCAAGTCTACCTGATGGCTAACTACACACTGGCGGCCTGTTGGTAGGTATACAGCACTTAAGGTTTCCATTTCAGTTTTTAAGGCCCTAATAAGTCTGGATGGCCAAGCATCCTGCAAAGTTTCTCATACCCTCTATTTCATTTCACTCCAAAACTGGATTCAACAGGGCTTTGAACTTCTACAGACTTACACTGGTAGAAATAGTTACAGCCAAGGCTTTAGAGGTAAAGATATGAGATCTGTGCAGTATCCTCACTTTAGAGTTAAGAGCCAGTTTGTTGCAAGTGTGAAACCCTGTTATTTCAAAGTATTAGAATGAAGCAATTTTAATTGCGAGAGTTTATCTTTCATGGTATTGTCAGAGATTTGTTAGATGGTAAATAGGTGCCATAAAAGTTAAGTCATCTAATAAGTTATCTTCATGATGTTCATACCGCCACATTCCTTATACTCAAGATAACGAGAAATACATACTTGGAAGTCCAGTACCTATGTAAACTAATTTAATGGGCTAATTGTGAGAGCGTCAACCATCATCAAACAAGCAGAAATACATAATATGGAAACATTTGAATTATTTGAATGTCACACAACATCCATTTTCTATAGGATTCTACTTATTGAGGTTGTGTTGCTGTGATACACAAGAATTTATTAATATTCAATCCTTCCAAGACTGACAAGCTACTATCTCAAACTGCTCTTAAAGCAGTTAATAAAGACGTTCAGAACTGCATACTAACGGTGGTGTCACACACATGCAGCTGTGGTACATTTTACCAACCAAACCAGAATACTGAGAATGCAGCTGCATTCAAATTTTTACAAGTGAATTAATTCAGACAAATGCTTGGTTTTCATGTTTATTACTGCTCAGTATAGTATCTTCAAATGCTTTAAGTAACTTAGTTTCTATCAGTGGAGAAGTGACAAGAAATAGTTTGAATTTTCTCACTGACAAATTGGCAAATTCACAGTATTTTCCACATCAGGTTGAAAACACAGATGCAGTCCTTAAATATGTTTAAGAGCAGACTATGCCAGGTTAATAGTATGCAACTAGGTCTCTTTGTATATACAAGCTAGAACTGGCAAGCAACATGCCAAGAATGGTATTGAGAATGCAAATACAATTGAAATAGTCAAACACGCTGCTCCAAACACACCAGTGGCACATGCATTTTCCATTACTGGAAATGTGCTGCTAGCAGTAGTAGCAAAATATTACTCTTCAGGAAGGCATCCAAAGTACTGAAACTGTCAAGTTGACTGGTGTTTCTCACAATCCCACATGCTTAACAAACAGCCACCCCCTTTTTATACCAACTCTGGGACATATCTTAGAATCACAGAATATCAGGGTTGGAAGGGACCTCAGGTCATCGAGTCCAGCCCCTGGCTCAAAGGAGGGCCAATCCCCAACTAAACCATCTTAAAATTCCATGACCAAGAAAGTGGTCACCAACTCTGCTGGAGAAGTTGACAAATTTACAGGATTTTAATTGCACTGGTGAATCATTTCCAACTCACTGGACAGGTTAAAAGCTACACTGCAGTCTTATACTAAGTGCTATAACTGCATGAACACCTGTCAAAAATGCATTAGAAACCAACATTTAGTCAGACATTTCATAGACGGTAAGCTGGACTGGGAAAAGGACAAATGCAAACCTCCTTGGAAATATTGGGGTGGAGAGGAGTTTCCAACTGTATGGTTTGCTTCCTCCCTACAGCTCCAGTTGGGAACTGTTTTGGCAGGGAGAGAGAAGAAAGGACTGCTAGAGTCCGGCAAAATGTTTTCAAAACTCAAGGACAATAAACAGCAGTAGTTGCATAGCAACTGGGAGGGGGAATCCTGGAAAGATGGAAAACAAGGAAATCCTTGGAGAAAGCAGCAATCACTAAGGTTTGTCTTTACTGCAAAGTTACCTCAAGTGTTGCCCTTAACTTGAGATCATCCACACACAAAACCCTTACCTTCATGGGGTACTGCTTTAGAGTTGGCTGGCAGAGTTGGCAGATGACAAGTTGTGCTAACACAATCCCTCTGCACTGTGAATCCAGGTTAGCTCTACTTGAGTGCCACTAGTACTCCAATGCCTTCTCACAATTCCCCAAATGTGCTCAGACAGAACTGACAAACTCTCCCACACTTCACTGGGAAAGAATTCCTGAAGCAGCTCAGCTTACTGCATGCAAAGAAACATGAGATATGCCCCGAAAGGTCTTAGTCCCACACACAAATGAGCACTGCTTCAGTGTGGACACAAGCAGCTTGAGTGTTATTCAGCAGTGTGCCAATTCTCAACTGAGGTAGGCTAAAAGTAACTTGAGTTAACTCCGCAGCGAAGACATACCCTATGGACAAGAAACTCTGAGGCAATGCAACCCCACCCCAGCCATGAGACAAAGCACCCTGAGGAAAGGGAGATGGTCAGAATAGATCTCTGCAGAGGGAAGAGCCCTCCAGGAGGGGGATGAAACGATAGAAGGGGACCCATAGGATACAGAGAACATGAAGGAAAGAAGAACTGTTGGACGAGAGCATGGGGTGGGGCTTAGGAGAAACAGGCAAAGACATCATTGGACAGAGCATCTCAGGGGAGAACAGCTACAGAGGGTTATTGGCGGCAGCAAGCCCCAAGGAGAGAAGTTGGAAAATTAGGCAGGTGGAATCTTGGAGCATGCCGGGGGAACTGGCAGGAAAGAATGTAAAGGTGGGTGGGCAGATGGAGCCTTTGAGAGGCAGAGAAACCTATGAGGGTGGGAGTGAGGGGAAAATAAAGGGAATCCTCTGAGAAGACTGAGTGCCCAAGCTGGAAGAGGAAAGCAGGGAGAGGATTAGCAGCACAAGGGAGTGAGGTGGATATGGGGTGAGGCAGAGCATTCCTGGGAGGAGAAAGAGGAAAGGAGCCCTGGAGAAGAGAGAAAGACAGGGAAGAAGGGACATTTTTGGGAAGGTAGTATACTGAACAAAGGGAGGACAAAAACATGGAGAATGGAGATTTCTGGAGGAGGTACAGCACCCTGCGACATGTGGGAATAGAGGGAATCCCTGAAGGCAAAGCACCCCCTAAATATGAGAAGAGAGGTGACAGAATGCATCCCAAGGATTGATGGGAGAACAGAAAGGATTCTTGGAAGCATCAATTAAGATAAGGGGATCCCTAGGAAGGACTAAGCACTTGGGGGAAGATACAGGAGCAAAGCAAGCAAAGCCCTGGGGAAGCAACAGACTAAACACCCTGGGGCATGATGGATTAGTAAGGAAATCCCTGGAAAAGGCAGAGTCCTCTGGAGATAACAAGGAATAGCAGGACTCCTGTGGAGTTAGAGCCCCCATTTCAAGAATAACAAGGAGTCCTTGTGGCACCTTACAGACTATTATTTGGGCATAAGCTTTCGTGGGCTAAAACCCACTTCATCAGATGCATAGAGTGGAAATACAGTAGCAGGTATATATACACAGTACATGAAAAGATGGGAGTTGCCTTACCAAGTGGGGGGGGGGTCAGTGCTAACGAGACAAGTCAATTAAAGTGAAAGTAGGCTATTCTCAACAGTAGAACACCAAGGGAGGGAAAAAAATTACTGCTGTAGTGGCAATGAGGGCGACCCATTTCAAACAGTTGACAAGAAGGTGTGCGTAACAGTAGGGTGAAATTAGCATGGGGAAATTAGGTTTTGTAATGACCCATCCACTCCCAGTCTTTGTTCAGGCCTAATTTGATGGTGTCCAGTTTGCAAATTAATTCCAGTTCTGCAGTTTCTCGTTGGACTCTGTTTTTGACTTTTTTTGTTGAACAATTGCCACTTAAGTCTCTTATTGGGTGACCAGGGAGATTGAAGTGTTCTACTGGTTTTTGAACGTTATAATTCCTGATGTCAGATTTGTGTCCATTTATTCTTTTGCGTTGAGACTGTCCTGTTTGGCCAATGTACATGGCAGAGGGGCATTGCTGGCACATATCACATTGGTAGATGTGTAGGTGAATGAGCCCCTGATGGTGTGGCTGATGAGGTTAGGTCCTGTGACGATACCCATGCTATGCATCTATGCAGATGACACTAAACTAAACTGGGAGGAGTGGTAGATACGCTGGAGGGTAGGGATAGGATACAGAGGGACCTAGACAAATTGGAGGATTGGACCAAAACAAATCTGATGAGGTTCAACAAGGACAAGTGCAGAGTCCTGCACTTAGGACGGAAGAATCCAATACACCGCTACAGACTAGGGACCGAATGGCTCGGAAGCAGTTCTACAGAAAAGGACCTAGGGGTTACAGTGGATGAGAAGCTGGATATGAGTCAACAGTGTGCCCTTGTTGCCAAGAAGACCAATGGCATTTTGGGCTGTATAAGTAGGGGCATTGCCAGCAGATCGAGGGATGTGATCGTTCCCCTCTATTCGACATTGGTGAGGCTTCATCTGGAGTACTGTGTCCAGTTTTGGGTCCCACACTACAAGAAGGATGTGGAAAAATTGGAAAGAGTCCAGCGGAGGGCAATAAAAATGATTAGGGGACTGGAACACATGACTTATGAGGAGAAGCTGAGGGAACTGGGGATGTTTAGTCTTCAGAAGAGAAGAATGAGGGGGGATTTGATAGCTGCTTTCAACTACCTGAAAGCGGGTTCCAAAGAGGATGGATCTAGACTGTTCTCAGTGGGAACTGATGACAGAACAAGGAGTAATGGTCTCAAGTTGCAGTGGGGAAGATTTAGGTTGGATATTGGGAAAAACATTTTCACTAGGAGGGTGGTGAAACACTGGAATGCGTTACCTAGGGAGGTGGTGGAATCTCCTTCCTTAGAAGTTTTTACGGTCAGGCTTGACAAAGCCCTGGCTGGGATGATTTAATTGGGGATCGGTCCTGCTCTGAGCAGGGGGTTGGACTAGATGACCTCCTGAGGTCCCTTCCAACCTTGATATTCTATGATTCTATGGCCCCACAGTATGCCAACATTTTTATGGTTGACTTAGAACAACACTTCCTCAGCTCTCGTCCCCTAACGCCCCTCCTCTACTTGCACTACATTGATAACATCTTCATCATCTGGACCCATGGGAAGGAGGCCCCTGAGGAATTCCACCAGGATTTCAACAATTTCCACGCCACCATCAACCTCAGCCTGGACCAGTCCACACAACAGATCCACTTCCTAGACACTATAGTGCTAACAAGCGATGGTCACATAAACACCACCCTATACCGGAAACCTACTGATCGTTATATTTACCTAAACGTCTCCAACTTTCATCCAGACCACACCACATGATCCATTGTCTACAGCCAAGCTCGAAGATACAATCACATTTGCTCCAATTCCTCAGAGAGAGACAAACATCTACAGGATCTCTATCAAGTGTTCTTAAACCTACAATACCCACCTGGTGAAGTGAAGAAACAGACTGACAGAGTCAGAAGGGTACCCAGAAGTCACCCACTACAAGACAAGCCCAACAAAGAAAGTAACAGAATGCCACTAGCTGTCACCTACAGCCCCCAACTAAAACCTTTCCAACGCATCATCAAGGATTTACAACCTATCCTGAAAGACGATCCCTCGCTCTCACAGACCTTGGGAGACAGGCCAGTCCTTGCTTACAGACAGCCCCCTAACCTGAAGCAAAACACTCACCAGCAACTACACACCACACAACAAAAACACTAACCCAGGAACCAAACCCTGCAACAAACCCCGGTGACAACTCTGTCCGCATATCTATTCAAGGGACACCATCATAGGACTTAACTACATCAGCCACACCATCAGAGGCTCGTTCACCTGCACATCTACCAATGTGATATATGCCATCATGTCCCTCTGCCATGTATATTTGCCAAACTGGACAGTCTCGACACAAAAGAATAAATGGACACAAATCTGACATCAGGAATTATAACATTCAAAAACCAGTAGAACACTTCAATCTCCCTGGTCACTCAATAACAGATTTAAAAGTGGCAATTCTTCAACAAAAAAAAGTCGAAAACAAACCCCAAGAAACTGCAGAACTGGAATTAATTTGCAAACTGGACATCATCAAATTAGGCCTGAATAAAGACTGGGAGTGGATGGGTCATTACAAAACTTAATTTCCCCCTATTGTTATGCATACCTTTTTGTCAACCGTTTGAAATGGGCCACCCTCATTACCACTACAAAAGTGATTTTTCCTTCCTTGGTATTCTAATGTTGAGAATAAACTACTTCCACTTTAATTGAACTGTCTCATTAGCACTGACCCCCATCACCACTTGGTAAGGCAACTCCCATCTTTTCATGTACTGTGTATATATACCTGCTACTGTATTTTCCACTCCATGCATCTGATGAAGTGGGTTTTAGCCCATGAAAGTGTATGTCCAAATAAATGTGTTAGTCTCTAAGGTGCCACAAGGACTCCTCATTGTTTTTGCTGATACAGACTAACATGGCTACCACTCTGAAACCTGTCACCATGTGAAGAATGAAGAGCAGACAAAGATCAGCAGACACGCCCCAGTGGATGTGAGAACAGAGGGATGAATACTGTGGTGGGGGTTAATGAGAGGACAAGGCTGATCACGTGGGAGAGCCCCACTGGTAGTAGATGTGGGAAGAGAGCAAGGCAAGCAGATCTGAAGAAAGGGCAAAGCCACTTATGTGCGCGCAAATGGTGGGATCCTCTGAAAGCAGGGAAAGGGAAGCAAAGGAAGGGTTGAGGGCATGGAGGCACCACAGTGTGTCTGAAGAGAGGAGCTAGGAAATGAGCCTCCAGTGTGTGAAAGCACTGAGACAGATGACAGATGGGGTAGGGGTAAGTTCCCAGTCAAGTAGGAAACAAGGATGGGGGGGTGAGGGAGGAGGAGGGTAAGGATTGAGGAAGGGGAGCAGACCCCTGCATGTGGGGTCAGAAGATGAGGAAGATGACAATGATGAAAAGGGGAGAAAGGTGAAGGCAGATCCAGTGGCAGAACTCCACCTGTGTGGGGCAGAGGATGAGGCACGATGCGGAGGGCAGACCCCCATAATGTACAGGGTAGGGGATTAGGAGGGTGGCAATGGAGAAAGGGGAGCAGACCCCCACGTGGGGGACAGGCAGAGCAGGAGGGTGGCAATGGAGGAATGGGGAGGGTAAGGGGACGAGGAGGGTGATGATGGAGGTGGGCGGGGAGACCAGAAGGGTGGTGATGGAGGAGGGGGATGAGGAGAGTGGCGAGGGAGAAAGGGCAGGGAGACCAGCAGGGCAGCGATGGAGGAAGGGGAAGCAGGAGAATGAGGAGGGTGGCAATGGAGGAACTGAGGGGTAGTGGGATGAGGAGGGTGGCAATGGAGGGGGCCAGGAAAGCAAGAGGGTGGTGACGGAGGAACGGGGGGCAGATGCTCATGTGGGGACAGGGGGATAAGAAGGGTGGCAACGGAGGAGGGCGAGGCAGCAGGATGAGAGGGGTGGCAATGGAGGAGGGGAGTCAGGGGGACGAGGGGGGGTGACGGAGGAACGGGAGGGCCAGGGGGACGAAGAGGGGGGCGACGGAGGAGGGGAGCAGACCCCTGTGGGGGGGCAGGAGGACGAGGAGGGTGGCAGACCCCCGTGGGGGGGGAAGGGGAAAGAGGGTAGCGGCGATGGAGGAGACAGGCAGACCCCCGTGGGGGGACGGGGAGAGCAGGAGCGATGGAGGAGGGGGGCAGACCCCAGTGGGAGGGGCAGGGGAAAGAGAAGGCTGGCGATGGAGGACAGGGCAGATCCCCGTAGGGGGGTAGGGAGAGCAGGAGGGTAGCGATGGAGGGGAGGCAGGGAGAGCAGTAGGGTAGCAATGGATGGGGGGGCAGACCCCCATGGGGGGGGCGGGGAGACCAGAAGGGTGGCGATGGAGGAGGGGGATGAGGAGAGTGGCGAGGGAGGAAGGGTGGGGAGACCAGCAAGGCAGCGATGGAGGAAGGGGAAGCAGGGGAATGAGGGTGGCGGCAATGGAGGGGGCCAGGAGAGAAGGAGAGTGGCGATGGAGGGGGGGCAGACCCCCAGGAGGGGCGGGTAGAGCAAGAGGGTAGCGATGGAGGGGGGCAGACCCCCGGGGGGGCAGGGGAGAGAAGGAGGGTGGTGATGGGGGGGGCAGACCCCCAGGAGGGGCGGGTAGAGCAAGAGGGTAGCGATGGGGGGGGCAGACCCCCGGGGGGGCAGGGGAGAGAAGGAAGGTGGCGATGGAGGGGGAGCGGGGAGAGCAAGAGGGTAGCGATGGAGGGGGGAGACCCCCGGGAGGGTCGGGGAGAGCAGGAGGGTAGCGATGGAGGGGGCACAGACCCCGGGGGGGAGGTGGGGACAGCAGGAGGGTAGCGATGGGGGGGGCAGACTGCCGGGGGGGCGGGGGAGAGCAGGAGGGTAGCGGTGGGGGGGGCAGATGCCGGGGGGGGGGGCGGGGAGAGCAGGAGGGTAGCGATGGAGGGGGGGCAGTACCCCAGGGGGGCGGGGAGAGCAGGAGGGTAGCGATGGGGGGGGCAGATCCCCGGGGGGGAGGAGAGCAGGAGGGTAGCGATGGAGGGGGGCAGACCTCCGGGGGGGGGGCGGGGAGAGCAGGAGGGTAGCGATGGAGGGGGGCAGACCCCCGGGGGGGGCGGGGAGAGCAGGAGGGTAGCGATGGAGGGGGGCAGACCCCCGCGGGGAGGCGGGGAGAGCAGGAGGGTAGCGATGCAGGGGGGCAGACCCCCTGACTCCCCACGCCGCCATTTTAGCCGTCTGAAGTGGAGGAAGGGGGCCGGAGGATCCGGCAGCGCCCGGAGCCTTCCCGTGCCGGTTCCCTGCTTCGCCCCGCACCTGCCGCCACCCCCCGGGCAGAGGCGCTGCCTGAGCGCGGATCGGGGCGGAGGGGCGCGGCGGCCCCACCCAGCCCGCGCGCGGCGGGAGCGCCCCGTACCTGTACTGGGGCCCGGCGGCGGCGGCCGCCCCGTGCGCGAAGCCGTAGTAGTTACTGGCCGCCATCTTGCCGTCTGCACAAAGCGGCGGGCCGCGGCGGCGGCACAGGAGGCGACCGGCCGGCGGGGGGGGGGGGGCGGCAGGGAGCACGGGAACACGTGACGGCCGCGCGCGCTCCCTTCGCCCCCTCGCGGGGGCGCGCTCCCGTGAAACCCCCTCGCTCTTTCGCGGGGTGGCTCGTGCCACCTCTGGGGGGCGCGTGCGCAGAGTGACCGTTACTGGGCGGGAGGCCGCTGGAGCCCGGCTGCCTGGCCGGGAGTTGGTGCAGCAGGGCACTGCGGGCTGCCCAGCCTGGCTGCTGCCAGATGGGGGGCTAGCAGAGCGGGGCACCCCGGGGTGACCTTTCAGGAGGGTGCTGCCAGGAGAGGGTGCTGGTGACGGGGCAGCTCACAGCCCCGCCATGCCACCTCGCATCCATCGCCGCAGGCTTCCTCACAGGGCCATGCTGACATCCCCGTGCAGCGCCCCCCAGCGGCACCGCAGGGTGTGATGTCACCGCGCGTGTTCAAATGCCTCAGACAACACCCTTGCACCACGTCAGCTACCATCACCGGAAAGGCCTTAGGGTGCCACTCTGACCACCACCATCACTGCATGCGTGACATCACAGCACCGCGCTGAAACGTCATGATGACATGTACAAATGCTGCCGCGCTGTCTCTGAAGCCATCATTGCTGCATGTCGTTGAAATGTCACCATCATAGAATCAGAAGATCAGGGTTGGAAGGGACCTCAGGAGGTCATCTAGTCCAACCCCCTGCTCAAAACAGGACCGACACCAACTAAATCATGCCAGCCAGGGCTTTGTCAAGCCTGACCTTAAAAACCTCTAAGGATGCAGATTCCACCACCTCCCTAGGGAACCCATTCCAGTGCTTCACCACCCTCCTAGTGAAATAGTTTTTTCTAATATCCAACTTAGACCTCCCCCTCTGCAACTTGAGACCATTCTTCCTTGTTCTGTCATCTGCCACCACTGAGAACAACTGAGCTCCATCCTCTTTGGAACCCCCTTTCAGGTAGTTGAAAGCAGCTATCAAATCACCCGTCATTCTTCTCTTCCTCAGACTAAATAATCCCAGTTCCCTCGGCCTCTCCTCATAAATCATGTGCTCCAGCCCCCTAATCATTTTTGTTGCCCTTCGCTGGACTCTCTCCAATTTATCCACATCCTTCTTGGAGTGTGGGGCCCAAAACTGGACACAGTACTCCAGATGAGGCCTCACCAATGTCGAATAGAGGGGGACAATCATGTCCCTCGATCTGCTCGCTATGCCTCTACTTATACATCCCAAAATGCCATTGGCCTTCTTGGCAACAAGAGCACACTGCTGGCTCATATCCAGCTTCTCGTCCACTGTCACCCCTAGGTCCTTTTCCGCAGAACTGCTGCCTAGCCATTCGGTCCCTAGTCTGTAGCTGTGCATTGGGTTCTTCCGTCCTAAGTGCAGGACCCTGCACTTATCCTTATTGAACCTCATCAGATTTCTTTTGGCCCAATCCTCCAATTTGTCTAGGTCACTCTGGACCCTATCCCTACCCTCCAGCGTATCTACCTCTTCCTCCAGCTTGCTTACTTACTTACCAAGGGTGTAATCCATTCCATCATCCAGATCATTAATGAAGATGTTGAACAAAACCAGTCCCAGGACCGCCCTCTGGGGCACTCCACTTGCTACTGACTGCCAACAAGACATCAAGCCGTTGATCACTACTGTGACAGGGTCGGGCCAGATGGCTATAGAAGAGTAATTTTTTTTTTTTTTTTGCCTAACCCCGTAGTGTTGAGCAGAGGGGGGGATATGTGACAGGGTCAGGCCAGATGGCTATAGGAGAGTAATCCTATTGGGATCCGGGAAGAGGGCGGGTGAAGCCTGTCCACTGCTAAAGGATCCCCTCCCAGCCTAAGAGGGGGATCCACAGGACCTGGACACCAAATAAATCCGGGGGACAACTAATGAAATAACAGGGACAGGAGTGTGGTCAAAGGGTCAAACGAAGGGAACCAGACGGGGACACCAACCAGAGAACCCCAAACAGCGACCACTGCTCCTCAAAGGCGTCAAGGGAGTCAGTGGATGCTGCCCAGAGGAACTCTGCCTGGATACATGAACGGACCGAGGATCGGAAATAGGCCCCACAGTCACAGGAGACTCCATTGGCCAACCTCCTTACTCTGGTTTTATAGATGGCCATTTTAGCTAGGGCCAGGAGGAGGTTCACCAGGAGATCCCGTGACCTTGTGGGGCCATGGATAGGGAGTGCATAAATAAGAAGGTGAGGGGAAAAGTGCAGCCAAAAACAGAATAAAATATTGGTGAGGAGCCGGAATAGGGGCTGCAGCCTGGCACACTCCAGATATATATGTGCCAGGGTTTCCCTCACGCCGCAAAAGGGGGAGGTGTCTGGGATAAGGTGAACCGCGCCAAGAACACGCCCGTGCTCACGGCTCCGTGAAGGAGCTGCCAACTGATATCCCCGGCGGGCCTCAGGACCAAGGTGGAATAGAGGCTGGCCCACCGGGGCTTCTCACCCTCCAAAGGTGGCAGGAGGTCCCACCATTTTGTATCAGGGTGGGATACAAGGGTGACGGCGTGAAGGGTGTGGAGCATGACCGTGTATAGATGTTTCCTTGGCGCAGTCTGGAAGCAGACCTGCTGCAGCTCGTGCAGCCGGCTCACAGTGAAGGGGTGAGGGGGGTCGGTTGGGTCCACGGGGCAGGGGCCCAATTAAAAGGTCCAGCGGGCCTGGCGTGGAGGGTGGGCGGGGCGTGCCCTCGTGCAGGACCCGATCGAGATAAACCCGAGCAGCGGGCTGCAAAGCGGCCTTCATCTCCTGAAGTACGCGCTGGGGAGTACGAGGTCTGGAGAGGCCCAAGCGCTGAGCGAGCATCAGGGGATCCAGCCAGTCTCCCCGGTCATAGTCCAGGAGGTCTCCGACTCTTGTGACTTCTGCCAGAACCAACCTCTGGTGCACCGAGTGGGACTCCGCCACCTGCACGCGGAGCTGGGGGTTGTGTAGCAGGGGCTCCGCAAGGAGATCTGCCCCCTCGGTGGCCGCCACGGACCTGGTCGTTGAAAACAGTTTCCAGGTCCAGAGGAGGTCTTGGTAGAAGACCAGCAGCCCGGAGAGATGTGGTGGAAGACCTCTTAGATGGAGATAAAGGAGCTGCCGGTTGTATCAGAGCCCTCGGAAGCGGCGCACGAAGGCCTGCGCCAGTATGCTCCACGCCGGACTACCTGCACCGTAAAGGAGCCTCTGCAGGGCCTGGAGGCAGAAGACATGGACCTGAGTGTGCAGACATTTCAGGCCCTGCCCTCCCTCCTCCAGGGGTAGATGGAGAACCCCTGCAGGGACCCAGTGCAGTCCTGACCAAAAGAACTCCAGAATCGATGTCCAGAGGTTGGCCAGGAAACCTGGGGCCGGGACCAGGGTGTTGAGCCAGTACCAGAGCATGGACAGGACCAGTTGATTAAGCACCAGCTCTCTCCCTTGAAGGGAGAGGCACCGGAGTAGTCCTGTCCATTTCCGGAGTCGCTCTATCACCCCGCCCTCTAAATTTTGCCAGTTCTCCGGCGGAGAGGGATGCATGGCAGAAAGGTAAACACCAAGATAGAGGAGCGGATCTGCACTCCACCAGATGGCCAGAAGCGCGGGTGGGAGGGAGCTCACCTGCCAGCCGTCCCCGACCACCAGGCCAGAGCTCTAAACCCAGTTGACCCGGGCGGAGGAGGCTGCTGAATAGATGGCCTGACAAGCCTCCACCCGCGCCAAGTTGCCCGGGTCTTGGACCACGAGGAGCACATCATCAGCGTATGCCGACAGGACCAGCCGCAGCTCCGGCTTCCGCAACACCAACCCTGTCAACCTCCTTCAGAGGAGACAGAGGAAGGGCTCGATTGCCAGAGCGTACGGCTGGCCCGAGAGAGGGCACTCCTGCCGTACTCCTCGCCCGAAGCTGACCGGTTTGGTCAGGGTCCAGTTGAGCCTGACCAGACACTCTGAGGAGGCGTACAGGCCCGAAGAAAATCCACAAACGGGTCCAAAACCAAATGCTTGCAGAGTGTTCAGGAGATACCTGTGATCCACCCTGTCAAATGCCTTCTCCTGATCCAAGGACAGGAGGGCGAACGACAGACCATCCCTACACCCGAGTTCCAAAAGGTCCAGGACCAGATATAGGTTGTCAAAGATGCTGCGGTCCGGGATGGTGTAGGTCTGGTCTGGGTGGACCACGTCTGCCAGCACGGACCCTAGCCGCAGCAAGATTGCTTTTGCCATGACTTTGTAGTCCGTGCTGAGGAGCGAAACGGGACGCCAATTTCGTAAATCGCGGAGTTCCCCTTCCTCAGCAATATGGCGAGCATGGCTCGCCTGCACAAAAGAGGGAGGACCCCGCTCTGCAAAGACTCGGCCCAGACGGTGACTAGGTCTGGGCCAAGGATGTCCCAGAACACGCGGTAGAACTCCATGGTGGGCCCGTCCATGCCCGGAGATTTATTTGTGGGCATGCGACGGAGGGCTTCCAAGAACTCGGCAAGAGTGAGAGGCAGCTCGAGCCGTCTCGGTCACCCGCGCTGACCGTAGGTAGCTCCTCCCAGAGCACTCTGCAAGCGCTAGGGTCGGTCAGATCCGGGGAGAAAAGGCTTGCGTAGAAGGCTCAGGACCTCCCGCAGATCTCCACCGGTTCCATGAGGGGGGTGCCGTATTCTGCCAGGAGGCAGGTGACGTGTTTCTTGGCCCCCCCCTCCTTTTCTCCAGGGCATAGAAGAAGCGGGAATCATAGAATATCAGGGTTGGAAGGGACCTCAGGAGGTCATCTAGTCCAACCCCCTGCTCAAAAGTAGGACCATACCCAATTAAATCATCCCAGCCAGGGCTTTGTCAAGCCTGATCTTAAAAACTTCTAAGGAAGGAGATTCCAGCATCTCCCTAGGCAACGCATTCCAGTGTTTCACCACCCTCCTAGTGAAAAAGTTTTTCCTAATATCCAACCTAAACCTCCCCCACTGCAACTTGAGACCATTACTCCTTGTCCTGTCCTCTTCCACCACTGAGAATAGTCTAGAACCATCCTCTCTGGAACTACCTCTCAGGTAGTTGAAAGCAGCTATCAAATCCCCCCTCATTCTTCTCTTCTGCAGACTAAACAATCCCAGTTCCCTCAGCCTCTCCTCATAACTCATGTGTTCCAGACCCCTAATCATTTTTGTTGCCCTTCGCTGGACTCTCTCCAATTTATCCACATCCTTCTTGGAGTGTGGGGCCCAAAACTGGACACAGTACTCCAGATGAGGCCTCACCAATGTCGAATAGAGGGGGACAATCATGTCCTTCGATCTGCTCGCTATGCCCCTACTTATACATCCCAAAATGCCATTGGCCTTCTTGGCAACAAGGGCACACTGCTGGCTCATATCCAGCTTCTCGTCCACTGTCACCCCTAGGTCCTTTTCCGCAGAACTGCTGCCTAGCCATTCGGTCCCTAGTCTGTAGCTGTGCATTGGGTTCTTCCGTCCTAAGTGCAGGACCCTGCACTTACCCTTATTGAACCTCATCAGATTTCTTTTGGCCCAATCCTCCAATTTGTCTAGGTCCCTCTGTATCCTATCCCTGCCCTCAAGCATATCTACCACTCCTCCCAGTTTAGTATCATCCGCAAATTTGCTGAGAGTGCAATCCACACCATCCTCCAGATCATTTATGAAGATATTGAACAAAATCGGCCCCAGGACCGACCCCTGGGGCACTCCACTTGACACCGGCTGCCAACTAGACATGGAGCCATTGATCACTACCCGTTGAGCCCGACAATCTAGCCAACTTTCTACCCACCTTATAGTGCATTCATCCAGCCCATACTTCCTTAACTTGCTTTCGAGAATACTGTGGGAGACCGTGTCAAAAGCTTTGCTAAAGTCAAGATACATACATCCACTGCTTTCCCTTCATCCACAGAACCAGTAATCTCATCATAGAAGGCGATTAGATTAGTCAGGCATGACCTTCCCTTGGTGAATCCATGCTGACTGTTCCTGATCACTTTCCTCTCATGTAAGTGCTTCAGGATTGATTCTTTGAGGACCTGCTCCATGATTTTTCCGGGGACTGAAGTGAGGCTTACTGGCCTGTAGTTCCCAGGATCCTCCTTCTTCCCTTTTTTAAAGATTGGCACTACATTAGCTTTTTTCCAGTCATCCGGGACTTCCCCCGTTCGCCACGAGTTTTCAAAGATAATGGCCAATGGCTCTGCAATCACAACCGCCAGTTCCTTTAGCACTCTCGGATGCAACTCATCTGCGATCCATCTCCCAAAGGAGGCGGATGCAGGATCGAACAAAGGCACTCTGGGCCTGATGGTCCTTGAGGGACCAGAGCTCCTCCCGCTTCTCCCGGCACGCTCCGCAGAGGGGTGGATCCTCGGGGCTGGCGGCCAGATGCCTCTCCAGCTCTAAGACCTCCCGTTCCAACTGTTCTATCGCCGCATCCCTCCGTTGGCTGGTGCCCCAGGTGTAGTCGTGGCAGAAGAGCCGGGCATGCACCTTCCCCAGGTCCCACCACCACCGTGCCAAGGAAAAAGCATGCCACCGCCCTCGCCAGGCTAGCCAGAAATCCCGGAAGGACGTCACGAAGCCCACATCCTCCAACAAGCTGTTGTTGAAATGCCAATAGGCTGGCCCCGGCCTCTCCGTGCAGAGGGAGGCCGTCACGGTGGCTAAATGATGGTCAGAAAATGAGGCCGGCTGGATGCTGGAGGAGTGGGCTCGTGAAAGGTAGAAGTGTGATAAATAAATGTGGTCCAACTAGGAGTGGCGCAACTGATGTGCCACCACCCGGACAAAGGTGAACGTGGAAATGTCATCCAGATGATGATCGCGCCAGACGTCCACCAGGGAGTGGTGTTTGACTATCTCCCGGAGGACGTCCGCTGCGGCCGGGCACTGCTCGGTCCCCAAGCGGTCCCACTCCTCGAGGGTGGTGCTGAAGTCTTCACCCAGGACCAAGCACTCAGGAGGATCCAAGGTGCTGAGGAAGGCGGACTCCTGCTGGTAGAATTGCAGCCGCTCCGGGCCTGATGTCAGGCCACAGATCTTAACGAGGTTGACCATGAGCCCCTCCATACGGACCTGGAGGTGTAGCAGGCAGTCCGGCACAGCCTCAGTGACCCCCAGCACCTCGGGCCGTAGGTCGGGGGAGAACAGGGTCGCCACTCCAGCTGTACGAACTGTGAGATGGCTAAAGTAGACCCTGTCCCCCCAATCCAGCTGCCAGCTGTCTTCAGCGGTCGGGTTCGTATGGGTCTCCTGCAGGAAAACCACAGAGTACCCCCGCTCCCAAAGGAAGGAGAGCACCTGGGACCTGCGGAGACCCATCCTACAACCCCGGGTGTTCAATGTTGCGATGGTAAGAGGTGCCATGAGGAGGGCTGTGGGGGATCCTCGCTGGCAGGGACGCTCACTGCTCCCGACAGGCCGCACAACACCCCGTAGGTGAGTAAAGAATCACGGAAGAGGCGGGCCCGTTGGTAGGCCACGGCGGCCTGCTTCTTGGTCCTTTTACCCTCCCCCATGAGGGCCCTCGCAGCCCGGAGGATTTGATGAAAGTCCCCCGCATCGCTGGAGAGCAAGCTGTACCTTGTTGTGGGAGCCACGGACGTCTTCTAAAAACTCCCGCAACTCCTCTTGCAGTGCATGTGGGGGTGGGGTTACGGTCTCCTGGTTATTCTCCGACGGGGCCCTTGGTACAGCCCCGTGGCCCACCGAGACGGGCAGACAGGGTGCGGACCCCCAACGGGGCACCTGATGGGCTGACATTACTAGGCCCACCTCGAATCCTGGGGCAATAGAGGGCGGCGGAGGGAAGATAGCAGCCCCTGGTGGGTCGGGACAGGGGAAAGCACAGGCCACTCCCTGGGGGTCATCTATTGGAAAAGGGAAGAAGACAGCCCCAGGCGTGGCAATAATATCACGGGAGGTGGATGGGATAGGGTCAGGGTCAGGGTCAGAGGCGAGATTCTGGGCTTCAAAAGCCAAGGAACTAGATGGTAGCACCTCCCAATCAGGTTCAAGGGTTGACGGGGTGGGGACGGGGCTCTCAGCGAAGCCAGGTATAGGCTCTATGGTGGATTTGGCAGCCACGGCATCAGGAGGTGGACTATCTTCTGTAGGGCCCCCGCCCGGGAAGGAAGTCAATTGCTCCACACCAACGAGGGGTGCCCCTGGTGGCTCGGGTCCCGGCCGCATGGCATTGGCCGTTGCCTCAACAGGCTCGGTGGCCATCAGCGGGGTGCCTTCTGTGGCTGGATTGATGGAGGAGTCCACGGGCTCCTCTGAGGTGGGAGCGGAAACGACGGTTAGGGGGAGGGAGCATGGGAAAAGGGGGGCTGGAGTGAGGTCGGACAGATCAAGGCCCGCTGGCATAGGGTCGTCCTCCCCCTGGATGACCGGGGTCAGACCCGGGGCCTCGATTTCCTCGTATATGGAGGGGAGATCGCTTTCTGTCACCCCGGGGTTCTCCCTGCTGGCACCCGACGCGACGGTCGCCTCGGGGCTCACAGAGGCTTCAGATGGTACCAGGGCAGAAGGGGCTCCCTCGGGGGTCTTGGATGGGAGGGACTCCCGTGGAGGGGAGATACTGCCTTCCAGTGCTGCCACGTCTTCCCCAGCTGGCATCGGTGGAGGAATACACCTGTGGGCAAAGCAGAAGGCTCCTCATTGGTGCCCCCCTTCCTGGTCTTCGGGGGGCCTCCGCATTGGTTGGGAGGAGTGGAGCTCAAGCCTTCCGCTTGCCCCGCTTCCCCTGGACCAGGGCCCAGCCCTCCATGGCATCATCCGGGGGCTGGCTAGCAGCGGTCATGTCAGGGGGCAGAGGCGATGGCTCAGGGACTTGGGGGGGTAACGGTGGGGCTGCAGGAGGGAGGGAGGATTCCCCCGGGGCAGGCCCTCTCCCATGCCCAGCGGTGTCCCTGCTGCACCCTCCTCCACAGGCCCCGTCATATTGCAAGCAGCGGGGGCGGGGCTCTCCCGCTCGTCTGGGCATAGTGGGGGAGCTGCCCCTTGGGCCCGAGCGGGAGCAGTGGTAGACTGGGAAGGAGGAGGGGTGGCTTCGGGGGCCAGGCAGCGATGGGCGCCGGTGATAACGGGGCCGGTGCCCTGCCAGGGCTCGGGGGTTCCGGATGCCTCTCCTTGCTGGGCCAAGGGGCAGTCCCTCCGGACGTGCCCCATCGCCCGGCAGAGGTAGTACCGGGCCTCCCCCATGGAGTAGTGCACCAGGTAATGGGCCCCCTGGTAGGGGACCAGGAAGGACCTCTCGAGCGCCTCTCCATCACGCGCCACCAGCGGCAGTTGAAGCTGCACTTGCCGGCGGAACAAGAGGACGTGACGGAGCGCGGGGTCTTTGCAGCCCAACGGGAGAGGGCTGATGACAGAGATGGGTTTCCCCAGGGTGGAGAGGGCGGGTAACAGGGCGGCATTGGGAAGAAAGGGAGGGACGGAGGTCAGGACCAGGTGGACGCCCAGGTCCTCTAGCAGCTCCAGGGGGACGAACACCCACCCCCCACCGCCAGGCCCTCCTCCACCGCCTCCTGGGCGGCGGCCTCCGATGATAAGAAGATGACCTTGCCATACATTTTAGAGACCACCACAATGGCCGTGGGCCCCACCAACCTCGCCAACACCCGCACGTAGGTCTCCACGTGGGGCGAGGTGGGCACCAAGAGGCAATGGATGCCGTGCTTCCTGGTCATGGTGGGAAAGGGGCCCCAGCCACTATAGCTGGTAGCAGAAGTGGTGGGTGGGAGAAATGATGTAGCGGCAGGTGGGGGGGCTGCCGCCACCTGGGCATACGCCCTGGGGGCCGGGGGAGGGACACCCGCAGAGCTGGTGGAGGGAACAGTGGGGAGGGACACCATGGCCGGTGGCGGGGCTGCGGCAGTGGGGGCAGCCCCTGCCATGGAGGGCCTGGTCTTTTTAGCGGGGCCCTTCCCCTTCTTCTTACTCTGGCCTTTCCTGCCGGCTGGGGGGGCTCCCCAGAACCTGAGGGAGGGAGGGACGTGGCAGCAGTGGAGGTCACCCTGGTGCCTGCCATTGCTGGTGCCCCAGCGGGGGCGGTGGCAGGTGGTTTAGCAGTGGCAGCAGAGGTAGAGGCTTGGGGGCGGTGACAGAGGGGCAGGTGGGGGAGGGGTAGCTGGGGCTGATGGAGGGGCCCTACCCGTCTTGTCCCCCGCCATCGTGAGCAGGGAGGAAGGGGAGACACCAGAAAGAAGAGGGGAAGGGGGAAGCAGGTCGACCACTCCTCCCCGCTAGGCTGCAGGCAGGGGAGGAGGACGCCAAGAAGGGTGGGCTGGACGGGGGGACAAAACAGGGGTTGGGGTCAGTCACCGACACGGGGTGGAATGCCGGCTCCTCTAGCTGCACTAGGGGAGTGGGGGATACAACAGCATTGGGGGTGCAGCGAACAGGTTTGAAACTAAAGTGGGGAGTTGCACAAGCGCGTGGGAGGGGGCATGGGCGCACGGAGTAAGGGGCTGAGCGGGCTGGAGTTAGAGCAGGGAAACCAAGGGGCTAGCTTCAGAGGCTGGGGCAGGGTAAACAAACAAAGGCTGTAGAGGGAAATGGGTGGGGCAGGCAAACAAACTGAAGCTAGTAAGGGGGGGCTGGGGCAAAAATGAGGGGGCAAAAGCTGCAAAGGGCAAAGGGGGCAGGTAACAAGAGGCAAAGCTATGAGGTGGGCAGTCCGGTGGGGGGGCACGTGCGCCCACATGTACTTGCACAAAGTCAATTTGGGCTGGCTGCTGCTTCTGGCCCAAATGGTGGAATCAGGGCGTGGCAAGCTAAGCAAGCAGCTGAGTCCAGAGGCAGGAGCTGAGGCTGATGGTAAACAGCCAGTGTGGGAAGTGGAGGGGGCAGCGGTGGTGGCAGTGGTGGGGGTTTGAGGGGGACACAGATGGATCAGGGGGCAGCTCCACGCCACACCCCCTATGTCCCTACAAACACAGTTAAGACCCCCACCACAAGAGCACAGTTTGAAAGATACTCAGTTCCAAAGGCCCCCTCCACAGTGGTCTGCAGAGTCTCTAGGTGCTCCCGCACTGGTAGATGGTCCTCTTCTTCTCCTCCTCGGGGCTTCAGCAGCTCCAGGCAGTAACCTGTGCAGCAGCAGCTCCAGGAACTCCAGGTGGTGGTCCAGGCAGGCAGAAAGGACCCCTCTCAGGTGGTGGTGGTGGTGTCCACAACAGCTGGGGCTGGGATCCCTCACTCCCCCCTTCTGGGGAGCAGGCCAGCAGGTCCCCCCCACAAGGGGCTGCAGTTGGAGCAGTAGCAGCACCTGAGGGTGGGGTGGGGTGGGGGGGGTCCAGCAGCCAGCCAGCAACTAGGTAGCAGCAGAGAAGGTGTCTGGCCTAGCCAGGGGAGCAGCTGGAGCAGGAATGGCAGCAGAGAGAGCCCAGGGCCTAGCAGCAGCTGTACGAGCAGCAGAAGGAGCAACAGCCCTCTCCCTCCTTCTTCCTCCAGGCCAGAGGTCTACAGGAAAGTAATTTTTTTTTTTAAGCAAAAGATGTTTTTATTTGCATAACACACTTACAAAGTAAAAACAGCAGCATATGCAATGTGTAACACAGCAACCAATCACAATTGTTTTCTCATTAGCTTCAGGGGAGGGAAGTGTTCAAGCTTGCCTGGGCCCAGAGTGGAGGGCTTCCTCGACTCTTGTGGTCTTCCACCCCCTCGAGTTACCTGGCGCCACGCCCGAGTGTCACCAACAATTCCCTCCTCTGAAAGCACCCAACAAGACAGGCAGGCTGTGGGGTGGACAATGCGGGGGGGGGGGCACGTGCACCCACGTGTGAAAGGACCCCTCTAAGGTGGTGGTGTCCACAGCAGCGATGGCTGGGGCTGGGGTCTCTTACTCTCTCCCCCAATCAAAGGGTCAGACAAAGGGACCCGGACGGGGACACCGAGCAGAGAACCTCGGACAGCGCCCACCGCTCCTCAAAAGCATCAAGGGAGTTGGTGGACACCGCCCAGAGGAACTCCGCCTGGATACGTGAACGGACTGAGAACTGGAAAACGGCCCCACAGTCACAGGAAACTCCATTGGCCAACCTCCTCTCTCTAGTTTTATAGATGGCCGTTTTAGCCAGGGCCAGGAGGAGGTTAACTAGGAGATCCCGCGACTTTGTGAGGCCACGGATGGGGAGTGCATAAATAAAAAGGTGAGGGGAAAAATGCAACCAAAAACGTGATAGGAGATTTGTGAGGAGCTGGAACAGGGGCTGCAGCCTGGCACACTCCAAATATACGTGCACCAGGGTTTCCCTCACACCACAAAAGGGACAAGTATCTGGGATGGGGGTGAAACGTGCCAAGTACGTGCCCGTGCTCACAGCTCCGTGAAGGAGCCACCAATTGATGTCTCCGACGGGCCTCAGAACCAACGTGGAATATAGGCTGGCCCGCCGGGGCTGCTCACCCCCGAAAGGTGGCAGAAGGTCTCGCCACTTTGTGTCGGGGCGGGACACTAGGGTGAGAGCATGAAGGGTGTGGAGCACAAGAGCGTATAGATGATTCCTTGGCGCGGTTTGGAAGCGTACTGGCTGCAGTTCATGCAGCCAGCTTGCAGTGAAGAGGTGAGGGGGTCAATTGGATCTGCGGGGCAGGGGTCCAATTAAAAAGTCCGGCAGGCCTGGAGTAGAGGGGGGGCGGGGCGTGCCCTTGAGCAGGACCCGGTTGAGGAAAGCTCGAGCAACGGGCGGCAAAGCGGCCTTCACCTCCTGAAGTATGCTCCGGGGAGTAGGAGGTCTGGAGAGCCCCATGCGCCGGGCGAGCATCAGGGGATCCAGCCAATCTCCCCAGTCGTAGTCCAGGAGGTCTCCGACTCTCGTGACTTCTGCCAGGATCAAGCTCTGGCGCACCGAGCGGGACTCCACCACCTGCACACGGAGCTGGGGGTTGTGTAGCAGGGGCTCCATGAGGAGATGTATCCCCTTGGTGGCCGCCAAGGATCTGGTCATTAAAAACAGTTTCCAAGTCCGGAGGAGGTCCTGGTAGAAGACCGGCAGCCCGGAGAGGTCTCGCGGAAGACCTCCTGGACGGAGATAAAAGAGCTGCCGGTCATATCGGAGCCCTTGGATGGGGTGCCAGCGTGCTCCATGCTGAACTGCCTGCACCATAGAGGAGCCTCTGTAGGGCCTGGAAGCGGAAGACACGGACATGAGTGTGTGGACACTTCAGGCCTTGTCCTCCTTCCTTCAGGGGTAGATGAAGAACCCCTACAGGGGCCCAGTGCGTTCCTGACCAAAAGAACCCCAGAATCGATGTCTGGAGGTTGGTCAGGAAACCCGGGGCCGGGGCCGGGACCAGGGTGTTGAGCCGGTACCAGACCATGGACAGGACTAGTTGATTAAGCACCAGCGCTCTCCCTCGGAGGGAGAGACATCGGAGTAGTCCTGTCCATTTCCGGAGCCGCTCTATCACCCCACCCTCTAAATTTTGCCAGTTCTCCGGCGGAGAGGGATGCGTGGCAGAAAGGTAAATGCCGAGGTAGAGCAGCGGACCTGTGCTCCATCGGATGGTCTGAAGCGCAGGTGGGAGGGAGCTCGCCTGCCGCCAGTTTCCTACCGCCAAGCCAGAGCTCTAAACCCAGTTGACTCGGGCGGAGGAGGCTGCCGAATAGATGGCCTGGCAAGCCTCCACCCACGCCAAGTCGCCGGGGTCCTGGATCATGAGGAGCATGTCATCAGCGTATGCCAACAGGACCAGCCGCAGCTCCAGCTCCCGCAGCACCAACCATGTCAACCTCCTGCGGAGGAGACAGAGGAAGGGCTCAATCGCCAGAGCGAACAGCTGGCCCAAGAGGCGGCACCCCTGCTGTACTCCTCGCCCGAAGCTGACCGGTTCGGTCAGGGTCCAGTTGAGCTTAACCAGACACTCTTCGGAAGCATACAGCGCCCAGAGAAAACCCACAAACTGGGGTCCGAAGCCAAACGCCTGCAGAGTGCTTAGGAGGTACCCGTGGTCCACCCTATCGAACGCCTTCTCCTGATTTAGGGACAGGAGGGCGAACGACAGACCGTCTTCTACGCCCGAGTTCCAAAAGGTCCCGAACCAGAAATAGGTTATCAAAGATACTGCGGTCCGGGACGGTGTAGGTCTGATCTGGGTGGATCACATCCGCCAGCACAGACCCTAGCCACAGCGAGACTGCTTTCACTACGATTTTGTAGTCCGTGCTGAGGAGCGAGACGGGACGCCAATTTCGTAAATCGCGGAGGTCCCCCTTCTTCGGCAATAAGGCGAGCACGGCTCGCCTGCACAAAAGAGGGAGGACCCTGCTCTACAGAGACTCAGCCCAGACGGTGACTAGGTCTGGGCCGAGGACATCCCAAAACACACGGTAGAACTCCATGGTCAGCCCGTCCATGCCTGGAGACTTATTAGTGGGCATATGATGGAGGGCTTCCGAGCACTCGGCCAGAGTGAGAGGCAACTCTAGCTGGCCTCAGTCGCTCACACTGACTGTAGGGAGCTCCTCCCAAAGCACTCTGCAAGCGCTAGGGTCGGTCGGATCCGGGGAGAAAAGACTTGCGTAGAAGGCTCGGGACCTCCCGCACATCTCCACCGGTTCCATGAGGGGGGTGCCATCTTCTGCCAGGAGGCAGGTGACGTGTTTCTTGGCCCCCCCTCCTTTTCTCCAGGGCACAGAAGAAGCGGGAGCTGCGATCCATCTCCCAAAGGAGGCAGATGCGGGATCGAACAAAGGCACCCTGGGCCTGATGGTCCTCAAGGGCCCGGAGCTCCTCCAGCTTCTCCCGGCACGCTCCGCAGAGGAGCGGGTCTTCGGGGCTGGCGGCCAGACGCCTCTCCAACTCTAAGACCTCCCGTTCCAACTACTCTATTGCCGTATTTCTCCGTCGGCTGGTGCCCCGGGTGTAGTCGTGGCAGAAAAGCCGGGCGCACACCTTCCCCAGGTCCCACCATTGCCGCGCCGAGGGAAAGGCACGCTGCTGCCCTCGCCAGGCCAGCCAGAATTCCTGGAAGGACATCACGAAGCCCTCATCCTCCAACAGGCTGTTGTTAAAATGCCAATAGGCTGGCCCTGGCTTCTCCGCACAGAGGGAGGCTGTCACGGTGGCTAGGTGATGGTCAGAAAATGGGGCCAGCCGAATGCTGGAGGAGTGGGCTCGTGAGAGATGGAAGCGTGATAAATAAATGCGGTCCAACCAGGAGTGGCTCGACCGATGGGCTTCCACCTGGACAAAGGTGAACGTGGAAGTGTCATCCAGGTGGTTGTCACGCCAGATGTCCACTAGGGAGTGGTGTTCAACTATCTCCTGGAGGGTGTCCGCGGCGGCCGGGCACTGCTCGGTCCCCGAGCGGTCTCGCTCTTCAAGGGTGGTATTAAAATCCCCTCCCAGGACCAGGCACTTTTTAGAATCTAAGGTGCTGAGGAAGGCGGACGCCTGCTGATAGAATTGTAGCCGCTCCGGGCCCGATGTCGGGGCATAGACGTTAACGAGGTTAACCACGAGCCCCTCTATACGGACCCGGAGATGCAGCAGGCAACCCTGCACGGCCTCGGCGACCCCTAGCACCTTGGGCCGTAGGTCGGCGGAGAACGGGTCACCACTCCAGCCTGCCGAATCGTGGAATGGCTAAAGTAGACCCTGTTCCAGTTGCCAACTATCTTCGGCGGTCAGATCCATATGGGTCTCCTGCAGGAAAATCACAGAGTACCCTCCCTCCCGAAGGAAGGAGAGCACCTGGGACCTGCGGAGAGCCATCCTACAACCCCAGGTGTTCAACGTTGCGATGGTGAGAGGTGTCATGGGGAGGGCCGAGGGGGGGGTCCTCACTGGCAGGGATGCTCGCATCCCCCAGCGGGCCGTGCAACAGTCTTTGACCCATTCCGTAGGTGAATAATTGGTCACGGAAGACGCAGACCTGCCAGTAGGCCACGGCATCCTGCTTCCCTGTCCCTTTACCTTCCCCCATGAGGGCCCTTGTGGCCCGGAGGATTTGAAATAAATCCCCCCATCGCTAGAGAGCAAGCTATACCTTGCTGCGGGAGCCACGGACATCCTCTAAAAATTTCCGCAGCTCTCCTCGCAGCTCATGGGGGGTGGGGTTATGGTTTCCCGGTTGTTCCCCGGCGGGGCCCTTGGTGCAGCCCCGTGGCCCACTAAAACGGACAAGCAGGGTGTGGACCCCCGACGGGGTGACTGATGGGCTGGAGCTTCTAGGCCCGCCTCAAGCCCTGGGGCGATAGGGGGCGGTGGAGGGAAAAAAGGAGCCCCTAATGGTTCGGGGCAGAACGCAAAGGCCACTCCCTGGGGATCATCGGTTGGGAAAGGGAAGGAGACAGCCCCGGGGGCGGCGATAACATCACAGGAGGTAGACTGGATAGGGGTAGGGGCTGGGGCATGGGCAGAGGCAAGGTTCTGGGTTTCGGGAGGCAAGCAGCTGGATGGTGGCGCCTCCCGATCAGGCTCGAGGGTTAAGGGGGTGGGGAGGGAGCTCTCAGTGATACCGGGCGCGGGCTCTATGGTGCTGGGAAGAATTAGTGGGGGAAGCAAAAGTGGATGGGAATTTGGGAGGCAGTACCATGAGTTGGTTGAGTTCAGGATCCTGACACAGGGAAGAAAGGTAAGCAGCAGGATACGGACCCTGGACTTCAGGAAAGCAGACTTCGACTCCCTCAGGGAACGGATGGGTAGGATCCCCTGGGGGACTAACATGAAGGGGAAAGGAGTCCAGGAGAGCTGGCTGTATTTCAAGGAATCCCTGTTGAGGTTACAGGGACAAACAATCCCGATGTGTTGAAATAATAGTAAATATGGCAGGCGACCAGCTTGGCTTAACGGTGAAATCCTAGCGGATCTTAAACATAAAAAAGAAGCTTACAAGAAGTGGAAGGTTGGAAATATGACCAGGGAAGAGTATAAAAATATTGCTCGGGCATGTAGGAATGATATCAGGAGGGCCAAATCGCACCTGGAGCTGCAGCTAGCAAGAGATGTCAAGAGTAACAAGAAGGGTTTCTTCAGGTATGTTGGCAACAAGAAGAAAGCCAAGGAAAGTGTGGGCTCCTTACTGAATGAGGGAGGCAACCTAGTGACAGAGGATGTGGAAAAAGCTAATGTACTCAATGCTTTTTTTGCCTCTGTCTTCACAAACAAGGTCAGCTCCCAGACTGCTGCGCTGGGCATCACAAAATGGGGAAGAGATGGCCAACCCTCTGTGGAGATAGAGGTGGTTAGGGACTATTTAGAAAAGCTGGACGTGCACAAGTCCATGGGGCCGGACGAGTTGCATCCGAGAGTGCTGAAGGAATTGGCGGCTGTGATTGCAGAGCCATTGGCCATTATCTTTGAAAATTCGTGGCGAACGGGGGAAGTCCCAGATGACTGGAAAAAGGCTAATGTAGTGCCAATCTTTAAAAAAGGGAAGAAGGAGGATCCTGGGAACTACAGGCCAGTCAGCCTCACCTCAGTCCCTGGAAAAATCATGGAGCAGGTCCTCAAAGAATTAATCCTGAAGCACTTACATGAGAGGAAAGTGATCAGGAACAGTCAGCATGGATTCACGAAGGGAAGGTCATGCCTGACTAATCTAATCGCCTTCTATGATGATATAACTGGTTCTGTGGATGAAGGGAAAGCAGTGGATGTATTGTTTCTTGACTTCAGTAAAGTTTTTGACACGGTCTCCCACAGTATTCTTGTCAGCAAGTTAAAGACGTATGGGCTGGATGAATGCACTATAAGGTGGGTAGAAAGTTGGCTAGATTGTCGGGCTCAACGGGTAGTGATCAATGGCTCCATGTCTAGTTGGCAGCCGGTGTCAAGTGGAGTGCCCCAGGGGTCGGTCCTGGGGCCGATTTTGTTCAATATCTTCATAAATGATCTGGAGGATGGTGTGGATTGCACCCTCAGCAAATTTGTGGATGATACTAAACTAGGAGGAGTGGTAGATACGCTGGAGGGCAGGGATAGGATACAGAGGGACCTAGACAAATTGGAGGATTGGGCCAAAAGAAATCTGATGAGGTTCAATAAGGGTAAGTGCAGGGTCCTGCACTTAGGACGGAAGAACCCAATGCACCGCTACAGACTAGGGACCGAATGGCTAGGCAGCAGTTCTGCGGAAAAGGACCTAGGGGTGACAGTGGACGAGAAGCTGGATATGAGTCAGCAGTGTGCCCTTGTTGCCAAGAAGGCCAATGGCATTTTGGGATGTATAAGTAGGGGCATAGCAAGCAGATCGAGGGACGTGATCGTCCCCCTCTATTCGACATTGGTGAGGCCTCATCTGGAGTACTGTGTCCAGTTTTGGGCCCCACACTACAAGAAAGATGTGGATAAATTGGAAAGAGTCCAGCGAAGGGCAACAAAAATGATTATGGGTCTGGAACACATGAGTTATGAGGAGAGGCTGAGGGAACTGGGATTGTTTAGTCTGCAGAAGAGAAGAGTGAGGGGGGATTTGATAGCTGCTTTCAACTACCTGAAAGGTGGTTCCAGAGAGGATGGTTCTAGACTATTCTCAGTGGTAGAAGAGGACAGGACAACGAGTAATGGTCTCAAGTTGCAGTGGGGGAGGTTTAGGTTGGATATTAGGAAAAACTTTTTCACTAGGAGGGTGGTGAAACACTGGAATGCGTTACCTAGGGAGGTGGTAGAATCTCCTTCCTTAGAAGTTTTTAAGGTCAGGCTTGACAAAGCCCTGGCTGGGATGATTTAATTGGGGATTGGTCCTGCTTTGAGCAGGGGGTTGGACTAGATGACCTCCTGAGGTCCCTTCCAACCCTGATATTCTATGATTCTATGGTGGATTTAGCGGCCACAGCATCAGGAGGTGGATTATCTTCTGTTGGGCCCCTGCCCGGGAAGGAAATCGATTGCTCTGCACCAACAGGGGGTGCCCCTGGCGGCTTGTGTCCCGGCTGCGTGGTGCCGGCTGTCACCTGAGCAGACTCGGTGGTCGTCAGCGGGGTGCCATCAGTGGCCGGGTCGGTGGAGGAGTCCAGGGGCTCCTCAGAGGTGGGAGCAGAAGCAGCAGTTAGGGGGAGGGAGCATGGGGAAAAGAGGGGTGGAGTGAGGTTGCCCAAATCGAGGTTTGCTGGTAAAAGGTCGTCCTCCCCCTGGGCGACTGGGGTCAGATCTAGGGCTTTGATCTCCTCAAACATGGAGGAGAGGACACTTTCCGTTGCCCTGGGGTTCTCCCCGCTGGCACCTGCCAAGATGGTTGCCTCGGGGTTCACGGAGACTTCGGGTAGTGTCAGGACAGAAGGGGCTTCCTCGAGGGTCTCAGAGGGGAGGGTCTCCCGTGGAGGGGAGACACTACCTTCCGGTGCTACCACATCTTTCCCGGCTGACACCGGTGGATGGGACGCACTCGTGGGCAAAGCGGAAGGTTCGGCATCGGTGCCCCACTTCGTGGTCTTCCGGTGGGCCTCTGCCTCGGGTAGATGAGGCGGAGCATGAGCCTTCCGGTTGCCTGGCTTCCCCTGGACTAGGGCCCAGCCCTCCATGGCATCATCTGGGGGCTGGTTATCAGGGGTCGTATCAGGAGGTAAAGGCGATGGCTCAGGGACTTGGGGGAGGGACGGTGGGGTGGCATAAGGGAGGGAGGATTCTCCCTGGGGCAGGCTTTCTCCCATGCCTGATGGTATCTCTGCCACACCCTCCTCCATAGGCCCCGCCAGATTGTCAGCAGCAAGGGTGCGGCTCTCCCGCTCGTCTGGGCATTGTAGAGGAGGTGCCCCTTGGGCCTGAGTGGGAGAAGTGGTGGTCCAAAGAGGAGGGGGGGCAGGTTTGGGTATCGGGCGGCCAGGGGTGTCAGCAATGACGGGGCCGATGTTCTGCCGAGTCTCGGGGATCCCAGGTGCCCCTCCTTGCCGGGCTAAGGGGCAGTCCCTCCAGACATGCCCTGATGCCTGGTAGAGGTAGCACCAGGCTTCCCCCGTGGAAATACACCCGGTAACAGGCCCCCCGGTGGGGGACTAGGAAGGACCCCTCGAGTGCCTCTCCGTCACGTGCCGCTGATGGCAGTAGAAGCTGCACTTGCTGGCGGAAGGAAAAGATGTGACGGAGGGTGGGGTCCTTGCAGCCTAACGGGAGAGGGCTGATGACAGAAACAGGTTTCCCCAGGGTGGAAAGGGCGGGTAACAGGGCAGCATTGGGGAGAAAAGGAAGGACAGAGGTCAGGACCAGGCGGATGCCCAGGTCCTCTAGCGGCTCTAGGGCGACAAACACCCCCCCACCGCCAGGCCCCTCTCCACCACCTCCTGGGCGGCAGCCTCCGATGCTAAGAAGACGTCGACCTTCCCATACATTTTGGAGGCCACCACAATGGCTGAGGGCCCCACCACCCTCGCCAACGCCCACATGTAGGTCTCCACGTGGGGTGAGGTGGGCACCAGGAGGCATCAGACACCATGCTTCCTTGTCATGGTGGGGAAGGGGCCCCGGCCGCTGTTGATGGTGGCGGAGGCGGTGGGTGGGAGAGATGATGAGGCGGCAGGTGGGGGGGCTGCCGCCGCCCAGGCATACGTCCTGGGGGGTGAGGGAGGGACACCCGCAGAGCTGGTGAAGCAGGCAGCGGGGAGGGACACTGTGGTCAGTGGCGGGGCCGCAGCAGTGGGGGTGGCCCCTACCATGGAGGGCCTGGTGGTTTTAGTGGGGCCCTTCCCCTTCTTCTTGCCCTGGCCTTTCCCACCGGCTGGGAGGGCTCCCCTAGAGTCTGGGGAGGCGGTGGGCATGGCAGCGGCGGAGGTCATCCCGGTGCCCTCCATTGCTGATGCCCCAGTGGGGGCGGTGGGAGGTGGTTAACAGGAGTTGGGGTCAGGTGAAAAGGGACAGGCTGAGGGATGGGCAGTTCGGGGGAGGGGGGGGGCACATGAACCACCGTACGCTTGTCCAGAGAGTCCTGTTTGGTTGGCTGGTGCTTCTGGCCCACACGGTGAAATCAGGGTGAGCAGCTAAGTCCAGAGGCAGATGTTAAACAGCCAGCAATTACAATGGAGGGGGCAGTGATGAGAATTGTGGTGTGGGGGTTGGGAGGACACAGATGGATCGGGGGGCAGCTCCGTGCCACACCCCCTGTGTCCCTTCAGACACAGTCACGACACAGTCAAGGCCTCCCCCCACATGAGAGCACAGTTCGAAAGTTACTGAGTCTTGGGCCCCCTCCACGGCGATTTGTAGATTCCCTGTGCGGTGTTCCTCCGGTAGACGGCTGTTTCTCTGTCTGTTCCGGGCTTTCTTTTTTGCATTCCAGGTATGCTGGAGCGGATGATAAGAAATTCTCTCAGCCAGAGATGAGTCCACAGACAAACAGCAAGCAGCTGGGTCTGGGGGCTGGGTCCTTCCACTCCCCCCTTCTGGGGAAGCGGGCCGGCAGGCCCCCCTCTCTCGGGGCAGGGGGGGTTTGGTTTCAGCTGGAGCGGCAGCAGTGTCCGAGGGCGGGGGGGGGGGGGGGGGCTAAAAGCCGGCCGGCGGCCGGCCAGCACTCTAGCAACAGCGGAGAAAGAAAAAAAAACAACAAAAAGCAAAGAAAGGGGGGAGAGCGACTGGCCCGGTAGGGGGGGAAGCCAAAAGCAGGTGCAAAAAGCAAAGAAAGCCCAGGCCAGAGGGCAGCAGCAGGAGAGCAGGCTAAGTAGGTCCCTTTTCCCTGGATAAGGTAACAGGGCAGGTTCCAGAACAATCAGGAACCTTCTGGAGACAATCAAGACTGGCTGATTAGAACACCTGCAGCCAATCAAGAAGCTGCTAGAATCAATTAAGGAAGGCTAACCAGGGCACCTGGGTTTTAAAAAGGAGCTCTCTTCAGTTTGTGGTGTGCGTGTGAGGAGCTGGGAGCAAGAGGCACTAGGAGCTGAGAGTGAGAACGTGGACTGTTGGAAGACTGAGGTGTACAAGCATTATCAGACACCAGGAGGAAGGTCCTGTGGTGAGGATAAAGAAGGTGTTGGGAGGAGGCCATGGGGAAGTAGCCCAGGGAGTTGTAGCTGTCGCACAGCTGTTCCAGGAGGCAGTCTAGACAGCTGCATTCCAGAGGGCCCTGGGCTGGAACCCAGAGTAGAGGGTGGGCCCGGGTTCCCCCCAAATCCTCCCAACTCCTGGTCAGACACAGGAGGAGCCGACCTGGACTGTGGGTTCAGAAAAATGGCCAAGCTGAGGGCTGCCGTGAAACTCCAAGGTGAGCAAATCTACCAATAAGCACAAGACCCACCAAGGTAGCCCAGGAACTTTGGCACACTACCCATTGAGCCTGACGATCTGGGCAGCTTTCTATCCACCTTATCGTCCATTAATCCAAACTATACTTCTTGAACTTGCTGGCAAGAATACTGTGGGAGACTGTATCAAAAGCTTTGCTAAAGTCAAGGTATATCATGTCCACTGCTTTCCCCATATCCACAGAGCCAGTTATCTCATCACAGAAGGCAATCAGTTTGGTCAGGTGTAACTTGCCCTCAGTGAATCCATGCTGACTGTTCCTGATCACCTTCCTCTCTTCCAAGTGGTTCAAAATGGCTTCCTTGAAGACTTGCTCCATGATATTTTATGATGCTGCAGAGCTTCACTGTTTGTCAAATGTCATCACTACATTGTGTTACATCATGGCATGGAGCTGAAATGTCATTGTAATATCTCAGAACACCATCCTTCTGTAACAAACAACATCTCAATATGTAGTGATATCATGTAAATGTAACATCACTAAACCTCTGTACTGTGTTCAGAATCACAAGTTGAGGACGTTTTGCTGAATTGTCACCAAGTTTCTTAAAATGTCCTCACACCATTATTTAATTGCATTGGAATGCATTAATGTTGCATCGTATAGCAACATAACATCATTCAACATGTTTGAGTTGTGCCAAATGTCACTACATTGCATCATCACAAGACGGGGTGAGGCTGATATGGCTGTGGAAAAGGCTTATGCAATCCAAAAAATGCACATTAGCCCAGGTATTTTCAGTAGCGATAGGGAAGTATTACCATTGTACAAAGCACAAGTGAGACTTATTCTGGAATATTGTGTGCAATTCTGGAATCCCATATTTAAGAAATATGAATTCAGACCAGAACAGGTGCAGAGAAGGACTACTAGGATAATCAGAAGAATGGAAAACCTGCCTTATGAAAGAATATTAAAAGAGCTTGGCCTTGTTTAGCCTAACAATAGGAACGCTGAGGGGATATATGATTGCTCTCTATAAATACATCAGATGGAGAAACACAAGGAAAAGAGAGGAGTTATTTAAATTAAGGGCCAATGCTGGCACAATAACAAATGGATATAAACTGACTATCAACCAGTTTAGGCTTGAAATTAGACAAAGGTTTCTAACCATCAGAGGAGCAAAGTTCTGGAATCGTCTTCCAAGGGGAATAGTGTGGGCAAAACCCTCATTTGTTTCAAGACTTAGCTTGGTAAGTTTATGGAGGGAATGGTCTGATGAAGTTGCCTACAATGGCATATGGCCCATCTGCATCTGCTATTAGCTATTATCTCCAATGGCTGGAGATGGGACACTAAATGGGGAGGGCTCTGAGTTACTACAGAGAATTCTTTCCCAGGTGTCTGGCAGGTGGGTCTCGCCCACATGTTCAAGGTCTAACTGATTGCCATATTTGGGATCATGAAGGAATTTTCCCCTGGGTCAGACTGTCAGAGACTCTGGGTTTTTTTGCCTTCCTCTGCAGCATGGGGCATGGGTCACTTGCTGGTGTGAACTACAGTACGTGGTGGATTCTCTGTAATTTGAAATCTTTAAATCAAGATTTGAGGACTTCAGTAACTCAGCCAGAGGTTAATTGCCTATTTCAGGAGGTGAGGTTCTGTAGTCTGTAATGTGCATGTCAGATTAGTTGATCATGATGGTCCCTTTGGCCTTAAAGACTAGGAATCTGTAATTGCATTGTGACAAACTAGCATCACATTTTAAAAAATGCCATATCCTAATGCAACACGAAGGCATTGCACAGATGTGTCATCATATGGCATCAGAACTTCACAACACAAAATGAAAACATTCCCTCAAAACAGCATCACACTTTCTTAAAAAACATAACACAGTGCAGTAAAATGGTGGCATTGCTTCAAATCATAGTCACGCCTTTACACAACACAATGCTTTTTGCACTGAAATAGCATGTTATATTATATTATAACATAATTGCGATATGAAGTGCCATTATGACATGAAAATCATCATCAAGACTCAAAGTAGCATTGCCATGTGATAAAGTTTAGTGGCCCAAAAGGATTATAGAGACCTGTGAACCTTCTGCTCTCAGTCATGGGGGTTTGCTCCATTAAAATCAGGATAATTCCAGAAAATCCAAGAATACCAGAAGATTGTCGTGCTTGTGAGTGACAAAATTGTGACACTGTAGTTGGCACATAATGAAAGAAGGCAATGACAGATGTCCCAACATCTTTAGCATTTTTTACAGAGCTTTGGAAGGTATTTCAGGACCTAACAGGTTGGAATTTACAGAATGTTGAGTCTCATTGGCTCAATGTACATATGGCAATCATAGAGGAGAAAAAAAGGACAGGCGGTGCTCTCTCTCCCCTCCATCAATAAGTAGTCTCTTTGCCAAACTCTGACATGATGTTATTTCCCCTCACTTTCTCTTTGATAGTGTGTTCTCCATCCTGTTACAGAGATTGGGCTGCCCCACACATCAGTTTCTTATAGTGCTGAGCATGGAGATTAAAGAGTGGCCCATTACAGTTTGAACAGTTGAATGGGATTCAGTGGGCACCTAGACTGTAAAGCAGGGTAACATTACTCAAAAAATGTTGGGCATGTATTACACAAAGCATTTGACACAAGAAAAAACTTGAATTTCTTAAAATTCAAGGCGGCTTGAATAAATTATCTGTGCACTTTCCGCATCTGATTGTTCAGATGTTCCAGAATAATAGGGTAAATAATAATCATCTAAGTGCATAAAGTAATTCCACATACGTATATACCAATATGTCACACATATGCCTATATATGTGATTATGTCAGTATATTTTAAATTTACTTCCTTCTCTTTAGATCAAAGTTTACCTTCATTCAGCACAAATTTTGCATTAACTCATATTTACAGTTGTAAATTATTTACATCAGTAATACAGAATCATGAATTTGAGGTTACATGTCTTATGTATGAAAGAGAAAAAAATTCACATTATGTGAAATACTAGTCATTTTCTGGCATCCTTTGTTTGGAGTCTGACCAATGTGTGCCACATTGAACCTTGCCAAGTATATTAGATTATCTACAGGTTTCAGAGTAACAGCCGTGTTAGTCTGTATTCGCAAAAAGAAAAGGAGTACTTGTGGCACCTTAGAGACTAACCAATTTATTTGAGCATGTTTTTAGATTATCTACAGTCCTGAAGACTTAAAACTACATTTGTCATGCACAGAATTTCCTTTCTTGTAGGAGGTATACCACTGAATGACACTGGGTTGATTAAAAAAATACATTTCTTTCCTGTAGCATCGGCAACATTTTAAGACACCAGGACTCCTCACAGATTCTGTGCACTGGGGCTAACCACAAATTCAAAGCGCCAACTGCCTCTAACTATATGAAATGTGCAGGTATCCAAGATAACTGTTTTCTCCAAATTGTATTATGGAGGATGGAGGGATTTAGGAGAATAAAAATCCTGAATGGTTATGCCCCTTAAGCTCACTGCAGAAAGTGCTCTGAGCCCACATGGGAGAGCAGGCCAGCTGAGTTTCTGGGGTATAGCAAGTCTCATGTTCACCATAGACATACCAGGGCAAAAACATTGACTTTTATTGTAACAATCTGTTTATCTTTGTGTCCTGTGTTTTGATATTGGCCCCACACACAAAGGGATCATTTCACCCAGTCATGTCCTTTGATATCAGGGAATACAGCCAGAGTTTTTCAACGATTCCAGCTTCTTGCTTTTCACCCTTACGACCCTATTGCTCTGAACATTTGTAGCCAGGGAGCGTTAAGAGTCTTGTTCCATCTCTGCAAGTAGAATTGGGGCCAGGCCAAACAGGGGCCTGAAAGGCAGAAAGACTCCTACTTGCCAGGTTCTATGAAAGAGTGCTTAGGGTGCCCATGATTTTGCTTTGCCCAAAAATGCTTGGGATCAGAGGAAGGGTGAACATCAGTATCCATTGTCCACACTAAAAAAAGAACAGGAGGACTTGAGGCACCTTAGAGACTAACAAATTTATTTGAGCATCAGCTTTCCTGATCTACAGCTCACTCCATCCGGTGCATGCAGTGGACTCTAAGGTGCCACAAGTCCTCCTTTTCTTTTCGCGGATACAGACTCACACGGCTGCTACTCTGAAACCTGCCCAAACGCTCATTCTGAAGCCTTCTGCCCCTGTGAGCCTTTTACTCCTGTATTTGGAGCCTGACTTTTCTTTTCTCCTTTCATTCGTCCCCCGTTTCCCCATTTCTTTAACCTACAGACTCCGAAGGAAAATTCGCCTTTCGGCTGACAGCCGTACCTGGGCCGCCTGTGACCGCACGGACACCCGCTTGGCGAGCGGACCCTCTCTTCTTCACTCAGTGGACAGAGTTTCCTTCCCCTCAGAATCAAACCAGCGGCCGGAGCGCCGCTCTCCGAGCGCACAGGTACCCCCCTCTGCTGCCCCAGCCCGGCCGCAGAAAGCCGGGCCGGGCCGTGCCGAGGCTCGCGGCCCGCGGGCCCCTGGACACGCTCCCCAAGGGCTGGAAGCCGCTTTTGGCTACGTGGACGAACCGAGCAGGCGGCCTGGACGGGGGACGGGGAACGGGGCCTTCCCCCAGCTCCCGCGCCCGGACACAGAGCCCGCGCCGAGAAACGGGGCCCGTGGGAGCCCAGGTGATTCCGCGCCCTGCCCAGCTCCGCCTCTCCTCGCGCCAGGCCCGCTCTTCCCCCTCCCGCCGCCGGCTTCGGCCGCCCCGCGCCCGCCCGCCGCGAGCGCCCGCCCCGGGGGTACGATTGACGGACTAGCTGTTGCTCCAATGGGGCGCCGGCCACGTGTGCAAAGTAACCAATGGGGCTCGGTGGGCGGAGCGGGGGCGTGTGCAGGCGGCGCAGCGAGCGGCTTGTCTTGCGCGCTGCGGAGCTGTTCGCCTCCCGCTGCCCAGGCCCTGCCGGAGCCGCCGCCAGGTGAGGCCAGGCTGGGCGAGGCGTGCGTGGGGGCTGGGGCCAGGGGCCAGGTCGGACTTGCCTCCTGGCGGTGGAAGGAGCGGGCCAGGCTGGGCTCGAGAGCGAGGCTGTGGCCTGGCCCTGCGGGGGAGACCTGGGGCCTGTGGGGGGAGGGGCGGGCCGGAGCCTGTGGGGGGAGGGGCGGGCCGGGGCCTGGGGTGGGGGAGACCCTGGCCTGCGGCGGCACATCATGAGCGGGAAGTGGAGCCGGTTGCAGTGGTATTGGGTGTGCAGGATGCAGGCCATGGGCAGCGGGTGTGGGCTTGTCTACATCGTGTTCTTTTCTTTTTTAAATTCTCATTATTGGCAAGATTAGAGCAGCTCCTCTGGCTGGTGGGAGTACGAGTGTGGACAGGGATCCCATGTGCACTAACATCAGCACTGTAAGTTAGACCTGCTCTGGGTAAGGTTACCCACATCCTGTTAAATTCCAGAGACTTTGGGAGACCTTGGCTATACTAGGCCCCCCGCCCCCCCCCCGGTGTTACCGTCAGTGAGGTTGCTCTGGTGAGAGATCTTTCGAGTAAAGCCAAGTGTACTGAAAACCTGTATGTGTAGTGAGCTGGGTGATGGGAAGAATGTGTGTGGAGAGAGTGTGTACCTGGAGCTGCCCCATGGTGAGAGGGAGTGTTGTGTCTCCTTCTGATGCAGGGTGATGGATGATGAAGTGTATGTGGGGAGTGTGTGTTTTGTGCCCTGTTAGAAGCAGATGGGGGAATATTTTGGGTCATGGGGCCTTGGATATGTTGATATTGTGGAGAATAAGGGGTAAGGGGCTGGGTCATATAGAGTGTTCTCTTATGATTCATTTTTGCTGCCTTTGACATGGTTGATGACTTAATCCACCTGATTTTTGTGATATTTTTTTTTCTTTTTCTTCCCTATCTTGCCCTTGGATGCTGTATTGAATATTTGGAGTGCCATACAATTGGTTAGAGTTGCTGACAACTCAGGTTCCTCTGAACAGTTTTTCATACTCCCCTCTTTCTGTCTGCCATTGTCCTTCAGTTCTCTGTTTTCGCTTCTTCTGTATACTTTCCTCTTTTTTACTTCATCACCACTTATACATTCATTATCACCCCGTAGCCCTATATACTCATGAAACTTCCACACCCCCTATTCACTCTAGCATACTTAGCTGATGCTGACATCTTGGGTGTCCAGCCACTATCTCAACTTCTTGCTGGCCCATGCACCCTGCATTCCAGTAATGAAGATGTGTACTGATAGTCTACTCAAAACTAGTTACTGGTAAGTAGACTTTCTCATCTTTTCTCCTAATTTCTCTTTTCTGTCTCCATTGATAACTCCACTCTTTCTTGTGATTCAGCCTGTAATCTTGCTATGATGTTTTATTCTACTCTGCCCCATGTTATCTTTCTTGCTAACACCTGTTGCTTCTTTCTTTAAAATTTGTCCTGTATTGACTGCTAAAACCCTTGTCCGTATCCTGGTCACTTCTTGCCTTTATTGCTATAATCTCTTGTCTGGCCTCTCTTTCTTTTGTTTCTTCTCCTTCCAGTCTGTTTGAAATGCTGCTGCCAAAGTCATCTTCCTTTCCTGTGACTTAATGTTACTGTGATCCTTCCTTCGCTTCCTGTGTCTGAATACATAAAAGGAGCATATTCTTCATAGAAGGCCCTACATTGCCTTTAACCCCTACCATCTCTGTCTTCTTTTTATTCACTCTCTGTTTCCTCATCCTTTTGCCTTCTTCAAACCTGTATCTCCTTTCCCCAATCCTAGTTTTGTGCCTTCTGTCACTTTTATCTTCTATAGCTGGAACATCTTGTCTTCATCTGCCAGAAGCTCACCCTCTTTCCTTTAAAACTCACCTTTCTAAGCAGACCCAGGAACCTTCACCCTCTGTTTCCCGAAGTGATTTTCCGCCCCTTGTCTTTGATTCCTATGTTGATTGTAAGAACTTCAGGGCGGAGATGTATTATGGAAACTTGTTAGTGGTATCATGGTTAAGGTTGTATCGGATATCTGATTTTCATGGGCCCTTACTATCTGAAGCCCTGAAAGTTTATGGAAATAGCTATTCTGGAATAATTACTCCATAATAGTTACATTGGCACAAGCCTTGTGTGAGCAGTCTTATTTTGGAATAAGTATCCACACAGGGGCTTACACTGAAACAACCATTTCAGAATAGCTATTCTGGTAAACTTCTAAGTGTAAACAAGCCCTAAAAATGACGTTGGCACCTAGAAACCCCAGACTGCTGATCCCATATGTTCACATACATACTGGTTCTTGTATCATTCAATGTTGGTGATATATAACTGTTTTTAAACTTACTTACTAACTATGCTGACCCCTTCTGGTTTCTAACAAGAGAGGAAAAGTTAAAACTCCTCCCGCTCTTTGTAGGAGACAGTCAGGGAGCCCTACTCCCCAGGCAGTCCCTGTAGTTGATCATCCTCAGGATGTTTGATGCACTGGCATTACCAGTTTATCATCCCTCACTTCCATCAATACCTCTGCTTTCCTTTATTTACTCTCAGCTTCCCCTGCATAATTAAGTTTGATGAACCATCTATGATTTATCAGTCTGACAGTAGTGGCTACTGATCCAAAGATAGGTTGCCGTCTGAGTCTGAACTCGGAGGAGTGCAGCTGGGAAAGACACTGCTCACTACCCCTCATCCCTGCTTCCTTTTCTTCCTCGCTGCGAGCACCACATGGGTAGAGGGACTGGATTTTCAGGTTTCTTCAACTGAAATTTGTGCTGAGGAGGGAGCATGTCCAGGGAGCAATTTTGGAATCTGGCAGGCAGAGATAGTCCCCGATCTATCCTACGCTGACACGGGGTGGAGCTGGAGGCAAGAAAGGTGCTGATTAGGGATGCGGGGGGAAGTAGTAGTGGAGGATATAGGATGGATCGGGATATGCCTTTCTCCCCAATGAACCCTTTATTTTAATGTCCCATACTGAGAGTGGGAGTCTTGCCTGGCAACAGTTGTCTACAGCTCCTGTAGGAGACATCTGTGCTTGAAGGTTTCTCTTATGTCAAGCATCACCATCTTTGACACAGTGGCAGAGCTGTGCTATAGAAGGCACTGAAGGGGAGATATGAACCCAGTTCTACAACCTGCTTCTTTCTGCTGACTATGCTACTCTTTGGGGGGAAGCCTTGGAGATGGCAGCAGTGCTAATTAGTGCTAAACTTCTGCAGAATTCCAAGTTGGCCTCTTAATCCTAGAAATCACTTAGAGGACTTATTAGGTGGGGGGCAGGAGAGGGATGTTTCTGACCCTCCACATCATATTTTTTCAGCATTGGGAAGGTCAGGATGGCGACTGTGGCCTCTTCCATCCTGCTGTCTTGTCTTCTGGACCCTATCATCAGCCTTCCTACCGTGAAGTCTGGTTTTATGAACTGGATGTAATTTCTCAAATTAAATGTATACCCCAAATTAAAAAAAAACATATTAAGAGGAGCAAAAAACTGTCACCGTGGCTAAACAACAAAGTAAAAGAAGCGGTTAAAGGCAAAAAGACATCCTTTAAAAATTGGAAGTCAAATCCTACTGAGGAAAATAGAAAGGAACATAAATTCTAGCAAGTTAAGTATAAAAGTATAATTGGGCAGGCCAAAAAAGAATTTGAAGAGCAGCTAGCAAAAGACACAAAAATTAACAGTAATTTTTGTTTTAAGTACATCAGAAGTGGGGCCACTGGATGATCGAGGAAGGTAAGACCATTGTGGAGAAACTAAATACATCATTTGTATTGGTCTTCACTGCAGAGGATGTGAGAGAGTTTCTCACACCGTAGCCATTCTTTTTAGGTAACATATCTGAGGAACTGTCCCAAATGGATGTGTCAGTAGAGATATTGGAACAAATTGATAAACAGTAATAAGTCACTAGGACAAGATGGTAGTCACCCAAGGGTTCTGAAGAAACTAAAATATGAAATTGCAAAACTGCTAACCGTGGTATGTAATCGGTCACTTCAGTCAGCTTCTGTAGCAGATGACTGGAGGATAGTTAATGTGATACCAATTTTTAAAAAAGACTCCAGAAGTGATCCTGGCAATTACAGGCTGATAAGCCTAACTTCAGTACCAGGCAGATTGGTTGAAACTATAGTAAAAAACAGAATTACTAGACACCCAGATGAACACAACATGTTGGGGAAGAGTCAACGTGGTTTTTGTAAAGGGAAATCATGCCTCACCAATCTATTCAAATTATTTGAAGGGGTCAACAAACATGTGGACAAGGGTGATCCAGTGGATATAGTGTACTTGGACTTTCAGAAAGCCTTTGACAAGGTCCTTCACCAAAGGCTCTTAAGCACAGTAAGCAGTCATAGGATAGGAGGGATCTGCTCATGAATCAGTAACTGATTAAAAGACAGAAAGCAAAGGATAGAAATAAATGGTCAGTTTTCAGAATGGGGAGAGGTAAATAGTGGTGTCCCCAGGGATCTGTATTGGGACCAGTACTGTTCAGTGTATCCATAAACAATATGGAAAAAGGGGCGAACAATGCGGTGGCAAAATTTGCAGATAATACAAAACTACTCAAGGTAGTTAAGTCCAAAGCTGACTGCGAAGAGTTACAAAAAGATCTCACAAAACTGGGTGACTGGGGAACAAAATGGCAGATGAAATTCAGTATTGATAAATGCAAGTAATACATGTAGGAAAACATAATCCTGTGTGTGTGTGTATATGTGTGTGTATATATAAAATGATGGGGTCTAAATTAGCTGTTATCACTCAAGAAAGATCCTGGAATCATCATAGGTAGTTCTGTGAAAACATCCGCTCAATGTGTAGTGGTAGTCAAAAAAGTTAACCATGTTATGAACCATTAGGAAAGGGATAGAAAATAAGACAGAAAAATCATAGTGCCACTATATAAATCCATGGTACACTCACCCCTTGAATACTCTGTGCAGTTCTGGTTACCCTGGCTCCAATAAATAAATATAGAACTGGAAAAGATACAGAGAAGGGCAGCAAAAATGATTAGGGGGAATGGAACAGCTTCCATATGAGGAGAGGTTAAAAAAACTGGGACTTTTCGTCTTGGAAAAGAGATGACTGAGGGGAAATATGCTAGAGGTCTATAAAAACATGAATGGTACAGAGAAAGTTTATAAGGAAGTCGTATTTACTCCTTCACATAACACAAGAACCAGGGCTCACCCAGTTAAATTAATAAGTAGCAGGTTTAAAACAAACCTAAGGAAGTACTATGTCACTCAGTGCACAGTCAATCTGTATAGGGGATGTTGTGAAGGATCTTGTAAGTTTAAAAAATAATTTGATAAGTTCCTGGATGGCTATTACCCAAGATGGTCAGAGATGCAATCCTATCCTCTAGGTTACCCTAGCCTATGACTGCTAGAATTTGGGAGTGGATGATGCGATGGATTACTCAATAGTTGCCCTATTCTGTTCATTCTTTCTGAAGCAAGTGGCATTGGCCACTGTCAGAAGACAAAAAGAAAACGAGTACTTGTGGCACCTTAGAGACTAACAAATTTATTTGAGCATAAGCTTTCGTGAGCTAACACGGCTGCTACTCTGAAACCTGTCAGAATACAGGACACTGGGCTAGATTGATCATTGGTCTAACACAGTGGTTCTCAACCTTTCCAGACTACTATACCTCTTTCAGGAGTCTGATTTGTCATGCGTACCCCAACTACTTGCTTACAGAATCAGACATAAGAATGCAGAAGTGTCCCTGCATACTGTTACTGAAAAATTGCTTACTTTCTCATTTTTACCATATTTATAAAATCCATTGGAGTATTAATATTGTACTTCCATTTCAGTGTGATTCTTGAGCCGAATCTGAAGCCTGAGCTCCAAGTGGCAGGGCTGAAACATGTAACTTTGCTTTGAAGGCCCCACTGTGGTGTGGGGCCTTGGGCATTTGCCCTGCTTGCCATCCCCTAATGCCAGCTCTGCATCTGCAATCCTCCTAAACCTGTCCTGTGACCTCCCCACCTTTCCTGGGGGCTGCAACCTTCCAGTTGAGAAACTCTGATCTAGATGAGTTGAGTACCTCCAGGGATACACGTACCCTTGGTTGAGAACCACTGGTCTGATGTATATGGCCATTCTTATGTCACACCCAGGCCCACAGATGGCAAAATAAGGAAGCTTTCCAGGAGAGGAGTCTGGTTTGCCAAATTACAGCTTCTTTGTCAGTCTGGAATCATAGAAATGTAGTTCTGGAATGAACCTTGAGAAATCAGCTAGTTCAGCTCCCCTGCACTGAGGCAGGACCAAATATACCTGGATCATTCCTGATACGTGTTTGACTAACCTGCTTTTAAACACTCCAAAGTTGGGGATTCCATGATCTCCCGTGGAAGCCTATTCTAATATTTAACTATCCTTATAGTTAGAAAGCTTTTCCTAGTATCTAGCTTAAATGTCTCTCTGTAGATCAAGCCCAATACTTCTGATCATACCTTCAGTGGATTTGGAAAACAATTGATCACTGTCCTCTTTATAACTGCCTTTAACATATTTGAAAACTCAGGTTACCACTTTTTCTAGACTAAACGTGACTTCAGAGGTCAGCTATTCTACACCTTTTATCATTTTAATTGTTCTCCTCTGGACCGTCTCCAATTTATCCACATCTTTCCTAATGTGTGGTACCCAAAACTGGACACAGTACTCCCATTTGACATCTCACCAGTGCTGAGTAAGTGGGACAGTTGCCTCCCGTGTTTTACAACACTCTTGTTAGTACACTCCAGAATAATACTCACCTTCTTTGCAGCTTGTTGACTCATATGCAGTGATCCACTACAACCCCCAGATCCTTTTCAGAAGTACTTCTACCTAGGCAGTTATTTCCCATTTTATAGTTGTGAATTTAATTTTTTTTTCTTCCTAAGTGTAGTACTTGTTTGTCCTGAATTTTGTCTTGTTGATTTCAGACCAGTTCTCCATTTGTCAAGGTTGTTTTGAATTCTAATTCTGTCCTCCAAAGTTCTAGCAACCGATTCCAGCTTGGTGTCACCCACAGATTATATATAGGAATACTCTCCTCTCTGTTATGCAAGTAATTAATGAAAATACTGAATAATACTGGACCCATGACAGACTCCTGCGTCACCCCACTAGATGTGCCATCCCAGTCTGTCAGCACATCATTGGTAACTGCTCTTTGGGTATGATCCTTCAACCAGTTTTGCATCCACCTTGTAGAGCTTCTTCTAGACCATGTTTCCCTAGTTTCATTAGGAGTATGTCCCATGGGACTGTCAGAATCCTTTCTAAAATCCAAATATATCATGTCTACATCTTTTCTTTTCTTCCCGGAATTCCCGTCCCCCACCAACAACCAAGGCAGTAATACTATCAGAAAAAGAAATTAGGTTGGTTTGGCTTGTTGTATTCTTGACAAAATCAATGTTGGCTTTTACTTACAACCCTGTTATCTCTAGGTGCTTACAGACTGATTGCTTAATATTTTGTCCCAGTATCTTTTCAGGTATCAAAGCTAGGCTGACTGGTCTATCATTCCCCAGGTCCTCTTCCTTCACCCCCTCTTTTTAAAGATAAGTACTACATTTACTCTTCTCCAGTCCTCTGGGACCTCCCTGTCCTCTGTGAGTTCTTAAAGATAATTAGTAATGATTCCAAGGTTGTTTCAGCTACTTTCTTAAGTACCCTAGGGTCCATTTCATCCAACCCTGCTGACCTGAATACGTCTAACTTACCTAAATATTCTTTAATCTGTTCTTTCACTGTTTTGGCTTGTGTTCCTTCCTTCCCCCTTGTTAATATTAATTTTGTTAAGTATCTGGTCACAGTTTGCTTTTTTAGTGAAGACTGAAGCAAAATAGTTATTAAGCACCTCAGCCTTCTGTGGGACGTCTTCTATTATTAGCTCTCCTTTCCTGTTCAGTAGAGAACCTACACTTTCCTTCCTTTCTCTTGTTCCTAATGTATTTAAAAAAACCTCTTCTTAGTTCTTACTGCCTTTTATGTCCTTTGCTAGGTGTAACTTCTTTTGTGCCTTAATCTTTCTTATTTTGTCCCTACATGCTTGTATTATTCTATTTATAGAATCATAGGGCTGGAAGGGACCTCGAGAGGCCATCTAGTCCAGTGCTCTGCATTCATGGCAGGGCTAAATATTGTCTAGACCATCCCTGACAGGTGTTTGTCTAACTTGCTCTTAAAAATCTCCTGTGATGGAGATTCCACGACTTTTCTAGGCAATTTATTCCAGTGCCTAACTGTCCTGACAGGAAGTTTTTCAGAATGTCCAACCTAAACTGCCCTTGCTGCAATTTAAGTCCATTGATTCTTGTCCTGTTCTCAAAAGTTTAATGAGAACAATTTTTCTCCCTTCTTCTTGTAACAACCTTTTATGTACTTGAAAACTGTTTTCACATCCTCTCTGTCTTCTCTTTTCCAGACTAAACAAACCCAATTTTTTCAATCTTCTGTCATGGGTCATGTTTTCTAGACCTTTAATCATTTTGGTTGCTCTTCTCTGGACTTTCTCCAATTTGTCCACATCTTTCCTGAAATGTGGCATCCAGACCCGGACACACTACTCCAGTTGAGGCCTAATCAGCGCGGAGTAGAGCGGAAGAATTACTTCTTGTGTCTTGCTTACAATACTGCTGCTAATACATCCCTGAATGATGTTTTGCTTTTTTTGCAACAGTGTTACACTGTTGACTCAAATTTAGCTTGTGGTCCATTATGACCCCCAGATCCCTTTCCGCAGTACTCCTTCCCTGGCAGTCATTTTCCATTTTGTGTGTGTGCCAACTGGTTGTGCCTTCCTAAGTGGAGTACTTTGCGTTTGTCCTTATTGAATTTCTCCCTCTTTACTTCAGACAGTTTCTCTAGTTTGTCCAGATCATTTTGAATTTTAATCCTATCCTTCAAAGCACTTGCAACCTCTCCCAGCTTGGTATCATCCATAAACTTTAAGTGTACTCTATGCCATTGTCTAATTGCTTGATGAAGATATTGAACAGAACCGGACCCAGAACTGATCCCTGCTGGACCACACTCGATTTGCCCTTCCAGCTTCTCTTTGAACTCCTGATAACTACTCTCTGGGAACGGTTTTCCAACCCGTTATGCACCCACCTTATAGCAACTCCATCTCGGTCATATTTTCCTAGTTTGTTTATGAGAAGGTAACGTGAGACAGTATCTAAAGCCTTGCTAAAGTCAAGATATACCACATCTACTGCTCCCCCCCCCCCCCCTTCACGAGGCTTGTTACCCTGTCCAAGAAGGCTGTTAGGTTGGTTTGATGCGATTTATTCTTGACCAATCCATGTTGACAGTTACTTACCACATTAGCTTCTAGATGTCTGCAAATTGATTGCTTAATTATTTGTTTCATTATCTTTCTAGGCACTGGAGTTAAGATGACTGGTGTGTATTTCCCCAGGTAGTCCTTATTTCCCTTTTTATTGATTGACACTATATTTGCCTTTTACAGTCCTCTGGAATCTTGCCCGTCGTCTGTGACTTTTTTGCAGATAATCGTTAATGGCTCCAGATATCTCCTCAGTCAGCTCCTTGGGTATTCTACGATGTATTTCATCAGGCCCTGGTGACTTGAAGACTTTTTTTAACTTGTTCTTTCCCTATTTTAGTTTGTGATCCTACCTCATTTTCACTGGCATTCACTATGATAGATGTTCAGTCTTTTTGGTGAAAACCTTTTGGTGAAAACTGAAGCAAAATAGTCATTTAGCACTTCTGCCATTTCCATATTTTCTGTCCCCACCCCCCCCCGCCCATTCTCATTGAAAAATGGGCTTCCCTGTCCTTGATCTTCCTTTTGCTTTCGGTGTATTTGTAAAATGTTTTTTTTGTTACTCTTCTATGTTTCTAGCTAGTTTAATCTCATTTTGTGCCTTGGCCTTTCTAATTTTGTCCCTACGTACTTTTTTTATATATGTATTCATCCTTTGTAATTTGACCTAGTTTCCACTTTTTGTAAGACATTTTTTTTTTTCTTTTTGGAGTTTCAGATCATTGAAGAGCTTGTTTTTAAGCCAGGGTGGTCTCTTACCATAATTCCTGTCTTTCCAGTGCAGTGGGATAGTTTTCTCTTGTCCTATTAATAACGTCTCTTTAACAGCCTCTCCCCTAGTAGCTTTCTCCACCTTCTGAAATAAAAAATTGTCTCCAATTCATTCCAAGAACTTGTTGGATAATCTGTGCCCTTCTGTGTCACTTTCCCAACAGATGTCTGGGTAGTTGAAATCCTCCATCACCACCAAGTGCTGTGCTTTGGAGTTTTTTAAAAAAAGCCTTGTCCACCTCTTCTTCCTGGTTAGATGGTCTGTAGTACACCCTACCATGACATCACCCTTGGTTTTTACCCATTATCCTTACCCAGAGACTTTCAACAAGTCTGTCTCCTATTTCTATCAAGTGTATACATTTTTAATATACAAGGCTACACCTCCTCTCTTTTTCCCCTGCCTGTCCTTCCTGAGCAAGCTATACTATTCTATACAAATAATCCAGTCACACGTATTATCCCACCAAGTCTCTGCGGTGCCAATTTTTGTACTCATCCTTAGCATTTTTCTGCGTTTCCACTTTTTGCAGGATTCCTTTTTTTTAAAGTCATTAAAGAGCTCTTGAGGGTGCCATATTTGCCTCTTCCTTTCATTCCTTTGCATTGGTATAGTTTGCTGATGTGCCTTTAATATTGTCTGTTTGAGAAACTGCTGAGCTCTTTTTTTTTTTTTTTTTCCTTGAGATTTTCTTTCCATGGGAGGTTACTTACCAGTTCTCTCAGTTTGGTAAAGTCTGCTTTGTTGAAGTCCACTGTCTTTATTCTGATGCTCTCACTTTTTCTTTTCCTTAGAATGCCTGGTAAGGAAACTAATAGTGCCAGGAACCAGTGTGCAGAATGAGCATTATGTGGTACGAAAATAACGGAAGAGAAGAGCTCCTCTGTGGGGCAGTAATCCAGGAGAGAACCCTGCACCTACTTAGCATGGGAGAAGGGAGGGAAATGACTGCATAGTGTCTATAGGGGATGTGCACATTTCCTCTCCCCGATTGCTCTTCCCTTTTCTTGATAACCCGTCAGACATCCACACTTCATAAAACCTATGGAAATTATCACTCAAAAAAACCCCTTAAGCAATCTAAACTTATTAAATGTAACGCTTACTGATCCACCCTTCGTTAACAGCCATGGTTCATGTTTACCTGCTCTGACATTTCCTATCAATCACAAAGTACCGTGCATCTCTAAAATGTGCAGGTACACAATGTCCACACCAAGTTCTCTGTTAATAACACTTGCATGGAATGTACAAGCTTGATTCCAACCTCATATTTCCCTCATGTGCACATAACACGCAATAGAATAATTTAGTAAAGAGATGTCTACAAGCATATGTTATGTAGTTGGAGTTCAGGTTTTGAGGTCCAGGGCGTTTGTAGTGTTATATATTGTGTATACATGTTAGAGGTGCATGATACTGAGTTGTGAAGTGTGAATGAGGGTGGTATGTTAAAGAATGACCCCTTAATTGGATATTTCCTTGCTTTCTAATGGTTAGTGAGAGTCGATACAAAGACTAAAGATTCTTTGCTTGTAATCTTACATTATAAAAGGGCTTGAGAATTAATGATACTGTAGATGAGTTCTAATGTCTGATTTGCTGTCCACTTACCCATAGGTCTTGATCAGCATTGCTGACTTCCAGGTTTCTCTTCCCTATTGGATGTATTTTAGATTTATTTGCATTTTTCCAAGCCATGTTTGTTTTCTTCCTATGTTTCTAATCTTTATAGATTCTTTTTTGTTAATGTTAAATCCGGTGATCCTATATCCGTGATCTCACCTCCCCAACTCAGAGCTTTGCCACTTATTAGAATGTTTTGTTTCCATTTCTTCAGTCAGCATTCAATGTGTGATGATTTTCAGGCCAGTTGAATGAATGATGAGTAAGATTGTGAGATGCATTTTGTCAAATATGATAGTTAAAGTATATATGTCTGCTGCTTTCTCTTTGTTCACTGATCTGTAGTTTATGTGGACATTTGTGAAAAGGATGGGGAAGAGTTGAGTGTGTCTAGGCTCTGGAGGATAGGGGAAGAGAGAAGGAGAGGAATCCATGCTAGGGAGAGAATGAGAAGCATATGATATGTGTTTGGTGATGGGAGGGCCTGAAGAGGAGGACTTGCATGAGGGGGATTCAGGCCAGCGCACAGGGGAGAGAAATGGGATGAAGGAAAAATCACAACTGGTGGAGAATATGCACATTGCGTCCCAGGAAAATACTATCAGGGTTGGAGGCAGTGGAGATGGGATTGTTGTGATCATTAAATAAGTCTTCAATTTGGGTCTGGTGTTCTGTCTCTTTTTGGGTGATAGGCTGCAGAAGCAATTGTGGTTGTTTTACTTACCTTTTAAACTGTACTACAAACTTCTTTCAGTAGTTTTAAAAATAGCAGGGAGAACTTTTGTAGGCTTTGAATAATTTGTGAAAGGAAAGATGAGCTTTAGCTGAAGTCAATCAATCGGGCGTATCCAGGTACTTCCAACATACAAAGGTGGTAGGGTGGAATAAGATGAAGAATAAAATACAGAAAAATGAAATCTCAATGTATGTTGGAGAATGCATAGGGGACATAACTGCAACTTGGTAGAACAACTGTTATAGCTGCAATGTTAATTGGGAATTCATATGAAAAGTAAACTGTTAAAGGAACCACTAAAGTTAAAGTCAAGCACTGAATTGTTAGTAAATACCAGAATTATGGTTGTAACATTAATTCTGCCCCCTGAGTGTATGTTCTGATAAAATATTTAATTATGATTACCTTATTTTTTCCACAGAACCACCTCTGCCTCACTTAGACCTGTTTTTATATGTAAGGGGTTTGCTGTGAGTGCTTTCCCTGATTTGTCAGCATTCAAGTGCCTTAGTGTTTTAGACTTTCACAGTTACTCCAGTGTGAGGTTTTTATTTCTTTTAGCCATGCTTGATTGTAACGTTGTTCTTGGCACACTAGTGTTGGAGTCTAGGTACCTCACTGATTCAGTATCAGTCTCTCTCTGGTGATTGTTCATTGGTCTGGCACTTCCTGTCTTGCAGTAGTGTCTCTTTTTTGTTTTATTTCAGGTGTGGCCTCCAAGGAAGACTGCTCAGTAGGTTCAAAATTTGTGTGGTAGAACAGTGTCTAGTACAGATGGCCAAGTTGGTTGTGTTTACCTCTGTGATTTGCATGGGTGACATGTCAGCAAGTGTCACCATGGCACTGAAGAAACAGGAGGAGCTCTTTGCAGAGGACTGAAGCTCTCCTTTTGGCAGCCCAGGAAGACTCCTGAGGTCAGCCAGTGTACTTAAAAGGGTAAACCCTTGGAGCTGAAACTCGAGTTGGCCATGATAGCTCACCCATCAGAACTTGGCGCCACCTGTATCAATGTAGGAGTCCCTTCCCCCCACCAATATTCATCACTCAGATGGCTTTGTTATATGTCATATGTGATCCTGAGCTTCACTTTGCTGGATAAGATGAAGCTTCGCATAAGAGGTGAAGATGCAAAAAGTCAACAGCTCCCCAGCATGTTTCAGTTGAAACCCTGTATTCTAGGCAGCTCCTGTTTTGAGCTTTTTGGATTGCCCCTTCTGCATTTGGGGAACCATTCTGTGCTCCTCAATCTTGCCCAAACACTTCTGGGTGTTCTGTGAGCCTGCGATGAAGCCAGTACCAGTTTTAAGGCCCTCTGTTACCAGATGTCAGATCTGAGTGCAGTCAGAGTGCTTTTTGCACCAAAGCCAAAGAAAGGAAACTCTGGCCTTGATGCTGGCACAATTGCATTGAGGGCTCTAGGACAGCTAGTGTTAGTGCTTAGCAGAGCACTTGGAGTGCTACAAGGCCCTTCTGCCCTCAGTTGTCTAAACAAATCCAGCTGTTTGAGTGAAGGTAAATTAACTATTAGAGTGATGGGAGCTTCATTTTGAATAGTGATGAGCTAGAGGACTCTGCCTGTACAAGACTGTGACTCTTCAGGAAAGAACCCTACCTACTTCCAATTCTTACAGCAGTGTCTAAGACAGCCAGATTGTGATTTATAATCTCTCCAGGGTTCTGCAGTGTCTCAATCCCTCAAATGTGAGGTACCTTAATCTAGACTAGCTGGAGAGGGTGTGGTGAATCCTTTGACTACCTTCAAGATGAGGTAGCTGTACAAAGTCCATCCTCCATGAGAATGCCACTGGTTAAATCTCTGATTTCCCCCTCCTTCCTCCCTCCAAGCTCTTGGTGATGGAGGTGGCCATTACAATAATTTTTGTTCAACCTGTTGTGTCTCAGAATCCTAAATGGTGACACTGAGATATAATCAGAAGTGGTTTCAATCAGACCAGTAAACTTGTGTGCCACAGTCTACTAAATCTTCCTGGCCAGAGATCAGGTGGATCTTGGTAAGAAGGCCTCAACCCTCATTGAGCCTCTTTTCTCCAAGAAAAAAGAACAGCAGTACTTGTGGCACCTTAGAGACTAACAAATTTATTTGAGCATAATAGAGGAATACCAGGAGCTTATGAAGCTAGTTCATGAGGATGCAGACCCAGTCTGCTTTTGGTGCAGGTGATATAGTGGCAAGAGGTGCTGCCTCATGAGTGAATGTCTGCAGGCATCAAAGTGCTGCATGACTCAAACATTCTAGAAGTTGTGGCTATTGGGTTTGCTCTCACCATCCTAGCACCAAGCATTTGGCAAACATTCATATAAGGGGGAAAAAGAAAAGTCTTCCTTTGGAAATTGTTCATGTTGATGGCTGGTTTCAAAAGGAAGAAGCCCAGTATCCCCTGCACTGGGCACTCTGACTCAACAGCAGAAGCCAAAGGGTCCGAAGACAGAAAAATTTCTGCAGGCAGAAAATAACACAAGATTTTTCTAAAGGTTCTGAAGTATTTAGTCTGCCTTCTATCACTAGCAGCCTGGTGTACGACTTCCTGCGCTGCTTCCAAGGACTCCAGTATGACCGGCAGCTCCTTTTTCTCCATCCGAGAGGCCTTCCGCAAGACCTCTCGGGCTGCCGGTCTTCTACCAGGACCTCCTCCGGACCTGGAAACTGTTCAGTGACCAGGTCCATGGGGGCAGATCTCCTCAAGGAGCCCCTGGTACACAACCCTCAGCTCCGTGGGCAGGTGGCAGAGTCCCACTCTGCGCACCAGAGGCTGGTCCTGGCAGAAGTCACCAGAGTTGGAGATCTCCTGGGCTACGATCAGGGAGACTGGCTGGATCCCCTGACGCTCGCTCAACGCATGGGGCTCTCCTGGCCTCATACCCCCGGCACGTACTTCAGGAGGTAAGGGCCGCTTTGCCGCCTGCTGCTCAGGTTTACCTCAACAGGGTCCTGAGAGAGGGCATGCCCCACCCACCCTCCACCCCAGGCCCTCCAGACCTTTTCATCTGGCCCCTGACCCGTGGACCCAACCGGCGCCCCCCCCCCACCCCTTCACTGTGAGCTGGCTGCATGATCTGCAGCCAGTCCGCTTCCAGACCGCGCCAAGGAATCATCTGTACGCGCTAGTGCTCCATACCTTCATCTCCTCACCCCCCTCACAGACACACAGTGGCGGGACCTCTTGCCACCTCTAGAGGGTGAGGAGCCCCGGTGGGCCAGCCTTTACTCCACCTTGGTCCCGAGGCCTGCCAGGGATATCAGTTGGCAACTCCTTCACAGGGCCATGAGCATGGGTGTGTACTTGGCATGGTTCACCCCCATCCCGGACACCTGCCCCTTTTGCGGTGTGCGGTAAACCTGGCGCACACTTACTGGGAGTGAGCTAGGCTGCAGCCCCTATTTCGGCTCCTCTTAGACATCTTGTTAAGATTTTGGTTGCACTTTTCCCCTCACCTTTTTATTTATGCACTTGCTATCCGTGGCCCCACAAAGTCACGGGACCTCCTGGTCAGCCTTCTCCTGGCCCTGGCTAAAATGGCCATCTATAAAACCAGAGTGAGGAGGTTGGCCGATGGAGTTTCCTGTGACTGTGGGGTCTATTTCTGATCCTCCGTCCATTCGCGTATCCGGGCAGAGTTCCTCTGGGCAGCGTCCACTGACTCCCTTGATGCCTTTGAGGAGCAGTGGGCGCTATCCATGGTTCTCTGCTCTGTGTTCCCACCTGGTTCCCTTCGTTTGACCCTTTGACTGCACTCCTATCCCTGTTGTTTCATTAGTTGTTCCCCGGAATTACTTGGTTTCCAGGTCCTGTGGACTCCCCCCTTAGGCTGAGGGGTTGATCCTTTAGCAGTGGATCCCAATAGGATCACTAACAGCCTGCCAGAACACTGTGCCTGAGGCAGAGATCCCCCTTCTCCCCCTTCAAGTGAACTGGTCACCTCTGCTCAAGAATCCTGAGCACTGTTTGATAAGACTACAGTCTGTCCCTGTTCTAAAAATCTAATTTTGAAGGTTAACTCCCCTAAACATGAGTGCTCTTGAGCTCCTCAGTAACAGGAAAGATCCTGGAGGAAATTTAATCCTTCCTGGCAAACAGTAAATATGCCCCATCTTACTGGGAGAAACAGAATGTAGGTGTTTTGAATCAGAACCAGACACTGGGGTTCCTATGTCCATAAACAAGTGCAGCTGGAAGGAAATGAGGTTGGGGACATGTATTTCACAAGTGTGTGAATAGGCAAAGTCAGAGGACTCTAACGTAGAATTCTAGTAACTGGTCGGTAACTCCTTCATCATATCTTTTGTAGGTAGCTTGGTGAGATTTGGCTTTGGCAGAGTCTGGTCTCAGATCTAGGAAAGGGTTCTCAACCTTTCCTTTTTCTGAACACCCCTCCGCTCCGCCCCATGCTATAAAAACTCCATGAGCCACCTGTGCCACAATAACTGGTTTTCTGCATGTAAAAGCCAGGGCCGGCATTAAGGGGTAACAAGCAGGGCAATTACCTGGGACCCCATGCCACAGGGGCCCCTGTGAAGCTACATTGTTCAGGCTTTAGCTTCAGCCCCAGTTTTTTTTTAAAGGATAAAGTGGTATTGAAGACTTAGCTGAGTTTCTCTCTTTGTTAGAGTTCCTGTGGCCATTCTGGTGTCCTCTTGTACTTTGGTTCTATTTTTAAATTCTCGAAGGGCTTTAGTCTGTTATCCAATGCTGTTCCCAAAAGGATCTTGACTAAGTGGATGTTAGAATGTTTTTTTATATTCCTGTCTCTTTTGAAATGAAATGGTTGTCATGTGACTTCCACAATTCAAGGCAGGGCTGCAGTCATGGTCTATCTCAGACATTTCCATCACTGATGCTTGTAAAGCGACTAAAAAGATGCTCTGGCCACACATTAAGAACCTTATTTCTTGGATTTTTTGCCTCCAGGAGGGATTCCTGTTTCATTCTCTATGCTCTGGAACAGTGATACTCAGACTGAGGCTCATGAGCCGCAAGTGGCTCTTTAATGTGTCTACTGCAGCTCTTTGCAGCACATGATATTAAAACGCTTCAATTATTATCCAATATAAGGTTATGTCTACACTCTGCAGCTTGCAGCGGCACAGCTGCGCCGCTAAAGCCTGGCAGCTATAAGGCACGCAGTGTCGCTGCTCTTTGTCGGCCGGAGAGCTCTCCTGCTGACAGACAAAATAAAACCACCACCAATGATGGGTGGTAGCTTTGTTTTTGGGGGAGAGTGTCTCCTGCTGACAAAGCACTGTCCACGCTTGCACTTTTTGTTGTTAAAACTTTTGTCGGTCAGGGGCGTTTTTGGTTTTTTCCACACCTGTGACTGACGCAAGTGGCTGTACTGCCCCCAGCCCTGCACTCCGGGGAAGCAAAAGTGGATGGGAACCTGGGAGGCAGTGACCATGAGATGGTCGAGTTCAGGATCCTGACACAAAGAAGAAAGGAGAGCAGCAGAATACGGATCCTGGACTTCAGAAAGGCAGACTTTGACTTCCTCAGGGAACTGATGGGCAGGATCCCCTGGAAGAATAACGTGAGGGGGAAAGGAGTCCAGGAGAGCTTGCTGTATTTTAAAGAATCCTTACTGAGGTTACAGGGACAAACCATCCTGATGTGTTGAAAGAATAGTAAACATGGCAGGCGACCAGCTTGGCTTAACAGTGAAATCCTTGCTGATCTTAAATACAAAAAAGAAGCTTACAGGAAGTGGAAGATTGAACAAATGACCAGGGAAGAGTATAAAAATATTGCTCAGGCATGCAGGAGTGAAATCCGGAAGGCCAAATCACACTGTTATACCAATAAAATTAAAAACCAGCAGGATCTTATTAAAGGGGAAAAGGCAAAATGCCACATTTATTGTGACTACAGAAAGAATCATCATCAGTTATAGCTATAATGTTCCATTCAGTTTCCTATTTATACACACACACGCGCACACACACACACACGTTCTGTAAGGTTGTTATCATAGTTACCAGCCTTGGAGTTGCTCATGCCAAACCACTGGCCAGGTGGCCTGGACATGAGGAGGGAGCAGGGCCTTGTCAGATGCTCATCTGATGCTCCTGGAAGTTAGCTTGCAGAATCAGACCCCAAAGTTCTCACTTTCTAGAGTCCATTTTTATAGGAATTTCTTCCTATGGCAGTCTATGGGAATTGCTTCATCATGCTGTTGCTGAATCTATCAGCAGATGGCACATTCCTGACGGCTCCGTGCTGCCAGATGTTACCTTGTTCTTTGGTTCTCCCATTTTTGAGGCTGTTGAATGGATTCCAGTCTGCCCTCCGGGGGTCCTCTGGTTATTTCCACTTGACCCCTTCTTCAGCCGATGGACACTGGATTCTTAGGCTGGCACCTCCCTGATCATTCAGTTATTATCCACACCAAGCATCCATTCACATATATCCTCTATCTCCATTTTAATCACAACTGTTAACAAAGCTAGACGAATACAACAAAAGGGTGGGGAGTCTCTGGGTGCTGTTTCTGTTACAGAGTATTGCTTTGAGTGTCTCTCTGTGTGAGTAGTAGTTACAAAGAATTGCTTTGAGAACAGACTCTGTCTTAGAATGTACTAACACAATTAGCAGCTTGCAAGTTTCACACACAGAGGGAAAGAAACAGTACCAAAAACCAAGAGACCTCTTAATTAGTAATTACCCTGGAATTTAAACTATGGGGAATCAAACTCATTTGTGATTTTAATACAGAACTTCTTTAATATGATCCAACAACACTTGGAGTTGCAGCTAGCAAGAGATATTAAGACAAGAAGGGTTTCTTCAGGTATGTTAGCAACAAGAAGGAAGTCAAGGAAAGTGTGGGCCCCTTACTGAATGAGGGAGGCAACCTAGTGACAGAGGATGTGGAAAAAGCCAGTGTACTCAAAGCTTTTCTTGCCTCTGTCTTCACGAACAAGGTCAGCTCCCAGACTACTGTACTGGGCAGCATAGCACAGCATGGGGAGGAAGTGACCAGCCCTCTGTGGAGAAAGAAGTGGTTCAGGACTATTTAGAAAAGCTGGATGAGCACAAGTCCATGGGGCCGGATGCACTGCATCCGAGAGTGCAAAAGGAGTTGGCGGATGTGATTGCAGAGCCATTGGCCATTATCTTTGAAAACTCATGGCGATTGGGGGAGGTCCCGGATGACTGGAAGAAGTCTACTGTAGTACCCATCTTTAAAAAAGGGAAGGAGGAGGATCCTGGGAACAACAGGCCAGTCAGCCTCATGTCAGTCCCTGGAAAAATCATGGAGCAGGTCCTCAAGGAATCAATTCTGAAGCACTTAGAGGAGAGGAAAGTGATCAGGAACAGTCAGCATGGATTCACCAAGGGCAAGTCATGCCTGACTAATCTAATTGCCTTGTATGAGGAGAAAACTGGCTCTGTGGATGAGGGGAAAGCAGTGGATGTGTTATTCTTTGACTTTAGCAAAGCTTTTGACACTGTCTCCCACAGTATTCTTGCCAGCAAGTTAAAGAAGTATGGGCTGGATGAATGGACGATAAGGTGGATAGAAAGTTGGCTAGATTGTCGGGCTCAAAAGGTAGTGATCAATGGCTCCATGTCTAGTTGGCAGCTGGTATCAAGCGGAGTGTCCCAAGGGTTGGTCCTGGGGCCAGTTTTGTTCAGTATTTTCATTAATGATCTGGAGGATGGCGTAGACTGCACCCTCAGCAAGTTTGCAGATGACACTAAACTGGGAAGAGAAGTAAATACGCTGGAGGGTAGGGATAGGACACAGAGGGCCCTAGACAAATGAGAGGATTGGGCCAAAAGTAATCTGATACGGTTCAACAAGGACAAGTGCAGAGTCCTGCAATTAGGACAGAAGAATCCCATGCTCCGCTACAGACTAGGGACGGAATGGCTCAGCAGCAGTTCTGCAGAAAAGGATCTAGGGGTTACAGTGGACGAGAAGCTGGATATGAGTCAACAGTGTGCCCGTGTTGCCAAGAAGGCTAACGGCGTTTTGGGATGGAGAAGTGGAGGCATTGCCAGCAGATCGAGGGACATGATCATTCCCCTCTATTCGACATTGGTGAGGCCTCATCTGGAGTACTGTGTCCAGTTTTGGGCCCCACGCTACAAGAAGGATGTGGAAAAATTGGAAAATGTCCAGCGGAGGGCAACAAAAATGATTAAGGGACTGGAACACATGACGAGAGGCTGAGGGAACTGGGATTGTTTAGTCTGCAGAAGAGAAGAATGAGGGGGGATTTGATAGCTGCTTTCAACTACCTGAAAGGGGGTTCCAAAGAGGATGGATCTAGACTGTTCTCAGTGGTAGCAGATGACAGAACGAGGAGTAATGGTCTCAAGTTGCAGTGGGGGAGGTTTAGGTTGGATATTAGGAAACACTATTTCATTAGGAGGGTGGTGAAGCACTGGAATGCGTTACCTAGGGAGGTGGTGGAATCTCCTTCCTTAGTGGTTTTTAAGATGAGGCTTGACAAAGCCCTGGCTGGGATGATTTAGTTGGGGATGGGTTCTGCTTTGAGCAGGGGGTTGGACTAGATGACCTCCTGAGGTCCCTTCCAACCCTGATATTCTATGATTCTGGCGGGGCTTTTGCTGTGCAGACAACATGGAAGGGCGGGGCTGGGGGTGGTAGAACTGCGCAGGAGGAGCTGCTGTTGTGGGGCTGCCCAGCAACCCCAAGTTCTGCTCCTCTTCTCGCTGCTGTTCCAAAGTCTCTGGCGCAGCAGGAGGAGGACACATGGGACAGGGAGTGCGTGGGGGCTCTGGGCTGGGAGGAGTCACATGGCGGGTCACATGCCCCCTTTTAGCTGGTGCCCCTCTCCTCCGCCCTTACCCATAAGAAATGGATTTTACTTGCACCACTGTTCCTAGCTTTCTACCTCCTTAGCCATTATGTAAATTCTGGTAAGCAAACTTACGCAAAGTAGTTTTTTTTAAACAGCAGATTTAACAAATACAAATTCATGCCTTTCAGGTGGCATAGTAGAAGAGCAAGCCAGTGATCTAATGGAAGAGCAAAACTCAGTGGCTAGTTTTCAGGCATAGCCCTAGAATCTGCCAGGTCATGCCTAAAAGATGGGGAACTATTTATATGGGTGTACTGCTTGATTTTAAAAGATTGATTAAACATTCTTTTGACATAACTGACTGGTATGCACACTTTGTGTACCCGTTTAAAATATTATATCAAAACAGAATGCCAAAAATGTACCTCCTTTGTTGAACAAAACTTTAGAAGTAAAATCCTCAAAAGAGTAATGGCCTTTAGAATATTTGTCTAAGTAGGAATTTTGACATCTGCCCTTCTATGAATGTAAACTTGGCAATTTTTTTTTTTGTATCTCTGCAATTAAGTGAAGCTTTGCTCGTGTTTATGATCACCGAGTTGACACTGTTATGGGTGGGAGTTTAAGTATCAAGATCGATTTCGGGTTTACTGGTCTAACTCCATCGACTTTGGTGAGCTACCCCAAACTCTTACCAGAATGAATGAGATCAAGTAGAGATGCCCCATTTATTTGCCTCAGCACATAACAATAGGAACAGTTATAATTGAGTGCTTTAATTTAATTTTTTCAATATTTATGTATACGTACTTTCACGCCAGAAATAATGAGAGGGAACAAGTGTTTGAATTTAAAAAAAACAAAACAAAACCTAAGTATTTGTTCTGGAAAAACTTTAGCCAGAAGATGACCTAAAAAATTCACTTGTTCTCTGAAGATTAATTATGTCATATTTGGAGACAATTCTTTAAACTGTGAACCAGGAGTTTAGTCCTATTGAAGTGTAAAACTTGACTTATCCCTAGCTATGGAGTCGTGAACAATGCTTTCAATGTTAACAAAGAACTTCAACAGTCTTTTGGTACGCTCTTTTTTCCCTTATGCTCCTTTTGGGACATCCCACAAACTACTTAACTTTGCAGGAGTGTGACTCATGGATAATAATTTTAGCGAGGGGAGAACTACATGCCTCTAATTCTGCTTCTCTAAAGAGAACCTTTTACAAGATGCCCTCCAGGATTCTCACTTGCCTTCTGTGTAGTTTTTTGAAGGCTACTTTTTTAAGGTGTATTATCTTTATTTTCTTCCATCTGTCATATTTTTATGTTAATCTTGTATTGGCATTTCTTTATAAAGTTTTGCATCCTGTGCAGTCAAAGGAACTGGTTGAAACGTTTTGAGGGGCAGCTTTTATTTTCTGCAGGAGGTTGTGTGTGACGGATAGTAGAGGACCTGCTGTTCTACTTTCCTACTGCTGCTGAGAATAAAAAAAAACTTGCACTATGTTCCCTCTGATCATTTAGTGTCCCCTCTTCTCCCTTCTGCACTACTCCACTCGTTCTGCCACCCCGCTCCTCTAGTTTTTTCTACCCTGATGTCACTTCCACTCAGTTTCAGTGTCCTCCCACAGAAATACCTGCCATGCCTATGCACGCGCACTCCCCCACCCCCTTCTGTTTTGGAACAATGGCTTCCTGCAAAGGTCTCTCTTCTCTCCCTCACGTTAACTGGTGAGAAGGGTTGTAGATTTTTCTACTCTTACCAAATCAAGGTGAAGGGATTCCTTGATCTATTTTTTTTTCATCCCATTACTTAAAGTACTGAGGCAAAAATGTTCTCCTTCCCACCCTCCCAAGTTGGAGAGGTGGCCAATTCTCTCTCCCATACCTGTATCCCAGGTCAAATGAGTGAATAATCTTGAGTGGGGTAAGCGCTGGAATCTGTGTTCATAGACTTTAAGGTCAAAGGGACCATCATGATCATCTAATCTGACTTCCTGTACATTGCAGACCACAGAACCTCACCCACCCAGTCCTGTAAGGGACCCCTAACCTCTGGTTGAGTTACTGAAGTCCTCAAATCATGGTTTAAAGACTTCAAGTTACAGGGAATCCATCATTTACACTGGTTTAAACCTGCAAGTGACCTATGCTGCAGAGGAAGACCAAAAAAACCCATAGACCATAGGGAGTATGGGATCACCTGTATTGATCATAACACTTGTAGGTTCAGGAAGGACTTTTTTCCCCCCCGATACACTATTGGCTAGATGTGTTCCAGGTTTTTCTTTGTCTTCAGAAGCATCAGACTGTTCACAGCTGGAGGTAAGCACAAGATGAGGAGAGCCATAGCTCAGATGTGGCTCTCACTGCCTGGCTGGTATGTCTTGTTCACATGCCCAGGGTCCTATCATTGCCAGACTTGGGATCAGGGAGGAATTTTCCCCCAGTTCAGATTGGTAGGGATTTTAGGGGATTTTTGCCTTCTTCTGCAGCATGGAGTGTGGTTTGCCTGCCAGAATAATCTGGGTATACGTTATCTGATCAGTTCCCTGTCATTGTTGGTGTCTTGGGCATTGGTAGTACCTCATTCTCTCCTGATTTCTGCCTGGGGCACAAAACAGTTTAGTTCTGTGAGGACTGAAATCAGGATGGATTTATTTAAACCAAGGTGACTTAAAATTTAAGTCATCAAGTAGAAAGCCTCAATTTTAATCAATTTTTCATTTGTACTACTTTTATTTTGTAGAGAGAGGTGCATTCTCATTGACTGATACAACCATTAAAACATTGATTTATACTAGAGCCTTTACATTAGATTTGGTACATCCTTTTGCTACCTAGGAGTGTACGCTATAACTGTACCTTTTTATTTAAGACATTTTTTAACTTAATATTTTCAGATTCTTATTAATTGTACATTTTTAGTTTTAGAAATTGGTGAATGATATTGCTTATTTATTAGATAATTAACTTTTTGGTCCTAGTTTATATCAAACTGCATTAGGATGGTAACTGGAATTTAATTAAACATAGCAGCATATAACATTAAATATTTTGTATACATAATCTGTTCACATTTGCACCTAAATGATTTATTAAAGGAACAGATTAACTGTAGTCACTGAATTAAACTGATATTTCAGATCAGCTTGGGTAAATTTTCAAATATGCCCAAGTGAAAGTGACTGGAGCATAAGTCTCTCTTGAAAGTGAGACAACAGTCTTCTAAATTACTTAAGCTGTCCTTCAGATTTTTTAAAATATCTCCTCTCCTCCCTCCTAATTTTTATTCATTCAGAGACTGGAAGAGACACATTTTCTGGCTTTTTCAACTCCAAATTGATTTCTCAACTTTGAGTGTATTACTTCAACTGAGGAAAATATTCTTTCTGTGCCTGCAGAAGATGCTCCTGCTGTGAAAAGTTGGCTTAGCATTTCAACAAACTCTGGCTCCAGGTCCTTAGTGTCATGGGGTGCTCTGCACACTGCTAGGTGGCACCTCCTTCTGGCGATTCGGAGACTAGCTCTGCCCAGTTCAGCACCCTGTTTCTTCCACTGCTGCAGCTGCTCCTTCTCCCACTCACGGAGTTGCAGTATGGCTGCTTTGTGACTTGGCCCTCTAGCCACTGTTGATTTTTTTTTTTTTTCCTCCCCTTGGGGGTGGGGGGTGGATGGAGAGTGGGAGTCCTTCCAAGTCCCTTTGCACAAACAGTGTTAGGCAGTCCTCACGCTCACTGTCCTGATGGTCAGTCAAGCAGTGACCCAGGCAGTCGCCTTGTTCACTGCTCCAAGCAATACTACCCTGCAGTGGATGGTAGGGGAACCCAGGCTCACCCTCTGCTTTTGAGTTCCAGTCCAAGGCTCTGTAGCGAGCTGTTCGGGTCTGTGACTTCACTAGCCATACTGTTCTCTTCCCTGGACTACCTCCTGTCATGCTTCTTTAAGCTTCTCCTTCATCAGCCTTCCTAGCCAAACCCCTCTGTAAAGGCCAGCTAGACAAACCCTTCCTCATGGGTTCCTATCCCCTTTCTCATGGGTCTCTCTCCTCCTCTTCTCCCTTACCTCAGGGAGAGAGACTGCAAGCTTTCTCCCTGCTCCCCTCTTTTGCCAGCCTACTAGCTTTAAGGAAACGCCACCTGTTCCCTCACAGGTGAGCTTCCTTCTAATTAGTGCCCCCTCTCCCCCGCTCTCTGCCTATATCAGTTTGCAGCTTAATTGGATAATTGGGCCCAACTGGCCTAATTCAGATCTTTCAGGCTGGTGTGGGGAGTACAGCCTATTACTTAGCTAGTGACTTCTGCCAGTTCAGTGGTGTGATTTTCTTTCAAACATGTACTGCTTGAATGGTTTACCTCTAGCCCTGAAATTTATTATGGTTGGTGTGATTGATGGGTGGTGATTAGAACCATAGCAGCAGCATCTTCTTCTCCATCACTTAGTTATCTATCCTTTGGATTGAGAATATTGGCAAGAAAATGAGGTGGAGTAAGTGCTTAATCTGTCTGTTTCTTTACTGTATGCAATTTAACTTTGGTGTTGGGTATTTGCTTCTTCAGTGTCTCTTGATGTTCTTTCCAGATTTCGACAGCATCAGCAATAGAGCAGCAATCTGTCTTCAGTTTGTTCCAGGCTAGGAAAATAGGTTTCAGTATATTCAGCTATCTTCTACATTTCTCTTTAGCCTGATGTTGGCTACTTTGGCTATGGTAGTTCCATCTATTTTGTCACAATTTTCTTCATAAATTGTCATCAGAATAGACCAGTTTTTAAAATAGCTCAAAACAGTCAACCACTAAATTCCATTGTTCATCTTGGGGGGGGTGGGGGGGGAATTAGTTGGATCTTTCTGCTCCCTTCAGTGAAGCTGAAGTGAAGTTGTCGTTATGGAAGTATTTTGCAATTTCAACAACATTTTCTTTTATTCCTAAGGTTGTACTTAAGTCTTTGGCTAAAAGATATATCAAATGATAATTACACCCATATGCTACAAGTTTCGGGTTCCTTTAATTGTCTTCTAGGTTTCTTCTTATTTTTGCTACATTTGGAGCATTGTCTGACAAAGCTACTCACTTGACACTTTGAGTTTTTGTTCAGTCTATTATAGTTTTTACTGCTACTTATTTTAGGTATTCTGCTGTATAGGCATTCCAGATATATAAATAGGTTCTGTAAGAGAGACAACCCCATATTCTGTTGTCAGTCACATATTACTGGATCATTGTGTACATTGCTCCACCCATCAAGACTCAGATTAATGAACTTTCTGTCAATGTTTTTTGCACATTTTTCGATTTTCTTCTCATAGGCTGTATCCTGCAACGTTTTCTTTGTTGGGTAGAGTATAGCCTGGTTGTAATGATTGAACCATGCCTGCGAAATGTTTGTTCTCAACAAGATAAAAGGGAGAAATTGTTGTATAAATGAACTGAGCAATCTTTTCCTTTGTGGAGTCTTGCTGGAATTTGCTGGTCCTGATTATGAAATCATCTCTTTTACTGGATGATTAAGTCTCTCTCTTTTTTGATACAGGTAATTTACTGTTGGATGTGTGTTTTTAGTTGCAGCGCTACTGGTGGTATCAGAAGATGGTTCTGAAGTTGTGGAGCTTGCAGGTGATGGACATTCATAACTTGTTATACCTAGCTGGACTCTGAAACAAAATGGTGTTTTTTAAAAAAGTCACTCTCTCGTTGAGTTATTACTCAGTGTCCTGCTTTAAGAAAATGAGCTTGTAAATGAAAGATTCCTCCTACTCCAGCTCTTTGTACCACTGTTCAAATGAGAACTTTAAGCCCGGTTTTATAGGGATATTAATTAACAACTCATAAGGATTATCTAAATCTGTTTAAACCCTTATCTCTTGCACTTACCACATAGCTTGGAAATTTATTTTTAAATGTTACAATTCATAAATCCTAATAAAACTTTACTTTTAAACAGGAAATTTCTACCTAGGATGTTTGATTATATTGAGCAATAAAAAATAATTTCAGCAGTCCAACAGTGTAGGTAAACATGTAATTGATACTCCCACAACAAACTAACATACCAGTTATAGATGAATGCATTTAAAAATGCATTCATCAACCCAAAACACAAATTTATGATGATCTAAGTTACCATTTACTAGCATGGTAAGCAGTCCGTAAGAGCGGTGCAAAAATAAGTTTAGTAACCATTTGATCCAGATTGTGAAGACAATGTGGACATTGTCAGCAAAGTCATTGCCTTCTGAAGATCATTTTTCATAAAGTGATTTGATTCTGACAACATCTCTTTGTTGTACTGTTTACATTTGATATGCTTCTCTTCTGTCCAAAGGTACAGGAATTCCTTGGAAATATTCACATTTTAAGAACTGCAACCATGACAGGTTTTTTTTCCACCACCCCAATTCCCAGTGTTGGAATCGACACTATAGTCTGCACTCTGAAGAATCTTGTCCCTTCATCCCAGTGTCCTGCTTTGACATCAGTGTTGTTGCTTTTTCTTTTTGGACACTCTGGTCCTTCTGCTTCATTATATAACTCCCCTACCCACAGAAAAACAAAAGCACTAACAGTCCAGGACTTCTGCTTGTGTAACCCACATGCCTTTTGCTCTGCAGTGTTATATATATTTGCAGACAGAGAGGGAGGCAGCTGAGAAATGAATGGCTTTCTGTTTGTATCTATATCTGTATACGCTACAAGGTGACTGAGCATGGCCATTTACTTGGAAGTGCCCAGAACCATACAGAAGCGAGGGCAGGTAGTTACTGGGTAACAGAGGGTTTTTTTCCATAAGCTAAAGAGCAAGTTGCCATGGTGGGTGAAGTAATATTCATAATTTGAGAACTAACTAATCAGACCTCAGGTAGGGAGAAGCTATAAAATAGAAGTATGAGACCCCCGCACCCCTCCGGTGGCTCACTGAATGATACTGATGAGACAAAAAGAAAAGGAGTTCTTGTGGCACCTTAGAGACTAACAAATTTATTAGAGCATAAGCTTTCATGAGCTACAGCTCACTTCATCGGATACATTCAGTGGAAAATACAGTGGGGAGATTTTTCCACTGAATGCATCTGATGAAGTGAGCTGTAGCTCACGAAAGCTTATGCTCTAATAAATTTTAGTCTCTAAAGTGCAACAAGTACACCTTTTCTTTTTACAGATACAGACTAACACGCTGCTACTCTGAAACTGATGAGATACATGATGGTGTCTCCTGGAGTCAGAGGCTGTGTCCCAATGTCTGTGATGACTTTGCCAGTCTCTTACCCCAGGTTCCTCACAGGATCCAAGCCCTTAGTACGTAACCTATCGTGCCGTATTGATAAAGCTTGACCTCAAAAATAAGATGTTGTTTTTTCCCTGATTTTTTTCTTTATATAGAAAAGCAGTCTTTTGATTGAAGCCCATGGATTCAGCATATTTTTTTTTTTTTATTTACATGTTTTAAGAGACTTATAATTTAGGCCTTAATATTTTGTGTTCAATTCAGATTTCTTTTTAACAGTTTTTTAAAAAGAAAAACCTATAAAAATGTTAATAAAAATTGATTTATCCACCCTGACTGAAATGCTTTGGACTCTATATAGGGGTAACTGAGTGAAATTTAATGCTGTGTGATATACAGGAGGTCGGACTAGATGATCTAATGGTTCTTTCAGGCCTTAAACTCTGTGAAACTATGAATGGCTACTTGACAAGGACTGTGGATGCGGGGGGGCTAGCCCATTTCACAGTGAGGAAACTGTGGGGAGCATTCTTAGAACTGTTCTTGATGATCTTGCTGGACTGCAGGCTTTACTTCACTGGTACTGAAATGTTTGGATTTAAGTTGCAGACTTGAATGAAATGGGCTGAAAGATTATTTAGAACTCTAAAAGGATGATGAAGCCTGGAGCTGAATGCACTGGATTGAAAGTTTTCATGTACTGATTTAGGAAATGTTGAAGCTCTAGCAAGGAGCACACTAAGATGTTAACACAACTGTGTACTGTATGAGATAATTAATTTTCTTCATTTGTTGTGGAATAAATAGCTCCAAATGATGGAATAAGTGACCTTTTTAATACTTGTTAGCCTCTTTGAAATTAGGCAACTCCTGGACAAACCCCATGATTGCAATAAGGTTATAAATGTATCTCAGTGACATAAGGGGAGCAGGCAGAACCTTAGACAGTTCAAGTCTTTAAAAACACGAGCAGATTGAAGTTCCTATAACTATTTTATCTGCCTCTGAATTCTGAACACTTGCTGCTCTCATTCATCCAAGGGAGACAAGCATTGCAGCTAGTTTATATTTAAACCATATGTACTCTACCACAGTCTCTAGGGTTCCTAGCCAATTTGCAAAATGCTCTTTTAAAACTTGATAGAATCCTCTTTGGTTGCTTATGACTTTGTCAAACTAACCGTTTGGTTGGAAATTTTCCATTCTTGACATGTACCACAAGTCAAACTTAATTTTTTTTTTTTTGGAATAAAAATGGTTCAGCAGTTTGAGAATGGGGTTAAGGAAAAATAGTTTGGTCAATATTAAATTTCCAAACATTTTTAACATCATGAGCCAACCTCCTAATCTAGACTAGGAACTCTGTGTTTGGCTTGGGCAAAGTCCAAGTCTAACTTCCTTCCATTGTACCCTCAAATTTCACCCAGATTTGACTGTTAAACATGCCATTTTTAAAGGCACAGAGATCTTTGTCATAACTCATTCCTTAATTTACTGAACATTCCAGCTGCACTGCACATGCTGCCACAGCTGTTAAGCCTCCTGCATATGATATGCACCAAGTTGGAGTTTGAGACAAGATACAGCAAGATGGGTTGCTTGCATCAAAATATGCTTGGGTGGGAATTGGTAGGCTATGCGTTCATCTTTCCCCTTCCATGAGCTGATGTTGATAGCAAGGGAGGCAAGTATTAGTGAGTGTGACATTTTACGGAAAAGGTAACTGAGATCAAGGTTACACAGGGACAGCTCTGGTAGAGAACCCACATCTTTAATTTAGCAAAGCTAAATTTAATCAATTTTGCCACACTAACTCAAAATGAATATGCCAAATCTGTGTTGTAGGCCAGGGATTGGCAACCTTTGGAACACGGCCTGTCAGGGAAATCCGCTGGTGGGCTGGGCTGGTTTGTTAACCTGCGGTGTCTGCAGGTTCAGCCGATCTGAGCTCCCACTGGCTGTGGTTCACCGTTCCAGGCCAATGGGGGCTGCGGGGAAGTGGCAGCCGGCACATCCCTTGGCCCACACTGCTTCCCGCAGCCCCTATTGGCCTCAAACGGCGAACTGCGGCCAGTGGGAGCTGTGATCAGCCGAACCTGCAGATGCTGCAGGTAAACAAACCAGCCCGGCCCATCAGCGGATTTCCCTGATGGGCAGTGTGCCAAAGGTTGCCGATCCCTGTCCTAGGCTCTGCTTTTTGTAAAATGGGGCTACACCAGTATACTCACCTTCACAAAATGCTTTGCCCACAGAGGAAAGCATAAATGCAACGCATCATTAACAAATAGTAGCTAGAAGAAAAGGAGTACTTGTGGCACCTTAGAGACTAACCAATTTATTTGAGCATAAGCTTTCGTGAGCTACAGCTCGCTTCATCGGATGCATACTGTGGAAAGTATAAAAGATCTTTTTGTATACACACAAAGCATGAAAAAATACCTCCTCCCACCCCACTCTCCTGCTGGTAATAGCTTATCTAAAGTGATCACTCTCCTTACAATGTGTATGATAATCAAGGTGGGCCGTTTCCAGCACAAATCCAAGGTTTAACAAGAATGTCTGGGGGGAGGGGGAGGAAAAAACAAGGGGAAATAGGTTACCTTGCATGATGACTTAGCCACTCCCAGTCTCTATTCAAGCCTAAGTTAATTGTATCAAATTTGCAAATGAATTCCATTTCAGCAGTCTCTCATTGGAGTCTGGATTTGAAGTTTTTTTGTTGTAATATCACAACTTTCATGTCTGTAATCACGTGACCAGAGATTGAAGTGTTCTCCGACTGGTTTATGAATGTTATAATTCTTGACATCTGATTTGTGTCCATTTATTCTTTTACGTAGAGACTGTCCAGTTTGACCAATGTACATGGCAGAGGGTCATTGCTGGCACATGATGGCATATATCACATTGGTGGATGTGCAGGTGAATGAACCTCTGATAGTGTGGCTGATGTTATTAGGACCTGTGATGGTGTCCCCTGAATAGATACATGGGCACAGTTGGCAACGGGCTTTGTTGCAAGGATAGGTTCCTGGGTTAGTGGTTCTGTTGTGTGGTATGTGGTTGCTGGTGAGTATTTGCTTCAGGTTGGGGGGCTGTCTGTAGACAAGGACTGGCCTGTCTCCCAAGATTTGTGAGAGTGTTGGGTCATCCTTCAGGATAGGTTGTAGATCCTTAATAATGCGTTGGAGGGGTTTTAGTTGGGGGCTGAAGGTGATGGCTAGTGGCATTCTGTTATTTTCTTTGTTAGGCCTGTCCTGTAGTAGGTGACTTCTGGGAGCTCTTCTGGCTCTGTCAGTCTGTTTCTTCACTTCCGCAGGCGGGTATTGTAGTTGTAAGAATGCTTGATAGAGCTCTTGTAGGTGTTTGTCTGTGTCTGAGGGGTTGGAGCAAATGCGGTTGTATCGCAGAGCTTGGCTGTAGACGATGGATCGTGTGGTGTGGTCAGGGTGAAAGCTGGAGGCATGTAGGTAGGAATAGCGGTCAGTAGGTTTCCAGTATAGGGTGGTATTTATGTGACCATCGTTTATTAGCACTGTAGTGTCCAGGAAGTGGATCTCTTGTGTGGACTGGACCAGGCTGAGGTTGATGGTGGGATGGAAATTGTTGAAATCATGGTGGAATTCCTCAAGGGCTTCTTTTCCATGGGTCCAGATGATGAAGATGTCATCAATATAGCAGGGCCTAATAACATCAGCCACACTATCAGAGGCTCATTCACCTGCACATCCACCAATGTGATATATGCCATCATGTGCCAGCAATGACCCTCTGCCAAACTGGACAGTCTCTACGTAAAAGAATAAATGGACACAAATCAGATGTCAAGAATTATAACATTCATAAACCAGTCGGAGAACACTTCAATCTCTCTGGTCACGCGATTACAGACATGAAAGTTGCTATATTACAACAAAAAAACCTTCAAATCCAGACTCCAGCGAGAAACTGTTGAATTGGAATTCATTTGCAAATTTGATACATTTTAACTTAGGTTACCTTGCATAATGACTTAGCCACTCCCAGTCTCTATTCAAGCCTATTTCCCCTTGTTTTTTCCTACCCCCCCACCCCCCAGACGTTCTTGTTAAACCTTGGATTTGTGCTGGAAATGGCCCACCTTGATTATCATACACATTGTAAGGAGAGTGGTCACTTTAGATAAGCTATTACCAGCAGGAGAGTGGGGTGGGAGGAGGTATTTTTTCATGCTTTGTGTGTATACAAAAAGATCTTTTATACTTTCCACAGTATGCATCCGATGAAGTGAGCTGTAGCTCACGAAAGCTTATGCTCAAATAAATTGGTTAGTCTCTAAGGTGCCACAAGTACTCCTTTTCTTTTTGCGAAGACAGACTAACACAGCTGTTACTCTGAAATAGTAGCTAGTGATGGACTGAAACTTTGGCTCATAACCAATAGACTACATTCCCTTCCCAGAGCTAGGAGTAGAGCCTAGAAATCCTGATTCTCAGGATTGTACTTCTGTCTAGCAAAATGTCTCAGCTTTCTGCTAGTGGATAGTCCACAGAAAGTGTCCTACAACTGCTACTCTCTAACGGAGTTCCTTAGTGCAGGTGATAGAGGCCTGTAGGTGTAAATCTGAAGGTCCTTCTTTGAGTGTTTTCTACATATTCCACTTGTTGGCAGGACTGGCCTATGCTGCTTTGGATGTCCTGGCCATACTGTCTAACTCCTTCTCTCTACTCTTACGAGACTAGAAGGTTAAACTCTCCAGTGCTGGTAGATCTCATGTGTGTAAACTGTGTTGGAAAAGGTTCAGATCCAAGAATTGCACAGTCTCCTCTCCTTCTCCCTCCATTAGAACAGGAGATATCCTCAGAAGAGGATTACCCAGAGGGACCTCCACAGGATGACTTTCAACGTGATGTTGCAGAGAGGCTCATATCCCTATTACAGCATCAGCATAGCAACACCATCTCCATCTGAGGATCCAGTTAATGAAATTGAATTGTTTGATATGGCAGTTTTGGGGAGACCTCATGTCTAGCCTTGGTGGTCGATCTCATAATATCAAAAACTAAAGTCTCCTTGCCTATATTAGAAGGGCTGCAGCAACTGGCAAAATTCCTTTGGTCCAAACCATCTTGTGGTGGTGGTGTTGTCGTAACTCCCATCATCGCATTGGTCATTGGTCACCATCATCGATGAGCAGTCAACCAATTGTCTCCATCCCTGATGATTGTGTGTTAGTGCTTGAGTCTCCGAAGTCCATTCCTGTCCACTCTTTTACGTTGTCAATCCATCTCTTCTGTCTACCTCTTCTTCTCGTCCCCTGTACTGACCCTTGGAGGCTGATCTTGGATAGGCCAGATCTTGTTACATGGCTGTAGCACTTCAGCTTGCGCTTCTTCATGGTCATCAGGAGGTGTTCATATGACCCAGCGTATTGGACCTCTTCATTAGTGACATGGTCGAAGTAGGAGGTGCCCAGGATTTTACAGAAGTATCTCATCTCTACTACCTGTATTTTCTGTTCAAGTTCTGCTGTAAGAGTCCATGTCTCACACACATAGAAAAATGGAGATGACAATGCGTGCAGCAGTTTCAGTTTGGATTTCAGGGAGATGTTCTTATTCCTCCAAATTGGCTTTAGCTTTGCCGCTGTTGCTGTTTGCGCAGTTCTTGCCTGAATTTCTGCCTTGGATCCTTAATCAGTGATTGCCCTCAAATACTTGAACTGTTTCACTGTCTCCAGCTCTTGTCCACTGACAGTGATACGTCAGCTGATCCCGTCACATTTGTTTGTCATCAGCTTGGTTTTCTCTGCACTGATTTCCATGCCGTATTTTGCAGAGGTTTCATCCAATCGTTTCACAAGGCTATCAATGTCATCAGCGAACCGAAGATTTAAAATTGTTCGCTTGCTGCTGCCCCCACCCCCCATGCTGATTGTGTATGTGATCTTCTAGGGCATCAGTTGTTATGCGCTCCAAGTAGATGTTGAACAGTGTGGGTGAAAGAAGGCAGCTTTATCGGACTCCAACAATGGTGCGAAACCACTCTCCTATTGTGCCACTGACAAGAACATCACTGCTGGCCTTGGCATACAGTTGTTTAATGGTAAGAATAAGCTTACGACCAACACTGTACTTCATGGTTGCCCGGAGAGCTTCGTGCCATACTCTGTCAAACGCTTTCTTGAAGTCAACAGAGACATGATAGATGTCCTGCTGGTGTTGTAAGTGTTCTCACATAGAACAGGAAGGTTGAAAATCTGTTCTGTGGTACTTCTTCCAGCACAAAAAGCCAGCCTGTTCTTTAGTGATTATATTCTCCGCTTGCGGCTTCAATCTGTTCAGTATGACTTTCAACATCACTTTGCTGGGATGGCTAATTAAGCTTATGATCCGGTAATTTTGACACAATTGCAGGTTGCCTTTCTTTGGCAGAGTGATGATTAGTGACTGTGTCCACTTGGAGGGCCACTCACCGTTCTGCCAGATCTTGTTGCAGATCTTGGTGAGTACATCTGTTACTATTTCTCCTCCAAATTTCATCAGTTCGACTGGGACGTCTTTCTGTTCTTTAGTCATTTCACAGCTGTCTCCACTTCTTCATGTAGTATTGGACAGTCATCCTCCTCTGTTGAATCTGGGCTGTCTAAGACACTAGGATCTCCATTTGTCTGGTGGTTATATAGATCAGAGTAGTAGTTTGTCCACCTATTGATGATGTCCCTTTCTTCTGTAAGACTGTTCCCTTCTTTGTGTTGAATTGCATTAGCTTTGGTCCATCTGTCCTTCGTCAAATCTTTTACAACCTGGAAGGCTCGTTTGCTATTTTTATGATCAATATTCTCTTCAATTTTAGAGCATTGTTTTTTAATCCATATCTTCACCTTCATTCCTTTCTTGATCTTTTTGCTAATCGCTCTGTATTTATCAGCTCCCTTAGTGCTGTTCTTGTCTCAAGTTCTCTTCTAATGTCACACATTTGTAGTATTTCATTTGTGTCAACCAGTCTGTAGAAGTTGGACAAATTTATATGAAATCCCACAGGAATAATTTTCTTGTTTTAATGTGCACATTCTTCCAAGCTCTTTGGTTATATTAGCAGTACCGCAAAAGTCTCTAGGCCAGATTTTCAATCTTCCCCCTCCATGGATAAAGGGGTGGGGGAAATTTAGATTCCCTGGGCAGGGAATAGTTTTCTTTTGCGTCCTTAAACGTGCACATAGCTACCAACCAAACAGTTATGGACAGATGTTTTAGAAAGAGTAAAAGAAGGCTATAATGTCTAATTTAAAGCCCTTCCTTTATCCAATCACTATGCAGCACCACCATCTCCTACCTTGTGGGATCTCTTCTCATGAGAGACTATTAACAGAGGAAGTACAGGCAATTGTTAGCACAGGGATTATAGAACAAACACCTCTGAACCCCACAACCAAGGTTTTAATTCTGGTACTTTCTAATCCCCAGGTAGATCTTCCGTCGGCATAGGCCGAATCTTCGCTGAGGTGCTATAGCAGCTCAGCTGCAGTGTTTTAAGTGTAAACAAGCCCTCAGTTGAAAATGATATTTTGTACAAAAATTCTAGATTGAAATAACATTAAGATGGCAAAGTCAAGTACCCAAAAGTTAGAAAATGCCAGAATTAAGGTTGCCTCTGTAGCTGTAGCCAAGCTCAGCTCCTTGGGCCTGTGCATAATCAACTTTAATTACATTTTCACATACTACTTTTCCCCTCAGAATTACTCTTACTCATTCACATCACGCAGTTGACTGAATTAAATTTTGTGTAATTAGGTCATAGGACCCCTGCCTCATTCACAGCAGAACTTGGCAGGTATATTGTGAATGAGGAATGATGATCTTGTCAGTAAGGCACTAGATTTAGACCTGGGCTTTGTCCCTGGCTTTGCTATATACTTCATATTCAACATCAAATCAGAATGTTAGAGTTGGAAACTCTGGGTATATCTACATCAGGGGTTGTCAAACAAGGGATCAAGAGCCCTCAGCTGGTCACAAGGTTATTACATGGGTGGTGATGAGCCTTCAACCTCCACCCCAAACGCCTCTTTGCCTCCAGAATTTATAATGGTGTTAAATATATAAAAAGCGTTTTTAATTTATAAGCGGGGGTGGCACTCAGAGGCATGCTATGTGAAAGAGGTCACCAGTACAAAAGTTTGAGAACTGCTGATCAACACAGAGATTTAAAAAAAAACAAAAATAAAAACCCCCACAGCTGGCTCAAGTCAGCTGACTCAGGCTTATGGGGCTTGGCCTTTGGGACTGAAAAATTGCTATGTAGACATTTTGGTGTTGGGTTGGAGCCCAAGCTCTGGGACTCTGCGAGGGTGGAGAGTCCCAGAGCTTGGGCTCCAGCCCGAGCCCAAATGTCTACACAGCAATTTTTACCCCTGCAGCCTCAGCACTGGGAGTTCAAGTCAGCTGAGCTGAGTGAGCCACAGCTTTGCTGCAGGGCTTGTATCTCTTGCAGATGTATCCAAAGTGTTCCTTGTGTTTTGGGTGTCTGAAACACTTAAGGTCTGATTTCCAGTATGGTGCGCTTTCTATTCTGGTTGAAGTCAAAAGAAGCTGCAGGTGTTCAGTGCTTCGGAAAAATCAGGCCCCAAATGTCTCGGGTTGAATGTTTGGTTACAATGCATCCAGAATTAGTGGACACTTATGCAAATGTTGACCTCAAAGTCTGTGCCTCAGTTTCCCATCTGTGAAAAGGGGATGACTTCCCTACCTTGTAAAGACAAATTCATATCTGTGAGGTGCTGGTACTACACTGATGAAGGTCACTGAAAAGCCTGTGAAGAAATTAAGTTCCATATTCAGAGCAGAGTTTGGTCGGTCTGTAGTAAAGAATGTGTGAGACCACAGACTGAAAAGATGATAAAGAAATATTGAATGTTGAGCTTTTGAGTCTTGTCCGTTCTGTGCACTGAAATGAGGCTGGGGTTCTGGGATGTGGGGAATATGATCTAAAGCAGTGATACTCAGATCTCAGTGGTTTAAGAGCCAAATTAGTTATTCGAAATTACCCAATGAGCCACAGCAGTGTGACTTCATTGTTTCATTGACTATAGTACTATATATTTATATTTAAACAGTATGAGAGGGGAAATATTTAGTTATATATATTCACAGCAAAATGACTACCCAAGTATTATTATTTTATCAACTACAATTGGTTAATAACATAGTAAAAGCATTCTGATTAGTTAATAACTTGGATTGGTTAATAATTAAATCAGTGTTTTGATACCATTTGCTTCAAAGAGCCACAGGAGACGCATTAAAGAGTCACTTGCGAACCTCAGTCTGAATATCATTGATCTAAAGACTGTAACCTGCATACACACAAGCCACTACCAAAAGTGAAAAATATTTGTGCTCAGTGTTTTAAGGAATGTAATTGGTGGTGTACTATTTGTGTACGGATTTTAGTCATAGATTGTTGATTAGCTTTCTAATTAATACATTTTATATAGTGTAGCATACTGCATATCTGCTGCTTTATAACTTCTTGACTTCATTCCACATTTCATAACGTGGTGTATTTCTTCTTGCACTGTTTTATTTTTAGTGGTACTTTACCTCTGCCCACCAGTACTTCTATCTTTCTTTCCTTATTAATCTTTACTTTATCTATTTTTCTCTTTTACTCAGTTCCCTACTTTCTAGTTTATCTCTTAAATGTCTTCAGTCTGTCCATTTATCCCATTACCTGCACATGTACACCCCTCCAAAGGAGAAGTGAGCTGCAGTATCTTTGAGTCATTCTGCTTCCTGACTCTCCTCTCCACTCAGCATTGAAATATGGAAACAGTCCATCAGGGTAATTTGGAAAAAGTTTAATTTATTCTCTAAAAAATAGTCATGTGAAATGTCACATTAGACATCCAATTTAAAATTTAACTCTGACCTGCAAAACATAGCTTTCAACAAATACGTTACTTTTCAAGTTATAAAAAGTTCAAAAATTTGGAACAACTTGTTTCAATACAAACTTAACTCCCAAGCGTCAAATTATGTAAATATCTTAGGTGTGTTTAACTGTGGAATACAAAACAGTTTTGTGTAATAACTTAAAAGTGAAAATATTAGTGTCTGATATTCATATGCAATTAAATTCTTAAACCTCATCTTCAAAAAAAAAAAAATTATGGGGAAAAAAATAAAGGTTTAGCAAAAAGCTTATAGAATCCAATTGTGTACATTGACTGTTGTGACTGTAATCTGATTTTCTCCCATTCCCTCCTATTGTGTTTTTACTTTCACTTGTTTCTTGTCTTAATCTAGCTTTAAACCCTTAAAGGAAGGGATCAAGTCTTTCTTTATGGTTTTTGCGCAATGAGGGCACCAATTCTCCAGTTTCTGTGTGGTGTTCTTTAAAGACAACTCCTTCAGTGCCAACAGATGTGTATAACAATACACAGGAGGTAGAATTCAGTGGATAGCAACGTACGCTCCGAAGGGTTCCCTTTTTCCAATCTTCTGGCACGCAGCATTTCTTGGGTTGAACTGTTAAGGTTAAGACCAAGTTTCTGTTTAAAGCTCAACTCTTCTGAGTGCTTTAAAATCAACATGGTTACTCCAATTGCCTTGAATTTGGTGTGCCTCATGGCAGTGGGGGTTCAGTTAGTGAGCCAGTTTGGAGCTATTTGACCAAGGGGTTTCTGAGATACAGCCCTCCTTCCTCCTCTCCTCCCCCCCCCCCTTTTTTTTTTTTCCAAGTTGAGAGATTCTAGCACATTTGTTGCTCTTGGATAGAGATGAAACCAGATTATCACACCAGAGCTTCTACTGCTCAAAGGTTACCCCAGCAGAGTGCATGGCACCCATCAGCCCTCTAGGGAAAATCAAATTAAAATGTTTGGAAAAAATTTTTCTTCTCCTGTTAATCTTGTCGTCTGCCTCATGTACTTAGTCTCACTCCTAATAGATTGCACTGAACATGTGCAGAGAAGTTAACAGATTTCAGAGTAACAGCCGTGATTAGTCTGTATTCACAAAAAGAAAAGGAGGACTTGTGGCACCTTAAACTAACAAATGTATTTGTGCATAAGCTCCTGAAAGCTTATGCTGAAATACATTTGTTAGTCTCTAAGGTGCCACAAGTACTCCTTTTCTTTTTAGAGAAGTTAACAGGATTGTAAGTCTTCAAAATTTCCCAGACTTCAGGGGTTCCCAAACTCTTTGCCAGCACAGCCCCATTTTATTTAATTTTTCTCCCAGGATCCCAGACAGCATGAATGATACCATTTTTTCTACAAAATTGCATCATCTGCACAGCGTGACTTCGTATGTACAGTGTGTGTGTGTGTGTGTGTGATCCTCCATTGTGACCATGAGATCGCTGCATTTGGAGCAAAATGTGACTGACCTCCAGTTTGGGAACTGCTGCAATAGCCCTCTTAACCTACCCACTGAGTCAGTCATTCAGTTCAAGTTTCACCTGGGGCAAAAATCTGGAAAAGGTTGGGAGGCATATTGCTAAAGTTCATCTGTAAAGTTTTCTTTTAATTTTTCTTGTTTCAGAGAAATGTAATCTGAGTACAGCAAAATATTCAGAAGGCACTGAAACTATTTTTGAAAAGACAGTAACTTGCACATGTGAATGTTCTTTGAGAGGGCAAAGGTGATTAGGGGTGCAATTGTTCTTCAAGGTTGGCCATGAAGAGGCTGGTATATTGTGGAGTCATCCTAGTATTGAGAACTGTTCCCATGGTTTGGACAAAATGTTTGATAACAATTTTACATTCAACAACAATGAGGATGAAATAGATGAGTTTGGCGATGTGTTTGGGGTGGATAGCTGCATGTTGTCTATTGGAAATATTTGAGGCAGGCAGGTATCCTGTCATTGTGGGGAATGTTGGTGTATAGAAAAGTGACATCCTTGGTGGCAAGGATGGTGTTCTGAGGGAAAGTTGTTAATGTTGTGGAGTTTGTGGAGGAAGTCACTTGTGTCCTGGAGGAAGCTGGTCCTTTTTGTGATGAGTGGTTTCAGGATGGTTTCTATGAGTCCTGATTTTCCTTCAGTAAGAGTGCTGTGGACAGGTATGATGGGTCTGCCTGGGTTCCCTTGTTTATGTATCTTGGGAAGCATGTACAAGGTCCCTGGGGTAGGCCCTTGGGAGGATGAGTTTATAGAGTTTGTCTTGGAGTTGTTCAGGAAGGATTTGAGGTCCTTAAATTCCTGGGTGAATTGCAGCATGGGCTCTGCTTTGAGTTCTTTATAGCAGGGCTTTGGAGCTGTGCTCTGCTCCAGCTCCAGGCAAAAACCTGCAGCTCCATAGCTCTGGAGCTGCTCCGTGGGCTCTGCTCCAAAGCCCTGCTTTATAGTATGTGGGTTTTGGAGAGCTTGTTAATGTAGTCCCCATAGTTGAGGACTATGATGGCATTCCTTTTGTCAGATTGTTTGATCACTATGTGGTTAGATAATCTAATCACCAGATTAGACTTCAGGGACCGTATAGCTGTCTTCTCAAAGGTGGCGAGATCCTGGTGTATGTGATGTTTTTTAAGGATTTCAGTCAATTTTTTTCATGATGTAATCAATGTAATGATCAAGGGTGTGGTTTTGTCTGCTCTGTGGTGTCAAGTCAATTCTTTTTTCTTATGAGTGTCAATGGGGATGTGGTAATATGAGTGGTGTCCTCACTGTGAAAGAATTTAATTGAATCCATAACTCTTCTAGGCACCAAAAATCACAGGCTGAATAGATTTTAGAGTAGCAACCGTGTTAGTCTGTATTCGCAAAAAGAAAAGGAGGACTTGTGGCACCTTAAACTAACAAATGTATTTGTGCATAAGCTCATGAAAGCTTATGGTCAAATACATTTGTTAGTCTCTAAGGTGCCACAAGTACTCCTTTTCTTTTTAGAGAAGTTAACAGGATTGTAAGTCTTCAAAATTTCCCAGACTTCAGGGGTTCTCAAACTCTTTGCCAGCACAGCCCCATTTTATTTAATTTTTCTCCCAGGATCCCAGACAGCATGAATGATACCATTTTTTCTACAAAATTGCATCATCTGCACAGCGTGACTTCGTACGTACGGGGTGTGTGTGATCCTCCATTGTTTGAATTCAAGGAGGTTTTTTATTATTATTAAAGAACCGTGGCGATAGGTAGCTACATCTGGAATACAGATGTAGAGACTGTACCTAAGTGACAGGTTTCAAAGTAGCAGCCGTGTTAGTCTCTATTCAGCCTAAAGAAAAGGAGTACTTGTGGCACCTTAGAGACTAACCAATTTATTTGAGCATAAGCTTTCGTGAGCTAAGCTGTAGCTCACGAAAGCTTATGCTCAAATAAATTGGTTAGTCTCTAAGGTGCCACAAGTACTCCTTTTCTTTAGGCTGAATAAAGACACTGGTTTTATGGTTTATTACAAGAATCTGTAACCTGCTAACCACCCTTCCTAGCTGCCTTTTTCCCTCCTGTCCCACCCTTCCTTTCCCTCCTGTGACTGGAGGGGTGTTCACAGGGCACTTCACCTTGAGTGATCATAAGAACATAAGAATGGCCATACTGGGTCAGACCAAAGGTCCATCTAGCCCAGTATCCTGTCTTCCGACAGTGGCCAATGCCAGGTGCACCAGAGGGAATGAACAGAACAGGTAGTCATCAAGTGATCCAAGCTCTGTCGCCCATTCCCAGCTTCGGGCAAACGGAGGCTATGGACACCATCGCTATCCATCCTGGCTAATAGCCATTGATGGACCTATCCTCCATGAATTTACCTAGTTCTTTTTTTAATCCTATTATAGTCTTGGCCTTCATAGCATCCTCTGGCAAGGCTGTGCATTGTGTGAAAAAATACTTCCTTTTTGTATGTTTTAAACCTGCTGCTTTTGAATTTTGTTTGGTGACACCTAGTTCCTGTGTTATGAGACAGAGTAAATAATACTTCCTTATTTACTTTCTCCACGCTGGTCATGATTTTATAGACCTCAATCATATCCCCCCCGTAGTCATCTCTTTTCGAAGCTGAAAAGTCCCAGTCTGATTAATCTCTCCTCATATGGCAGCTGTTAATACCCCTAATCATTTTTGTTACATGTATTTCAATGGATCAAAATGCAACTACTTACGCTAAACAATCTGTTGCATCTTGTATTTAGCTGTGACACTCTGTACGTTTCCCAGGCCTGAGGAAGAACTGTGTGTAAGCTCGAAAGCTTGACTCTCTCACCAACAGAAGTTGGTCTAATAAAAGATACTACCTCACCCACATTGTGTCTTACAGAAATTTTAAGACAAAATGTGATATCTCATTTATTTTATATGTGTATTTAAAAAAAATATTTTAACCATAGTACTTGAACTTTTTTAAAAGTGAGTGAAAATTTTCATTCATCCTGAGAATTGACCTTCAGTGTTGTGGTAACACAGATTTGAATCCAAACTACAAGGGTAAGTGAAACATAGGCTTGTTTGGAACTCTTTCAGTGGATTCCAAGGCCAGGAGGCACCATTGTATCTAGTCTGACCTGTATAACAGAGGCCATAGAACTTCCCAAAATAACTCCTAGAAGAGATATTGTAGATGAACATCTAATTTTGATATGAAAATGATCACTGATAGAGAATCCACCATGACCTTTCATAAATTATTCCAATGTTTAATTGCTCTGGTAAAAATGTGCACTTTATTTGCAGTCTGAATTTGTCTAGCTTCAACTTCTAGGCATTCGATCGTGGTATACCTTTCTCTTCAGACTGAAGAATGCAAAGCCTATGGGTAGCCAAACTAAGAGAGAGTATGGAGTTTAGTATTTCTGAAGTTAAAAGAAATAAGATCACTGGCTAAAAGGTTAAAATGGCTTCAACACTTCCAGTGGCTGGCATGAGGGTGTTATACTGTGAAGGAAGGAAGGTATTAGAAAAATCTAGTGTGAAGCGCATGATATCACTTGCGGGGTGGGTGTTTGCGTACCTTATTTATACATCAATGTATTGAATCAAGGTACTCTGATTCCATGGTGACAACCGTAACACAAATTTTGAATGTTGAAGGTCTGTAGGTACAGTAGTTTCATAAGTTTATATGGAGCCTGGCAGGACTACAGGGGTGGAAAATTTTGCATCTGTTTGCTGTCCAAAGTGTAGGGTCCTGAAAATTGGTGGTGGTGGTACATATTTCCATCTAGAACTCCAGTTTAACATAGTACCGTACTCTGGGTTAAATTAATCTTGTATGCTGATGGGTTCCTTGTGTAATCAGGAACTTTTTTTTAATGTAACTTGTTACAAAATGTGTTTGTAGGATGCTATAAAAAAAGAGTGCTAATATATAGTGACCAAAAGGGACTGGTTCTGCTTTATATAACTGGTGATGGGAGTGATTTGGTAAGTTGAAGTTGGAATTTAATTTCTACAGCGAAGATTTAATAACCATATGAGTGTGCTCATGGACATGGATTTTCTTTTGAAAATATTGTAATTGGGCAGACGTAAGGTTATGCCAGTGCACCAATTCTTAGTTGTGTACAGTAGGGACCTCCATCACTTAAGAGTATTCTTTATGCCCCTTGTTTTTAAATAACCATCTGCTTAGGCGTCACCCTGTTCAGTAGGAGCTGTTGCAGCCCTTTTGGCATAGGGGAAAGAGTGCTAGGCTGAGAGCTGGGATTCTGAGTTCTAGTCCCCATTCTTCCACTAATTCTGTGCACTTCACAGCCTGTGTATGTGGCCTTGTAACTCAGTAACACCTAGTTTAGAATGCAGGGAAGTATAATCTCCCCCCTCTGAGAGTTGCACAAGATCATTTCAAACAGCTGGGAAAATAATCTAGTCTCTAATTTCAGAAGGGTAGCTGTGTTAGTCTGTATCAGTAAAAACAACTAAGTGGGTTATGTCCCATGAACGCTTATACCCAAATAAATTTTAGTTTCTAAGGTGCCACAAGGACTCTTGTCTCTAATGTTGCAGACCAAGTCTCAGACATCTAGCTACTTTGTTTCTGAGAATGAATGTGCCAGGCCTGTGTGTGTGTCTGGGCTTTCTATAACCTCTAGGCCCCATTTCCGTCCTGAGCCAGGAATAGAACCTGGCAATCCTAATTCTCAATATTCCCAGATAGTTGTGTAAATCCCTGCTCTTCTGGTAGCTGGCCCACACAGTGGGTAACAGCCTGATATTGTGACCAGTTATTCATTTAGCTCAGGTAAGTACATCTCTGTCGTGGATTTAAAAGTTCTGGATTCAAGTCCTTCTGATGTGTTAAGTTGGATGAGGAGGTCAGTATGACTTCACATGAAACTTTTGCATTTTTTCAGGTTTTTTTAAATTTAAAAAAATTATAATAAAAAAACCACTTCTGTTAAAAGCATGCTTGAGCTTCAAAGTCAAGCCCGAAACTAGGAAATGCCAGAATTAAGGTTCTTATGCAATCTTATGTAATTTGCCTCTTGTGTATGTATTATGAATTATTAGTCTTCATGTGATCACATGCTGTCATTTCTACAACACCCATGCTTCATTCTGTATAAAGGCTGGACAGTGTATAAGGCAGAGGTTTGTAAGAAAATAACTTGTAGTTAAGACACTGCACTGGAACCCAAGAGAACTAGCTTCTATTTCAGTCTCTGCCACAGATTTCCTGTTACATTGGGTGAAGCTGTCACTCCTGCAATCTGTGTTCAGCCCCTTGCTCATATGCATTATAATAACTTTTTTAATGTAGTTTTGTGTATGTGATTTGGAAAAACATTGAAATGTACCTAAAATATATTTTCACTCCTGTTTCCCCCCCCAATTTATTGACGTGAACATCTGGGGTTCTTTTCAGTGGTTCAGGTTTGTTAGCTTGACAGAATGAAGTAGTCTGGAATTTTTTGAAAAATACTGGAGTTTTCCTTTAAGAACTAAAGATAATATATAGTTTTGAAATAGTTACTTGAAGCTTTCAATTGAATACAGGCAGAGAAAGTTCAATTTATTTTAAAATGAAGATTTAGACCTTATTTGTGACTTTTTTTTTTTCTCTTTGCAGATATTTTATAAAATGTCTAATGGTTATGAAGATCACATGGCTGAAGATTGCAGGGATGATATTGGTAGAACAAATTTAATCGTGAACTACCTCCCTCAAAACATGACGCAGGATGAGTTACGGAGTCTATTTAGCAGTATTGGTGAAGTTGAATCTGCTAAACTTATTCGGGACAAAGTTGCAGGTATAATCTAGTCTATACAAATTTTTGCTTTTTGGTAGACTGCTTGCTCAAACCCTTGACTAAATGCAATTCAAGTAGATATTTTGAATTTCTGTGTATATTGTCTGCAGTTACCAGCAATGAACACAACTAGATTTAATGCAATGTTAAGATTAAGAAATAAAGTATTATAAAGTCCAAGACATTTCAGAAATGAAGGGGCTAAATTCATCTCTTGGATTAGGAGGTGCAACTCATTAACTTAATTCAGACCCTGGTGTGAACAGGTCCATTCAACCTGTAGATTCTTCTGAAATATTAACTTGGCCTTATTGAATAAATTGCGATGTAGACTGTGCAAACAATTGGAGTCTTCAAAACAGGAAAATGCTACATGTGCAACATGCCTTATATATTGTTGCAGGAGAAAGGAATTTTTTTATTGTTGCAGAAGAAAGGAATTTAAGGAATTTTCTTATTTGAGTGCTTTATTTTGTGACCTTAACATTGCTCTAATGCTAATTCCATTTTAACTTCCCAAGTTCTTTAAGGAAGAAGGCAGGATGGGGCTCAGGGAAAAATAACAAACACAGAGCTGCTTAGTCTTGTGGAATTTGGTGGTTCTTTGAAATTCAGATAATGTTATCAGAGCCATAACTTTCTTGATACACCTATTCATCTTATTAGCTAACAAGGTTCACTAGCAGAGCCTTTATCAGCTTCTTGGTGTGGAAATAATGAGGTGGTTAGGGTATAAAGGTACTGTAATTTTTGACACGCTAAGCAGTTTCCTATATTTACAAGTTCTGCTCATCCTTGTTCAGAATCTTTTGAGTTTCAGTCTCCTGCTTCAGCAGGTGAGGTTGTAAATTCCTATAACCAAGTAGCTGTGCAGCTAACTGCCTGTGGATGCATGTTTGCCTACACCCATGTCTAAGCATGCAGCTAACAGCTCTAGTGGAATTTTCTACAGCTCTTGGTGAATCCTGCAGTTCAAAGATTCTTACTCTCTTCTTCAAAATTAGTAAAGCCCATATTGTTCATTAAGGCCTATTTACATACCAAGTCTGAAGCTTCAAAATTCAGTGGCTGAGTTATCCTCATGAATAAAAATTAATATTTTTATAGAATGTCAGTTTTGCTAGAGACGAAGCATGTAAAATTTTGTGCAAAAGGTGAATATTTTAGAAAGCATGCATGTGAGAACAGGGGACTACAGCAGAAATAAATATTGGTCTCTAAGGTGCCACAAGTACTCTCATTCTTTTTGCTGATACAGACTAACACAGCTACCACTCTGAAACCTACACCAGAAATGGTTTTGCAACTTTAGAGACTTTTTCCCTCCCTTCTTCCCTTTCCACTACCACTACATCCGATTCTGGAGGATCTGGTGTGGAGTTTCTGCTACTGTATTCCCCTAATCTGTCTTGTGTTTTTTGGATCATCCTTTGCTATGAATAGCTCCAATACTTGACTGTGTTTCATTACTTTCCCAAGCAGCTACGGGGTGGGATCTGTGAGCAGCAGCTGCACAGACATTGGCGCTACATGCGTATTTGAGACGACGTTAGGCATCCGTTAACGCTTGGAAGATGATCTTTGCTCCTTATGATGGTAGTTTTTATTTAATCCTGTTTTCTGCAAAAATGATGACCTAGACCTTTTTATGAGGGAAAACTGCTTATTAGGTTTCAGAGTAACAGCCGTGTTAGTCTGTATTCGCAAAAAGAAAAGGAGGACTTGTGGCACCTTAGAGACTAACCAATTTATTTGAGCATGAGCTTTCGTGAGCTACAGCTCACTTCATCGGATGCATACTGTGGAAAGCATAGAAGATCTTTTTATACACACAAAGCATGAAAAAATACCTCCCCCTACCCCACTCTCCTGCTGGTAATAGCTTATCTAAAATGATCACTCTCCTTCCTTAGAGTGATCACTTTAGATAAGCTATTACCAGCAGGAGAGTGGGGTGGGTGGAGAGAAAACATTTTGTAGTGATAAACACCCATTTTTTCATGGTTTGTGTGTATAAAAAGATCTTCTGCGCTTTCCACAGTATGCATCCGATGAAGTGGGCTATAGCTCACGAAAGCTTATGCCCAAATAAATTGGTTAGTCTCTAAGGTGCCACAAGTACTCCTTTTCTTTTTACTTATTGTTAGCGAGTGGATTTTTCATCTCTTACAGAATCATAGAATATCAGGGTTGGAAGGGACTTCAGGAGGTCATCTAGTCCAACCCCCTGCTCAAAGCTGGCCCCCTCAAGGATTGAACTCCCAACCATGGTTTTAGCAAGCCAATGCTCAAACCACTGAGCTATCCCTGCCTCCCAATTCCTGTCCATCTTAAATATTTGAAGTATTAAGACATTAGAAAATTGTCTCACCGGCATGACTCCCTTCTTAGTTGCTACTTGAACTATGTGAGATTGTTGTTCTAATCTTACCTCATAAATGAATCCGTCTGCCCACGTTTGTTGCTGTAAACTGTATTCCACTGCATCATTGTGTCTCTGGTAATACAAGATCACACCTAGAATAATATGTTCTGCACTGGACACGAGCAAACTAGAAAGAGCTATTACATACCTATGTTCATTTATATATAGTTATTTTTAGGGCCAGAAAAGACAACTGTGAGCATGGTCTGACCTGCTTAACACAGGCTGAAGAATTCCTATGGTAATTCCTGTACTGAAGGAAATTTTGTCCGTATTATATAAATGAACACTTTCAGGCCCAGTTACTTGTGGTTGAGTTAGATATGCAACCTCTCTATTTAGACTTTAAATGAGAATGGATTTACTTCTTCCCTTATAGGTAATTATGCTTTCTTTTAAGAATTTGTCTTCTTTCCAGTTTGAATTTTTATAAATTTAATTTACAGGCATTGGATCTTGTTATGTATTCTCTGCTCGATTAGTCCCCTAGTGTCAAATACTTTACACCTCAGTAGGTGTCTATAGACTATGATCAAGACCTTTAACTTTTTTGCCTAGCTAAATTGAACTTTTTAAGTTTCTCATTGTATGACATATATTCCATTCCTTGAATCACTTTCATAGCTCTTCTCTGAACTCTCTCCATTTTTTTCCAGTCTCCTTTTGAAGTATGAGTATCAGAACTGGATACAGTATTCCAGTAGTGGTCTCACCAGTGCTGTATATGCAAGTGGTGCTCTCTCCCTACTCTTACTAGATCCCTGTTTATACATCCAAGGATCTTGTTAGCCTTTTTCGCCATAGCATCCCTCTCATGTTCAGGTGCTTTTCTACAGTGACCCTAAGTACTTTGTAGAGTCACTGTTTTCAAGAATAGTTGCCCATCCTGTAAATACTGGCCTATGTTTTTGCTCCTAAATCTATGACCTTGCATTTGGCTATATTGAAATTCATGATTTCAACTTCTTCTACATAATTTACCAAGCAATCTAGATTACTCTGTGTGAGTTGTTTACTGCTACAATTTTTCAGTCGTCTGCAAACTGTATCTGCAAAGATTTTATATTTTCTTCCAGGTCATTGATTTTTTTTTTTTTTTTTTAAATGGCATAAGGCTGAGAAAGACAAGGCAGGAGCCCTCTGTAACAGTGGCTCTCAAACTATGAGGCAGGTCTCCCAAGAGAGGAGCAGGAATGGGTCAAGGCAGGTGCAAGCTCTGGGTATGTTTGTGTGGGGGTTTTTTGTTTTTGTTTTTTGTTTTATTTAGTCTGTTGTGAAAAGTGATATTGACGAATATGACTTTTCACATTGCCACCCTTACTTCTGTGCTGCTGCTGGTGTGGCGTTGCCTTCAGGACTGGGTGCCTGGCCAGCAGCTGCTGCTCTCTGCTCTGCTTTCAGAACTGGGTGGCAGTATATGTACTTGGGGTGAGGGGGGTAAACTACTACAGATACTATTACAGATACTACAGATCAAATAAGTTTTTGAGAATCACTGCTCTGGAAGTATCCCCACTATTTGATCATTCTGTTAACAATTGCATTTTGAGATGCTAGCCTATTTTAATTTATTGAACAAGTATCGTACTGATTTGATGTAATGCAAATTTATTAATCTGAGGTACTAAATCTTATGCCTTACAGATAACTTGATAAAATATACTTTGATATCTTTATCAACCAGATTTGTAACATTGTTTAAAAAAATCAAGTTTGCTTGACAATACCTATTTTCCATTAAGCTATGTTGATTGTCATTTAATTATTTTTCTGTCTTCTCTTTATTGATAGTCCCACAGCATCTGTTCCATTATTTTTGCCTGACATTGAGGCCAAACAAGCTAACTGATAATTAGCTCCTTATCTTGTTTTATTCTTTGACTTTCTTCTTGGTCTCTGGAATTTGTTTTCCAAGGTTTATTGAACTAACACTAGTGACCTGCAGACTCTTGGGTGCAACATTTCCAGATCTGTTGATGAAAAGTTTTTAACTTTAGTAGAAGCTGCTTAACACCCTCCTTGGTTACTGCTGGAATGGTGCTGTTATGAGGTGGATACGTTATCTAGTTTTGTTCCTCATACAGAATAAACATTAACCAAATGCTTTTACCTTCTGTGCATCATTGACTATTTTACCATCTCAATCTAGTAAAGAAGATCTGTATAAGTGTTAGGATTTCTTTTGTTCCATGATTCATTAAAAATATTCTTCCGTACTGTCCTTTAACCCGTTAGCCATTGATACTCCATTGGTACCTTCAGCTTCCTTTGAGTCAACTGCAGTTCTTAACTTCTAGTTTATATTCATTGCAATCCATTTCCCCTTTTTCCATTTGCTGATTGCTGCATGCTGACTTATCTTTCATATGCTCTCAGCCAAGATGCCCCTCTAACTGAAGCATTATGCTCTCAGTCAGTATTGCATATAATTATTTTTAGCTTTGAGAAATTGGCCCTTTTACAATGCCAAGAGTCTATATTACTGGCTGGGACTGTATTCTGTTTTCACACAGCAAATAGATCGTGGTCACTTTTGCTAAGGCATCTGCTAACTCTTTATTTTGCTGAGAATGCATCTTTGTCCCTTTTAAATAAATAAAATTTTATAAATAACTAATCTGTTTAGTATCTCTTTTTTTTGAACCATTTTTATTAACAAAGGGTTGTCTTTAGTTACATTTTTCCATATAATTAAAAATCATTGCCAGTTATCCTTGTATGTACTGTTGAAGAAATTAGTTGTTTTAAGCAATTTTCTCTTTCAAAATGGCCACGCTTTCCCAGAGGTTAATGGCTTTTAAGCTACTTGTGCCCAAGTAGAGAAGGAACTGCTTTTCTAGAGGGGAACATCCAGAGTTACTTTCCAAAGTTTTAGTAACTAGTATCTAAAACCACTACTTCAGGGCATAAGCCAACCTCTAACTTCTGGGTTTTAGGAGGAAACTTCTTCCCTGGGAGCAGGTTGTCCCATACCTGTTAAGGTTTTTTTGTATCTTGTGGCCAAACCCAGCTGCTTCAGTTTTCGAGACAGGATACTGAACTAGATGGAGCACTCATCTTGAATTTCTGTAGTCTGGAGTGGTTATGGTTCTGTGCTTGCTTCAAAGCAATCATCTGACTTTATGTGCGGAGTGTCTGGTCTGAGGGTTTTGTCCTTAGAGCCTTTGCATTGCTTTGTTGTTTGATTAACTCCTCAAAGGAGGTTGAAGTTCCAAGTGCTGTTTGATTGTCACATCACACTTGAAGCTCTTGATGGCTGGCTTGGTTGGAAGGTTGGGCACCATGGATATTTCTCCTGGTTTCGTGCAGAAAACTGTACCTGTAGCCTGTTTTGTGCTGCTCTTTATGGATATGTAACACCCTTGTCTTGATGTAATTCCTGTCAGTGGTTGCCCAAGGTTCATAGGCTGTCCCAGCCCCCCTTAACAACGCTTCAGCCTATCACCTGACTGGGGGCAAAGGGATAGAGCTGAAAAGGATTATGACTCTTTAGAGTGTGATGGGCTGATTCCTCAAAAGCTATGTAAATATCCACTGAGGAGGAAGACAAAGGCAATGTCTGTCCAGGATGATCTTACTTTTGCTCACTTCCTGAAGAAGCAGCTCCAATTCACTTCCTAAAGCACAAACCCATCCTTTCTCTTCCTGCAGTCCCCTGCTTTATTAGTTACACACCTTTGAATGAGGCAGGGGTGGGGTGAGGGCTTCAGATAACTGCCTCATGGGGGGCATGGCTAACCTTCAGTGCTGCAACGGCACAGCTGGACTAATGCTGCTACAGCGTGTCTGGTGAAGACGCTCTGTCAATAAAACTACCTCAGCGAAGGGCAGAAGCTATATCTGCAGGACAAGCTCTCCCACCAACGTAGAACTGTGCACACGAGCACTTGCGTCAGTGTAACTTATGTCGCTCGGTGGTGGTTTATTCACACGCCTGTGTGACGTAAGGTATGCCAATATAAGCTGTAGTGTAGATATAGCCTTACTATGTATTTTAGGCATTGATTAAGGCCCAGATTCTGTGGGGCAAGAAAATAGCATGTGGTCATATCATTGGGGCAAAATTAAGGAATAAGGGGCAGCCTTTATGGCAAATTTTAAATGATTTCCCCCTTAAAATAACTATTTAGGAAGTAGTTTTGCAATTTTACAAATCTCTCTACCACAAGTATAACATTAACAATTACAAAAAATTAATTTTTGTTTAGAGAACTTATACAAAGATAGTCATCGGTGAACCTCCTTGTCATCAAAGGCTTTTTTTCTGCTTTAAACTGAAAAGACTGTTGTTCTTCGAGTGATGGACCCTATTGTATTTCAGTGAGGGCTTATGCATGTGCCCCATGTGTTTGGATCTGGAGATTTTTTTTCAGGTGGTAGTGTTTATTGATCTGCACATGCGCCTGTGGCTTGCCTCATGGTTTTGTCTGAGGTGTAAAGGGCAGACAGAACCGATCACGTCTCCAGTTCCTTCTGACTGCAACATGGTCTGGATCGGAACTATTAGTGTCCTCTTGCATGTGATGCACTTACTACTACAACAACAAAAAACACAATTGAACATAGTTTTAAAGAGTTTTACCATTTCTATTGGTTTTATAGTAGTTTTAGTAGTTTAGTTTGTTAGTAGAATCAGGGTTCCTTTTTGGGATGTTTTAGTCCCAGTGGAAACCCCTCCACCATACCCACCCCAGCCCCCCGTGTGCGGGTACTGGACTATGCAGAGAACCCAAGGCTTTAAAATCAGTGCCTCCTGCCCATGTTCCTTCTTGGTCAGCTACGAAAATCAACGCTGCATCTACTGCTTGGAAGAAGCCCACATTTCATCCAGGTGCAGTATCTGCCAGTTCTTCCCAAGCCATACCCAGACTCTCCATCTCTGGAAGTACCTCATGGAAGTTGCCATGAGACCTCATTTTGACCCTGGCCAGGCAACCTCCCTGTACATCAACCTGAGGCTACCAGCGGTGTGCCTTCAACTATGAAGTCGTAGGCTGGCACCAGCAGTACCACCATTGTGAACCATGCGCCGGGGTCTAGTCAGGAGGTAAGGAAGCATGCACATAAGCATGGCAGTAAGTCTTCCTTTAAACCTAAGAAGGGAGAGATTCCTTCCATGAGTTAGTCATGGGGACGGAGTGCAACCTAAAGTGCACAAACATGAAAAGCAGCTGCATGAATAGACTGATCAACCTGTACCAAGTGTGGACACACGCACACAGTCAACATCAGCATCGCTCAGAACCAGAGAGCCATAACCTCCAAGAAAGACCACTGCTCTGGTTCCAGGGACTGAGAAAGTTCTCTTGGTGCCAGGGAGGTTGGAAAAGTGCCAGAGCCCCAGGAAGTGTTTGTTCTGAGAGAATCAAGGTCCCTGCGCTTTCTGGAGCCCTCTACTTCTAGGGAGTTACCATCTCCGGCATCAGACATGCCACATCTGAGGCACTCCTCGCCCACCACTCCAACAGTGCACATGCTTCTGCTAGCTCCGATGGTACTGCCAATGGAACTGGTCTCCCAAGTTTTTGTCTTCAGAGGACTTAGATGAGGGTTAGGGACCATCCATCCTTTCCCGCCACTACGAGTACCCACTGTGGCCTTCTATATTGTGACCATATTCTCCACTCCAGCTGCCACTGGTTTCCTTGTTCCATGGGGCCCTCCTCAGCACCCTCTGGATCCATCCTGCTGTCCCTATTGGGGATCATGGCCCTAATACCTTCCCTCAGAACCTGTCCATTCTGTCAGGGAGGCTTCACCTATTTCACCACCTGAGGTGCTTTTGAGTTGATGTTTGGAACCTGTAATGGAAGATGAGCTGCTCAGAAGGTACTGCTGGAACAGGAGAAGTTCCCATCATCCTCTCCTGATGCAGCAGTGGTTTCAATGTCCTGCCCATTTTCTGATGACTACCAGGAATTCCAGGATCTCCTGCGTGGGGTGGCTGGAGAGCTTCACATTCCCCAGAAGGAGATCCAAGACACTCAGCATAAGCTGCTGGATATACTTCTCTTAGGTCGACTCTGCTTGGCCTCGATATCAAACAATGATGCCATCCTTGAGCCAGCTCACACAATTTGGCATACGCCAGCCGCATGTACACCTACCCCAAAGGGGGCAGAAAAGGATACTTGTACCAGTCAAGGGGTCTGAGTTTCTGTTCTCACCTCCACCTCCCAATTCACTTGTGGTCCATGCAGCGACAGAACGGGCTAGGCAACAGCATCCATGCTCCACCCCATCCAGCAGGGAGGGCAAGCAACTGGACTTTTCAGGCTGCAAAGTCTTCTTTTCAGTCAGCCTTCAATATAGGATTTCAAATGATCAGGCATTACTTGCCAAATACAATTTCCTGAATTTCCTCCTCAAGGACTACTCATGACAGCAACTTCGCCCTGGAGGTGGCCTCCTGACTACAAAGAGGAGCGATAGTGGGTTCCTCTGGACTTTTCTATTCAACTTACTTCCTGATACCTCAATAGAAGGATGGGTGGAGCCCAATCCTGTATCTCTATCATCTCAATTGATTCATCTGCAAAACCCAAGTTTCATATGGTCACCTTAGCAGCCATCATCCCATCATTAGAAGAAGGCATTTGCTTATGGCTATCCATATGCAGGATGCTTATTTTCACATAAACATCCATCTGTCCCACCGAAGGTTCCTGATGATTATGGTAGTCCTTCAGCACAATCAATACAGGGTCCTGCCATTTGGACTCACCACTGCTCCCAGGTTTCAGAGTAGCAGCCGTGTTAGTCTGTATCCGCAAAAAGAACAGGACGACTTGTGGCACCTTAGAGACTAACACATTTATTTGAGCATAAGCTTTCGTGAGCTACAGCTCACTTCATCGGAGGGATTCAGTGGAAAAGCTTTCAACATCAGGGAGGCCTATCTCTGGGGAATACAAGGACCCCATAACGCCTATCTCAATGACTGGCTCTTAGCAGCGTGGTCCAGAGATGAAGTCCAGATTTCTACCTCCATATTACTCAGACTCCTTTCAACCCATACGGTCATCATCAAGGTTGAAAAATCAACTTTGGACCCCACATGGTCCCTAGAATTCATAGGGGCCTCCATCAGCTTAGTCATAGCACAAGCATAGCTACCAAGGAACGTATTCCAGTCTTTTGTAGCCCGAGTAGTCTTTCTTAGGAACTCGTAGCCCGAGTAGTCAGTGGTCCTTATCTCCTGGTCCTTATCTCTTGCCTATCTCTCTTTGGCCATATGGCCTTGGGCACATACATCACTGCCTTGGCTCACCTCCACCTTTGCTGCCTCCTAGATGTGGCTCCAGAGAGTTTACTCACCCATGGATCTGATACTGATGGTTTCTACTGAAGTACACTCTTCCCTCCAGTGGTGGACAGGCCCTGATGGGTCATAGAATCATAGAATATCAGGGTTGGGAGGGACCTCAGGAGGTCATCTAGTCCAATCCCCAACTAAATCATCCCAGCCAGGGCTTTGTCAAGCTCGACCTTAAAAACCTCAAAGGAAGGAGATTCTACCACCTCCCTAGGTAACGCATTCCAGTGCTTCACTGCCCTCCTCGTGAAAAAGGTTTACCTAATATCCAACAGGTCTGTGTGAGGGTCCCCTTTCTCCCATCCTCCCCGGACAATACAGTCATTACCAACACATCCCGCATAGGGTGGGAGATTGCATAACGCAGGGAACATTGACCCCTCAAGAATTCAGGATGCAAGTCAACATTCTAGAACTCTGAGCTGTTAGGAAGGCATGCCAAGCATTTCTCCTATCCATTTGCTCCCATCACGGTCTTATCATGCTGGAAGGTTGGACATATGACCAGGGAAGAGTATAAAAATATTGCTCGGGCATGTAGGAATGATATCAGGAGGGCCAAATCGCACCTGGAGCTGCAGCTAGCGAGAGATGTTAAGAGTAACAAGAAGGGTTTCTTCAGGTATGTTGGCAACAAGAAGAAAGCCAAGGAAAGTGTGGGCCCCTTACTGAATGAGGGAGGCAACCTAGTGACAGAGGATGTGGAAAAAGCTAATGTACTCAATGCTTTTTTTGCCTCTGTCTTCACTAACAAGGTCAGCTCCCAGACTACTGCGCTGGGCATCACAAAATGGGGAAGAGATGGCCAGCCCTCTGTGGAGATAGAGGTGGTTAGGGACTATTTAGAAAAGCTGGACGTGCACAAGTCCATGGGGCGGGACGAGTTGCATCCGAGAGTGCTGAAGGAATTGGCGGCTGTGATTGCAGAGCCATTGGCCATTATCTTTGAAAACTCGTGGCGAACGGGGGAAGTCCCGGATGACTGGAAAAAGGCTAATGTAGTGCCAATCTTTAAAAAAGGGAAGGAGGAGGATCCAGGGAACTACAGGCCAGTCAGCCTCACCTCAGTCCCTGGAAAAATCATGGAGCAGGTCCTCAAAGAATCAATCCTGAAGCACTTGCATGAGAGGAAAGTGATCAGGAACAGCCAGCATGGATTCACCAAGGGAAGGTCATGCCTGACTAATCTAATCGCCTTTTATGATGAGATTACTGGTTCTGTGGATGAAGGGAAAGCAGTGGATGTATTGTTTCTTGACTTTAGCAAAGCTTTTGACATGGTCTCCCACAGTATTCTTGTCAGCAAGTTAAGGAAGTATGGGCTGGATGAATGGATGATAAGGTGGATAGAAAGCTGGCTAGATTGTCGGGCTCAACGGGTAGTGATCAATGGCTCCATGTCTAGTTGGCAGCCGGTATCAAGTGGAGTGCCCCAAGGGTCGGTCCTGGGGCCGGTTTTGTTCAATATCTTCATAAATGATCTGGAGGATGGTGTGGATTGCACTCTCAGCAAATTTGCGGATGACACTAAACTGGGAGGAGAGGTAGATACGCTGGAGGGGAGGGATAGGATACAGAAGGACCTAGACAAATTGGAGGATTGGGCCAAAAGAAATCTGATGAGGTTCAATAAGGATAAGTGCAGGGTCCTGCACTTAGGACGGAAGAACCCAATGCATAGCTACAGACTAGGGACCGAATGGCTAGGCAGCAGTTCTGCAGAAAAGGACCTAAGGGTGACAGTGGACGAGAAGCTGGATATGAGTCAGCAGTGTGCCCTTGTTGCCAAGAAGGCCAATGGCATTTTGGGATGTATAAGTAGGGGCATAGCGAGCAGATCGAGGGACGTGATCGTTCCCCTCTATTCGACATTGGTGTGGCCTCATCTGGAGTACTGTGTCCAGTTTTGGGCCCCACACTAGAAGAAGGATGTGGATAAATTGGAGAGAGTCCAGCGAAGGGCAACAAAAATGATTAGGGGTCTAGAACACATGACTTATGAGGAGAGGCTGAGGGAGCTGGGATTGTTTAGCCTGCAGAAGAGAAGAATGAGGGGGGATTTGATAGCTGCTTTCAACTACCTGAAAGGGGGTTCCAAAGAGGATGGCTCTAGACTGTTCTCAATCGTAGCAGATGACAGAACGAGGAGTAATGGTCTCAAGTTGCAGTGGGGGAGGTTTAGATTGGATATTAGGAAAAACTTTTTCACTAAGAGGGTGGTGAAACACTGGAATGCGTTACCTAGGGAGGTGGTAGAATCTCCTTCCTTAGAGGTTTTTAAGGTCAGGCTTGACAAAGCCCTGGCTGTGATGATTTAACTGGGAATTGGTCCTACTTCAAGCAGGGGGTTGGACTAGATGACCTTCTGGGGTCCCTTCCAACCCTGATATTCTATGATTCTATGGACAACACCGCCACTGTTTACTACATCAGCAAACAAGGGGCATGAAGTTAAGGGCTCTATTTGTGGTGAAGTGGTCAGTCTATGATATTGGTGCATCGTCCACAAGATCCTTTTATCTGCAGCCTATCTTCGAGGGACTCAGAAAGTGATTGCAGACTCGCTCAGCTGACCATTCGTGATCGATCACAAGTGGGAACTCCACGATACCATAGTAAGCGACATCTTCAACAAATGGGAGACTGCAACGTGGGATCTCTTTGCCTCCCCCGAGGCACATACTGCACTGAGAGGTATTGGTTTCCACTTGCAATGCACTCATTCTCTGCTGGTCAGACTAGATCAACTACATCTTCCCCACCACCATTCCTGCCATGGGTACTCCACAAGATCGGGCAGGAGAGAGCAGTGGTTATCCTGATTGCCCTACTGTGACCCAGACAGTTCTGCAGAGAAGGTTGGGAAACCAGGTCAGCTTGCCCTCCACTTCCCATCCCCACTTTCCCTGAGCTGCTAACGCAACATAATAGGAAGATCAGACATCCTGATCAGCAGACACTTCACCTCACAGTGTGGTATTTAGATGGGCATCTTCTCTAGAATGAGAGTGTTCATCAGAAGTGCAAGACAACCTCTTGAGCAGCAGGAAGGAGTCCACTAGGCGTTTCTTCCAGGCCAAGTGGAGCCGCTTCACTACCTTGGCCCAACAGAAAGGACTTTTCCCCAGAAGAGGTGAAGATTCCCTTTCTTTTGGATTACCTCCTGTGCTTGAAGTGACCAGGTGTCGCCCTCAACACTCTCAAGGTCCACGTAGCAGCGATTTAGCAATTTCTACCTGCAGAGGACAAGACCAATCAGGAAATCTTCTAGATTGAGATAAACAATATCCAGGAGGGTTAAGTGGCATGCAGTCTACAAGTGGATTTCACTGTTATCAGTTGTCAGGACTGCCTCCATCCCCTGGGGTGAGGGCACATTCCATGAGAGCCCAGGTTTCGACCACTGCCATCTTCCACATTGTGCTGCTTTGGGACATATGTAGAGTGGACACGTGGAGTTCAGTACATACCTTTGCCATGCATATATGCAGGATTCTGCAATGGATGCCTCATTTGGCACGGCTGTCCTTTGCTAAACCATTCCATCTTCATCCTTGCACCATCCTCCGACTTAAGTGTACTACTTGTTAATCACTCTCAGTAGAATATAATAGGGACCATCACTCGAAGAAAAGGAGGTGGTTACTTGCCTGTAACTGGAGGGCCCTCAAGATTTGTGGTCCCTATCTGTATTCCACTTCCTGCCCTCCTTCCCCTTTGCTGCGGATATCTTGAATTCATGGTGGAGAAGGAATTGAAGACAAGATCAGTCTGCCCCACCCTCAATCATTTTGTTTGCCCCACAGTTTCATCCAAAGGGCTCATGTGTAGCCCAACAGACATTACTTCTTGGGGGAAAAAAAATCTCCTGCTCATGATGCACATGCATAAACCCTCAATGGAATACAAACAGGTACCACGTCTCAAAAAATATCTAGTTACAGATCACTTACAAGACGTGGAAGATTGGACAAATGACCAGGGAAGAGTATAAAAATATTGCTTGGGCATGCAGGAGTGAAATGAGGAAGGCCAAATAACACCTGGAGTTGCAACTAGCAAGAGATGTTAAGAGTAACAAGAAGGGTTTCTTCAGGTATGTTAGCAACAAGAAGAAAGTCAAGGAAAGCGTGGGCCCCTTACCGAATGAGGGAGGCAACCTAGTGACAGAGGATATGGAAAAAGCTAATAAAGGCTTTTTTTGCCTCTGTCTTCACGAACAAGGTCAGCTCCCAGACTACTGCACTGTGCAGCACAGCACGGGGAGGAGGTGACCAGCCCTCTGTGGAGAAAGAAGTGGTTCGGGACTATTTAGAAAAGCTGGATGAGCACAAGTCCATGGGGCCGGATGCGCTGCATCCGAGAGTGCTAAAGGAACTGGCGGATGTGATTGCAGAGCCATTGGCCATTATCTTTGAAAACTCCTGGCGATTGGGGGAAGTCCCGGATGAATGGAAAAAGGCTACTGTAGTGGCCATCTTTGAAAAAGGGAAGGAGGAGGATCCTGGGAACTACAGGCCAGTCAGCCTCACCTCAGTCCCTGAAAAAATCATGGAGCAGGTCCTCAAGGAATCAATTGGGAAGCACTTAGAGGAGAGGAAAGTGATCAGGAACAGTCAGCATGGATTCACCAAGGGCAAGTCATGCCTGACTAATCTAATTGCCTTCTATGATGAGATAACTGGCTCTGTGGATGAGGGGAAAGCGGTGGACATACTGTTCCTTGACTTTAGCAAAGCTTTTGACACGGTCTCCCACAGTATTCTTGCCAGCAAGTTAAAGAAGTATGGGCTGGATGAATGGACTATAAGGTGGATAGAAAGTTGGCTAGATTGTCGGGCTCAACGGGTAGTGATCAATGGCTCCATGTCTAGTTGGCAGCCGGTATCAAGTGGAGTGCCCCAAGGGTCGGTCCTGGGGCCTGTTTTGTTCAATATCTTCATTAATGATCTGGAGGATGGCGTTGATTGCACCCTCAGCAAGTTTGCAGATGACACTAAACTGGGAGGAGAGGTAGATATGCTGGAGGGTAGGGATAGGATACAGAGGGCCCTAGGCAACTTAGAGGATTGGGCCAAAAGAAATCTGATGAGGTTCAACAAGGACAAGTGCAGAGTCCTGCACTTAGGACGGAAGAATCCCATGCACCGCTACAGACTAGGGACCAAATGGCTCGGCAGCAGTTCTGCAGAAAAGGACCTAGGGGTTACAGTGGACGAGAAGCTGGATATGAGTCAACAGTGTGCCCTTGTTGCCAAGAAGGCCAGTGACATTTTGGGATGTATAAGTAGGGGCATTGCCAGCAGATCGAGGGAGGTGATCGTTCCCCTCTATTCGACATTGGTGAGGCCTCATCTGGAGTACTGTGTCCAGTTTTGGGCCCTACGCTGCAAGAAGGATGTAGAAAAATTGGAAAGAGTCCAGTGGAGGGCAACAAAAATGATTAAGGGACTGGAACACATGACTTATGAGGAGAAGCTAAGGGAACAGGGATTGTTTAGTCTGCGGAAGAGAAGAATGAGGGGGTATTTGATAGCTGCTTTCAACTACCTGAAAGGGGGTTCCAAAGAGGATGGCTCTAGACTGTGCTCAGTGGTAGCAGACGACAGAACAAGGAGTAATGGTCTCAAGTTGCAGTGAGGGAGGTTCAGGTTGGATATTAGGAAAAACTTTTTCACTAGGAGGGTGGTGAAACACTGGAATGCGTTACCTAGGGAGGTGGTGGAATCTCCTTCCTTAGATGTTTTTAAGGTCAGGCTTGACAAAGCCCTGGCTGGGATGATTTAATTGGGGATTGGTCCTGCTTTGAGCAGGGGGTTGGACTAGATGACCTCCTGAGGTCCCTTCCAACCCTGATAGTCTATGATTCTGTAATCAGTAACCTCCTAATCTGTTTCTGTTTATATTAGCAAATCAAAGCAAGTGAATGTATTTAAAGATATTTAGAAACAATTGTAAATGCTCAATCATTTGCAGGTGATTGTACTGTCCAGAGTATCCAATTCTAACCAAATATTTAAGTATGTTACTTTGTGTATATTGTTGTATAGGTATGTACTTGATGAGTTAACCCTTCAGTTACAGCAACACATAATTTTAGGACTGTCAAATTAAGCGCAGTTAATGCAAGGGATTAATGTAAAACAAATTGACTAGATTAAAAAGAAGTCACTATTTAATCACTGCTTTGGGTATTATCAAGCAGCACCCATCAACATGGAAGCATACGAATATTTAGCGTATTTGGCATGTAAATACCTTGCAATGCTGGCTACAATAGTGCCATGTGAACGCATGTTCTCACTTCCAGGTGACATAAATAAGAAGGGGGCAGCATTATCTCCCATAAATGTAAACAAACTTGTTTGTCTTAGTGATTAGCTGAACAAGAAGTAGGACTGCATGCACTTGTAGGCTCTAAAGTTGTAAACTTTTTTTTTGGAGTGCAGTTATGTACAAAATTCTACATTTGTAAGTTGCAATTTTCTGATAGAGATTGCACTTCAGTACTTGAATGATGTGAATTAAAAATACTATTTTGTTTACAAACATTTGTAAACTTAAAAAAAGATCAAAAATATTAAGTGAGCACTGTATACTTTGTATTCTGTTGTATTTGAAATCACTATATTTGAAAATGTACAAAAACATCCAAATTTGTATAATAAATGTAAATCTGTGTCCTGTTGTTGTTTAACAGTGCAATTAAAATTGCATTTAATTGTGACTATTTTTAAATAATTTGACAGCCCTACTAATTTTCAAAAAAAATTTCCCTCTCCATTGAGAAGTTGCCAGTTGTCCAGCGGCTACTAATATAAGATTCATTGTTCACTGTTTCATTTTTTACTCGGAAGCCCTAAAGAATCATTTTGGTAATATCTAGAGGGTTGCATACTTAAAGTTTTATGTAGGTGGAGCTGTATACCCAGCTGGATCCGCAACCCCCTGAGGGCCAGCTCCTGCCCCGGGGTGAATGTCACAGCTGGGGGCAGACCTGGCTGGAGTGGAGGTGAGGGGCCCAGTGGGTGAATATGTGAGAGGCTTCCAGCAAGTGTGATTTTCACTTAAATTAGGCCCATAGAATGCCCATTTGGTGCTGCAGAGAGTTCTCGAGCCCAAATATCTCACCTTAACCCCTCAGGGCATTGACCTCACCCTTGTAGCGAGAGCCTGAATAATCCTAACAATTAGATCAGTGGAAATCAGGCTTCTCTGACTTTTGACAAAATTGGTAAGATTCTGCACATTGATACCTGGAGCGTTCCCTGACATTTTGGAATTGAGCCAATGCAGTTTTCAAAAGTTATCACATTACAAACAGCGAAATGCCATTGAGTTGAGCAGAGCAAGGCCTTACACTCAGCCAAATATGTAACCATATTGAAATATTTGGTTGTTATGAATTGCCTATAGTGTAATAATTGGATATGTTCACTAAGTGTATAATATATTTCTTACCTCTTTGACTGCAATTTTTTCAAAACCTGTTCCCACCCAACTTTAATAGGTTTTATAACCACTCTAGTCTTAAAGTACATTAAACTTAAATTCTAATTTTATTGTGCTACAAATCAAGATTGCTGGTTCTTTCCCCAAGTCCAATCCCATTCCCTGGGCTAACTTGTCTATCCACATCCTTTTCCCGCCACATATGTGTGAACACTTCTTTACCAAGTTGACAGGAAAAACTGATACAGATTACGTATTTTGTTTCCTGTTTGTCCAGAAGCTATTGTTTCTATCAAGTTAACTTTATTAAAGTTAACTGTATGAAACAGCTTTCTAGAAAAGCCTTGAAGTCTAATGCCTAACCTGAGGGTACTAGGAGACTGGGCCAGTTAAAGATCATCTTGATTTCTGGAGGAGTCTCTGAATGAAGCACTTCAGTGCTGCTGTTTCTAAATGCAGTAGAGACTGAAAAGGCAGTGTTAAGGCTTTTCACACCTGTCCAGAACCACCAAGGGATGAACAAATTCTTATGTATCCTTCCCCCCCCCCCCCACCATGAAGCTAATGGTTTTGCACATGGTCATTTCTGGGGAGTTTGTTCATTGAAATTGATATTCAGAAATGTAGGAATTGCCATACTGGATCAGAATAAATGGTCTGTCTATTCTGTTTTTCTGTCTGACAGTGGCCAATACCATATGGTTCAAGAGAAGCAGTTAGAAGCCCTATAATGGACAATTATGGAATAATTTTGCTTGTGGGAAGAGTGTCTTAAATACCTAAATATGATATGGTAATGCATATACTCAAGAAAACATAAGTAAGGTTGCATAGGTTAACTTAATTTTAGTATGTAACTTTTTAGAGAGATACAGTAAGCAACCCTGTTAATGTTCCTTGGTATGGAAACTTGTAGGTTTAAAAAAACTCTGAAACAACAAATATTTTATCTTGTACATCTGTCTGCTAGCAGTAGAATACAAGGTATCAGAATTCCTCGGCCCCCATTCTTGATTCTGGTAGGGGAGAGCGTTCTTAATGGTTAGAGCTAGAGACTGAGAGTTAGGTCTCCTGCATGCTGTGTTTTGTTAAAGCACTTTTTGAAAGTTATAGGTGAGTAATTCCCTTTTACATACAGCATACCAAAGCGCACAGATTTGGCATATTTATTCAGAGAGTGTCTGCGTCTCCTTAGTCCCATCATCTTAGAGAGCTGCTTTCTATTCCTGGCTCTGTCAGAAGTGACCTTGTGCAACTGCTTTGGCCCTCAGGTATTCTTTCTTGATCAATTGTTTGGGACACAAGTACAGTTCCTTACCAAGGTAGGGGGCTGAGACCTTGCCCAGTGCTAAGGGTTACAAAATGCAGTGAATTATTAATACCAGTTAATGGGTGAAGTAAAGAGTATATAGCTTCTAGTTGCTGGCTTTCAGCTAGATCATAATGGTCCCTTCTGACCTTAATATCTATGGTTCTGGTTCTACCAGGGTGTGTTGGCAAGTGTGGGCAGCATTTATTTTTGCCTGTGTCCTACATGAAGCTGTAGTGGTTGAAACAATGAGTAAGCATTGGGCAGACTCTCTTCTGCGCAAATTTTGTTGTTTTTTTTCTCTATTGCTTATGCTTTGGTCAAATAGAACGTATTTTACATTTTCTTCCTTTGCACCTATTGTAAGTCCTATTTTTATAACCTGTTTAATTATAATTAATTATAACCCCCAAATATTGCCTTTAGTGTCATATTTCTTATGGTTCACTTGAGGCAAGAAGAGCAGATAACAGGGAGGAGGAGCTGTGAGACCTGCCCCTTAGTACTCCTGCTGGTTAGATGCTTGCCAGCAGAACTTGTAACCACTAGGGGTATGTCTACGCTGTAATGAAAAACCCACAGCACTAAGTCTCTGAGCCTGTGTCAGATGACTTGTGCTTGTGGAGCTAAAAAATGCAGCCTAGATGTCTGGGCCCTGAGACCCTCCCCCATCACAGGGTCTCGGAGCTCGGACTCCAGCCCAAGCCCAGACGTCTGCAATTTTATAGCCCCGCAGCCTGAGTCATCTGACCTGGGCCAGTCGCGGCCATGCCCCCAGTCTCTTATTGCAGTGTGGATGTACCCTGTGAGGCCCGTGGTGAAGAGCGAATGGTAGCTACAAATCCATCACTGTTGAGCCCTCTCTGGTTAGGGACTCATGACTAATGTAGCACACACATTAACATTTGCAAAAAGAAAAGGAGTATTTGTGGCACCTTAGAGACTAACAAATTTATTTGAGCATAAGCATCCGATGAAGTGAGCTGTAGCTCACGAAAGCTTATGCTCAAATAAATTTGTTAGTCTCTAGGGTGCCACAAGTACTCCTTTTCTTTTTGTGAATACAGATTCACACGGCTGCTACTCTGAAACCTGACATTAACATTTGTTAATTTAAAGGACGCATCACTACCAGACTTCTGTATCACCTGTTCCCAAACTAGCCCGTGAACTATTGGGCAAATGCTCTGGCAAGAATTGATTAGTCACAAATCCTACTGTCTCTTTACTTCTAGGCTGCTCATTGAAGAGAGAAGCCAGGAGACATTTAAAAGCAAATGGAGAGGAGGAGGGCAGAGAAGGATCTGAGCTAGATGCCTCTATTAGGGACCTCTGCTACATAAGAGGAAAAACTAACACGAGCCCCATTCCCCTGTTGGAGCCACCTGTGGGACTGGAGTTTCTACCAACAGCAGGAGAGAAATATAAAAGGGAGAAGGAACGTAGTAACTCAAGCAGTGCATCCAAGGAAGAGCAGGGGGTGAAGAGGGGGAGGAGAGAAACAGGTACCTAGACAGCATACCTAGGGTAGAAGGGAATGAAGTTGTATGTAGCAAAAGGAAAGACACTTTGAAAGAGTTTGTTATGAATACAACAACAAAAAAGATATTCTGTGTGGTGTTTGTGAGTGTAATACTTTATCTAAAATTGTAACTTTTATGCATTCTCTGCTTGGCTAATGATTCAGCTGAAGAAAGGGCATATTTGCTTTTGCTTTTTATTTAATTTTAATGTATTTGGATTTAATTATACACACAAGATGGTCTATCCAGAGTCTTGCTATCCTTTCCATCAACTACAAATAGACTATGAAAACCATTACAAAATCAATACAGTAGTGTATTCTCCCTTCTAGTCATTCTCCCCTCCCCCATATCATACATACTATCACCAACCTGCAGACATATTATAAATTAAATAAATTGTCCCCCATCCCTCTCCTTGCCCCTAAATAAACACTTTCCCTAATCACTTCAGCTCTCCCCAAATGCCTGCTCAAAGTATACTTTCCAGCATGCCCTAAAGGTCAGTTAAGTTAAGCTGTTTAGAACTAGGAGATGGTTTCTGACATTGTAATTCACTCCCCTCAGAGCGGGTGGTCTGTGAACAGCTCCCTTTTCTGTACCCAGGGAGCTCTAGTTCATATACCTCTGCTGATCACAACTACTGCAGGATTGCACAAGGAAAGAAGTGTGTTTTTATGTTGGATGATCCCAACCCATTTATGGCATTAAAACTCAAAATCAGCAACTGGGAGCCAAGGGATAGGTCCTGGAGCGCTGTCATCATGTACTTGCAGCAAGATACTCCATTTAACAAACGAGTTGCAACATTCTGCACTAGCTTTAGCTTGTGAATGATTTAAGATGTAACCTATGTATATAGCACATTGCAGAAGTCCAATCTAAAGGTGACAAAGGCATGGACTATAGTGGCAAAGTCTTCATCTGAGAGGGAAGGATGCAACCCCATTGCCAGTGGTAGGAAAAGGGTGTCTTGGTCACTGCTTTTGTTTGAGCATCTAGCAGCAGTTGGAAATTTAACTAGACCCTTAATTTTTTAATTTTACTACCAGTTATGTCCAGACACCTTCAGAGGATCTGACATAAGCCACCCCTTCCAATTGCCTCCCTTAACTCACTATAATCATTCCATTTTTATCTGTAATAGGTCTCATCCAGCTCACTCTCATCCATAGCCAATCTTGTCCAGAGCTAGGGAAGATGCTGAACTTCACACTCTGAGCTGTAGGAAATGGCAAAAAATCTATCATCAATATATTGAAATATTTAGGGCCATATTACTTTTCCACTCATTTAGCATGTTCATTGATTGACATCATAGAACTTTGCGGTACTTCACATGAAAGAGTCCTCAGGATCTTGCCACAAAAAGTAACACAGCCATTAAAGAGCAGCCCTGTTGACTTGCCATAACACTTCATGATCTGTGGTACTGAAGGCAGAGTTGATAACAAGGATTACGGATTTTTATCCTTTGCCCAGAGAAAATTGCTAACCAACACCAGAAGTGCAATCTCTGTACCTAGGTTGGAACCCTGATCAGCAAGGTGCAGAGAGCTCCAGATACTGAGACTGTAACCTTTTCCATAAACTCTGCTAAAGGTAAGAGATTAGGTACTAGTTGATAGTCTGCTTTGAGGTGGGTTTCTGGACAGAAGCTGAAAACATGCTTCCTATAGAGCATTAAACACTCTGCTCTTCAAAGGAGGTGTTAGCATGCTCCAGTTTTGAAGGATCCAGTTGTGTGCCTTTCCTATCTCTCTGGTGGTCTGTACCAGTCAAGAAGGACTGAGACCCAAATAACAGGTTGTGGCATGAAGTTCTACCAGTGCATGATACAGACCAAAACTCAACCAGAGAGAGAACCTGGTATTTATCTCTTCCCAGACCCTATCTCAGATATGGAGACTTCAGTCTGCCTCTGACTTTTATCTGTAAAGTAACCAGAGGTTACCTCCAAATTAGAGAAAGTCTCATCAGCAATCAGATGAAGTCAGTCTGCATTAACCAGTCTATCTGCAATCAGACCGAAACCATTGATCAGGACTTTGCACATGCTATAGTGGAAGTCAAGAGATATTTTTTTGCCATCTGTATAGCCACACCATATACATTTAAAAACATCTGTCCTCTTGTCTGCTTTGTCTGTCACAGGTCCACTGTAAATCTTTGTATCCTCCCGTGCTGTAGTTGTATATTACATTTAGCCCCGTATCATACATAGTTACTCCGAGCACTCCTCATAATCACTGAATCATTATAGCCCTCGAGATTCCTTCTGTTCTTTGATATTGCTGTTAGTTCATCTCATGCATCCTTGTGTGGATGTACTGGTACTTTTGAGAGGATTGATGATTTAGAGTCCACTGCTATTATCTATAGATTGTCCAGAGCAGGTACTAGGAAGATGGCATTCTTTTGGTGTATTCAACTTTGAAATAATACTAGAGGGTTTAATTTTCCTATAATACATGGGTCCTGGAGGGGATCTCACCTTGGGACAGTACGGAGCTCCCTCTTTGCCTGGTGATGGCTACTTTAGAACCAGCCCACATACCAAAAATGACTGATTCAGAAGAAGGTCCTCTGGGGCAACTTTCTTAGCCATGTCTTCTCCCCAGTGACCTCAAACCAAACTGTTTCCACCAAAGCAGAGCTTCTAGACTGTCAGATAAAATAATACAATCTCTTCCTAGTTGTCCTTAATCACAGCCCACAGCTCTGACTGTGAAGCAGGGAGAGGGAATTTTTGTTGAGGGAGAGTCACTGTATTTAGGTCAAATTATTTGAGAAAATTTAAAATTTGTTTGTAGCGAGGAGACGACTCACCAGTGTGGTGCTTCCTGCTCGTCGTTTTGGGGATTAGCTCTTGTCCAGCCCAGAGCGCCCTCTGCAGGCCGGTGTCTTGCCTGCCTCAGGCCCCATGTCCCTCCTGGACTCCGGTGCCCCTTTACCTCAGGGTTCTGCCCCAGCAGTACCCCCACTCTCTCTGGGTCTCCCATCCCAGGGGAACCCCCAACCCTCTAAACCCGCCTTGCCTCGGTGGCTACTGCCAGTCGTCATCTAGCTCCCGCTCACTGGGGCAGACAGCAGTCTGTAATGGCCACGCATCATTGGCAAGGGGTTAGGACCAGCTGCCTCTGCCTATTCCTAGGCTGCACCTCTGAGGCCCCAGTACCTCTTCGTAGGCCTTCAACAAGGCCTGCAGCCTGGGGTTTTACCAGGCTGGAGCTCCCTAGCTCCTCTTGCCCTGCCCCAATACTGCTCTGCTTCAGGTACCTTCCTCTCAGGCAGCTAGCCCATCCCACTCCAGGGCTAGAGTGAGACTCCTCCAGCTTCTTGCCCACAGCCCTCTTATCAGGACCAGCTGGGCGCTAATTGAGCAGGCCACAGCTGTGACTGCTTCCCCAATCAGGTTAGCTTGGCTGCTTTTAACCCCTGTTCTCCAGGAGTGGGGCAGATGCCCCACTACAGTGTTATATATCTGGTGGCAGTCCCTAACCACAAGGACGTTGCACCCTAAAGTGGGCTTGGTACTTGGTACTTCAGCTGGGAGCTGGCATTTGGGGCAATTGGAGAAAGAATGTTTGTCTGAGAATTCATTTCTTCAGAAAGAAAAGGAGGACTTGTGGCACCTTAGAGACTAGCAGATTTATTTGAGCATAAACTTTCGTGAGCTACAGCTCACTTCATCGGATGCATTCAGTGGCAAGTCCTCCTTTTGTTTTTTTGAATACAGACTAACACAGCTGCTACTCTGAAACATTTCTTCAGAGTAACTGTCTGAGATGATTTAAAGATTGAATTTTTATTCTCAAACACTTAAGAGGGAGTGAAGAATAATTTAAGAAGAGGATGGACATGAACATCCAGTAATATACCTGCAGAGAAGTACGGCTGTTTTTGTTTTAAGAGACAGGGCATGAACCAACTTGGACCTAAGGTTTTCTCCACCCTTACATACAGAGCATGACAAATTTAACGAAATAATAAGAGTGGTGTGAAAGATAGCCCTCTTTCTCTACTCTTGCCTCCAGGAATGGAGGATTGAGTTGCTGCAGCAGCAGGGAAACGGATAATCTTGTGACTTTTCTGGTGCACGGTCATTTGCCAAACGTTCTCACTTGCTACTTTTTTTTTTTTTAAACTTTGTATATTTATAAACTTAGTTTAGCACTTGGTTCATTTGTTTTTGCATGAAGTTTAACTGTTCTCTCACAGATTTTGAAGCACCCTGTTGAAGGGTAGAGGGGAGACAATAAGAAGTGAAATCAGAAAATGTTGCATGTCAGGATCTGTTCCAGGTGACAAAATAGTTGCTGATTGTAATTGCAGATGAAACAGGGTACCTGAGTCATTGTTTCAGACTTGAATGTATTGTTGAGGCTCTCCATTTGCCATCTGAGATGCACTAGCCTCAAGGACACACGTCTGAAGTGACAAATGGGTGAGCATTACATCAGACACCCCACATGATAGGTTTCAGAGTAACAGCCGTGTTGGTCTGTCTTTGCAAAAAGAAAAGGAGTACTTGTGGTACCTTAGAGACTAACCAATTTATTTGAGCATGAGCTTTCGTGAAAGCTCATGCTCAGATAAATTGGTTAGTCTCTAAGGTGCCACAAGTACTCCTTTTCTTTTTCCCACATGATATGTGACAGGCCTGAGTAACTTAACCTGGAGTTGTTGGAAAAGCTCTTAAGTTTTTGTATGATTTAGGTGAAGTTTTGTCATCTATAGACCAAATACTTTTTTACTTGTATTTCATCAGTGACACCTTTTTATTCATCAGGATTAATGTAAAAAAATGTTCTTTCATGCAGGACACAGCTTAGGCTATGGCTTTGTGAACTATGTGAGTGCTAAAGATGCTGAAAGAGCAATAAACACACTGAATGGCCTGAGACTTCAGTCAAAAACAATCAAGGTAACAAGCATGGATTTTAAAGCTTAATATTGTAAAAGTGTAACTTATACATAAAGAACAGTTAACTGGAACTCTGTCTTCTAAAACTTTAATGCATTCTCCTAGTCAGTTGTCTCCCCAATTCCTTTTCGACTTCTATATGCCTTGCAAGATTAAAAGCTCAAGAATGGATGTTGGTTTAGCATCTTGCATAACTTAAAGCAGTGCTTCTTTTGATGTAAGAAAATGTTTGAAAAGCTTAGCTGGTGAGATAAATTATTTTGAAAACTTCTAATTAGCATTTTGTTGTTTCATTACTGTCTTAAAACTGCTTTGAGGGCTTTTGGACTGATTTTCATAAATGCTGGACACCCAGCAGCTGCCCCTGAATTAAGTGTGGATTGCCAAGTATTCAGCACTTTTTTCTCGGAGTTCCCAAAGTATCTGTCTCTTTGATACCACTCTAAAGCACAATAGCCACCCCAAGTAGGCAGCTCAAGTCATGCCCATTTGTTTTGCAAATCTATTTGTCAATTATATTGGTAACTTACATTGGAAGAAGTTCTTATAAGTCTGAGACGTTTTAGATTCCATGCTCAGATAAATATTTGTTTTGTCATTTGCTTTTCTTGAGTGAATGCTGTGCATCAGAGAGCATCAGAAACTGGGAACAGGGTGTTTATAGGGGAACCGTGCAGTGGAATGAGCTGTCAAACACCTCAGCTTTTGTAATAGCTTTATTTTCAAAGATATTCTCTCTCTCTCTCTCTCTCTCTCTCTCCATTTTTAGAGCACCCATCACTATAGTATCTAGGTGCCAATTTACATACCCCTGGTGTACATAATTACTGGCAGGTCATGGGTTCTATCTCAATGCCATATGGTGACGACTGTGGTGTCTGTGCACAGTAGGTAAGATTATTCCAGATTGTTGCCTGGCTTTTGGATTGAACTCATGTGAATCTCAGGTACTCAATGAGCTCTGCCTTAAAACGAAGGAAAGACATGCACAATGTATATATATCATTGTCCTGAAAAGGATAGACTCTCAGATCAGCTGAAATATTTGCCTGTAACTTTCTTTTTCTGTACTAGAAAGTTTGAAGAAGGATAAAAGGTATATTTTTGCTGGTTAACTGTCCCTAACTCAGGTGCTAAAGCCTGTATTGATGTCATGAGTTCTTCAGTTGGTATGTTCTGTGCTTGAATATAGGTTTCAGAGTAACAGCCGTATTAGTCTGTATTTGCAAAAAGAAAAGGAGTACTTGTGGCACCTTAGAGACTAACCAATTTATTTGAGCATAAGCTTTCGTGAGCTACAGCTCACTTCATCGGATGCATCCGATGAAGTGAGCTGTAGCTCACGAAAGCTTATGCTCAAATAAATTGGTTAGTCTTGAAGGTGCCACAAGTGTTCCTTTTCTTTTTGCTTGAATATAGTTACTGGTTCTTAGTAGGCACTGAAATTATTACAAAATAACAGATATGATACACGAAGCAAAGCTCACATCGGGGCTGCTCAGTGTATTATATGTCAGTTGGCAGGATCAATGCTGGGCCTGTAGTTGGCTCATCAGAGTAATGATGCCACTTAGGAGCACGTCTACACTGGCAAAGTTACAGTGCCGGCAGTTACAGCTCCGCTCAGAGAGTGCTCACACTGTCAGCTGCCTGCGCAGTAGCATGTTCACACTTGCGTCAGTATTTGGAGCGGTGCACTCTGGGCAGCTATCCCACAGAGCACCTCTTTCTTTTCTGCTACTAAGACTTGTGGGAAGGTAGAGGGGGTTGTGGGGCATCCTGGGTCCCGTACCAGTGACCCGTGATGCATTGCTTCGCATCCCAGCAATCCCTGTGCTTCCGTTCACATTCGACACTGTCTTTCAACGGTTTGTGTACTGCACGCCCTGCCTATTTGGGCTGCAGGAATGGATCCCGCACTGCTGACCAGTATGCTGCTTGCTCTGACCAGCACATCATGAGTGGCAGTGGAGTTATTCCTTAAACTACAAAGGCAAGAGGAGTGTGACATTGATTTCACCACACATAATAGCTATGACATGAGATTGCTTGTGGTATTCGCGGAGCTGCTGACCACAGTGGAGTGTCGTTTTTATGCTTGGGGAAACCAGCACTGAATGGTAGGATCACATCATCATGCACATCTGGGGTGATGAGCAGTGGCTGCGGAACTTTCGGATGAGGAAAGCCACATTCATGGGACTCTGTGATGAGCTCGCCCAAGCCCTGCAGCACAAGGACACAACAATGAGAGCTTCCCTCCCAATGGAGAAGTGCGTGGCAATCACACTGTGGTAGCTGACTACTCCAGACTGCTACTGATTGGTTGCTAATCAGTTTGGAGTGGGAAAGTCTACCATTGGACTCATGTTGACTGAAGTGTGCAGGGCTATTAATCGCATCCTGCTCTGAAAGATGGTGACTCTGGGTAACGTGCATGACATTGTGGATGGCTTTGCACAAATGGACTTTCCTAACTGCGGAGGGGCGATAGATGGCACGCATATTCCAATTCTGGCACCAGACTGCCCAGCCACCGAGTACTTTAATCGCAAGGGGTATTTCTCAATGGTTCTCCAGGCGCTTTTGTGGATCACGCGCACATCTTTTGGAACACTGGCCTGTTCAGGAAGCTGCAAGCAGGGACTTTCTTCCCAGACCAGACAATCACTGTAGGGGAGATCGAAATGCCCATTGTGATCCTGGGAGACCCCATCTACCCTTAATGCCGTGGCTTATGAAGCCATACATGGGACAACTTGACAGCAGCAAGGAGCGGTTCGACAGCAGCAGGGAGCGGTTCAACAACAGGCTGAGCAAGTGCAGAATGACTGTGGAGTGTGTTTTTGGCCATTTAAAAGCCCGCTGGCGCTGCCTCTATGGGAAGCTGTACCTGACCAATGACAATATTCCTATGCATATAGCCGTGTGCCGTACGCTTCTGTCAAGGCTGATTCCCCATTCTAGCACTTTGAGCGCAGAAGGTAGGGGCCTGCAAGGATTCTAAAAATTAATACTTGTCACCCCATGCTTGTTTTAAACTCCCAAGGTTACAGCTTTGCTCTGACCTTGGCTCAGTAAACACTGCCACCACCCAAGTGAAAAACTGCCTCTTGCAAATCCCGGAAAAACTCACTTGAAGTTTTCCCTAAGGCCCCTTGGCTTTTCCATCCCTCCCTTGGGAAAGCTGAGAGAGAAAACAAACAAAAGGGAAATCCAGCTGTTGCCACCAGCTAATTGGTTTTGTGTCTTAAAAGGTAAGGTCTGTGCATATGTTTTTCAATCAGGTTTTTTAAGAGAGGTAAATTTTATTAAAAAAGAAGAAAGGAAACACATCTGGAAAATCAGGCTATTGCTTGATTTTATAAAGCAACTGGAAAGGGGTTAAACACCAGGAATGGCTCCCTGGAGGCCAGCTTAACATTACAAAAGAAAACAAAAATATGTGAGCTTATCACAGAGGAAATCCACAACCCAAAATAGAGAAATAAATTTGATCACATCTATCTAAACATTCCCTGTCCCAATGAATCCTTCTAGGTATGGAAGATAATTTTTCATACATGGTTCAAACTTTACACAGCATTCCTGCTGTCCCTGTCTCTTCAGCCAAGAGAGAACAACCAGAGAGACAAAGGGAAAGCTTTTTTTCCCATTTTTAAAAAGTTCTAGCCTTCCCATTGGCTCTTTTGGTCAGGTGCCCACTCCCTTTCCTTTACCTGGGGGACTTTGTTAAGTCTTTACAGGTAAAGCAAGCAGAGAACAGCCACCAAGAGGAACTTAATAGCTAACTGGTTGGCTGGGTGCCCATAAAAGGGAGCACCCCCCCTTCCTCTCCCTCCCTCCCCCGCTTAATTTTTCACAGCTCCAGAATATTTGTGAAGGGAAGGGTGAAAACTTCACTCAGGGTTGTACCACAGAGGCTCAGCACCTGGAGGCTGAGATTGAACAACCAGACACCAAGGCTATTAGAGAGGCACAGTGCAGGGCCATAAGGATCAGGGATGTCTTGAGGCAGCAATTTGAAGCTGAAAGCCACTAATATTTGTTGCTATGCTCAGGATTGCAGTGCTTGTAATGCTTTTAATGCTAGGAGGTGACTAATGCACATGATGCAATAAGGGGATTTAACATAATTGTATGTTGCTTTGCAGTGCTCTTTTTGCTTTCAGTTAATAGAATAAAGATTGCTTTCAAACCATCACAATTATTTTATTAAAAGGAGAGTCAAACAAGCAAAAATTAGGAGTGAGGGGGATGGGGGAAGGGAAGGTCCCAGGGGGAGGAGGCATCCCAGGACAGCTAAAAATTTGAGTATGTCCAGGGATCATATCCAGCCTTCTCCTTTGGAGTACAATGAAGTAGGTGCTGTACTTCAGCAGGGCCAAACTGCAGAGGGATGGGTGTTTGAGTGCTGTGCGTAGTGGGAGTCCACAGTGCTGGACTGTGAGGGGAAGGAGTGGAATGCTGCGGGTATAGGCTTGAGCGAGGAGGTTGATAAGAGTGTGTTGGCGATGTCTGGGGAGTGCATGGGAAAGAGTTTTGTGACAGCAGCTGTAGGGGAGGGCGGGCGCGCGCAGAGTTGCTCGGTTTGCAGAGCTAGTGTTGCCTGGAGCATGTCTGCTTGGTGCTCCATAATGTTTCAGAGCCGCTCTGCGGCTTCATTCTGGCGTGCTGTGTTCTCCTTTTGGTCCCTCTTTGCGCTGTTTCTCCACTCCTTCAATTCCTGTTTCTCGGCGGTGGAGTGCATCATAACATCACGCAGAAAATCTTCCTTAGTTTTTCTTGGCTGCTTTCTAATTCTGTGCAGCCGTTCAGCCGCCAATAACAAAGAGGGAGGCTAGGCTCCCAAGGTCATCTTTGTGAAGTTTAAACGGAACATTTTACAGAAACAGTATTGCTTTCAACACAGACAACACTAATTCAGTGATTTAAAACAAAGCCAGTACTCTCACGCACCTGTCACTAACTGGCTGACCCCAGGCAAGCACACACAAGCCAAGCCACAAGACTCCCAGAATGGTGAGTAGCCACAGGGGCAGGGTAAATCACTCGTCCTGGACCCTGCTGTATTCTGGGCATATGGCTCTTGGAGAGCCAGCACTGTAGGGGGGGCCTGATAATCATTCCTGTCCCCACACTTTCCACAGGATGTGATCATTATGGAAGATATCTCGCTGCTGAGGGTGAGCAGGGAATCAAGGGAGGGTCTTCTCCAATCCTGCGGCTTCCTCCCTGGTGCCTGTGCAGCTAACCTGTGTGCAGCAATGGTCTCTCTCCCCTCCCCCCCCCCCGCCCCCCGTGATGGCACAGAGCATGGGAAAGTGACCATTAATGGGGCAAGAAACAAAGCAGCTTTACCGAAGAACCTGTGGCAGCGGATTGCCCAATATCTCCACAAGAGTTTCCTGAAGATCTGAGGCAGATTCCCATGAAGTGAGGGAGTCAATCAGCAGGCTGTTCCGCAGCTGAGACTAGGCATGCAGTGGGAGACAAGTCTGCTTACTGCAACCCTCCTGCCCCCAACAACTCGCTTCAGCGATTCCCATAATCAGATCCACTTACCAAGGGCCTCCTCTCCTGTTTGTGCTTTGCCAGTCTATGACAGTTGTGACTGGCTAGCCTCCTCCAGGGTAGAAAAGAGCTCCTGGCTGCATGCATCTCTGGCCTCCTAGTCATCCTCAACCTCTGGGTCCCCCTCCATGTCCTTGTCCAAGATTTCCTCCTCCTGGCTCGGTCCACTCTCGACTGGCACACGACCCACTGAAGTATCCACAATGGTCTTCACAGTGGAGGTGGAGTCACAGCCGAGTATTGCGTCCAGCTCTTTGTAGAACTGGCAGCTTGTGGGGGCAGCACTGGAGCGGCGGTTTGCCTTCTGTGCCTTATGGTAGGCATTCTGCAGCTCCTTCACTTTTACCCTACACTGCAGCGTGTCCCAGTCATGTCTTCTTTCTGTCTTACATTGTGAAATCTGTCCATAGGTATCATAATTCCTACGAGTGGAGCACAGCTGGGTCTGGACAGCCTTTTCTCCCCAAATGCTGATGAGGTCCAGCAGCTCAGCATTGCACCAGCGGGGGATCCCCTGGTGCATGGAGCAGGCATGGCCACTTGGAAAGATGCGCTAAGACCAGAAGAATTTACGGGGTGGGGATGAGGGTTGGTCACCTGAGGGCAATAGAGTTCAAACTGATGACCAGAGAGGTGAGAACAGGCATTGTGGGACACCTCCCGGAGGCCAGTCGCAGCATTGTAATCAACCATGGTGTCTATAGTGGTACCGCAGTGCTCTCTCCGGTGCAGAAGGATCTATGCCTCTCGTTGGAGTGCTTGTTTTTTTAAGCGCTCCAACTGTGCAGTTTCTGCGCACTAAGTGGCTTGGCAATGTGTACACTTCGGGAGTTACAGTGCAGAAAGCTGCTTTACTGTGCAGAAACTTCCCAGTGTAGACAGGGCCTTGGTTTCATTGTCAGTAGAGTCGAATAGTGAAGAGGATTGTGTATCTTCTTCTTTTTTTTTAAATTAAACACAAAAAAACACTTTTGTTGCTTGCTTTTTATATGCTGGCAATCTTTTTTTCCTTTTATGAAACTACTGTAGGAAAATTGCCTATATTACAAAAGAAGGATTTTAGGTGGGTGTCTTATAACACAGCAAATCATTCATGTAATTTCACATACCATAAAAAAAATTTCTCTTGAAGGTGTCGTACGCTCGTCCAAGTTCTGAAGTTATCAAAGATGCTAACTTGTATATTAGTGGACTACCAAGGACAATGACACAAAAAGATGTAGAAGACATGTTTTCACGCTTTGGCCGCATCATCAACTCGCGTGTACTTGTGGATCAAACTACAGGTATGCACAGTGATGTTAGATATTAAAAACTTGACTATACAGGGTACACAGAAATGTTCATTCTTTCAAAGATTATTGGTGCTTAAAATTAACTTTTAATTTTCCAGGTAATTTTTATATATGTTCAGAAACTAATTGTTGAATTTGGTATTGATCACTATGTCCCAGAAATATAGAACTAGAACGGCAAACATCCCTGTTTTGGGGGCTTTTCTGAAACACATGACTTAGAGTCCATTTTGTAGATTATTCTCTGTAAATTGAGAATGGTATTAAAAACACATGATTTATACCAGATCAGATCTTTACCAGATCAGATCTTTGGTCTGCCAAATTCAGTATCTTGACCCCACCAATTGTCCATTCCTGGTGCTTGACATAGAACAATACAACTATCTGATTATGCAGTACTTCATCACTGTAGAAGATCAGCTTGCAACCTGAAGCAGATTTTGTTACCTTTACTTTTTCACAAGGGAGGCAGCATGGTACAGTGGAGAGGGTATAGGATTGGGATACGAGAGCCCTGAGTTCTATTCCCAGTTCTGCAGCTGACCTTAGGCATACTGCTTCACCTCTGTACCTCTGTTGGGCAATGGGGGCTTGTCAGGTGTGTCAGGTAGCCTGCCTAAGAGAATGAAAATTCCAGTTTCAACCCAAGAACATCTGATGTGGCTATCTGGTTTGCAAAAGTTGTGCCAATCACACTCTGTGAGTCTGCACTGCCGACCCCAGCTGCTGGACAAGGAGAAGCAAGAAAGTACTTTTCACAGATAGTCTGGATTTTACTGCTAAATAATAGCTATCATTTTATGTGAGAGGATAACTTGTTCCTTAAATACCTGTAATCAACTTGAAATTGATCTTCATAATTTCTCATTGCACTTTAGTATATCTGGAGTTTCTCAAGGTCCTTTCCAGTTACTGCTAACCAAAAGCTTTAGCAACAAGCTTCACAAACTTGCTAACTGTTTTCTTTGTCACTTCTGAATATACTGAATGAGATTTAAGAGAGAAAGTTACGATAAATATGTCCAATTTTGGTCCCCCCCTCTACGGAAGAGATGTGAACAAATTGGAGAGAGTCCAGTGGAGGGCAGCAAAAATTATTAGGGGGCTGGGGCACATGACTTACGAGGAGAGGCTGAGGGAACTGGGGTTATTTAGTCTGCAGAAGAGTGAGGGGAGATTTGATTGCAGACTTAACTACCCAAAGGGGGGTTCCAAGGAGGATGGAGCTAGGCTGTTCTCAGTGATGGCAGACGACACAACAAGAAGCAATGATCTCAAGTTGCAGTGGGGGAGGTCTAGGTTGGATATTAGTAAACACTATTTCACTAGGAGGGTGGTGAAGCCCTGGAATGAGTTCCCTAGGGAAGTGGTGGAATCTCCATCCTTAGAGGTTTTTAAGGCCCGGCTTGACAAAGCCCTGGCTGGCATGATTTAGTTGGGGTTGGTCCTGCTTTGAGCCGAACTAGATGACCTCCTGAGGTTCTTCCAACCCTAATATTCTATTATTCTTTGATGAGTGTTGCTTAGTTCAACACTCAGGTCAGGAATGGCCAAAGTTAAGGGTTGCTCACACAACCTTAAGTTCCCTGCACTCATGGCAGGACTAAGTATTACCTAGACCATTCCTGACAGGTGTTTGTCTAACCTGCACTTAAAAATCTCAAATGATGGAGATTCCACAACCTCCCTAGGCAATTTATTCCAGTGCTTAGCCACTCTGACAGTTAAGTTTTTCCTAATGTCCAACCTAAACCTTCCTTGCTGCAATTTAAGCCCCTTGCTTCTTGTCCTATCCTCAGAGATTAAGAAACAATTTTTCTTCCTCCTCCTTGTAACAACCTTTTACATGCTTGAAAACTGTTATCATGTCCCCTCTCAGTCTTCTCTTCTCCAGACTAAACAAACCCAGTTTTTTCAATCTTCACTCGTAGGTCATGTTTTCTAGACCTTTAATAATTTTTGTTGCTCTTCTCTGGACTTTCTCCAATTTGTCCACATCTTTCCTGAAATGTGGCGCCTAGAACTGGACACAATACTCCAGTTGAGGCCTAATCAGCATGGAGTAGAGCAGAAGAATTACTTCTTGTATCTTGCTTACAACACTCCTGCTAATACATCCCAGAATGATGTTTGCTTTTTTTTGCAACAGAGTTACACTGTTGACTAATATTTAGCTTGTAATCCACTATCGCCACCAGACCCCTTTCCATAGTACTCCTTCCTAGGCAGTCATTTCCCATTTTGTATGTGTGCAACAGATTGTTCCTTCCTAAGTGGAGTACTTTGTATTTGTCCTTATTGAATTTAATCTTATTTACTTCAGACCATTTCTCCAGTTTGTCCAGATCATTTTGAATTTTAATCCTATCCTCCAAAGCCCTTGCAACCCCTCTCAGCTTGATATCGTCTGCAAACTTTATAAGTGTACTTTTTATGCCATTATCTAAATCATTGATAAAGATATTGAGGTGAACTGGACCCAGAACTGATCCCTGCGGGACCCCACTCATTATGCCCTTCCAGCATGACTGTGAACCACTGATAACTACTCTCTCAGAATGGTTTTCTGACCAGTTTTGCACTCATCTTATAGTAGCTCCATCTAGGTTGAATTTTGGAGATGGCAACTCATGAAGGATTACCCAAGTGCACCGTTTGAACCCTAAATGACATTAACTGTATAGCTGTCGCAGGAAATATCTTGTACAGATTGTACAGCTAAGTTAGCCATGCCATGTGCAGCACAGCCTTCCTTCCCTTTTAAAATACGGGTAAAAATTACACGTGCAGACCTTTGCTAAATAATTGTACAAAAATGTAGTTTTCTGATCCTCATAACTTGGACCAGTCAAAATAATTTTTCATCAGAATAGTCGGATGCGCCTCATTCTCTTGCCAAATTCCAGCTTTATGCTCCCAGTTGTTTTGGAGCAAGATCTGTCCAAAAATAGTCACATTTTGATAATGGAGGAGGTTCCCCCATGCACTCGTTCTCCTTGTAAACAAAGACAGTGAAACTATTTAATCTGACATCCCCTGAAATAGAGACCAGTCCTAGAAAACTTCATTCCAGTGTGTAAAAGTTTCTCAAAGTTGAGTATTTGAAAACAGGGGCTTCTCATAGAAATGGCCAGCCTTTTCAATTATAGCTGTTATAAATGTTGCAGTTGTCGTGTTGGTCTTAAATACTGGCTCTTATAGTGCCTCATTAATAACTTTTCTGCACTTTAAGCAACAGCTGTGTATTAAACTTGGTTGTCACATAACCAATTTTTAATCTTTCTCATGAGAAGACCTTGTCCCTTAGGATGTAATTCTTTAATTTTCCTGTGTAGTTTCTTCTCCTATGTCCCATAGAACAGTATGGACAATGTTAATTTTAGCAAACCTGTATATAGTGCCATAACTTTACATGGTCTTTAGGGATTAAAAGATAAGGCCCTGACCTGAAGTGTTTACAAACTGAATTAGACAAGCATGTAATATGAAGATAAACAAGAGAAGGGAAAAGGGAAATTGAACAATGTATTAAAAATAATAAAAATCCAAGTGTATTTATACAGCAAGTAAATTATAGGTGATCTATTTCAAATGGTAACTTAAGTAGGGCAGGAGAGAGGACTAAAGGAGCACAGCACAGAGTAGAAGAGAAGTGAGACTGTGCATCAGACTGTGGTATAGTGCCTGCTGGAAGCTAGGAGATGCAGCTGCTGTGACCCCCTTTGCGAGGATATAGTGTGTTCTTCCTCCCCTAGCATAGGAATATCTTTTCTGGCTGGTGCAGGGGGTATGTGGGAACATAACCAAATTAGATCTCACTAATGGTCCATCTGGTCAAGTCTCCTGTTTTTGACAATAACTGGTACCAGATGCATGAAGGTGCGAGGAAACCCCCAAATGGAAGATCATAGAGTAACATAACATGTTCATGGCACTGCTCCTTCACAGCTAACTGGAGAGGCTAGTGTCATTGTTGGTGCTACCCAAGTGGAGTCTTTACGCTCGGGAAAGAACAAGAACATATACCTAACTCAGGCACTTCAGAGCTACACAGTGTTTCCTTAGTGCAGAGACTAAGGTAAGGGCCATGCTCTGTTTCAGTCCCATGTACTTAAAATCATCAATGAATGCGGCAAAAGCTCCTGAATAGAAAGGCTCTGAATGCATCAAGTAGAATAATTTAACCATAACTGTACTAGGAAGCAGGAGATGTGGATTCCACCCAGCTCTCACATTCACTTGCTTCATGACGTTGATTACATCACTTAAACATTCTATGCTTCCGTTTCCTCCATCTGTAAAATGGAGATAATGCATACCCACCTTTTAAAAAACATTTTCCAGTCTGCATATAATAAATGCTATATAAATGTTTCAGACTCTTATTGTTACTATACCTGTGCACATTTATTTAAAAAAAAGGGGGGGGAGGGGGAAGGTTCAGAGAAGAGCCAGTAGAACGATTCTAAGTCTGGCAAACCTGCCTTAGAGTGAGAGACTTAAGAAGCTCATTCAATGTAGCTTACCACCATGAGGGTTAAGAGATGACTTGATCACAGTTTATGACTGTTAGGAGAAGATTTCTGATAGTACAGGGCTCTTTTATCTACCAAAGGCCTAACAAACTCCAGTGGCTGAAAGTTGAACCTAGACAAAATCTAATTGGAAATTAATTGCAATCTTTTGAAAGAGAGTAATTTAACCATTGGAAAAACTTCTGAGGGGGTGTGATGGAGTTGACATCAGTTGAGGTCTTTAAATCACAATAGGATGTCTTAAGAGAGGCTCTAGCTTAACCACAAATAAGGATAATCTAGTCTGACGACCTGCACAATGCAGGCCAGAGAATCTCACCCACCAACTCCTGTTAACAAACCCCTAACTTATGTCTGAGCTATTGCGGTCCTCAAATCATGATTTAAAGACTTCAAGGTGCAGAGAATCCTCCAGCAAGTGACCCGTGCCCCATGCTGCAGAGGAAGGCGAAAAACCCTCATGGCCTCTGCCAATCTGCCCTGGAGGAAAATTCCTTCCCAACCCCAAATATGGCGATCAGCTAATGCACTTGATTTGGGTGAAATTCTGTGGCATGTGTTCAGCAGATCAGACTAGACAATCACAATGGTTTCTTCTGGCCTTTGAATCTGTGAAATGGTGTGTCATCAGCATGCATTCATTTCCTGTTTGGAAATTATTTTTCAGTTTTAGGTCTCTTGATATTTTGAGTAACAGAACTGAGCAAAAATAAAAAATGATTTTTAGCCCAATAGTCACCTTGCATTTCTCCTTTGAAAACGTTTTAGTTGATCTGAAATATTTTTCATTTAATGTCAATTGACAGTGGGTTTCCTAGAACACTTGTACTTTGTACAGTTTTTGATTTTTTTGGACTATGAACTAACATGTTATAAATGTGTTTTGCTCCACCATCATCATTATATATTTGAAGTAAATGTGCTCATTTGTGTTTAATTTCGTAATTATTTTTAAATATTTTGATTTCATCCTGTTGAAGAACCACCAGTAAAACTGTAGAACTTAAAGCCATGACCTTAGAAGTACTTAATTTTTGTTTTTTCACTTGGAAAATTGTTTTGAGCTTATCCTTAATGCATTTTTTGTTTGTTTGTTTGATTAAAAGGTTTGTCCAGAGGGGTCGCTTTTATCCGGTTTGACAAAAGGTCAGAAGCAGAAGAGGCAATTACAAGTTTCAATGGTCACAAACCCCCAGGTTCCTCTGAACCCATTACTGTGAAGTTTGCAGCCAATCCTAACCAGAACAAAAATGTGGCACTGTTATCACAGCTGTATCATTCACCAGCTAGACGATTTGGAGGGCCAGTTCATCACCAGGCGCAAAGATTCAGGTATGTTAGGAAGAATAATCCATTTAAGGCCTATTCTGTCACACGCATTTCCACTGGGGAAAGTGTTGCACTGTTTCAACTGTAAAGTAATAAATATCTTTGTCCTAGCATGTGTGAATAAATAATAATGCACTGTGTATTTCTCTCTGTGTGTGTGTGTGTGTGTGTGTGTGTGTGTGTGTGTGTACCTAAAAATTGCTCAAGTAGAGTATGATCAAAGTAATAACCTATATGGAAAACTGTGTTGCAACTAATCAAGTAAAGTTTCTAGTTCCACAAAGTAGTACATAGTGAGAAAGTGTATGAAGTGTTGTAGCCGTATTGGTCCCAGGGTAATGGACCAACTTCTGTTGTCATTGTATCACACCTTGGCAGGCTGATATTTTAACAAGACTTGTAATCTTGTCAAAGAACTATATCATGTTTGTCTGACAACATATTTTCTCATTAAACCATATTGATTGGTGTTAGTTATACTTAGATCTTCTAATTCTTTAATGTTAGAATCCTTAATAAGTCATTTCATTATTTTGCTGGGAATCATTGTCAGGTTAATTGGCCCATAATTATCAGTCATCCTGTTTTCTGTTTTAAAAATATTGACAGTCCTGAAGTTTCTCCAGTTTTACAACATTTTTATTAAAAATTAACATCGGTTGTCAAGTCTTTTAAAACTCTTAAATGCAAGTTATCTGCACCTGCTGATCTAAAAATGCTTAATTGTAGAAGCATCTTCCTTAGTTACTTCTGGAAAAGAAACTATTTTATCATTTTATTTTATTACCTTTGCTTGAGAGGTGATTAAGTATCCTTTATGTTGAGTCTAAGAACCTTAATTTTTTCGCGGGTTTCTTTAAGGATCTTCTTTTTTAGTACCTTTCCCTCCTCAAATGTAGTGTTACTGTACTAGTTTTTGGTGTGATCCTTCCCCCAAGGACATTGAACTTAGAACTATTAAACAATTTTTATTAGTTATTTGTACTGTGGTAGCACCTATGAGCCCCAGTCGTGGACCAGAATTGCACTGTGCTAGGCACGGTACAAATACTTAATAAAAGAATGATCCCTGCCCTAAAGAGTTTCTAATCTGAGTGAATTATAATTGTGTTATTTAAAGGTTGTGTTACTTAAAGATTGAACAACATTTGTGTGTTTAGGCTGTTCTCAGTTTAGTCCTCTTCTCTTATGTCCAGGACTAAAGTTTTTGTGTCAGTCCAGTGTAATGAAGCAATGTCTTGACACAAGTAGTAGTTGGAGTCATCCATGTTCTCAAAGCTCCTGCACTCCTCTGCACTGCACTTGGAACTGGTCTTAATAATTAATGGCATGTCATGGTTTTCGTGCTGTTAATGTGGACATATGCCCCAGAAGCTTCAGTGCTTCCACCTCTTGAGTTGACATCATAACATGGAGCACCTAGTTGATGGATTGGATGAAACAATTAGGACTAACTTCGGCTAAGGGATGTGAAGGAATCTTTTGAGACCAGAGTATCTTCACTGTGAAGCAGAGAGGTAACAAAGCCCATAAGAGGATCCGAGCTTAAATCCACCCCCTTTATTGTTGGAGGCTTTTTAAGACTCAAACTGAGATACCTAAAGATGGGTCGCATTACAAATATGGTATCTGGACAATTTTATCTGATTCTAGAGACAGGGTGGGTGAGGTAATATCCTTTAGTGGACTAACTTCTGTTGGTAAAAGACACAATTTTGAGCTTACACAGGACCTGAACAAAAGCTTTGCAAGCTTTTTTTCTTTCCCAAACAGAAATTGGTCCACTAAAAAAATATTAGCTCACTCAGCTTGTCTCTTTAATGTCCTGGGGCCAACACTGTGAACAACAGTGGAAGATATCTCCTTCTAGGAACAGAAGTAAAGGAGGTATTTTCACTTCCTTCCAGCACTCCATCTTTGTCAAAGACAGGTACATAGAACATATCTCTGCCTCTAGATGTCAGTAACTGTTCTTTCCGTCCTCACCTCAAGAGCACGGTTGCAGGAAGGCGCTATAGCAAAGAGTAGCTGGATCTCACATACGAGCGTCCTTTGATGTCATCAGTATGACAGTAAGAGCATCTGCCTTCATAAGTGATGCTTGAATGTGTTCATGACTGTGTCTTTTTCATTATGTCGTCAGATGGAGATTCAGCATTATTATAGAGGAAATGTCTTGGAGATAAAAAATTCTATTCACCTGATATCTGAGGCACAAGCCACTCTTGTGTTAATTGTCTGCATTTAATAGATAAAAATTTGGATCATAGAGTAATTAAAAAACAAACAAACACTGCTTGCTTTGTTAAAACATTTGGTAAGAAACAGGATTACAATTGTATTTGCAGGTTTCAGAGTAGCAGCCATGTTAGTCTGTATCCACAAAAAGAAAAGGAGTACTTGTGGCACCTTAGACTAGACTAACAAATTTATTTGAGCATAAGCTTTTGTGAGCTACAGCTCACTTCATCGGATGCATGTAGTGGAAAATACAGTGGGGAGATTTTATATTCACAGAGAACATGAAACAATGGGTGTTACCATAGACACTGTAACAAGAGTGATCAGGTAAGATGAGCTATTACCAGCAGATGGGGGGGGGCTTCTGTAGTGATGATCAAGGTGGGCCATTTCCAGCAGTTGACAAGAACGTGTGAGGAACAGTAGGGGTGGAGGGAAATAAACATGGGGAAATAGTTTTACTTCGTGTAATGACACATCCACTCCCAGTCTTTATTTAAGCCTAAGTTAATTGTATCCAGTTTGCAAATTAATTCCAATTCAGCAGTCTCTCGTTGGAGTCTGTTTCTGAAGTGTTTTTGTTGAAGAATTGCCACTTTTAGGTCTGTAATCGAGTGACCAAAGAGATTGAAGTGTTCTCCGACTGGTTTTTGAATGTTTCAGAGTAACTGCCGTGTTAGTCTGTCTTCGCAAAAAGAAAAGGAGTACTTGTGGCACCTTAGAGACTAACCAATTTATTTGAGCATGAGCTTTCGTGAGCTACAGCTCACTTCATCGATGAAGTGAGCTGTAGCTCACGAAAGCTCATGCTCAAATAAATTGGTTAGTCTCTAAGGTGCCACAAGTACTCCTTTTCTTTTTTTGAATGTTATAATTCTTGACATCTGATTTGTGTCCATTTATTCTTTTACTTAGAGACTATCCAGTTTGGCCAGTGTACATGGCAGAGGGGCATTGCTGGTACATGATGGCATATATCACATTGGTAAATGTGCAGGTGAACGAGCCTCTGATAGTGTGGCTGATGTGATTAGGCCCTATGATGGTGTCCCCTGAATAGATATGTGGACACAGTTGGCAATGGGCTTTGTTGCAAGGATAGGTTCCTGGGTTAGTGGTTCTGTTGTGTGGTGTATGGTTGCTGGTGAGTATTTGCTTCAGGTTGGGGGGCTGTCTGTAAGCAAGGACTGGCCTGTCTCCCAATATCTGTGAGAGTGATGGGTCGTCCTTCAGGATAGGTTGAAGATCCTTGATGTTGCGTTGGAGAGGTTTTAGTTGGGGGCTGAAGGTGACTGCTAGTGGCGTCCTGTTATTTTCTTTGTTGGGCCTGTCCCATAGTAGGTAACTTCTGGGTACTCTTCTGGCTCTGTCAATCTGTTTCTTCACTTCAGCAGGTGAGTACTGTAGTTGTAAGAGTGCTTGATAGAGATCTTGTAGGTGTTTGTCTCTGTCTGAGGGGTTGGAGCAAATGCGGTTGTATCGTAGAGCTTGGCTGTAGATGATGGATCGTGTGGTGTGGTCAGGGTGAAAGCTGGAGGCATGTAGGTAGGAATAGCGGTCAGTAGGTTTCCAGTATAGGGTAGTATTTATGTGACCATCGTTTATTAGCACTGTAGTGTCCAGGAAGTGGATCTCTTGTGTGGACTGGTCCAGGCTGAAGTTGATGGTGGGATGGAAATTGTTGAAATCATGGTGGAATTCCTCAAGGGCTTCTTTTCCATGGGTCCAGATGATGATGTCATCAATGTAGCGCAAGTAGAGTAGGTGCGTTAGGGGACGAGAGCTGAGGAAGCATTGTTCTAAGTCAGCCATAAAAATGTTGGCATACTGTGGGGCCATGTGGGTACCCATAGCAGTGCCGCTGATTTGATTATTACTACGAAAGGTTCCCTCCCTCCCCTCCGACCCCCCGCCCGGCTCTCCTGCTGGTAATAACTCACCTTACCTGATCACTCTTGTTACAGTCTGTATGGTAACACCCATTGTTTCTTGTTCTCTGTGTATATTAAAATCTTCCCACTGTATTTTCCACTACATGCATCCGATGAAATGAACTGTAGCTCACGAAAGCTTATGCTCAAATAAATTTGTTAGTCTAGTCTAAGGTGCCCCAAGTACTCCTTTTCTAATTGTATTTGCATTCTCAGTTTAATTAGAGTAAATTTTCTTTCATTCAAAGCACTTTCCAGCATTACCAGAATTCTAGGACAGAGACAGAAGAACAAAAATGGAAAAGGACCTAAAGAAAAAGAGAGCAGGAACTAATAGAATTACTGACTAGCTGGCCATCCTGTTGCTTCATTTTTAATCCTGGCAGTCTGATAAGCAGCAGCTTTCACAGGGGCTGGTGCTGGCATTTCTGTTAAGCTCTTAAGATCCACTGATATCAGTATTTTCTACAGCAACATTGCCAGTAAAGTTCTGTAGTTCCTAAATTGCAGAAGTATTAGCTTTTAGTTATTGATTCAGATTAATTGTAGTCATGTTAATTTAATGGCTATAGAGTATGTTGAAAAGTCTTACGGATATGTACTTGCACAAATGGGCTACATCTCAACCACTAGATTTGTATCAAAGTTATTCTAGGAGAATAATGGTACTAGTTCTGAGTATACGAGCTGCCTTTGATGCAGAGTACATTCATGGTGCTTGATGCAATGTCTGTTAAAGTCAATAAAAGAACTTCCATTGACTTCAGTAGGTGTTTGGTTGGGCCCAAAATGTTATAAGGATGAGAGTGCATGTTTGTTTTTCGTATTGACAATTATCTGATCAAAGAACATTATGAAAGGGATCCAAGAATCTGTTTCTCTTTCACTTGAGTTCTGGAGTTGGATCTTTCCTGTCCCAACATGGGATGCATGACCTTGTAAGTGTAACAGTTTTCCTTAGCCAGCAAGTATCAGCTGGAACTGTTATAAATGCTGGGACTGAGGGCTGCATTAGTATTCATACACACTGGTTTTTGCAACCTCAGTGGGAAGCCACATAGGCCTGGAGGGCATCTGTCCTTGATACCATTCTAGGGACAATAGAAATCTGGTCAGGGCTTCCAAATTCATCTAAACAAATGTGTAGTTCTTATTTGAGTGCTTGCTTATGTCCATTCCAATGTAGGTGTGTGCTCACCCCAAATGCTGGCTCCAGAAAGTGTTTTTCCTCAGTGATCTCCATCGAGTCAGCTCTGTTGCCCCCTGGAGTCACGCCAGTATATAGGGCCTCACTGCCGCTTCAGTTCCTTCTTACCGCCCATGATGGTCACTGGAACTTCTGCTCGCTTGCACTTCTGCTAATACCTGCTCTAAGAGGACTGGTTCTGTAAAATTGTAAATAGTTACCCTTTAGAGTTAAGTTCAGTTTGTTTCGTAGTGTAGTCAGCGAACCCAGCTTAGCAGGGCTAGCCCTTCCCTGAGCACCGGGATATGCCTTGGTCCCAGGGGTTCAAACTATGTGCATCGTGCCACAAATCAATGCCAGTTAGTGATCCATATGCTAGCTGCCTTATGTGTCTGGGAGAGACCCACGTGCAGGATCTGCAGGAGTTTCAGACCCAGAACAGAAAAGGACAGGGCTTAAGTTCCTCCTCATGGAGGCAGCGCTCAGTCCCCCTTTGGAGCCAAGTCTTGGGGACTCAGCACCAAGCATTCAAACTTCGGTGAAACGTACTCTGGTGTCTCTGAGGGAAGCACAGTGCTGTTCCACCTCCCCGGCACCAAGGAAGGACTCCGCACTGACGGCCCGGGACTCCCGGCACAAACACGCATCACCGGCGTCGAGGAAGTCAACTCCAGCATGGGACTCTTGCCACTGCTTCGTATCGCTGATGCCAAGGAAAAAGCAGAGAGAGACGGGGGGGGTTTTCGAACTGCAAGGTCTATGGGCCATAGAGATGTTGATAGTGCGACCTGTGCTGGGCCCCTCAGACGCTAGCAGGGTAAACGGTACCATTGACTCTGGCCCCGGGAAGGGAGCCGTTGAATCCGATACCATTGGATTCCCTGCCAAGGGAGGCCATTGGGGTTCAACAGCCCTGGCACTACCCATCAAGGCCGGGGGCATTTGTGGCAGCAAGTGACTTACTAGCTGTCCTGGTGCTGCCATCCCCGGCCATTCAGTAATTAACAGTAGCAGCACTAGAAACAAGGACTGTCGAAGGGCAAGCCAGTCATGATAGCGCAGAGCTGATATCCCTCCCTCCCTCCTGGCACCGTTCTTCAGCACCAGTTGGTACTGCTCCGTCTCGGTCGCTGAGAAATGACTCCTCGGACTCCAATTCAGAAGCGGAGTCCTATGCCTTGTGCGGGAGCAGACACCACTCCGAACAGCAGCACCCTACCGCTGACATGAACCACGGCATGCTGCCAATAGCCTGGCCGCTGGTACAGTGGAAAATGCCACTGCAGTGCCCATTCTGGAATCCCTGGGCTTTCCAGCCAATCCAGGGCCCCCAGTCCAGAAGGTAGCTCTGGTGTATGAGTCAAGAGCTTCCCCACCATCCTCATCAGAATGGGGATCAGTCCCCGGTGCTGAGCCCATACTGAACTACAGGACTCTCCCCCACGGGACCCATCTGGGGCAGAGGGAGAAGTACAGGGGCCAGTGCAGGCTGCTGCTGCTTTCTAGATGAGGTGGAGCTATGGCGTCCACCCAAGATGATTACAGGGTGCACCAGGAGCCTCCTGAGGATGGGTGCCCAAACCCATCCTCAGATGGGTATCCAGGCAGAGGAGATTTGAATGCTCCCACGCCCTAGTGGATATTTTAGCAGCCTCAGGGCCGTCATGGGTGGTGCCCTGCCATCGAACAGTGCCATCATGGAGCCTGTAAATGCTCCATGGCAGACTCCTGGATCCTGCCAACCTACTGCTAAGAGGATGGAGACAAGGGGTATGAATTTTGGTCAGACCACACCATACCACACCACCACCACCCCTACCCTCCCCCCTACACACAGCGGGCTCACTGATTGTTTCAGAAGTGAATGAAAGGGAGAGACAGGGACAGCAAGGGCCAATTCACAAGGTTAAAGATGCCAAAAAAATTGACCTTTTTGGCAGAATGATCTACTACAGAGGAGATCTCCAGCTCAGATCTCCAGCTCCACCTCAGGCGCTCCTGGACTGGTCTGACTGCAACTCCTGCAGTGTAATGGCAAAATTCAGGGAGCTCTTGCCACAGGATTCCAGGGGTGAGTTCTGAGCTTGAGTGGAGGAGGGGAAATTAGCGGTCAAGGCATCCCTCTAGGAAGCACTGAATACGGCAGACTCTGCAGCCTGCTCCATGGCTTCTGCAGTGATCAAGAGGCGAAGCTCATGGCTTCAATCTTCGGGTTGCCCTATGAGGTACAGCAGATAATTGAGGACCTTCAGTTTGAAGGCAAATCCCTCTTTTCAAAGCAAACAGACTTGAAACTGCATAGCTTAAAGGACTCTATAGTCATCCTTAAATCCCTAGGACTGCATACACCCGCCTGTCATACACATACAGCTAAGGGTAGCATAAAATCCCTCCTTTACCTGTAAAGGGCTAAGAAGCTCAGATAACCTGGTTGGCACCTGACCAAAAGGACCAATAAGGGGAGAAGATACTTTCAAATCTGTGGGGGAAGGTTTTTGTTTTGTGTTTCTGTGTGTTCTCTCAGGAGGCAGAGAGACACCAGGTCAGGGAAATACATCTCCTCCAAACAATCCTGAAACGAGTCTCTGATTTTACAAGAAGTGTACGTAAACAAGGCAAGGCACGTTAGGTTATCTTTTGTTTTAGCTTGTGAATTTTCCCTTTGAAGGATACGTATTTCCATATTGCTATTTTTTGGGGCTACAGAAGGTACCTATGGTTTGTTGTAAACTACAAACACTACCAATTTACAGTACTCTTCGGCCTGTTAGCAGCTCCTTCTGTGTTCACAAAGTGCTTGACAGTCGTTGCAGCCTTTCTGAGGAGACAAGGGGTTCAGGTCTTTCCTTGCCTAGACGACTGGCTGATCAGAGGTCAGACCAAGGACCAGGTGCAGGCAAATGTAAAGTCAACTTTCCAGGACCTGGGACTGTTGATTAAAAATGCAAAAATCCAACTTTTGTCTGGTTCCAAGGATAGAATTCATAGGGGTGGTCCTCGACTTGATCCAGGCCAGAGCTTTTCTCCAGGAAAACGGGTTCAGAGCTATAGGGACACTCAGAGTCTGAGAGGTCACTCCATTACCACTGTAAGAAACTGCTTAAAGCTCTTGGGGCATAAGGCATCGTACACCTACGTAGTACAACACGCAAGACTGTGACTCAGACCTCTCCAGCTCAGTGGTTTGAGCATTGGCCTGCTAAATCCAGGGTTGTGAGTTCAGTCCTTGAGGGGGCCATTTAGGGATCTGGGGCAAAAATTGGAGATTGGTCCTGCTTTGAGCAGGGGGTTGGACTAGATCTCCCTTCCAACCCTGATATTCTGTGATTCTATGAAATCTTACTTACATAATGGAATCAAGTTGGCCTGGATGTGAGCTCAGTCACATGGATTGAAAACAAGCTGTAAAGAAAGGTGAGTGATAAACAGTCATGTGTTATGTTGGGAAAGTATCTGGAGGTCTCTTCTTATTTGGGGGGAGGGATAGCTCAGTGGTTTGAGCTTTGGCCTGCTAAACCCAGGGTTGTGAGTTCAGTCCTTGAGGGGACCATTTAGGGATCTGGGGCAAAAATTGGGGATTGGTCCTGCGCTGAGCAGGGGGTTGGACTAGATGACCTTCTGAGGTCCCTTCCAACCATGATATTCTATGATCTAATCTTGGTTAACATCGGTATACATACCGGGTCGACATCATCTGGACAAGATGTTCTCGCTTTCCCTGTCAGTGATTTCCTCCCTCATTTGCTGACTGGTCCCAGGGATGGTATGTGCGGGAGTTCCATTCTCGAGATCCCCACTGTCAGTGTGTCTCATCACAAAGGTGTTCGCAGTGGGATGCGGGGCTTACTTGGGAACACTCAGAACTCAAGGCCTCTGGTCACCAGAAGAACTCTCGTTGCTCATCAATATGAGGGAACTGGGGGTGGTGTGCCTAGCCTGCCAGGCTTTCCAGCCCCACCTGTAGGGCAACTGCATGGTGTTCCTCAAAGACAACACAACAGCAATTTTTTATATGAACAAGCAGGGCGGAGTGCACTCTTCGCCCTTATACCAGGAGGCTGTGGGAATTCTGTATAGCCTATTCGATCCACCTCGAAGCCTCATACCTCTCACGGTCGCAGAATGAGTTAGCGGATCATCTGAGCAGATCCTTTTCCAACCATCACGAGTGGTCAATTCTTCCAGATGTCATGAACGCTGTTTTCCAGACGTGGGGAACTCCCCAGTTAGACCTGTAAACAACTAAGTACAACAGGAGGTGTCTTCAGTTCTGCTCCTTCCTAGGGCTAAGCCCAGGCTTGCTCACAGATGCCTTTCTCATCCCTTGGATCAGCTCTTTTACGCATTCCCTTCCATCCCTCTCATACACCGGGTCCTGTTAAAGGCCAGAAGCGACAAGACATGTCTGATCCTGATAGCCTAGCTGCTTCAACACTAGCTCAGCGCATGCCTAGATTTCTCGGTGGATACACCAGTCAGCTTGTCACTGTTTCCAGATTTGATCTCTCAAGATCATGGACATCTGTGTATCTGAACCTCAGATCTCTTCACCTCACGACATGGAAGCTCCATGGCTGAACTCAGCAGAACTGGCTTCCTCTGGGCGTGTTTGCTAGGTGCTTTTTAGGGAGCAGAAAGCCATCTAATATAGCCACTTATCTGGCAAAGTGGAAGAGATTTCTCTATCTGGTCAGCACAAAAGGGTGTTTCACCTACCAAGTCATCACCGCCCTTCATTCTGGAACATCTACTCCACCTAAAGCTGCATGGCCTAATGGTGTCATCCATATGGGTCCATCTAGCTGCAATCTCAGCCTTTTGCCCATGGGTGAACAGCAGTCAGTCTTCTCAAACTCAGTCTGTGGCCATTTCCTTAAGTGGCTGGAATGGCTATACCCACAGGTATGCCAGCCACTACCTCCTTGGGACCTCCATTTGGTGCTGGCAAGGTTAACAGGACCCCCATTTGAACTGCTGGCAATGTGTTCTCTGCTTTATCTGTCTTGAAAGGTGGCCTTCCTAGTCTCCATTACTTCTACCAGAAGGGTTTCAGAGATCCAAGCTCTTACCTCTGAGCCACCCTACATGGTCTTCAAGGACAAGATACAATTGTGGCCATACCCGTCCTTTCTGCAAAAGGTTGTCCCATAATTTCATAGTAAGCAGGATATTTTTCTGCCAGTCTTTTATTCTAACCCACATGCAAACAGGGATGAACAGAGACTCCACTCACTGGATGTGAGATGTGCGCAAGCGTTTTTCATAGAAAGGACTAAACCCTTTAGGAAGTCCACAAAGCTGTTTGTAGCCATCGCAAACAGAATGAAAGGCCTTCCAGTCTTGGCCCAGAGAATATCATCGTGGATCACTTCCTGTATCCACACATGCTATGACCTGGCGAAGGTCCCAATCCTCAGTTGACAGCCAATTCTTCAAGAACTCAGGCATCATCTACTGTGTTTGATGCAGGTTCCAATTATCTGTAGAGCAGTGACATGGTGGTCAGTCCATGCGTTTGCATCACACTACATCATCATATAGCAACCTAGAGGTGGTGCAGGCTTTGGCTGAGCGGTGCTGCAGTCAGCGTGCCAACCAACTCTGATCCCTCCACCTGCACAACTGCTTGGGAGTCACCTATCTTGGAATGAATGTCAGCAAGCACTCAAAGAAAAAACAGTTACTAACCTCCTGTAACTGTTGTTCTTCGAGATGTTTCTCATGTCCATTCCAAAATCACCCCACCTTCCCCTCTGTTGGAGTTGGCCAGCAAGAAGGAACTGAAGGGGTGGCGGGGCCCTATCTACTGGTGCTATGAGGGGGCACTAGAGCTGACCCAACAGATGTCACCGAGGGGAAAAACGTTCTGGCAGCAGTGCTTGTGGCGAGTGCACACCTACATTGGAATGAACATGAGCAACACATCTCGAAGAACAACGGTTATGCGAGGTTAGTAACTATTTTTTACTGTGGATGCATCTTGCATGGAATGGAGAGCCCACAGAGAAGAGCTTCACTTCAACAGAACTTGGTCTGTCTAGGCCAGTGGTTCTCAAACTTACTTGATCAGCCCCCGTCCCCTTCTTTGTCTGTAGTTGTTTAGGCCCCTCCCCTCCCCCACAAGTACAAATACCGCAACCCAGCTCTGAAGGCAGAGCGGAGAGCAGCGGCTGCTGGCCGGGAACCCAGCTCTGAAGGCAGAGCGGAGAGCAGCGGCTGCTGGCCGGGAACCCAGCTCTGAAGGCAGAGCGGAGAGCAGCGGCTGCTGGCCGGGAACCCAGCTCTGAAGGCAGCGCCACGCCAGTATCAGCACAAAAGTGAGGCTGGCAATGTGAAAAGTGATATTCGTCAATATCACTTTTCACAGCAGACTTAGTGCCCCATTGTCACCCTTACTTCTGCGCGGCTGCTGCTGCCACCTTAGGCTCTCAGCTGGAGCCCCACCACCTTCAGGTGAGAGATTGGGGGCAGGAGGAGAGAGCCATAGCCTGGGCTACTTCCTGGTGAGGGACTGAGGGGGGCGGGGAAAAGGAGAGCCCTATTAGCCCCTTTGCTGTCCCATTTCCCCACCTCCCAGGAGCATACAGCCCTTCTGCACAAACCCCAGACATCCTGGGGCTGACCGAGAGCTCTACAAAAATCAGAAAAAACACACAGCTCGTGCCTCCCTTGGGAGGCCCTCCCCATAGTTTGAGAACTGCTGGTCTAGGCAAAGCAATAGCACATTGTTACTGAATGCTCTTATTTCACTTGGTACTGCTCTCTGACCCATCGTTCACTGTTTCAGGCTGGAAAGCCTGCAACATGAAGGTTTTGTCAACACCCATCTGGTAAAGGATGGACTGTCCTCCCTACCCATGGCTAGAATCTAATTGTAACCACTCAGAAGAAAAGATCTGGACATTGGAGACATCTCAATAAAAACCTCTGCTCAGTGTGCAGATGAGGTCAAAACAAACTAGTCATTAAATTATGATAAAAGAATAGAGTGATTTTGAAACCATCGTATCATCATTATGTAAACTGAGGGAACACTCTCACATTGAATGCTATATACAGTTCTGGTCATGTCATCCCAAAAAAGATGCAACTAGAATAGGAGGATCTAGGGAAGGACAAGTAAAATGTTTGCAAGTATGAAAGGATTTTGGTGTTGAAAAGATTAGATCTCTAGTTTAGAAATAAGACTGAGAGGACATGACAGAGGTATGTAAAATAATGAATGGTATAGAGAAGGTAAGTGAAGCTTTAATATTTATCCTGCCTCATAATACTAGAACAAGAGAGCAATCAGGAAAATTAAAAGCCAGCGAATTTAACACTCATAAAAAGAAATACTTGTTTGTACACTGGTGGAAGTCTTGGCCACAGAATATTAAAGCTGTGAGCTTAGCAGGTCACTGTATGCTCAAAAGCTTCTCTCTCTCACCAGCAGAAGTTGCTCCAGTAAAAGATATTCCCTTCCCTACATTGTTTCTATAATATCCTGGGACCAACACGGCTACAACAACACTGCATAGCCTTTGTTTGGCAATGTGTCTGTTTATACTCTCTTGTGGTTTTGGGTGCATCTTATCCCACTCTGCTTTTTCTTAATTTTAAACATGTTGTCCATGTTTGTTTACAGAAAATGCTTGTTGCAGTTCTCTTGGTAGTTTCCTTTAGTAACATTTCTGTAGCTTTTTAGTCTCAAGAGTGAGGAATCTGTTGAGCTGGGTGTTATTGTGTATATACACATTAGCCTATCCACCCTGTTCACCACTGGAAGTTGGTTTTTCTCCTCTTTAGAGTATTTTCACTTGTTGCCATGACCATAACCAATGGTTAGAATGCTGGGTGAGGGTTGGAGGCATCTGAGTTTGACAGCAAGGGGTGCAATAAAGCACTGACTGCAGGAACCCAAGATTGTGTATCTTCAAAGAATGATTTATAGGAAAATAGGCTTCTCCTTCCAAGTAAGACTTGGATAAACAAATGAAAGCTCAAGGTTCTCATTTGAAGAACCAGAAACGTAACACACACAAGAAAACAAAAACTATTTTATTTTTTTAAAGTGAGAACTGCTTGATGGGATATAAGATGATAGTCATCAGATCACTTGGATCTGCTCAGTAAAGAATTGTACAAGAAGTGCAATTTTTGTATATCAGAGAGTTTGTTTTGGGCACTTAATGTGTGGACTACCAATGTACAGAAGCCTTGCATGCTTCAGCGTGCTTTTAGTAGGCTAACAACTTTCTCAGCTATAGCATAATACTACACAGTAGTTCTGGAGTCACATGGAACCACAAATTTAGATTGTTAAATATATAAGTGCATGGGATCACAGTTAAAATTGTGCCTTTGGCCTTAACTTTGACACTTGCTGATTTTTTTTGAGTGCTTAACTGTGCAACCCTAATGCTTCATTAAAATAATTTTATTGATTTAATTTCCTAGGTCGTCAGAATAGAAGTGGGGGATGAAATAGCTAAAGGTGTGGGATGTTGGTTGGGGAGGGAAAGAAAAAAGCAAAACAGAAAAGAGCAAAGGTTCAGAAGTTCTGAGATGCCTCTGGCTCATTGTGCAGGAGGAGTCAAGACCGGATTCTGGGGGAGAGAAAGAAGGGGAGAAATGTATATTGGGGGTGAGGAAGGACAGGCATATTGGGTCTGGTTCTCTTCTCATATGTGTGTAAATCAGGAGTCCACTCCAGTGAAGTCACTGGAGTTTTACTCGTGTAAAATGGATGTAAATGAAAGTAGACTCAACCCTTTTGGATTTACATTTTAAAAAAGAAGTACTATTTTTAAATTATACATTCATAGATAATCTATATTTGGCAGAAGAAACTTTACAATCAATATTTAAAAACAGAAGTGGCTATTTAATAAATTAGAAATGATTAGTTACTGGAAATAAACATGATCAGTTATGCAAATGTGTTACCAAAATTAAATCAGAATACACTGGAAGTGACATTAACGGTGTACCTAGGAATTGGGGGTTATTCCAGCTAATGTGCACTTTCTAGGGAAACTCTAGTAGTTCCCTGCCTACTGTGGTAGGGACTACGAGGTGTCTGCCTGTCGTCAGTTTAGCAGCCAGTTGGGAGCAGGAGTGTTTCGCTGCTGCTTTATGGTGGAGAAGGGTTCAAGCTGTGTTTGCTGCCACAGAAACCCCTTTGACTGGCGAGACCCCGAGACACTGCTGTAAAGGCAGGATCAGCTCTAGGAGGGAATTGGGCACAAGCCCCTTGTAGACAAAGATAAGTTGATTTAAGGCTGGTTGGGGCGTAGGGGAGGGATTCTTGGCCTATTTTTAAGCACTGAGTAGTTCCATATTGCTGCCCTAAGTCATCCCTAATAGTGTATGTGAGTATCTAAACCAGCCTTGTATATCCTGTTTGATTGTCACATCACCAGGCAACTCTTTCATTGCCTATCTGTTCTTATGTAGTTACCCATTAATGTAGACACATTGCTGAATTTAACTCCTCTCTCAATCAGCTGCCAGTTTGATTGTCCTATGATAAATGGGGAAGGTGAAACATTTTACTCTGACTAGAAGTTTTGATGCTTATATAGAAAATATTCAGTTGCTTCCCTTTCAAGTTAATTTGCTTGATTGTATTGAACTTTTACATGAAATATTGTGCTTTTTATTTGCTAGGTTCTCTCCTATGGGTGTAGATCACATGAGTGGGCTTTCTGGTGTAAATGTTCCAGGAAACGCATCTTCTGGCTGGTGTATCTTCATCTACAACCTTGGTCAAGATGCTGATGAGGGAATCCTCTGGCAGATGTTTGGCCCCTTTGGTGCGGTTACCAATGTGAAAGTTATTCGAGATTTCAACACCAACAAGTGCAAAGGTTTTGGTTTTGTGACCATGACAAACTATGAAGAAGCTGCAATGGCCATAGCAAGTCTTAATGGCTACCGCCTGGGGGACAAAATCTTACAGGTTTCCTTCAAAACCAACAAGTCCCACAAATAACTTGCTCGTGCTTTTTGTATGGAATAGATAATTGAGTGACAGAAGTTAAAACATTTTTGTTAGTGTAAAACTCATTTTGCGCCAATTTTCACAAGTGTTTGTCTTAGTCTAAATGAGAAGTGAAAAAGGTTTTTATACTCTGGGATGCAACTGACATGTTCAAATGTTTGAAATCCCACAATGTTAGACCAATTTTAAGTTCCTTTAAGTTATTTCATTAAAAATATATATTAAAAAAACCATAAAATCTTAAGTAGATTGCATTAACTAGACCCTCTGGATGGTGGTAAAATTGGAGCATGCTTTCACTTATGAGACTAACATTTGTTCTATTGAACATTGTCTGCAAAAACTGGAACTTTTTTTAATTTTTTTTTATTTTATTTTAAACTATCAAGTGGACACTGTTAGTATGGTCCTCCCCTCAGTCCCCAATAGCCTGGTAAAAAAGTTGAGAAATACTGATGTTGGCAGTACATTGCTTTTTAAAGTGATTTTCATTGCTACATCTAGTTGAGGATTAGACTTCATAACATGCAGGTCTTGTAAGTAGTAGCATGCCAGCATAACTTTTAACACCATTGATGAGGTAAGTTGCGCACTGAACAGTGGCCAAGTTGTCAAATCGAAAGGTTTTACAAAAAATTTTAAGCCCAGTTTTTCATAGGAATGGACCAAAGAGTTTCAGAGAAACTCGGAAGATTTCAGAGTCAAAACGAAACTCCAAAAACAGTGTGAATATGTTTTTTACTTTATCAAACTGAATTTCTTCTGTCCAAATATTTAATGCATGATGCACTACTTACTGGTACATTGTAATGCAGCAAGATAATTATTCAGTTTCAAAGATCATTATAGTTTGAATTCCTAAGGGTAGTTCCATTTTGTAAAAACAGTTATAAACATTTGAGCATTGTATTTCTCGCATCCCTTCTAACGAGTGCTAGATTTTTCTATTTTAATAGGATTTTGTTTTGACAACTAGCTTTACTTATTGAACACTCAGCAGAAAAGTACTTACTACTTGCAAGTTAGATATTAACAAAAAACTGATTTGTAGATTTAAAGATTAATCCCCCAAGTTTTCTGCAGACTGCCTTGAAACTTTGAGTTGTTCTGTTTGTTAATTTTCTTTTGCTTTTTTGTGTTTTTTGTTTGTTTTTACTTTTGCATTTAAGACCATTAAATTTGATTTTGTTTTGCTCGAATTTTGTTTTGTTTTTTATTTTATATTATTTTTTTTGCCAAGTATTGCACAAAGTGTCCAATATTAAGAGTATTGCTTTAAAGTACTACAAGTCTTCATTAAAATTAAAATCCATTAATCTGTCCTTTTGACAGATCAGTAGGAGAAAATATTTGTGTGAAAACAAAAGCATTACAATAAATGTGTCACATAGAAAGTATGTGCCAGACACTGAGTTAAACACACATATGTTGCTTTGTAGACAGACTGAACAATATTTCTTTTATTAAAAATGTGCTATGTAAGGCATGTAGGTACATAGTTAGTGAGCATGAGTAGGGACTTCACCTGACAAACTATTGCAAGAATATTATCTGTGTTCTGTCACCAGAATTCAGAGGAAATGCAGAAATTGGGACAACTTGTCAGCAATTCTCTTTTGAGTGAACCTGTGCCAATCCCAAAGAGCTAATGAGTAGTCATTTCAGATTCTGGAGGCAGTCCCATGCAGAATTGTTTTTGTTTGTATGGTGCCCAAACATTGGCTCTTTAAGATCCTATCTTGCATCACAACTATGATTTCTCTTTTTTCAACATCAGGGCCTTCAATCCTGTGCTGGCGCTGGAATTCTGTGCTCTCCTTTCCTATACTTCATTGTTTGGTTCTTTACTCATTCTTCAGTCAGCTGTTGGCCTTTCCTTTAATCTGCAGCATGCACTATTTGCTGTCAGCAGCCGGTCATTTACTGCCTTAATGATTGGCTGTTTGTGGTTGTACACAGCCTCTCTCTGCTGGCTTCAGGAGAGCCCAGCAAGAGCAGAGCTCTTTTCCAAGAGCTCTAGCAATGTTGAGTGAGCTGCCTTAGCTCTAGTGCAGTATATTAAAGTGCTTTCTGCTGCCTAATGTGTGCTATCTTTCCATTTTTGCCATTCCCATTTATTCCATGCCCCAAACCTTTGAGAAGCACAGTCAGCATCAGACAGTTGTAGGATAATGTCCTCCAAAACCAGCAGCTGCCACCAGGTAAAAGGTAAACAGTGGGCCCTCTGTGAGCTCCTCTTTGGGCAGGCTGCTATTTCCAGTGTTTCCTCTCCATCACTCATGCTTTCTTCCAATGAGTCCTTCTTTTCCTGTATCCTGTGGCGAGATACTAGTTTTGGGGGGTTCAGCAGCTGTATCAGGGTTACTTTACGCCTATCTCCATATTAAATCTGAGGTTCTTGTTTAAATAAAGTCCTCTCACTGTGTCCCATCAACTCTTTTACCAGCCCTAGACTCCTCCACAAGAGTGCAGTTTTTAAAGATCCAAGAACCTTCCTTGTAATTCCCTTCATCTCATGGCTCATTAAGAAACATTTTAGTGGGAGCAGGGCTGCTGCTGTAAAGGGCATGGTAGATAGTTGCACAGACCAGTCTTTAAAATGAGATTGATGCCTTTGTGGTATTAAATCATTAAAACTGCATTGGCCCATGCAGCCACATCAAAAGCTTCACTGTTGTGAGCTTGCCAAACCTTGCTCTTAAAACAGAGTAATGGCAACTCTTTGCACTATCCTCGAATACTTTGACATCGCTCTCCTTCGTTGGCTGCTTTGATGTTTTCCTTCCCATACACCTCTGCTCAGTAAGACTGAGACACAACGTCCTGGTTTCACACTTGGGGATGCAGACTCTCTGTTTCTAGAACGCATCTGGTCCAAGTTTCCTTTAGCAATTTTGGGGGGAACCCTTAATCTGTCAATGAGGCCATTCACCTGAGCAAACTACCATTCACCTAGGCAGGAGCAAATCAGGAAGAGGTACATTCATTTAATTCCTCCGGGGATAATGCAAGACTGATAAAGCTACAAATCTCCCTTTCAGTCCTCCAGGTCTATAGGCCACTTTATATCTAGCGAGAGACTGTTCTCAAAGTCCTTTTTTGTCACTGTCCGTAACGACTCCAATCTGACTCCCCAGGTGGAGAGAAATTGAGGCATGTGTTCACATTACTTTTTGATAACTAACCGGATGGCTAGTTCTGACCCATACCAGACCTGCTTTCTCTCAGTCCCTCTGTTTCCATCCTGAATCCTGCACTCTTAACACTCTCCATTCTAATAAGATAAATCAATGATTTCTTCTGCTTGGTGGTTTAGAAGTGTGCATGCCTTGGTGTGCCCAGTCATCCAGCCTATCACACGCTTCCATTTCTACCTGGACCAACCACTTCGAGCATTGCAGTTGTACTTTTTGGCCTCTTATCCCTCAGGGAGTGTACAAAAATCATAACCATCATCATACCCATCCCTAAGACAGAGGGCATCCACAGATTTCATTATTTGGATGACCAAGTAATGCAGATACCTTTCAGATGGCACATCTATGTTTCCATTTGCTTTTGTCTGTTTTCCGTGATTCTGGCTTCATGAACTTCCCTATTCCTTCTCAAAACCTTGTTAATGTAGGGGCCTGTTTTCACACCAGAGGCATGATACATTTCTCCTCAGACACAGAAGGCAAGTAAGATAAAGGAAACTGTCAGGTCGTGCCTGCTGAACCAATTTATCCTGATCAGTCTCTATAGCAGGCAAACTACAATGAGTAGCACTACATATAAGAATTCTTCTGGCCTTCGTTCTCTCTGAGATAGTTGGAAAGACTCCCTGGGATCCTTAATGTACTTTTTCTCCAGGTCCAGACATCACTCCAGTGGTGTTACATAAGAAATCCCTATTAAAGGGCAATGTGCTATTAGAGTAATCTGTTTCCAGGATAATTCTGTCACCAGATTTACAAGGTTTCAAAGGATGGAGTGTGCACTTGGGTCACAGACTGTGTCAAGGGTTCTAGTTCAAAGAAGCTAAGAATCTAAATTTCATGGGACGAAGGACAATAGGTCTGGAGGGCACAAGGTTTTCTTCATTACCTCTACTCACCAGCCATTCTGATTGAATGTGAAAACAGAATCTTTGCAGTTTATATAATTTCCAAAAATGAGCCCATTTTTAATTCATATCCACCTATGTTCAAGGCAACCTGCATACTCAAAGGGACTGCAAGTGAGAACATCAATAGAACAAATCAGTGATACTACAGACCTTTTTTATGTGGGTCTACCCACAAGTGGATCTGTTTGCTTCATTTAACAATATTCAGCTACCTCCATTCTTCCCCAAACACAGAGGTTCCTGGGTTTTGGAAGGTGGATTCCTTTTCCTATTGATCAAGCACAGTTGTTTGCCTTTGCTCCTGTAACACTCTTTTGACTGTTTGGAGACTGACAAGGATGATCCTTCAGAACCTTGGGTACTCATCTCAGCTGATAGAAATCGTACAGAGGGCATGGAAGACCTTCCCTCAGAGTTGGATGACTGATCTTGCTGTTTGCATTAATGCTCTTCCATAGATGTGTACACTTCTCTTCATGCCACTCTGTCCTTCATCCTGGAATTTCAGTTGGATGGGAACCTTTGCCGGTCTGGCATCATTCCTTCTGTTTACCTGTTCTTTGTATTTGTTCATCTTTCCAAGCATTTCTTGGGGCTGTTGTTCCAATCAGGCTCTTGTAGGGCCAGAGTTTGGATACTAAACACATTGTCTGCATAGGGCTTCTTCCAGAATTTGATATGGGCCTGGCTACCTGGCAGTTCTTGCATGACTGGTGGAGTTTCACTCCAAGATGAGACAATTTTATAGGTAAGGCAAAACTATCCTAATTATAACCATGGAATGACTTCTAAAACTCCATTAAAATGTTCTGGGCTTTAGTTATTGTTAAGACATTTTTTAAAAGTATTAGATTAAATATTTTAATCTGGTAAAATTCAATGTTTTCAAAAGAATTCAAATGAATTGAAAAAGTATTCAGAAACTGGCTTTTCCCAGTCCATCTACTTATATTAATATAAGTAATATTTCTTAAACCCTCCAACAATTCACTTTTTGTTTGCTTCACAAGATCCCATTATGGATGGCATTCACCCTTGTGTACAAGGGTTAACAACAAGGCCCGTGTGCCACTTTAGCCTTCACTATAGGCTTGTGTTGGTCAGTAGCACAGGGAATTTCACTTTAAAAGCAAAAAATAAATACATAAAATTATAATGCTGCTATGTGCTTGTGTACAAGATGCAAAAATAAATACAACTCTTTCACATAAGCTGGCAGCAACAAAATAATACTGAGAATCATGAAAGCTATGAACTGAGATGAATTAAAGCAACTTCTCGTAGTGGTTTTTAATCTGTTCCAAATATATTGACCCCTTGATTCTCCTATTTGCAAACTATTCCCATGCACTAAAGTAAGCAGGAGGGTATCTTTATCCTTGAAGCTGTTGCATCGTAAGATTTTGGTTCATTTATGATCCTGTGCCCCCACTCTACTATGAGGTATGGACGGGGGTGGTACTGAGCCAAAACAGTCACGATGCCTCCTGCCCCTGAGCTTATGGCAACCCCTCCTCTTCAATTCTTTTGGTTTGGGACTGTGAAGGATTTCAAGATCATGCTGGGGATGGAAGGGGAAGAGTAGGAGGAATCATTCTCCAGGGCAATATCCCCTCAGTGGTGTATGTCTAAACTTTTTTCTTTCCCCTTGGTTGTTTTTGTTTTTTTTTCAGCACATCCGCATCATGATAGTATCAGAAAACACACTGAAAATATTGAGGTATTCAAGTCCTTGGAATAGGATATGAATTTCTCACTGCAGTTAATTGTAGGTGGTCAGTGTATGGTCATTTACTTTATTGCAGGTGACCAAATGGGTTTGAATACCTTTACTCCTAAAGGTTTGTAAGTCAGCTGTTTTTAACATTGTTTTTATAGGAGCATGCAAAGTTGTAGCAATGTCATTTTTACAAAGCAATTCAAAGTTTTAGAATAAGATACTGTAGCTATTACTATAGAGACAGCTTTCAGCAATTGAATTAAGCCTCAACTAAAATGTCACTTTTTCGTAAAAATGAAATCCAGTCTTTGTGAATGCTAATTTTCAAATGTGAATATTTCCCATCCTCCTTATAAGCAGTTACATAATTTTATGTTTAATGTTCTGGTTAGGCAATAAAATGGAGGTTCTTCAAAAATTTCAGAAAAGGGTCTCGGCTTCCATATATGCTAAACTGGAATGATTAAAGTTAAATATGTACAGTTTATAATTGAATAATATGTACTTCTAATTAATTTTATAAGGATGTCCCCAAATGTACTTGATTAGTTCTAACAAAAATTTGCTTATTGGAATTAGGACTTCTAAGAATTACCTGTAAAATGTTAGTTTGTGGAAACTTTTTTTTAAAAATGCACAACTTTTTAATGAAATATTGGTGATGATGTCATGGTTTTCTGTAATTCTCAAAAGTAAAACACAGAGCACCTTCCACATAGGGCTTTCTGTCATAATACTACCTCTGAGATAAGGTTACCGAATTTTGACTTCCAAAATGGGAAGTTTGTATTGTTGTTGAACAAGCACCTTATTACACCATTTCAATTTTTGGGGGAGGGGGCTCCTAACAATTAGTTTTAGGGAGAAGGGACCAAATTCACGCCTACTATGGACAGGCACATCTCCTTTTAAGTCAGTGGAGTTGCATTCATTTAGTCAAGGACCGAATTTGTCACTTAGTGTGTACCACATTTTCTTTAATCTCTATATTTGTTGGCAGAAGAGTCTTCTGCTGTGCTGAAGACAGGTTCCTGAACATTATGTCTGCACTTCCTGTTAATGCTGGGAAATCCCAGCACCGTAGGATTGATAGATCAATATATTGATCAAAAGGCTAAGCATTGTGATCTATAGTATATGCTACTGGGTTTCTGCTACATTATGAAAATACATGGATTTCAAAGAAAACACAATGACCCCACTTCCATTTTTAAGTTGAGGTACTTGTGTAATGCACAACTTAGTGTGTCCAAGGTATAACCAATAGAATTGAAAATTGAAGTTTAACTTCTCTCTAAATTTCTTGTCTTAGTTCTAATCAGGTACAGCATTATTTTTTCTGTACGATTTTTTGTAGCATTCATATGTAGTAAAATATATTTAATAAAAAGTTAGGTGTATATTTTTCCCTGTGCATGATAAAAACACAATTGATGTTAAAGCTTTTATGATCTCTAAAACAGAACACAAAGCATCCAGTGAGTGGCTTTGCCTTTAAAACTTGTTGTTGCTTTGTTCAATCTTGCTGCAATTCTCTGTTGTATATCACACTTGGTAAACAATTTACAAGGACAATTTTAACTAGAAATATTTTTCTGTTGAGTGGAATTTTCAACACTAAATTCTTTTGTTGATGATGGAAATTCAGTAATAGTGGAACAGCCACCTGAAATCTTGAAATATTGTTACTATGTTCATATATTAGAAATTTCATTCTCATATTAACTATTGTTTATTTTTAAACATTTTTAAACAACCTTTCAGTGATAAAGCTAAACTTTTTCACTTGGTCATTAAGAAGAAAATGACTTGAGACATTTGAAGCATCATAAGTTGGGATAAACCTTTATTTGACCAGTAAGTTTGAATAACGTTGTACTTCTAGTCTATTTACTGATTTCATTTCCCTTAACTTATGTAACCTTTTGTTTATAAAGTAATCTGTTTGTGGGACAGAAGGCTTTATCAATTGTTTCCCATACTGTACGCTATATCGTTAATCATTTTGTATATTAGTATGTTTTTAAGTTATTGATTTGTTTTATATCAAATAATTTATTTTTCAGGTACCATTTTTCATTTTAACTTTGTTTTTACATGGGTTTATTTAAAATAAAGTATGACACTGCTTTCCAAATGTCTAAAATGAAGTTGAATCCCATTGTGTTATTTTGAGAGTGTTTATGTAATTATTTTAGTAGTAGTTGCAGAAATGTGCAAAGTCCAACTTCTGTTTGCATTTTGATTCATATTCTTGGAAGTTCTTAGCAATGTTTTTTAAACAACAAAACAACTGAGTTTTGATATTCAAGAACATTGAATCTTTAAAGGACCTATGAAAGAAGAATCAATTTTCTGGAACCGTGTGGGTGGAGTTACCAGCATTCTGTTTTCTAAATGGTATTCTCAAAATTAATAAAAACAAAACACAAAAATGTTTTACTCCATTTTCAGAATTTTTAAAAATACTAAGTAAATTATCTGTAACAGGGTTTTTTGTTTTTTTTACCACATGTTCATTACTATTTTTATTAAACCCTTGTTCAAAATGTTTTCATTATGTTATTAAGTGAACTTGAATGAAAACTAATGTATTTTCAAATATAAAATCACAATTAAGGCTTTTATGTAATATTTACTGAATTGTTCAAATACTTACCTGTTTTCTCCACAGGAATTGGATTATTGTTGTACACTGTACATTAATTTAATTTATTGGAATAGTGACATTTTTCAGAAGCATTTGAATTATGTTCATTCATGAAATGAGATAATCAGGGTTACCACAGTTTTTTGATTTTTAGTACTTGTAATGTTATCAACAGAGTGGGAATTAAAATAAGACACCTGGTTTACTTTTTACTTTTCAGGTAAAATGTTGTTGTTTTTCTACCAAATGATGGCGGTTACCTTGGCTGAAAGATTTTTATTTTAACCAGATCATAGTCTGAATTGCAAATCTAAGTTTGAAAATTTGAGGAGCTTTCTACCTGAAAATGAGAACCTTCCACCCCGTCTTCAAATCAGATGGGAAGGTGAAGTGAACTTCAATTGATCCCTTTCCCTGCCTCACTTCTAAATGTTGCCTTTTCTGTGAGGCAGTGGTAACATCTAGGTTTTACACGCTCATGGCCTTTCTTTCCAAAGGGGTCACTTAATACAGTCTTCCCTGAAAGTTTTGGTTCACTGAGTAGACCAGTGTGTGTTCTTTTCAGTTAAGTCGCATCACCCTGCTTTCATTTTTTTCTCTGAACATACTGAGTGTTCAACTGGAACAGTCATTTTTTTATTACTTCACTGCCAGAAAGCCTTGCCCTTTGAAGTCAGCATCTGGTGAGATTTGGCATACATCTTACGTTCACGTTGCTTTTCAGACAGAGAAATCATTGTTTTTGATTTTCTGAGACAAAATGTTTTCTTCTCTGAGACCTGTGCATTTGACATAGACTCTGAATCTCCATTGGCCTGCATCTTGTGTAATCATTTATCTCAATGGAAAGTGGGTGTAAACACTGCTGCATCAGAATCTTACTGTTTTATACTTACTTTGTATTAATGACTATACAACGTGCAGGGACACAAAGAATCAGGCATGTTGCTTTTGATAATTTGGACCCGTTTGGAAGATGGATTTCAGAGTTGTTCCTGCTCTATGATGGTGATCAGATTAGTGTGGCAAACTGTAGATCATGCTGAAATTAACTTTTTCACACTATGCTTATGAAAGCATTTTCTACTGACAACCAAAGAGTAACAAGATACTGAATAAAACTTAAGTTATACAAAGACAACACTGGAAACAAATCTAAATCCCATTTATTGGGTGTAGTATATTTAAATGGGTTTAGATCTTCCCTGAGCTCTTACCTGCTTAGAACCTAAGCTAAGCTTCTTCTGTTTACCTCCTGAGTTCATTTTACAAGCTTAGTTCAATGTGTTGCAGTAAACTCCACTTCCTCATGTTGATTTTAACTGAGTTTTCTGCCCTTTTTTAATGGAAAAATTCACGGAGGACAGAGAGCTGATGACTTACCTTACTTGCGCGTTAGTTGCTAACACAAAACAGTTAAGCCAAGTATACCCCTCCTCACACAAATGGCAGCGTACTGCTGGACTCAAAGAAGAGACAACTTCTAGGCTAGATAAAGAGGCTAACTCCAAAATGGAGTTTCTCTTGATACAGGGTTCCCAGAAGAGGGAGACACTTGCCATGCTTCTCCTTTCTAGGTTCTTCAGAGCCTATACCATCTGAGCTACTGCAGAGAATCAGCTGGGGTCATCTTCCATTAGATTCTAGCCCAGAGGACCCTAAGAGAACAGCATTAGAGCTCCACTAATTTCCTACCCAATGCTACTTCAGAAACCAGCTGAGGAACATTTCCATCTGGTCCTGCCCACCTGATTGCTCTTGTCACCTTGCTCATGTGTGTGTGTATAGATATATAAATATTTTCTTTGTTTTAAGGGAGGTAAATATTTTTGTTTTCTCAAGTCTCCTGGTGTCTTTTTTTTTTCCCCCAAGTATTCACTTGGAATCCCATGCAGTAAGGTCTGCCTTAGAGAAGTTTCTTCTATTTTAAGAGATTTTTCTCCCCTCTCCAATTTCTTGACTTTAAGGAAGTACCTCTTTTCTTTTCTTGTAAACACCTTATCCTTTTATTATTTTGCTTCCAAAATCAGGCAGAAAGGGAACAAGTGTTGTGTTGTAGGATAACTTTTTCACATTTTCTTACTGTAAATACAAGTGAGTTGTTAATTTGAGGAGTAGATATGTTCTTTCTCTTCACTTCCCACTACAATTACCTTTTTCCTGTACCTGGTTTAGAAGCTGTTAAATTAGCGTAACAGAAATCTGATTCCATTTCTTCACCACACTCCTCTACTAACAGCTCATTGGAGAAGATTTTCTTTACAATAAAAACTCTTCAAACTAAACTTGACACATTTGAGTTAAAATTAGATTGTTTCAGTTAAAATGGAAAATTCAGAACAATATACTATGCAGGCAAAAAAGTAAAATCTGAGATAAGATTTTGGATTTCTACAGGAGCTCTAGCTGGAGCACTTTAATAAAGAGAATGTGCTGCTTCACCCTAAACTAGAATAATAGAAAACGTTATTGACTAATAAAAAAATAGGATTTGGGGCATTCCTCAGTCTATTGCTATTTATGTAGCTATCTGTTAATGTTTAATTTTTTTAACTTCATTGATTGCAACTGATCCTCCTTTAAAACATATTGGAATAAGTTGTGGCCCCTGTTACAGCATCTGAATGCTCCTTAGGCATCATATAAAGACCATGAAGGGGCTGCAGGAATGCAGAAGAGAATTCTATTGGCACAGGAACCGTATAGGGCAAATAAAAGAAGCCCAAGGCTGCCCCCCTTCCGAGGCCCTGGTATAGGGGTGATGTCGGGAGCCAGGGAAAGAAAGCATGTGCTTGTAACACTCGTTACTCCAGAGATTGTGGGCTGCAGGTCAGCCCGGGTAAAACTGCTGTAAATTAGAGCAGCCTGTTTGGGCTACTCTAACTTCAGAGATAGTTCTGGTCTGCAGGTGCCCTGAATTCGAAAGTGTGTGTTCCCTGCTCACCCTATCACTTTTTCTCCCAGACTGTTTGTTCTGTGCGGTATCTCTCAGGAGGCTCAGTCTAGGCTACCGCAGATATACTGTATACCCTTAAAAAAATCCTATTTTATTTCTGTAGGTTCAGCTATTGTAGTCAGTCATTCTCACACCATAGCAGTGTTGGTTAATGAGCATGTCAAATGAGAATTGGCAGTGGGATAAAAAATTAATATTTAAAATCCCTCCTCTCCCCGCATTTGCTCTAAAATAACTACTAATTGGTGCAGAAAAATAACCTTTCTGTGAGTTTGCATTAAAGGGACTCACTGGAAAGTGTCATTACTTTCTTGGGGCTTCCCTTTCATCCATGTCCTTGCCCCATAAAGGAAAGTGCTGTTGTTTCCTCAGGGAGTTGGCAGCCTTCAACGTAATTATTTTTGGCTCTTTTGGGCATCTTCTCCCTATCTTTGACCCTTTCTATTTTTACCAATGCTGCCTAGACCGTCTTAATTTTTTAATCCTTTCTTACCGCAGGAATGGATCAAGGAAGACAACCCAACAACTTCCAGAAGTACCATGAAGGTAATGGTGACCCTGACTGACCTCATCTGCCGTGGCACAGAACATAACTGACTGGGGTGCACCATGTGCTCGAAGAATCCCAGAATGAGCATTCTGGCTGCCTGCATTAGCTCAACTAAGGTTGACTTATGGCTGGCCCAAATGAGCCTCAAGAGTTTCAAGTCCCAACCAGGTAGAGTTAAGGTTTAACCAAGACACTGAGGGTTTGTATTCATGACAACTGCTGTCATATGACCCCATCCGTTGATGTCCCTGAGTCATGTTGACCCTCAGTGCATCTGCCAGCCACACAGGTGACTTAAGAAAATGGACTTCAGTTATGGCATCATCTACTAAATACCTCAGAGTCTACACCAAGCGGGCATCAGTCATCTCTTTATTCATGGCTAATGCTAAGCACTTCTGTATTCCCCTGTTGAGACCTCCAATTACTCTGCTTTGAATTATGTTTGATGTTACCTCAACATGGGGTTTCTCAAAGGCAACAGCAGGAGATATTGTCCGATCTGATCTCATGAGCATACGTTTTCAATTTTGTCTTGGGTTTTTACATACCCTCAATGCCTCAAAGCATCAATTTGTCATCTAGGCAGGTTGTAGCCTTGAGTGCTATTGTGCTGCTGTCTTCTTTGATGTAGAAGCCTTTGATCTGGACTTCAGCACGCTCACTATACATTGCACCAGTCCTGACAGTTACCAGTGTCACTATCTGTAATGGTGGATTTGATGTAACTAATGCCTGCTTGAGCATCTGATCTCCAACTCCTGCTTTGGATCAGGAGTTATTGGGTTGGGGGTGTTAGGCAAGGAAGAGAATGGTGATTCTTCTTAGGCCCCTGACTGAGAAGGACAAAGAGTATACCAGGGAAAAGCCAATCTTTCTCCAGTTTGTGGGACTGTTGCTAAAGCTGGCTTAATTTGCTTTTTATCCAGAAGATTCCAGGAACTGGGATTAATAGATATTTGCATCATAATTCCACCTTCTAAAAGGGCTGCAATAGTCTTGCCACCCATTATGGGCCATTTAGTGAAATGGGTTCAGCAGCATCCTCATTCTGGCAGCCACCAGGATGTTTGGGAAAAGAAAACGACTTGTCTTTTGTTCTTGTTCTTTTAAGGTATATAATAAATTCATGGAGCAATTCTTCTGCAATGCATAACTCAGCAACAATTCCCATAGCTATAGAGTATTAAGAGCAGCGAGTGATAGACATCATCCCTGCTCAGTGGGAGTGGCCGACAGTAGAGCTCCAGCTGTTAATTCTTTTTTGAGTGAAGGACCCTTGCCACCATGTATCCCTCACTTAATGGGAAAGGTGAAGATGCATGTGATTCTATTGCAGTTTATATCGTTGGAAAGCAAGTAAGTAGCTTCTGTTCAAGATACCAGGGATTCTCACCCTTGGGTCTTGTGCTCCCCATATGGGCAAGGCAGAAATACGTTACCCCAAATTATTTTTGGCTCGCTGAGGTAATAAAGGCTAGCGTGAGACACCCTCGCCTTGCTGGTCAGTTGTGCCCCAGCAGTTGTCACACCATAGCCCTACCAGAACCTTACCCCAAACTCCTTGTTGGAGCCAGCCAGACACAAAGCTTCTCATAGCAAGTGCCTTTTGATCCTGCCAGCTGTTACCTCTACTTCAACCTTAGTTCTGTCTCAAAATAGACTGCAAGATGTTGGTGATGAATTCTGGCTCATCTGATGAGGCGTTGCTTCCGAGAGGCATTGCCTACCCTGGGTGGTGCTGAGATTGCCTGGGTGGTAGCTATAGGCAGAGGCCCTTGCATAGAGCTCTTTCACCTCTTGGTATAGTAAGGGTGTTATTTGATCTGAGGAGAGTACGTGCAGTTCAGAAGTAGGCCTCAGCACTTCCTACACTAGTCTCAGCATGAAGACCCCTACGACTACCCATACAGTCGCTCAGCTGGTGTCGCTTCCATTCCTGTGTGGGGGAGAGATAGCTCAGTAGTTTGAGCATTGGTCTGCTAAACCCAGGATTGTGAGCTCAATCCTTGAGGGGGCTATTTAGGGATCTGGGGCAAAAATTGGGGATTGGTCCTGCTTTGAGCAGGGGGTTGGACTAGATGACCTCCTGAGGTCCCTTCCAACCCTGATATTCTATGATTCTATGAAAAGCACCATGCTGAGTAATTTGGAAGCACTGGGAGTGTGATTTCTGTATAGTCACTGATGCAGAGGAATTAATACCTCTTGCAGCAGGGGAACAGGAAGGCACTGAGTCTGTGTTGGAGAATCCATTCCAGCCCCCCACCGTCTTTTAAAATAACATAAAAACGGCCATACTTTGTCAGACCTGTGGTCCATCTAGACAAATTTCCTGTCTTCTGACAGTGGCCAATGCCAGGTTCTTCAGAGAGAATGAACAGGACAGGGCAATTATCAGCTGATCCATACCCTGTTGTCCATGCCCAGCTTCTGGCAGTCAGAGGCTAGGAACACCCCGAGCATGGGGTTGCATCCCGGACCATCATGGCTGATGAACTAATTCTTTTTTCGAAGCCAGTTATAGTTTCAACCTTCACAGCGTCCCCTGACAATGAGTTCCATAGGCTGACTGTCGGTTGCATGCCAAAGTACTTCCTTATGTTTTAAATCTGCTGACTATTAATTTCATTGGGTGGATCCTGGTTACAGGAAGGGGTAAATAACACTTCCTTAGTCACTTTCTCCACCCATTCATGATATTAAAGACCAATGTCCTGTTCCCCCCACTGCTTAGTTTTCTCTTTTCCAAGCTGAACAGTCCCAGTCTTTTTAATCTCTCCTCATATGGAAGCTGTTTCATACCCCTAATAATTTTTGTTGCCCTTTTTTGTACCTTTTCCTGTGAATTATGCGCATGCACAGTGGTGCAGTATTCCCCCAGGAGTAGTTAATATTATCTCATACATTGGGCACCTTGCAAAATAAAATAGATCCCTGTCCTGAAGAACTTACAATAAAAATGTAGGTATCATGTAAAAAGTGAGGATTGAGAATAAACCAAAGAGAGACTGGGATGAGGTTGAAAGGATTTATATGAATAATACAGAAAACACTTTGTTGTGAAGCAACACACTGCATACCTGACATGAACTCACAAAAGTAAGGAAATGTCAAGTTAAACCACCTAACGTTTCATATCTTCCAAGTTATCGCCCCTATGGGTGCTCCCCTTGAGGATGTATGCGTGCCTGTGCACTCTGAGATTTTTATGCTCGTAGTACCCTCGGGTCTGTGCCTGCTCCATACAGCACCCTGTGCTCTGATGAGAGTGCACATAAAGAGGAATGGACCTGTGCCACTCCAGTTGCTTCTCAATGACCTGCAGCTTGTAGAGTTCTGTAACGTCCAGTATCTAGCTGATGCAGTTATTCTTTTGCACCTTTTACTCTGTTTTATAATTAGGTTTTTTGGTTATTAGTTTATTTTTAGTTTGTGCTTTGAAAGGGGGGTTCTCCGTTCCTGCTTTCCCCCTCTTCTTTGGGGCTCCCCTTTCTCTCTCAGGCCTTTTTGTTTCTTTCCTAGCAGTATGGCCAAGATCCCATGTTTCAAGCCCTGCTAGACTTGCCACAGGTCTTTTTCCCCTCAGCGATGGGCACTCCAGCTGCCTCTGCTGTCCTCACATCCTGTCCAAGTGTAAGATCTGCTGTCTCTTTAAGAGCAGATCTTGAAAATGGAGGGTAAACCACCTGAAACCGCTCCTCATGGAGCATTCCCTTAGACCCGCAGGATCTGAGTTGCCATGCCCCACCTACAGGTAAATCAGACTGAGCTATGTAAAGTTCTCCAGAGACGTCATCAGCTCCGGCTTCAACCTACAAAAATCAGGGGGCAACTTTGGTCTTGCTGAAAGCAACCAAACATAAGAGACCCCACTCTCCTAACAGAGTCTAAACGGAGAGAAGAGTCTCCACTTAGATCTGGAAGCAGGGAGACCCCACATCCCTCTGCAGGTACCGCCACGGCTCTCACTGGACACGGTACGAAGGTGTCAGCATGGCTGTAAAAGACTTCTTAGGTGCAAGCCAAGAAACCAGATACAGAGAATCTGAGTACCAAGAAATTTGCTGTTCAGGAGCCCCAAGCTTTGGACCCATCAGTACCAAAACTGGACTTTTTAAAGACTAAGGCCTCTTTTAAAGAAGTTCTTACCTGGTACCATCCACCAGCACCTAGATCTCTCCAAAACTGACTGGTACCTCCTCCGGTAACCGTGAACAGATTTAATCCAGAGGAACATTCATAGAATCATAGAATATCAGGGTTGGAAGGGACCTTAGGAGGTCATCTAGTCCAACCCCCTGTTCAAAGCAGGATCAATCCCCAACTAAATCATCCCTGCCAGGGCTTTGTCAAGCCTGACCTTAAAAATATCTAAGGAAGGAGATTCTACCACCTCCCTAGGTAACGCATTCCAGTGTTTCACCACCCTCCTAGTGAAATTTTTTTTCCTAATATCCAACCTAAACCTCCCCCACTGCAACTTGAGACCATTACTTCTTGTTCTGTCGTCTGCTACCACTGAGAACAGTCTAGATCCATCCTCTTTGGAACCCCCTTTCAAGTAGTTGAAAGCAGTTATCAAATCCCCCCTCTTTCTTCTCTTCTGCAGACTAAACAATCCCAGTTCCCTCAGCTTCTCCTCATAAGTCATGTGTTCCAGTCCCTTAATCATTTTTGTTGCCCTCCGCTGGACGTCTTCTAATTTTTCCACATCCTTCTTGTAGTGTGGGGCCCAAAACTTGTCACAGTACTCCAGATGAGGCCTCACCAATGTCAAATAGAGGGGAACAATCACGTCCCTCAATCTGCTGGCAATGCCCCTACATATACAGCCCAAAATGCCATTGGCCTTCTTGGCAACAAGGGCACACTGTTGACTCATATCCAACTTCTCGTCCACTGTAACCCCTCTGTCCTTTTCTGCAGAACTGCTGCTGAGCCATTCGGTCCCTAGTCTGTAGCGGTGCATGGGGTTCTTCCGTCCTAAGTGCAGGACTCTGCACTTGTCCTTGTTGAACCTCATCAGATTTCTATTGGCCCAATCCTCTAATTTGTCTAGGTCCCTCTGTATCCTGTCTCTACCTTCCAGCATATCTACCTCTCCTCCCAGTTTGGTGTCATCTGCAAACTTGCTGAGGGTGCAAGCCATGCCATCCTCCAGATGATTAATGAAGATATTGAACAAAACAGGCCCCAGGACCAACCTTTGGGGCACTCCACTTGATACCGGCTGCCAACTAGACATGGAGCCATTGATCACTACCCGTTGAGCCCGACAATCTAGCCAACTTTCTGTCCACCTTATAGTCCATTCATCCAGCCCATACTTCTTTAACTTGCTGGCAAGAATACTGTGGGAGACCGTATCAAAAGCTTTGCTAAAGTCAAGGAACAACACGTCCACTGCTTTCCCCTCATCCACAGAGCCAGTTACCTCATCTTAGAAGGCAATTAGATTAGTCAGGCATGACTTGCCCTTGGTGAATCCATGCTGACTGTTCCTGATCACTTTCCTCTCCTCTAAGTGCTTCCCAATTGATTCCTTGAGGACCTGCTCCATGATTTTTCCAGGGACTGAGGTGAGGCTGATTGGCCTGTAGTACCCCGGATCCTCCTCCTTCCCTTTTTTAAAGATGGGCACTACATTAGCCTTTTTCCAGTCGTCCGGGACTTCCCTGGATCACCATGAGTTTTCAAAGATAATGGCCGATGGCTCTGCAATCACATCCGCCAACTCCTTTAGCACTCTCGGATGCAGCGCATCCAGCCTCATGGACTTGTGCTCGTCCAGCTTTTCTAATTAGTCCCGAACCACTTCTTTCTCCACAGAGGGCTGGTCACCTCCTCCCCATGCTGTGCTGCCCAGTGCAGTAGTCTGGGAGCTGACCTTGTTCGTGAAGACAGAGGCAAAAAAAGCCTTTTATTAGTTTTTTCCACATCCTCTGTCACTAGGTTGCCTCCCTCATTCAGTAAGGGGCCCACACTTTCCTTGACTCTCTTCTTCTTGCTAATATACCTGAAGTAACCCTTCTTGTTACTCTTAACATCTCTTGCTAGCTGCAACTCCAATTGTGATTTGGCCTTCCTGATTTCACTCCTGCATGCCCGAGGAATATTTTTATACTCTTCCCTGGTCATTTGTCCAATCTTCCATTTCTTGTAAGCTTCTTTTTTGTGTTTTAAGATCAGCGAGGATTTCACTGTTAAGCCAAGCTGGTCGCCTGCCATATTTACTATTCTTTCTACACATCGGGATGGTTTGTCCCCGTAAACTCAATAAGGCTTCTTTAAAATACAGCCAGCTCTCCTGGACTCCTTTCCCCCTCATGTTATTCTCCCAGGGGATCCTGCCCATCAGCTCCCTGTGGGAGTCAAAGTCTGCTTTTCTGAAGTCCAGGGTCCGTATTCTGCTGCTCTCCTTTCTTCCCTGTGTCAGGATCCTGAACTCAACCATCTCATGGTCACTGTCTCCCAGGTTCCCATCCACTTTAGCTTCCCCTACTAATTCTTCCCGGTTTGTGAGCAGCAGATCAAGAAGAGCTCTGCCCCTAGTTGGTTCCTCCAGCACCTGCACCAGGAAATTGTCCCCTACCCTTTCCAAAAACTTCTTGGATTGTCTGTGCACCGCTGTATTGCTCTCCCAGCAGATATCAGGGTGATTGAAATGATTGAAACCATGGCCTGCGATCTAGTAACTTGCATGAGTTGCCAGAAGAAAGCCTCGTCCACCTCATTCCCCTGGTCCAGTGGTCTATAGCAGACTCCCACCATGACATCACCCTTGTTGCTCACACTTCTAAACTTAATCCAGAGACACTCAGGTTTTTCTGCAGTTTCATACCGGAGCTCTGAGCATTCATACTGCTCTCTTACATACAGTGCAACTCTGCCACCTTTTTTGCCCTGCCTGTCCTTCCTGAACAGTTTATATCCATCCACGACAGTACTCCAGTCATGTGAATTATCCCACCAAGTCTCTGTTGTTCCAATCACATCATAATTTCTTGACTGTGCCAGAACTTCTAGTTCTCCCTGCTTGTTTCCCAGGCTTCTTGCATTTGTGTTTCGGCACTTGAGATAACTCGCTGATCGTCCCTCTTTCTCAGTATGAGGCAGGAGCCCTCCCCTTTCTCGCTCTCCTGCTTGTGCTTCCTCCCGGTATCCCACGTCCCCACTTACCTCAGGGCTTTGGTCTCCTTCCCCCAATGAACCTAGTTTAAAGCCCTCCTCACTAGGTTAGCCAGCCTGCTTGCGAAGATGCTCTTCCCTCTCTTGGTTAGGTGGAGCCCGTCTCTGCCTAGCATTCCTCCTTCTTGGAACACCATCCCATGGTCAAAGAATCCAAAGCCTTCTCTCCAACACCACCTGCATAGCCATTCGTTGACTTCCACGATTCGACAGTCTCTACCCAGGCCTTTTCTTTCCACGGGGAGGATGGACGAGAACACTACTTGCGCCTCAAACTCCTTTATCCTTCTTCCCAGAGCCACGTAGTCCACAGTGATTCACTCAAGGTCATTCTTGGCAGTATCATTGGTGCCCACGTGGAGAAGCAGGAAGGGGTAGCGATCCGAGGGCTTGATAAGTCTCGGCAGTCTCTCCGTCACATCGTGAATCCTAGCTCCTGGCAAGCAGCAGACTTCTCGGTTTTCCCGGTCGGGGCGGCAGATAGATGACTCAGTCCCCCTGAGGAGAGAGTCCCCGACCACCACCACCCGCCTCCTTCTCTTGGGAGCGGTGGTCGTGGAACCCCCATCCCTAGGACAGTGCATCTCATTCCATGGGCTAATTAGTACCTTTCAGGTTTCTCTCTCACAAGGACATTCATGTTATGGAGGAACCAGAGTCCTTTTCTGCTAAGGGGTACCAGGAGGAATTTCCCACTGGTACTGGTTTCCCAGCCTCTCCCAGCATGTTCCCTAGTATTGCTTCAGCCTCAACTAAAGAACTGCCTACAAGTACAATCATGATGGCTAGATTCTGCTCAAGATCCAGTACTCATGTGAGTCCCAGTAGGGGCTCCTCCTGTGTCTAGTGGCACTATTTAGTGCTCTGCCATCCACCACCCTCCACCACTTGAGGTCTTCTCTGAGGAAGAGTCCCCAGCTGGTCCTTGAGCTGGCTGTCCTAGAAAGACCACCCATGGGATCCAGCACCTTTCCCTTACATGAACCCTTGGTCTTCTTACAGGGACCAAGTCTACAGGGTACTTTTATGCAAGAAGTCTCATCAGGAGTCTCATCCATCAACACCTCAGGAGTCTCCTCACCCTATTAAAGAGTAGCCACCAGAGAATTGAGAGTTGAGGAGGAGACACCACCATCCTCTTCCTCTCCAGATGAGACAACTATTCCTCCTCTGCCATCATTTTTGGATGACTTCAACATCTTTCAGAACATGATGAAACTCATAGCAGAGGAAGAGCAGCACTCCCTAGTGGACATCTTACACACCTTCACGCAAGGCACGGTAGCCTTACTTATTAACGAGGCCTTTCCCTTGCCAGCCTGTAGTGTGGCAGACTCTAGACTCCATCCCTCCCACCAGCAAGAGGGCCAATAAAAAGTGCTGTTCCCAACCAACGGCTCAGAATACTTTTCACATCCCACTTTTCACTGCCTGGTTACCGTCCTGGCTCCTCTCATGGTTCACATGCCACACGCAGGTACTGTTCGCAGTCGCCGGTGCCGCAAAAGAAGTTTACGTCGGAGGGGCGTCGCTCTCCCCCTTCTACACCTAAGGAGCCTGCCACTCTAGTGCTGCTCCACTGGTGATGGTCATGCCAACTCCTGCCTGCGTACAGGGGCAGTTGAGTCCAGACCTGCCTTGCTCGCCGAGGCCAAACCATGAGTTGCACCTCACTTCCACACCGGAGGCGTTTGAGGCAGCCCAAGAACTGCTTCACCTCACAGCACCATTCTCTCCGTCCAGACAGGATAAGTCACTGGCACCGGTCACTCCCCGGGCTTCTTCAAGGGGAAAGCCTGCTATGATGGCCTGCTGATCTCCAACTCCGCCGAGCCACTCCCCGGCACCGGAGCACATCCAGCCACACTGAACCCTCAGTGCGAAAGCATTGTGCTTAGAAATACCACTTCTCTGTGGTTGTCGTTTTCAGACACCTCGGAGTTGGAGTCGGGCTCCTATCAGTCCTGGAGGAGTAGGAGCAGATGGTACACATCAACTCGGGATCGGTACCCTTACCTGGCATAGTGGCCAGCCCAATGGCAGCCCCCAGCGCAATCGCCCTTTTGGACTTCTTGGGCTTTTTATCAAAGCCAAGGTTGCAGCCAAGGGTCTCGTTCCAGGGCAACGTTGGTGGCCTCGGCCTTATTTGTTCCCCTGCCGGCACTAGCAGGGTCAGGTATAGGCCCATTACCACCTTGTGCTACCATTTTGGCACCTCCAGCGCAGCCAGCACTTGGCCCGGTGGTCCCAGCTGCACTGGCAGGGACTCCAGCACCAGCAGCGATTCCAACAGTGATTCAAACCTTTGAGAATGACAGCAGCACCTATGGCACTTTCAGCACCAGCAGTGCCTGCGTCGGTGTAAGTAGCCCTTACACCGAGGGTTACGACACCATCTGGGTCGGCACTGGCCCAAGAAACCCAGGCGCTGCAGGACTCCTTGGGGGCAGAAAGAAGGTAACAGCCACCCCTCACAGGGGTCTCTTCTTTGTCCTCGCCAGATGAGGTGTTGGTGGGCACGGCAACAGCCCCGGCCTTGGAGAACAACAGGGTTCTGCAGCAATTGCTGCGGAGGGTTGCCCAGGGTCTGGGCTGGGCATTCAGGCGGAGGAGGTAGTGAAGGATGTAGATCCAATGGTGGACATCCTCTCCCCCTCCGGACCTGCTCCTATTGCCCTTCCCCTCATAAAGACCATCTCTGACCCCATGAAAACTTTGTGGCAGACACCAGCCTCATTGCCCCCTACAGCTAAACGCAGCAAAGGATGCTACTTTGTGCTCTCCAAGGGTTACGAGCATTTATACACTCATCCCACACCTGACTCATTTGTGGTCCCACACCTGCCAACCAACATGAGCATCAGGGCTTCCAGTGACCCTCCCTGAAGAATCGGGAGGCGAAAAGGCTTGACGTTTATGGAAGAAAAATCTACTCCACTGGGGGCTTGCAGCTCCACATATCCAATCAGCAGGTCCTAGTCAGCAGGTACACCTACACCACCTGCTCGGCAATGGCCAAATTCATGGATATGCTCCCCTCAGACTTCCATGCCGAGATTTTGGCATTGGTGGACGAAGGGAGACTCATCTCAATGGCGTCCCTTCAGGCAGCACTTGACGGGGCAGATGCAGCCACCAGGGTTATGGCCACAGGAGTGGCTATGAGAAGGGGCTCATGGCTCCAGGTTTCTGGCCTCCCCATGAGGTACAAAAAGCCATTCAGGACCTGCCTTTTGAGGGTGAGACTCTCTTCTCAGAAAAAACTGACAAAAGGCTTAACAGCCTTAAAGACTGCAGAGCCACCCTCAGGTCCCTGGGTCTGTATACACCGTCAATGCAGCAGAGACACTTCCATGCACAGCCTCAACGGTTCAGTCATCAGAACCGCCAAGATGGCTCCCGAAAGAGAAATTGGAGCGGCAGGAGAAGGCTGCGTCAACCATCTGGCCAGGGCTCGGGACAATCCAAGCCGCCTTCAGGGGCCAAACCGGCCTTTTGAAGGTGCGTGAGGTCGAGGCCGGCACACCAGAGTGAGATCTGGATCCACCCCCTTTACCTTTTTGTCCTGATTATTCCCTCTCTACCGTGCATGGCCCTGCATTACTTCGGACCTCTAGGTGCTCCACACGGTAGAGAGGGGATACTCCATCCAATTCTGCGCCCTCTCGCCCTTCCCCGTCCCTCTTCAGGGACACCTTACACAGGAGGTGCACTCGCTCCTATTGCTAGGGGCAGTGGAAGAGATTCCTCAGACGCAAAAGGGCAAGGGCTTCTATTCCCGGTATTTCCTAATACTGAAAGCCAAAGGTGGCCTCAAGCTCATCTTGAACCTGCAGGAACTCAACAAGTTCATAAAGAAACCCAAATTCTGCATGGTCTCTTTGGCCTCCATCATCCCTCACCTGATCCAGCAGTCTGGTATGCCGCCCTCGACTTGAAGGACGCGTATTTTCATATCGCAATCACTCAGCCCCACAGAAAGTACCTCAGGTTTGTGGTGAACAATACCCACTACCAATTCACAGTCCTTCTGTTTGGCCTGTCAGCAGCACCTCGAGTCTTCTCCAAGTGCATGGCAGTCGTGGCTGTGTTCCTGCACAGGCACCAGGTACAGGTCTTTCCATACCTCGCCAACTGGCTGATCAGGAGCCGCTCCAGGACCCAAGTTGAAGCAGAGTTTGCAAATGGGGGCAATTTTATACTCCAAATTGATGTTGGATGATCATATTACAAGACCTGACCAGGAGGTGAGGACCTCTTCATTCAGATACCAACCTTATCAATGTTGTCAATGCTTTTGTCATCTCAAGGTGAGACCGTTGTAGTGTGCTCTTCTTGGGGTGGCACCTTGCAGCCACATGGAGACTGAATCTGGTGTAGAATATAGCAGCTCACTTAGTGAGGGAGGCAGCTCTCTAGAAGTGGCTGCCAGGGCTGGTACTCTGAGAGTGTTGGTGTTGGTCATGTCTAAGGCTACGTTTTAGTCATGGGTATTTTTATTAAAAGTCATGGACAGGTCACGGGCAGTAAACAAAAATTAATGGCCCGTGACCGGTACATGACTTTTACTATATAACCCTAACTAAAATTTTGGGGGGTGGGGGGGCGGTGGTCCAGGGTGATGCGGGTGCTGGGGGAGGTGGCCTGGGACCCCGGCTACTGTTGGAGGGAGGGGGAGGCAGGCAACCCAGGACTCCCGCTGGTATTGGGTAGGTATGTGGGTGGCACATGGCCCAGGACCCCTGCTGTGGCTGGGCAAGGAGGATTGGCGGGGCTGGCAGGCTCCATAGCCAGTTCTGCATGTCCCTGCAGCTCGTAGGTGGCAGAGGGGCCAGGGGGCTATGCATGTTACACCCGCCACAAACGGGGTTCAAAGGTTCAAACCCTCTTTATGTCTTCTGGTTGGCAGGGGTGGGTATTACAGTTCCAAATTACAGGATTTTATGTTGCCTTTCTTTCTTTAGAAAAACAAATCCGGCAAAATATGTTAAGACGATTATTAAGGTTGCAAAGTCCGAGCACGTGAGCTAGAAATGACAGTATTGACATTGCCTGTATAACTGTAACTTGGCCCCATTGGCCTGTGCATTATGACTGTCTTTAGCTATGTAATCCCATACTATTTTTTTCCATAAAACCCCACTTCATTTAGACATTTTGATTCAGGAGATTATCCCTATTGAGAAAGGACACTTAAGCATGTACTTAAGTACCATTGAAGTCTGTGGACCTAAGCAGGTCCCTACCTTTAAGCGTTTGTTTCTGAATCAGGATCTTGGTGCACAGGATGGATAGTCCTAGTTGAACGAGTCAGGGTTGTGTAGAGAATGAGGCAGTTGTCTGTACATGAGCCATGCCTCACTTACTGGAGAAGATGGAAGGCCTGCAACAAATGAGGCAAGGCACTGCAGGAAGAGAAAAGATGGCCTTTTAGTTAAGGCAGTTGCATGCCACCCTGGAGAAATGGTTTCTATTCCTGGATGTTCACCAGAGTTCCTATGTAATGTTGATAAAGTTACTTAAAATTTCCACAGGTGGCCCCTAATTGTGTGCTCCTTGTTTTCTGGGTGCCTGTACTAGAGGCCTGTTTTTTTTAGAAGTGCAGAGCATTCATAACTAAAGCTAAAGTCAGTGGGAGCCATGGATGCTGGCATTAAGGCAGTATGGCCAGGAAACATAAGCACAAGGTTAGGAGGAAGTTGATCCTCTGTTGTAATCCTGGCTCTGCCACTGAGTCATTGTGTGATCTTGGGTAAGTCTCTCCACCTTTGTTTGTTTTCCCGTCTGTAAAATAGGGACATTAATACCTGCCTCTCTCAGCTGTTGTGAGAATTAATTTATGGTTATCTGCACAGTGCTTTAAATATAATTATTTAACACAATAGATAATTTTCTTCAAGTGCTTGCTCGTGTCCATTCCATTCTAAGTGCACAGCTGTTGGAGATTTTTGTCTAAGCAGTATCTGTAGGGTTGGCGGTGGCACCCTCTTGAGTGCCGCCCTCATGCACCGGTATATTAGGTGCCTCCAGCCCTATGCTCGCTGTTCCTTTTTACTGCCCATGGTGGTTAGTTGGAGCACCCTTTTCCCTTGCCTAGCAAGGGTTAGTGGTTTCTTCTCTTCAGTCTTTGAGCCTTAGGGCCTTGTAAATAGTTTGTTTACAGTAGTTAATAAGTGGTTAAGTAGTGTAGTTAGAGAGTTGCAGCGTGGACTTATCTCCAGGTTTTAAGCCCTGCTCTGACTGCAGCTGGCACTATGCCTGTTAGTGACCCCCACATAGCAGGTGCCTGAAGTGCTCTCTGCTTGGCATCCAAGCCTTCCCGGCTGGATTCTGGCCCGAGCACTTTGGCCTCGGTGCGCAGCGCACCCCTGGCACTGGGCTCTGCCTGGCAGCACTCCCCATCACCAGTGCCTAAGAAGAGGTTGAAGAAATGTGACTCCCTGGCATGGAGCAAGAAGGGCCAAGAGAGTTCAGGGAAAGGACCCAGTTGGCCGCCAGCCCACACCACAGCCGCATAGGGATGCCTCCCTGATTGGGGCTCCCTAGTTCCCCGATGGATCTGCTGCCAATTCCTGGGAATGGTAGGGGACTCCTGGCACCTAGAGAGCAAAGGCCTCTCCCAGCGCCTCGTGTGTCACAGGACACGTCAAGGGCTCCATGTGAGGGCAAGCCAGCGATAAAGACCACTCAGAGGGCAAGCAAACTATGCCCGTCTCCAGAGACGAAACGACAGTCTCCATTTCCATGCCCCAGCTCTCCATCTTCTGTAGGACATCCTAGATCGCCGGCACCACGATTGCAGTTTCCAGACTCTCAGCACAGGTTGCCTAGAGGGAGACATCAGTCACCATATAGCTGGCAGCAATCATCCTCCTGCTGGCTGTTTTCTCGGCGCAGTTCCCTGTCTCCTAGACCATGGGAGTGGCCTTTCTTAAGGCACCGATCCCTCTCCCTCCTGCACTGATCCACCTACTCAAGGTCTCCTGTGGTGATGGTTTACCATCAGACGCAAGCATTGACAGCCCCTCTGTGGTTACCAGAAGGTGATTCCTCTGGCATGGAAGGGTAATTCAGCCCTTCGCCGAGACAGCACCGGTGTGATTGGGCACCTGAGGTTGCTTCGACCTCTGTGATGCCGTCTTGGCAGCAAGGCCAGTGGCCGATGCCTTGACCCTACTGGAGCACATGCGGCATGCCTTGTGATGCCAGTGCCTCCTTCAATCCATTCCTTGGCCGCCACCTCAGAGCAGCAGCCAGTGGCTCCAAGTTCAATGCGCAAGGCACACTTGGAGGGCAGGGTAGAAGAGCGAGCATCTACCCCGAAACCTTATGCCTCGGGGCCTCCCCCGGTGACCCAGTTGTCCTCCTCGTCCCTAGATGAGGCAGTGGCAAGGCCTTCTCGTGCCAGCCTGCCAGATGATTTTAAAGAACACCAGGCCCTGCTTTGTAGGGTGGCTATCAACTCCACTTCTAAGCCCAAGGAGATGGCCAGACAGGTGGATACTCTGTTTAATGTACTCTCTGCAACTATCCCTGGCCGTGTAGCGCTACCAGTGCACGATGGGGTCCTAAAAATAGCCAAAGCCCTCTGGCAAACTCCATTTTCCATCTCTCTCACCTCCAGGAGGGCAGAGGAAAACATGTTTTGTCCCTGCCAGGGGTTTTGAATATTTGTATACCCACCCTCCTCTGGGCTCGCTGGTCGTCTCGGCGGCTGAGAAGGACAGCGGGGCAAACCAGTTCGACCCCCAAAAATAAGGAGGCAAAGAGGCTGGACCTTTTTGGAAAAAAGATTTATTCAATGGCCAGCCTTCACTTCCGGGTGGCTAACCACCTGGCTCTCTTGGGAAGGTACAGTTTCAACTTATGGGGCTCCCTCTAAGTTCAAGTTAGTCCCTGGCCCAGGAATTTGAGGCCTTGGTGGAGGAGGGTACGGCAGCGGCAAGGTGCTCCCTCCAAATGGCGTGGGACGAAGAGGGTGCTTGCCTTCAACTTCAACAGGACTAAGCCATTTTGCAAGTCAGCACAGTTGTTCATTGCAGAGGTGGACAGGATGAAAGATCGCCCAGTGGTCTCCTCAGAGGATTTCATCCTGGATCACGGCCTGCATCCGTTACTGCTACGATCTGGTGAAGGTGCCTCCACCAGCGACCATGACTGCCCACTTGACTAGGGTGCAAGCTTCATCAGCAGCCTTCCTGGCCCAGGTGCTGGTTCAGGATATCTGCAGGGCTGCTACCTGGTTGTCTTTCCACACGTTTAATCTCATTGTGCGCTTACCCAGCAAGCCTGAGACAATGATGGCTTTGGCAGAGCAGTGTTGCAAGCCTGCACAACCGTGAACTCTGAGCCCACCTCCATGGATACTGCTTGTGAGTCACCTAGAATGGAATTGACATGAGCAAGCACTTGAAGAAGGAAAAAATGGTGATCTATCTTTCATAACTGTTCTTCGAGATGTGTTACTCATGTCCATTCCATTACCCATCCTCCTGCCTCTCTGTCAGAGTTGCCGGCAAGAAGAAACTGAGAGGATGTAGGGCCGGCGGTGCCTGACATACCGGCGCGTGAGTATGGCACTCGGGGGTGCCACAGCCGACCCTACAGATACTGCTAAGACAAAAATCTTTGACAGCCGCATGCATGGGCATATGCACACCTAGAATGGAATGGACATGAGCAACACATCTCAAAGAACAACAGTTACGAAAGATAGGTAACCATTTTTTATAATGCCAGTCAGAAAAGGCTAGAACGCCTCATCTCCTGGCTCCCAGCCCTATGTATCTTCCGTAGGCAGTAGGTATTTTGTGGAGGAGCAGCATCGCTTTTCCATGTGCCCCATTTCTAGTACTGTGTGTATATGATACAGCAGGATCAGCAGGATCCGGGAACATGCAGGTTACAGTGGGAACATTCAAAAAATGAGCAAGCATCCAACAAGCTCTAGGGACTTTATAATGCAGGTTCCTCTCCTTCTGACCGTGCTTCAGAGGTCAGCGCCTGTGGAAGAGGTGCTTTCTGTTGGACTGAGAAGGATCTTGGTTGAGTAAAGTACATGGAGCATAGAGTTAAGGGTCTTGATGGAACTCTTCTATTGAAATAAGCTTTCTGGACTTTAGTACTTGCAGTTATACTGAAGAGATTTTTTGAGGCTTAAACTGGTTGCCCAAAGTGTTGGTGTAATAACACCTTGCTTTTAAGATAATCTCTCTCTTGTATTTTTTCATCCCATCACTTCTGAGGTGGGCAGGGGCATGCTGTCACTCTGTTGTAAGCAGTATCACAATTGATGTTACGTGTGGGATACCCCAGGTAGGGACATGCTGAAGAGAAATAGTCGTGATGCCAAAGATAACAGACACCTGGCAAAAGAGAGAGACTGTTCAGACTCAGCACAAAACTTCTAGCCCCCATTTTTTGGAAATGAGGAGGGAGTTTGCCTGGGATCTGCCTGAGAGGAGGTACGCTAAGGGCTGCATTAAGGAGGCTGTGTTGGTGAGTATCTGAGTGCCTGTTGTGGGGACAGTTTGACCGTGTGTTTGATTGGTGGTTTGAAAAGTGTGAATAGGGAGTGCTTTGTTCCAGGTGAGCCTTGAGTGGGCCTGACTGTATAAAAGCCAGTCAGCTGCGACCCAGCTGAGCAGCGAACAGCTGAGCAGCGAACAGCAGAGTGGCTAACAGAGGGAGTTTGCCTGGGAGTTCGCCTGGGGAGAGCCTGCTGAGGCTTACATCTGGCTGGCTTCTCTGAGTACTTACTACAACTCCTGAGTGAGCTCGTAGAGGGAAGGTAATATGGATGGGGAGCGTTCAGCTGTTGTGACCTGCACTGGATGTGCCATGTTTCTTTCTTCCAGAGGACAGAAGCAACTTTGTCTGTACAAAGTGCAAGCTGGTCTCCATATTGAAAGAGAAGGTTCAAGGTCTGGAGCAACAGGTAGCGACCCTGCGTTGCATAAGAGAAACTGAAGATTTCCTGGACAGACATCAGGATATGCTTGTACAGGCACAATGTTCTGAAGATTCAGAGCAGGCTGCGCAGTGGGGACAGGAGGATGGTGAAGAAATTTGGCAGCATGTGACCTCCAGAAGAAGAAAGGGGAACGTCCGTGTACCAGCAACGCAGATACAGGTAAGTAACCGTTTTCATGTTCTCTCCACAGGTACTAATGCGGAGAGTGGACTAGATGATACATCTGAGGGAAGGGAACAGAAGGAGACTCCGCCGATTGGAAGGCATGAGATGCACTGTCCTAGGGTTGGGGGTTCCACGACCACCGCTCCCAAGAGAAGGAGGTGGGTGGTGGTGGTCGGGGACTCTCCCCTCAGGGGGACTGAGTCATCTATCTGCCGCCCCGACCGGGAAAACCGAGAAGTCTGCTGCTTGCCAGGAGCAAAGATTCAAGATGTGATGGAGAGACTGCTGAGACTCATCAAGCCCTCAGATCGCTACCCCTTCCTGCTTCTCCACGTGGGCACCAATGATACTGCCAAGAATGACCTTGAGCGGATCACTGCGGACTACGTGGCTCTGGGAAGAAGGATAAAGGAGTTTGAGGCGCAAGTGGTGTTTTCGTCCATCCTCCCTGTGGAAAGAAAAGGCCTGGGTAGAGACCATTGAATCGTGGAAGTCAACGAATGGCTATGCAGGTGGTGTTGGAGAGAAGGCTTTGGATTCTTTAATCATGGGATGGAGTTCCAAGAAGGAGGAGTGCTTGGCAGAGACGGGCTCCACCTAACGAAGAGAGGGAAGAGCATCTTTGCAAGCAGGCTGGCTAACCTAGTGAGGAGGGCTTTAAACTAGGTTCACTGGGGGAAGGAGACCAAAGCCCTGAGGTAAGTGAGGAAGCGGGATACCGTGAGGAAGCGGGAGCACGCGAGATGGCAGGGCTCCTGCCTCATACTGAGAAAGAGGTACGATCAGCGAGTTATCTCAAGTGCCTATACACAAATGCAAGAAGCCTGGGAAACAAGCAGGGAGAACTGGAAGTCCTGGCACAGCCAAGGAATTATGATGTGATTAGAATAACAGGGACGTGGTGGGGTAATTCACATGACTGGAGTACTGTCATGGATGGATATAATCTGTTCAGGAAGGACAGGCAGGGCAGAAAAGGTGGCAGAGTTGCACTGTGTGTAAGGGAGCAATATGACTGCTCAGAGCTCCAGTATGAAACTGCAGAAAAACCTGAGTGTCTCTGGATTAAGTTTAGAAGTGTGAGCAACAAGGGTGATGTCATGGTGGGAGTCTGCTATAGACCACCGGACCAGGGGGATGAAGTGGACAAGGTTTTCTTCCTGCAACTCACGGAAGTTACTAGATCGTAGGCCCTGGTTCATATGGGAGACTTCAATCACCCTGATATCTGCAGGGAGAGCAATACAGCGGTGCACAGACAATCCAAGAAGTTTTTGGAAAGGGAAGGGGACAATTTCCTGGTGCAAGTGCTGGAGGAACCAACTAGGGACAGAGCTCTTCTTGATCTGCTGCTCACAAACCGGGAAGAATTAGTAGGGGAAGCTAAAGTGGATGGGAACCTGGGAGGCAGTGACCATGAGATGGTTGAGTTCAGGATCCTGACACAGGGAAGAAAGGAGAGCAGCAGAATACGGACCCTGGACTTCAGAAAAGCAGACTTTGACTCCCTCCGGGAACTGATGGGCAGGATCCCCTGGGAGAACAACATGAGGGGGAAAGGAGTCCAGGAGAGCTGGCTGTATTTTAAAGAATCTTTATTGAGGTTACGGGGACAAACCATCCTGATGTGTAGAAAGAATAGTAAATATGGCAGGCGACCAGCTTGGCTTAACAGTGGAATCCTTGCTGATCTTGAACACAAAAAAGAAGCTTACAAGAAGTGGAAGATTGAACAAATGACCAGGGAAGAGTATAAAAATATTGCTCAGGGATGCAGGGGTGAAATCAGGAAGGCCAAATCACACCTGGAGTTGCAGCTAGCAAGAGATGTTAAGAGTAACAAGAAGGGTTTCTTCAGGTATGTTAGCAAGAAGAAGAAAGTCAAGGAAAGTGTGGGCCCCTTACTGAATGAGGGAGGCAACCTAGTGACAGAGGATGTGGAAAAAGCCAATAAAAAGGGCTATTTTTGCCTCTGTCTTCACGAACAAGGTCAGCTCCCAGACTACTGCACTGGGCAGCACAGCATGTGGAGGAGGTGACCAGCCCTCTGTGGAGAAAGAAGTGGTTCGGGCCTAATTAGAAAAGCTGGACGAGCACAAGTCCATGGGGCTGGATGCGCTGCATCTGAGAGTGCTAAAGGAGTTGACGTATGTGATTGCAGAGCCATCGGCCATTATCTTTGAAAACTCATGGTGATCCAGGGAAGTCCCGGACGACTGGAAAAAGGCTAATGTAGTGCCCATCTTTAAAAAAGGGAAGAAGGAGGATCCTGGGAACTACAAGCCAGTCAGCCTCACCTCAGTCCCTGGAAAAATCATGGAGCAGGTCCTCAAGGAATCAATTGTGAAGCACTTAGAGGAGAGGAAAGTGATCAGGAACAGTCAGCATGGATTCACCAAGGGCAAGTCATGCCTGACTAATCTAATTGCCTTCTATGATGAGGTAACTGGTTCTGTGGATGAGGGGAAAGCGGTGGATGTGTTGTTCCTTGACTTTAGCAAAGCTTTTAACACAGGCTCCCACAGTATTCTTGCCAGCAAGTTAAAGACGTGTGGGCTGGATGAATGGACGATAAGGTGGATAGAAAGTTGGCTAGATTGTCGGGGTCAAAAGCTAGTGATCAATGGCTCCATGTCTAGTTGGCAGCCGGTATCAAGTGGAGTGCCCTAAGGGTCGGTCCTGAAGCCGGTTTTCTTCAATATCTTCATAAATGATCTGGAGGATGGTGTGGATTGCACCCTCAGCAAGTTTGCAGATGACACTAAACTGGGAGGAGAATAGTTACGCTGGAGGGTAGGGATAGGATACAGAGGGACCTAGACAAATTAGAGGATTGGGCCAAAAGAAATCTGATGAGGTTCAACAAGGACAAGTGCACTTAGGACGGAAGAACCCCATGCACCGCTACAGACTAGAGACCGAATGGCTTGGCAGTAGTTCTGCAGAAAAGGACCTAGGGGTTACAGTGGGTGAGAAGCTGGATATGAGTCAACAGTGTGCCCTTGTTGCCAAGAAGGCCAATGGCATTTTGGGATGTATACGTAGGGATATTGCCAGCAGATCGAGGGACGTGATCGTTCCCCTGTATTCAACATTGGTGAGGCCTCATCTGGAGTACTGTGTCCAGTTTTGGGCCCCACACTACAAGAAGGATGTGGAAAAATTGGAAAACGTCCAGTGGAGGGCAACAAAAATGATTAGGGGACTGGAGCACATGACTTATGAGGAGAGGCTGAGGGAACTGGGATTGTTTAGTCTGCGGAAGAGAAGAATGAGGGGGGATTTGATAGCTGCTTTCAACTACCTGAGAGGGGGTTCCAAAGAGGATGGATCTAGACTATTCTCAGTGGTAGCTGATGACAGAACGAGGAGTAATGTTCTCAAGTTGCAGTGGGGGAGGTTTAGGTTGGATATTAGGAAAAACTTTTTCACTAGGAGGGTGGTGAAACACTGGAATGCATTACCTAGGGAGGTGGTGGAATCTCCTTCCTTAGATATTTTTAAGGTCAGGCTTGACAAAGCCCTGGCTGGGATGATTCAGTTCGGGATTGGTCTTGCTTTGAGCAGGGGGTTGGACTAGATGACCTCCTGAGGTCCCTTCCAACCTTGATATTCTATGATTCTAAGGAGGAGCTCTTGGGAGAACAGTCTTGGTTATAGAGTAACAGCCGTGTTAGTCTGTATTCGCAAAAAGAAAAGGAGTACTTTTGGCACCTTAGAGACTAACCAATTTATTTGAGCATGAGCTTTCGTGAGCTGTAGCTCACTTCATCGGATGCATGCCGTGGAAACTTCAGCAGACTTTATATATACACAGAGAATATGAAACAATACCTCCTCCCACCCCACTGTCCTGCTGGTAATAGCTTATCTAAAGTGATCAACAGGTTAGGCCATTTCCAGCACAAATCCAGGTTTTCTCACCCTCCACCCCCCCCACACACAAATTCACTCTCCTGCTGGTGATAGCCCATCCAAAGTGACAACACTTTACACAATGTGCATGATAATCAAGTTAGGCCATTTCCTGCACAAATCCAGGTTCTCTCACTCCCTCACCCCCCTCCAAAAACCCACCCCCATACACACACAAACTCACTCTCCTGCTGGTAATAGCTCATCCAAACTGACCACTCTCCAAGTTTAAATCCAAGTTAAACCAGAACATCTGGGGGGGGGGGCGGGTAGGAAAAAACAAGAGGAAATAGGCGTTGGAGGGGTTTTAGTTGGGGGCTGAAGGTGACGGCTAGTGGCGTTCTGTTATTTTCTTTGTTAGGCCTGTCCTGTAGTAGGTAACTTCTGGGAACTCTTCTGGCTCTATCAATCTGTTTCTTTATTTTATTATTATGGGGGTGGGTTTTTGGAGGGGGGTGAGGGAGTGAGAGAACCTGGATTTGTGCAGGAAATGGCCTAACTTGATTTTCATGCACATTGTGTAAAGAGTTGTCACTTTGGATGGGCTATCACCAGCAGGAGAGTGAATTTGTGTGGGGGGGTGGAGGGTGAGAAAACCTGGATTTGTGCTGGAAATGGCCTAACCTGTTGATCACTTTAGATAAGCTATTACCAGCAGGACAGTGGGGTGGGAGGAGGTATTGTTTCATATTCTCTGTGTATATATAAAGTCTGCTGAAGTTTCCACGGCATGCATCCGATGAAGTGAGCTATAGCTCACGAAAGCTCATGCTCAAATAAATTGGTTAGTCTCTAAGGTGCCAAAAGTACTCCTTTTCTTTTTGCGAGTCTTGGTTATAACACCTCATTCTTTGGGGCTTAAGCTTATCTCAAACTAGTAGGTCGAGACCTGCAAGGGGGACAGATTGTCCCACATCTGCTTATTATTTCTTGCTCCCTCGCCCTCCTCCCCCGAAGCATTTGGTGCTGACAACTATCAGTGACCAGAACTGACACACTAGATGTGACCTCTGGTTCACTAAGTCTATTATCCTACGTCCCTACATCTAGAGGGAGAGAATGGAATAACAGTCACCCCAGTTCCAGATTGAAGTCAGAGACGAGGTATGCCCCAGCCATAGGAACCAACCTAATTGAGCCACCCCTTCTATGCGTTCACGAGGTAAAAAGGAAAAAGAGGCTGGGGAGTTGAGTTGTAGATACAAGAGATTGTCGGTGAGGCTAATTAAACCACATGGAGAGCTGATTAGAGTGTCCAAGCCAACATCCTTCACAATCACCGGATTTTGCTTCTGGTCCCCTCTCATATTCCCCAAAAGAGATGGACTGGTCAAGAAGCTTCTGTTGCGAGAACAGTGAGGAAGGAATATACATTTCAGCAGGGTTACCAAAGTAGACCAGGAAGGAAACAGGTATTGTGACCTGCAGAGGATGTAGAATCATAGAAAATCAGGGTTGGAAGGGACCTCAGGAGGTCATCTAGTCCAACCCCCTGCTCAAAGCAGGACCAATCCCCCAACTAAATCATCCCAGCCAGGGCTTTGTCAAGTCTGACCTTAAAAATATCTAAGGAAGGAGATTCCACCACCTCCCTAGGTAACGCATTCCAGTGTTTCACAATCCTCCTAGTGAAAATTTTTTTCTTAATATCCGACCTAAACCTCCCCCACTGCAACTTGAGACCATTACTCCTTGTCCTGTCATCTGCTACCACTGAGAACGGTCTAGATCCATCCTCTTTGGAACCCCCTTTCAGGTAGTTGAAAAGCTATCAAATCCCCCCTCATTCTTCTCTTCCGCAGACTAAACAATCTCAGTTCCCTCAGCCTCTCCTCGTAAGTCATGTGTTCCAGTCCCCTAATAATTTTTGTTGCCCTCCGCTGGACGTTTTCCAATTTTTCCACATCCGTCTTGTAGTGTGAGGCCCAAATCTGGACACACTACTCCAGATGAGGCCTCACTAATGTCGAATAGAGGGGAATGATCCCTACTTAGACAGCCCAAAATGCCATTGGTCGCCTTGGCAACAATGGCAAACTGTTGACTCATATCCAGCTTCTCGTCCACCGTAACGCCTAGGTCCTTTTCTGCAGAACTGCTGCCTAGCCATTCGGTCCCTAGTCTGTAGCGGTGCATGGGATTCTTCTGTCCTAAGTGCAGGACTCTGCACTTGTCCTTGTTGAACCTCATCAGATTTCTTTTGGCCAAATTCTCTAATTTGTCTAGGTCCCTCTGTATCCTATCCCTACATTCCAGCGTATTTACTTCTCTTCCCAGTTTAGTGTCACCTGCAAACTTGCTGAGGGTGCAATCCACACCATCCTCCAGATCATTAATGAAGATATTAAAGAAAACCGTCCCGAGGACCGACCCTTGGGGCACTCCACTTTATACCGGCTGCCATCTAGACATGGAGCCATTGATCACTACCTTTTGACCCCGACAATCTAGCCAGCTTTCTATCCACCTTATCGTCCATTCATCCAGCCCATACCTCTTTAACTTACTGGCAAGTATACTGTGGGAGACCGTGTCAAAAGCCTTGCTAAAGTCAAGGAACAAGGCATCCACTGCTTTCCCCTCATCCACAGAGCCAGTTTTCTCCTCATAGAAGGCAATTAGATTAGTCAGGCATGACTTGCCCTTGGTGAATCCATGGTGACTGTTTCTGATCACTTTCCTCTCCACTAAGTGCTTCCCAATTGATTCCTTGAGGACCTGCTCCATGATTTTTCCAGGGACTGAGGTGAGGCTGACTGGCTTGTAGTTCCCAGGATCCTCCTCCTTCCCTTTTTTAAAGATGGGCACTACATTAGCCTTTATCCAGTCATCCGGGACCTCCCCCGATCGCCATGAGTTTTCAAAGATAATGGCCAATGGCTCTGCAATCACATCCGCCATCTCCTTTAGCACTGTCGGATGCAGCGCATCCGGCCCCATGGACTTGGGCTCGTCCAGCTTTTCTAATTAGGCCCGAACCACTTCTTTCTCCACAGAGGGCTGGTCACCTCCTCCACATGCTATGCTGCCCAGTGTAGTAGTCTGGGAGCTGACCTTGTTCGTGAAGACAGAGGCAAAAAAAGCCCTTTTTATTGGCTTTTTCCACATCCTCTGTCACTAGGTTGCCTCCCTCCTTCAGTAAGGGGCCCACACTTTCCTTGACTTCCTTCTTGTTGCTAACATACCTGAAGAAACCCTTCATGTTACTCTTAACATCTCTTGCTAGCTGCAACTCCAGGTGTGATTTGGCCTTCCTGATTTCACTCCTGCATGCCCGAGGAATATTTTTATACTCTTCCCTGGTCATTTGTTCAATCTTCCACTTCTTGTAAGCTTCTTTTTTGTGTTTAAGATCAGCAAGATTTCACTGTTAAGCCAAGCTGGTCGCCTGCCATATTTACTATTCTTTCTACACATCGGGATGGTTTGTCCCTGTAACCTCAGTAAGGCGTCTTTAAAATACAGCCAGCTCTCCTGGACTCCTTTCCCCCTCATATTGTTCTCCCAGGGGATCCTGCCCATCAGCTCCCTGTGGGAGTCAAAGTCTGCTTTTCTGAAGTCCAGGGTACGTATTCTGCTGCTCTCCTTTCTTCCCTGTGTCAGGATCCTGAACTCGACCATCTGATGGTCGCTGCCTCCCAGGTTCCCATCCACTTTAGCTTCCCCTACTAATTCTTCCCGGTTTGTGAGCAGCAGGTCAAGAAGAACTCTGTCCCTAGTTGGTTCCTCCAGCACTCGCACCAGGAAATTGTCCCCTACGCTTTCCAAAAACTTCCTGGGTTGTCTGTGCACCGCTGTATTGCTCTCCCAGTAGATATCAGGCTGATTGAAATCTCCCATAAAAACCAGAGCCTGCGATCGAGTAACTTCCGTGAGTTGCCGGAAGAAAGCCTCGTCCAGTTCATCTCCCTGGTCTGGTGGTCTATAGCAGACTCCCACCATGACATCACCCTTGTTGCTCACACTTCTAAACTTAATCCAGAGACACTCAGGTTTTTCTGCAGTTTCATACCGGAGTTCTGAACAGTCATACTGCTCTCTTACATACAGTGCAACTCTGCCACCGTTTTTGCCCTGCCTTGTCCTTCCTGAACAGTTTATATCCATCCATGACAGTACTCCAGTCATGTGAGTTATCCCCCCAGGTCTCTGTTATTCCAGTCACATCATAATTCCTTGACTTTGCTGCACTGTGTGTTCTTTCCTGCCTGAAGGCAAGAGACTTTATGAGTAAGACATGCAAGCTGATGCTGTATGGGAAGAAAAGAACAACTCTTAACCCTACATCAGAGAAACTTCAGGCATCACCACTGTAGATTCAACCAGGGAGGAAAAATCAGCTAAGAATGAGCAGGAGAGAGTAGAAAATAGAGATGATGATTGGCAGTTTGACCACAGGGAAAGGCGAACTAGGAGGAATTCTACATGACTAAAGCTATCTGATCAACATCAAGTGCTTGGTGTGACAACTGTAGAGAACATCTCTGTGAAATCCGCTAGAGGAAAGGAAGAGAGTTGCAGGGGACATAACTGCAGGCAGCCACTTATCTCAAATGTTTGGATTGGGTTATGTCCAAGAGAAGCCCTCCAGCCATCCATAGGAAACACACCTTATTGGGGAATCCATGTTAGGAAGAGTCAACAAAACATTCTGAAGGGGACAGACGCACAGCAGGATGGTGTGCTGTGCTGCTTGAGCTAAGGCAAGGCTGCAAGATTGGACAAGATTCTTAAGACAGCAGGCACGATGTCTGTTAAATTTTGGCACCGATGACCTGGTTTCACAGATAATTGAAGACTTCAGGGATCTTGGAGGGGAACTGGTGACAAGGAAAGTCCAGATGATCATCACAGAGATCTTTGTGGTTCCACAAGCAAGGGAACACAGGCAGAAGATTATTGGGGTGAACTGATGGCTAGGTAAGTGACTGGAACATCACAGCCCCTCTTCCCATATAAGATGGCCTACAGTTCAGTTCCCCTTCCATTGTGAAGGACGCTGTCTAATCTTGGTTATCGATGGGCTAGACAAGTCAGGTAGGTGTTAAGCTGCGACAGAGGAGGGCATTAAGGGAGTAACCACCATTCATATGCTCAAATATGTAACTTGGTCTCGAGGTGTCATGGATGTAAATCAAAGTATCAAAAGACATAAAAGGAATAAATGTATTTAATTTCTTCTATGTCATTCCCAGGAACCTGTGTATTAAACAGGAGGGATTGGAATTTCTTTCATGTGTAAAAGAAAATTTGACATTGTTGGTAATAAAAACATGATGGGAAGATTCACATGACTGGAATATTAAAATCACTGGCTATAACCAGGAAGGGTAGAGGGAGCTGGACACATAATCAGAGGCTTTATCTGCACACAGACTTGCACCAGTTCAACTTAGTTTGTTTATAAACGAATGTAGTTAAATCAGTGCTAGTTTGCATGTAGACAAGTCCAAAGATGCTATTACCTGCTTTAGAATTATTGACAACTTGGAAGCACAAGATCTTAAGGAATATTTGGGGATCAATTATAGGGCACAAAAGAAGACATTGAAAGGAGTCTGTTATGGACTACCAAATAAGATTAGAGAACAGGGTAAACAGCTCATTAAGCACCTGTCTGTAATGAATAGAAAGAAAAAGTGCGTTATCCAGGGAGGATTCCAACCTGAGAGATTTGATGGCATGAGACCTGTAATAATAGAAAATTATAATTTTGAAAAAAGAAAAGGAGTACTTGTGGCACCTTAGAGACTAACCAATTTATTTGAGCATAAGCTTTCGTGAGCTACAGCTCACTTCATCGGATGCATACTGTGGAAAATACAGAAGATGTTTGTTTTTATGCACACAAATCATGAAAAAATGGATGTTTATCATTACAAAAGGTTTTCTCTCCCTCCACCCCACTCTCCTGCTGGTAATAGCCTATGTAAAGTGATCACTCTCCTTACAATGTGTATGATAATCAAGGTGGGCCATTTCCACCACAAATCCAGGTTTTCTCCCCACCCCCAACACACACACACAAACTCACTCTCCTGTTGGTAATATTTATTTGAGCATAAGCTTTCGTGAGCTACAGCTACAGGTAATTACAAATGGATAGTCAGATACAGACTATCAGTCCTCATTCTCAAAGGCACCTGCACAACACTTTCAAAAGACGAGCTTTGGAGCTTAAATTCATAACTTCGCTAGACACTAAAAATCATGGTCTTAATAAAGACTGGATTTATGGCATTCCAGCAGTCTGTAACTCACTAACATCCCTTTACTACAGGGCCCCTTTAGAATGTGATAATTACTGATGCTAAACTATCTGTTTGACCTTGTATTTAGCTGTGACTCTCTGAATACTTTTCCCAGACCTGAGGGAGAGCTCTGTATCGTTTGAAAGCTTGTTTCTCTCAGCAACAGAAGTTGGTCCAATAAAAGATACTATCTCACCGTCCATGTCTGTCTGGTTAGCCCGATGCCAGGCATAATAATGGAACTGATAATATATGCTTCTATCAATAAAGAATTTAAGGATGGAAATGCCAGTCAGAAGGGCTAGACAGAATATAGTTCTTGTAGTAAAAATAAAATTTATACTCTTGTAAAATAATTATATCAAGAACAAAGATAATTACGCTGATGTAATTTACTTGTATTTCCTAAAGGCATTTGCCTTCTTAGAACTGTACAATTTTTGATTTAAAAATAAATAAATAAAGCACTGAACCATATTAATGTGTGGTCCCTATTAAATGGATCAAAAATATTATTTAAGTGGGGGTTTTTGAATGGGGCTGTTTCTAGTATGGCCCTGTAGTGAAGAATTAGAGAAAGGATGGCCCAGTGGTTAGGGCCCTAGCCTGCAACAATGGAGACCTGGGTTCAGTTCCCAGCTCTGTGTGACCTGGGGCAACTTACATGAGGCCCAGATCCACAAAGGTGTTTAGGCACTTAAATCCCAGTTTTGGCTCCATGGTGATCCACAAAACTCCTGCCAAACCCTATAGGTGTCTAAACTAACTCAGTGCCTACATTTCTGCCTCTGAACGTGCACACTGCCACCTCCTGCTAAGCCTCCAAGTGCCTATCTCCTGCTTGAGCCTCAGGACAGTTCACAAATCAGGGGAAAATAGAAATTTGCTTAAGTTGTGGAGGGGTCTCACCCATTGGATCGGATCCCATTTGAAATGTGGTAAAAAGTGTGCCACCAAATAACTTCTAGCCCAGTGGTTAAAGCACCCTCTTGAGAGGTGGGAGACCCCCTGTTCAAATTCTTTCTCCCTCTCCAGCAGAGAGAGGAATTGAACGTGGGTCTCCCACATCTCAAATGAGTGCTGTAACCACTGTGCTAAAAGTTATAGGGTGGCTAGCTTGAAGATGAATGTAGTTTTGAATAAACTATTGGTAAAACCCTTTTGATCTAGAGGCTACCACCTCATTAGTTTTTGTGTCTCAGTTGCCTTCCTTGTGGCCATTGCTTTGGCAGAGACTGTTAATTGGCAAGAAATTCAGTTTACGAAGATGCTTTTTCTATCACTTTTCCTGATGAAATAGAACTCTGGGCAGCACCCAAGTTCCCTCCTGAAGTTGTTTCTCCCCTTCAGTTAGGATATTATTCCCCTAAATTAGAGAAATAAATTTAATGGCATCACCTAGAAGTCTGAGCCATTACATTTTATTAGGGTAAATAATTTTTCAGGAAAACAAATGCTGTACTTTTTAGGCCTTTATTCTTCCCATCCACCAGATCCTACTGTCATGTTAACAGATGCAGCAACCACCAGTTGTGATGCCCTCTAAGAGAAGAGCTCTGGAATACAACATAAGCTTACATGTTTGTGTGTTAAAATTGAGAGCAATTTGATCACCGCTGATGGCCTTTTCCCCCCTTAGGTACCCGGAAGAGTTGTGTAAATATTAAGACAGTACCATCATGCATTCTATCAGCATTTAGGATGGAACTGGATCTGTCTGAGAGAAAATAGCATCAGTTTATCTTAAGGTCTGATTCTAAACTAATTTTGTTATACTTGTACAAAAGGGCTAGGGATATCCTTATTATGGTTTTAAACAAATTTCAGTTGAAATGGTGCAGCTTTCTCTGGGTATGTCTACACAGCAAAGAAAAACCTGCCAGCTGATTTGGGCTCATGGGGCTTGGGCTGCAGGGCTGTTTCACTGCTGTATAGACTGCCCAATTTGGGCTGGAGCCCAGGCTCTAGGACCCTGTAACATGAGAGGGGGCCCCAGTCTTGGGCTCCAGCCTGAGTCTGGAAATCTACTTAGCAATGAAACAACCCAAGTCGGCTGGCACGGTGGCTAGTTACTGTGTAGATCTATCCTCCGAGACAAGGCTTAGGACCAATGGACTCTGTCCCTCAACTGCACTGAAAGGGTTTATAAGACTAGTATTTTTTTTTAATTTCAAAGATTTTCATTCCATTTTGGATTTGAGAAAAAGAAATTTCTTAACAAATTCAAATTTTGTGTAGGAATATTAGCAGTCTTTATTCCTCCCTGCAGTCTTCAGGAGGGAGTGGAATTCTTGATCTGAAGAGCAATTAATAGTATGTAGTATGTAGGTTGTTTGGATTAAGGTGGCTCTCAAAGGTCCCGGTGAATTTAGAGGCAGCCTCCATGACCCAAAAAGCTTTTCAGTCTAACTTGAAATGAAGCAACAAGTGTTTACAAACAGTGGCTTTATCCTTACTCCCTTTTCCCTCAAGGGTACATAGGTTTTAGTTGTCTTGATTCTGAAAATATAAAAAGGTTTTTTTAATTAATGAAATCTGCTGTCCCCAACTGTCACAAACTGTCCGTTCCTGGCTGGCTGATTTCTGCTAGGTGCTGTGCACCTACAACGGTCGCTGAGGCCCTGCTTACACTTTCTTATTGCAGCCTTGCAGGGCCAACCATCATAAGGCCCAAAGCTGTCATTGACATTTTGATTAAATAAACATTAAAGGAAAATATGGGTTTGGGCGGCACACACCTATTTGCATAATTTTAATAGCATTTGCTTTTGTACTTGCCACATAGAAGATGCAGTTTATATTTTTCTTACAAAAACAGAAAAAAAATTAAGAACACCCCAGAAAATTACATTGAATCATACATAGACATTTTAGATCCAGCTTATAACATTTTTGTTCTTGAAATAATAGCCTCTGCACGGCGCACTGTAGAATGCCCCTGAGGTATTTCATACATAGCACTGTAGTAAATGAAACCATGAATTCACACCATTGTCTCTCTTTTGGGGTAATGTTGATTGCTAATTCAGTAGAACCACTGAGGTCTAAGTATGACTGTTTTAAATTGTTATTATGTACTGCAAGGAACAGGCGCTTGCATGCATCCAAAACCCCCATGCATGTTAATGGGAGCCTTTCCACAGACTTCAAAGAGAGTCAGATCAGGCCCTTGTGGAATTCACTGAGTGTTTCCTTCTAGGGAATGCAAAATAAATTAATGGGTGTTTGGGAAAGGCAGAGCTTTGTTATATTGGAGTGGTAGCAATACACTGGGATGGGGGAGAATGTTATCTCCTGAAGGGTGTAAACTCACTCATGATTCCCCTGCCCCCCCACCTCCCCCCCCACAAAAAAACAGTCTTGATCTATTAAGGCTGCATTTGGAACAACATTCAAAACAGGGCCAGGTCCTCAGCTGGGAAATCAGCATAATTTTATTGGGATCTGGTCAACTCACTGATGGGGAAAAATTATGTGGGGAGGGTTGGTTCATATGACATGTTTTATACTTGAGGAGGAAGATTGATTCATAAATAAAATATATTCAAAAGCACTGTTTTAGTGCTTGATCATATTTTTAAAACAACATTTAAAGCCAGATAAAATTGTATTTTCCATTTCCTTTTCATGCCTACATGCAGTTTCTAGTTGCTTGCATTTAGTTCAAATTTATCATGAAGAAACCAAAGATGATTTTGATTCTTGTATTCCACTCTCACCATGCAAATTTTGCCATTCATTCCCAAATCTTGTGTTTAGTTACCTGCATCTTCACCATACTAGCTGGAGCAGTCATTGACAGAGCCACGAATGGTTGTTGGGAGCCTTATCAAGTGAAAAAATTGGAACATTTCCAAACAACTCTGCTCCTAAATTCTGTGTCCAAAGATGTCCAAACAGCCTGTTCCTTGAAGACAAAATTACATTTGGAATGACAGCAGAAAGTCTGCTTGAAATGTCCATTTTTAGAGAATATAAAATCTCTCTCTAAAAAAAGTTTACCAACCACAATTTTAAAATAAGATGGTCAAAAAATTATCTGCATAATAAACATAATGCAAACTGACAGCAATTGCGAACAGAGAATGGGTGAAGACCATTGCTGGACGGTGACAAAGCTCTGCCTTGTCTCAGCCCCTTTTTAAAACAACCAGCTAAGGTTCTTCTCTAATAACTATCTATTCCTCTGTCCTCAAAAAAGAAAATTGTGTTGAGAAAATAGTGGCATGAAACCTTTAAAAATCTGTTGCTCTGGACTGTCAAGACAGCGACTTCATAGATGAGGCCTTGCAGGTTAAAGCCGCAAGCAGTTGGCGCTACTGCTTCCTGTTTAACTTCTGGCCAGTGCCGTTGTGCTGCTGTAGCTTTTCGAAGCCTCCCAAAAATGGATTTTTCTGCCTTTTTTTGTGCACAGTAAGGCCCACATGTACACACAGAGTAGAGTGGCTACGTGTTAGCACCAAAATCCTCTTCCTGGGAATGAAAATGCTATGGCCATTACACCTGGCAGATATTGTAATTAACTCCTGTTCGTTCGGACAACGTTTCTACAATCATTTCCGTCACGTGGTCTTTGGGCTGGAGAAGGGAGTTCTCGGCAGAAGAAAGCTTCTCTGTGTTGCTCACTGGATCTTGCTGCAAAAACAAGAAAGATCTACTCTTAATTCTGCTCCCTGACCTGCCCACAGTTTTTGTATTTGATTTTAGCTCCGGCACCCCTCTTTTTTTCTCCCAAATGGATATACGTACTTTTTCTGGCTTTGGTGCAAAATCTTTCTGGCAGACATGTGCTATGATGCCCGCAGCCAGTGCATCACCCAGGACGTTGGTCATTGTTCTAAGTCGATCTCTAGAAGAAAAAAGAGCAGTGAGAGCCAGTAGTTTTGGTGAAAGTGCTGATGATGATCAATATTGGGAAGATTAATCTGATTTCCCCTGCAAGAACACAAGCAAAATAAATAATCTCTTGCATTTCCATACTACCTTTTATCCCAAAGAGATCCCATGTCTAGTTGGCAGCCGGTGTCAAGTGGAGTGCCCCAGGGGTCGGTCCTGGGGCCGGTTTTGTTCAATATCTTCATAAATGATCTGGAGAATGGTGTGGATTGCACTCTCAGCAAATTTGCGGACGATACTAAACTGGGAGGAGTGGTAGATACGCTGGAGGGGAGGGATAGGATACAGAAGGACCTAGACAAATTGGAGGATTGGGCCAAAAGAAATCTGATGAGGTTCAATAAGGATAAGTGCAGGGTCCTGCACTTAGGACGGAAGAATCCAATGCACCGCTACAGACTAGGGACCGAATGGCTAGGCAGCAGTTCTGCGGAAAAGGACCTAGGGGTGACAGTGGACGAGAAGCTGGATATGAGCCAGCAGTGTGCCCTTGTTGCCAAGAAGGCCAATGGCATTTTGGGATGTATAAGTAGGGGCATAGCGAGCAGATCGAGGGACGTGATCGTCCCCCTCTATTCGACATTGGTGAGGCCTCATCTGGAGTACTGTGTCCAGTTTTGGGCCCCACACTACAAGAAGGATGTGGATAAATTGGAGAGAGTCCAGCGAAGGGCAACAAAAATGATTAGGGGTCTAGAACACATGACTTATGAGGAGAGGCTGAGGGAGCTGGGATTGTTTAGCCTGCAGAAGAGAAGAATGAGGGGGGATTTGATAGCTGCTTTCAACTACCTGAAAGGGGGTTCCAAAGAGGATGGCTCTAGACTGTTCTCAATGGTAGCAGATGACAGAACGAGGAGTAATGGTCTCAAGTTGCAGTGGGGGAGGTTTAGATTGGATATTAGGAAAAACTTTTTCACTAAGAGGGTGGTGAAACACTGGAATGCGTTGCCTAGGGAGGTGGTGGAATCTCCTTCCTTGGAAGTTTTTAAGGTCAGGCTTGACAAAGCCCTGGCTGGGATGATTTAACTGGGAATTGGTCCTGCTTCGAGCAGGGGGTTGGACTAGATGACCTTCAGGGGTCCCTTCCAACCCTGATATTCTATGATTCTATGATCCCAAAGTGCTTTAAATATATGCACGCACAGTACACTGATTTGTCTCACCTAACATTGCCAGGCAACTGCCTCTGGAGTAACATGCAACAGCTATTCAAAAGGACACTGCCAGGTCATAGAGCCCTACATTTTTGATTTACCAAAATGTGAATTAAAAGTTACAAAAATCTAAAAATTTATAGATATTTTTTTAATAAGAATTTTACTTATATTAGTAGAAGTAGATATTACCTTAGCATATGTATTGATGGGACTACTACTGGAATACTGTATTCAATTTTGGTGTTCCTGCTTTTAAAGAGGATGTTGAAAACAGGATTTAGAGAAGAGCTACAAGATTTGAGGTCTCGAAAACACTTTACAATGCAAGAGTTGGGTAAAATCAATAAAGCTCCTTAAAATGCCTCAGGGAGTTTTAGGATTGCAATTCCCACTGAAAGATTTCTGGTCCTAAATCCTTTAAACTAAGGCCTGGTCTACACTTCATGGTTAGGTTGACGCAAGACAGTCTCCCTATGGATGTGTCTACACTTAAATTTCGCTTCTTCTGCCGTAACTGCCCCACTACACCAACTGAATAGCACCACCTCCCCAAGCAGCATAGATTCAGGGTGGATGTAGTTAGGTCGATGAAGTATCAGCATAGATGCTACGATACTTACATCAACTGTTCTTGGCCTCCAGGAGCTGTCCCGCAATGCCCCACATGGCTGTTCTGGTTGCCATTGTGAATTAGTTGCCCAAGGGTCATGTGGACAATACGCTGCTCCTCCCTTTTAAAACCGTGCACATTTTTGAAATTCTTTTCCCTGATTGCTCGGCTTGACGAGCACACCTAGCCTCCTTTCACGGTTGAATGTAACTGCCCAGCTGACCACGCCGGCTACACGCTGCAGATGTGCTCCTGCCTGGGGTATACAGGAGGTTTTGCATCTCCTGGGCCTGGTGGGAGAAGAGGCTGTGCAAGCCCAGCTCCACTCCAGTCACAGAAATGTGGACATTATGAGCAGATTACTCAGGGACAGCAGGAGAGGAGCTACAAGAGGGACCAGTGGCAGTGCCTCCTGAGAGCCAAGGAGCTGGGGCAGGCATACCAGAAGGCAAGAGAGGCCAACAATTGATATGGTGCGGAGCTGCAGACCTGCCACTTTTACAAAGAGCTGCATGCTATCTTTGGTGGAGATCTCACTATGACCCCCAAGAGCCCTGTGGATACTTTAAGTGAGCCCAAGTCACAGACCCCTGCCGTGAACAGTGAGGAGGAGGTGGAGGAGGAATATGGGAGCCAGGCGACCGGGGAAATCTAGCTGCCTGGTGAGCCAGGACATGTTTTTGACTCCACCACTCAGCCCCAACAGTCCTGCTGACGGAAGCCTGATGCAGGGGAAGGAACCTCTAGTAAATATGCCATTTTCTTTGGAATTTCAGAGATGGAACCTCCAAAGTAACAGGACACATCTGTTGATTTACCCCTTTTTACTTGTGCTACAAGAGGTAGTGAAACAGCCAAGAGAGGGGCCACATGGAGCAGTTTATGTGCCCAGAATCCTTCGTAGAGATCTCAGTGGAACTTGGATGGAGGTACTCTGCAATCCTCTACTGAAGGTTTCTGGGGAGGGCCTTTAAAACCTCTAAGGATGGAAATTCCACTACCTCCCTAGGTAACCCATTCCAGTGCTTCACCACCCTCCTAGTGAAATATATTTCCTAATATCCAACCTAGACCTCCCCCACTGCAACTTGAGACCATTGCTCCTTGTTCTGTCATCTGCCCCCACTGAGAACAGCCTAGCTCCATCATTTTTGAAACCCCCCTTCAGGTAGTTGAAGGCTGCTATCAAATCCCCCCTCACTCTTCTCTTCTGCAGACTAAATAAGCCCAGTTCCCTCAGCCTCTCCTCGTAAGTCATGGGCCCCAGCCCCCTGATCATTTTCGTTGCCCTCCGCTGGATTCTCTCCAATTTGTCCACATTCTTTCCGTAGTGGGGGGCCCAAAACTGGACACAGTACTCCAGATGTGACGTCACCAGTGCCGAATAGAGGGGAATAATCACTTCCCTCAATCTGCTGGCAATGCTCCTACTAATGCAGCCCAATATGCCATAAGCCTTCTTCACAACAAGGGCACACTGCTGACTCATATCCAGCTTCTTGTCCACTGTAATCCCCAGGTCCTTGTCTGCAGAACTGCCGCTTAGCCAGTCTGTCCCCAGCCTGTAGCAGTGCATGGGATTCTTCCATCCTAAGTGCAGGACTCTGCACTTCTCCTTGTTGAACCTCATCAGATTTCTTGTGGCCCAGTCCTCCAATTTGTTTAGGTCACTCTGGACCCTATCCCTACCCTCCAGCGTATCTACCTCTCCCCCCAGCTTGGTGTCATCTGCGAACTTGCTGAGGGTGTAATTAATCCCATCATCCAGATCATTAATAAAGATGTTGAGTAAAACCAGCTCCAAGACTGACTCCTGGGTCACTCTGCTTGATACCGGCTGCCAACTAGACATCGAGCTGTTGATCACTACCTGTTGAGCCAGCTTTCTATCTACTTTATAGTCCATTCATCCAATCCATACTTTTTTGACTTGCTGGGAAGAATACTGTGGGAGACCGTATCAAAAGCTTTGCTAAAGTCAAGATATATCATGTCCACTGCTTTCCCCATATTCATAGTGCCAGTTATCTCATCATAGAAGGCAATCAGATTGGTCAGGCATGACTTGCCCTTGGTGAATCCATGCTGATTGTTCCTGATCACCATGATTTTTCCAGGGACTGAGGTGTGGCTGACCGATCTGTAGTTCCCCAGGTTCTCCTTCCCTTTTTTAAGAAGGGCTTGGGTGGCTTCAGGATGCAAATAGCAGCTGTGCTGTCTGCCTTTGTCACTCTCAGGAGTGAGATACCAGCTAAAATCACCCCTGCCTGTGGAAAACAGTGCTAGTATTCAGTCTCATTGCCCCATACACATATACTCAGGCTTGTGAGCTATTCCCCCCTCATTTCCCCTACCTCCTCCCCCCCCGAGGGCCATATTCACAATGGCAGGATGCTGTGACTGGTGCTGTGGTCTGTCAAGCCTAAGCAGATGTGAGAATGTACTGCTTACAACTTTTGGGAAGCAAGGGAAGTGAGTTCAGTATCCTAAGTTTTGATTTCCATTGTGAATACACTGACAATGGTACCTCTCTGTGTTGTATCTGCAGCTGCTGCCATTGTGGCCTTCAGGGTCTCCTCCACACCCGCAGAAAGCCTGAGCCAGATAAGGAAGAGAAAGAAGAGGACTTTTGCTGGCATGTTCCAGGAGATCATGCAAGCCTGTGCTGCATCAGAGAACGAGACCAGGGTCTGGAGGATGACCATTTCAGACAGCATGGAGAAGGAAGAGTTGAGAGGACAAAGGCCTGGGAGTCCAAGCAGGAAAAGGAGAGGGAGATGCACTAGGACATAATGGGGTTTCTCATGCAGCAGAGATGCTGCACTGACTCTGGTAGACCTGCAGGTATAAGAATCCTGTGCTCGCCTCCCTCTGCAGCCCATAGAGAACTCAATGTCTCCTCCCTTCATCCCCCTCAACATTCCTCATGCCAGTGTTCACTCTAATTTTTCCCACCCATGTGCAGATTGAATTTTGTCGTGTGCACCACTATGGAGGTGGATGTGTGACACATCACCTTCATATTGGTGCATGCAACAAAATTCATGTGGTGGGGGTAGGGCCGAGGGGTTCCTGTGGGAGGGGGCTCAAGGCTGGGGTAGAGGGTTGGGGTGCAGGGGGTGAGGGCTCCGGCTGGGGGTGCAGGCTCTGGGGCAGGGCTGGGGATGAGGGGCTCAGGGCTGGGGGCAGAGGGTTGAGTGCAGGGGGTGCAGCTGGGGATGAAGGATTTGGGGTGCAGGAGGGTGCTCTGGGGCTATGGCAGGGAGAGAGAACTCTTTCCCCCTCCTCCTCCCCCTCCCCCCGCCCCAGTGCTCTCTCCTTGCAGCAGCAACTGGGCTGGAGTGGAAGAGGCACCTGTCCCTGTCGCTCTAGGGCTGGGGCTGCAGGATAGGTGCCCCTCCCCTGGCCCCAGCAGGTCCGGGCCAGGGGAGGGCCCTGGCTGGGTCCAGTCCACAGGGTGAGTTTGGACGGGGGGGACCTCGCATGGCAGGTTGGGGGCCGGGCTAGGTGGGGGCCGTGGCAGGTCCCCAGCCGGGTTCCCTAAGCGCCTGTGCGGTGCTAAGTAGGCTGCTGTGCGTCCGCGCAGCTTACAGGGAACTTGGGTCACTGCACACCCCTACCACTCCACCCCAAGGGACGTTACAGACCATCAGCTACACATAGACTGACCTGTGAAAGCCATACTTGGTGTATGTGTACCTGAAATGAAAATGAAAATGTTTTCTTGCCCCTTCGTAAGTTCTGTTCCCTTAATTTATTAAGTTTCAAAGGGTTTTGTAATTGCCTGGTTCATATTACAGAATAAAAATCCATTTTTTGGAACAAAATTCATCTTTATTGGTTCACAACATGTGCTGTCTGGTGCTGAGTATGTCTGCTAAGCACCAATTTCCTGTTACTTCATTTTGTCACAGAAACCATAACCTCATTCAAGACTATATAATAATAGGTGCATTGGCAATGTTCTATTTCTACACACACAGAATCACCACAAGAATCGTAGCAGGCTGCAAAAGAGCAAGGCCAGGTAGAGCACACTGTTCTGGCTCACTATTAAATGTTCTTTCAAAGCCTTCCTGAGCTACATCGCTCTGCACTGAGCCCTTCTAATAGCCCTTGTATCTGGCTGTTCAAATGCAGTATACAGCAGCTCCAGCTCCATCACGGTAGAAACTTTCCCCCTTTGACTCTCAGATATTATGCAGGACACAGCAGGCAGCTATCACCATTGGGATTTTTTTTCACTGAGGTCCAATCTTGTAAGTAAACAATGACCCTTCAGACAACCAGAGGCACATTCAACTGTTATTCTTCACCTGCTGAGCTGATATTTGAAGCATTCCTTGGTGCTGTCAAGATGGCCAGTGTATAGTTTCATGAGCCATGGGAACAAGAGGTAGGCTGGGTCTCCCAGGATCACTATTGGCATTTCAACATTCCCCATGGTAATCTGCTGGTTGGGAAAGGAAGTCCCTGCTTGCAGCTTTTTGCACAGTCCTGTGTTCTTAAAGATGCCTGCGGCATGCACCTTCCCTGACCCACCCACATTGATGTCAGTAAAGCATCCCCGGTGATCCACCAGCAGTTGCATTACCATGATGTACTCTGTGGCAAGGTGGTCTGGTGTTAAAATAGGGATGTGTGTGCCATCTATTGACCCTCCAAAGTTCACGAAGCTTATTGCTGCAAACCATCCACTGTGTCCTGCGTAGCAGGAGGTGCATAATGGCCCTGCACACTTGCATGACAGTGGCCTCCATTGTGCATTTCCCAACTCCAAGATGATTTCCCACTGACCAGTAGCAATTGGGCATTGCAAATTTCCACAGTGCAATTGCCCCTCACTTCTCCACTGTCAGTGCAGCTCTCATTTTGGTGTCCTTGCACTGGCAGGCTGGGGCAAGTTCGGCACACAGATCCAGGAATGTGTCTTTGTGCATCTGAAAATTCTTCAGCTACTGCTAGTCATCCCAAACCTGCATGACAACGCAATTCCACCAGTCAGTGCTTGTTACTCAGGCCCAGAACTGGTGCTCCACCATCCGCAGCTTCTCCATGAATGCCACCAACAAGCTTGAATTGTTTCTGTCTGTGTCCCACAGCGATCTAGTCTTCAGGGAAATGTCGTGTTCCCCGCAGCTCCTCTTCGGGCTCTGCAGATACTGCAAGATCAGGCACCCTGTGCTTGCAATGCTCATGACAATAATGCAGAGCTCTGCACGCTCTGTGTGTCTGTCAGAGATGGTGGCCAGTAAGGAGGGATACATGGGTTTATGGGGATTTTGAAGAGGTGTGAAATACTATGGGATGCAGATGAAATTATGGGATGGAGAACACTTCATTATGGGAAGTTGACCCCATGCTCCCAGTCACACCTGTGCAACCCGTTTCTGCTTCATGAAGCATTGCAAAAACTTCCCAAAACATCCTGTGTTGCATGGTGGCAAGTTGCACAGTGGAATACCAAGCCACGGTGCACTGCACTATGCATCAATATGAGTGCTCCTGGTGAGGAGGTGTGTGCCGACACCAGGAGCATAGCGCGCACAAGCGATGTAATAACTGCAGCTGCTGTATGCCAATGTAACTTAAGTTGACATAATTTTTGTAGTGTGGGAATGGCCTAAGGAAGAGATAAGAACATAAGAATGGCCCTACTGGGTCAGACTGAAGGTCCATCTAGCCCAGTATCCTGACTTCTGACAGTGGCCAAAGCCAGGTGCCCCAGAAGGAATGAACAGAACAGGTAATCATCAAGTGATCCATCACCTGTCACTCATTCCCAGCTTCTGGCAAACAGAGGCGAGGGACACCATTCCTGCCCATCCTGGCTAATAGCCATTGCTGGACCTATCCTCCATGAATTTATCTAGTTCTTTTTTGAACCCTCTTATGGTCTTGGCCTTCACAACATCCCCTGGCAAGGAGTTCCACAGGTTGACTGTGCACTGTGTGAAGAAATACTTCCTTTTATTTGTTTTAAACCTGCTGCCTAGTAATTTCATTTGGTGACCCCTAGTTCTTGTGTAATGAGAAGGAGTAAATAACATTTCCTTATCTACTTTCTCTACACCAGTCATGATTTTATAGACCTCAATCATATCTCCCCTTATCCGTCCCTTTTCCAAGCTGAAAAGTCCCAGTCTTATTAATCTCTCCTCATACGGAAGCCGTTCCATGCCCCTAATTATTTTAGTGGTGGGTAGAAAGTTGGCTAGATTGGGTAGATTGGGTTGGCAAGGTGGGTAGAAAGTTGGCTAGATTGTCGGGCTCAACGGGTAGTGATCAATGGCTCCATGTCTAGTTGGCAGCCGGTGTCAAGTGGAGTGCCCCAGGGGTCGGTCCTGGGGCCGGTTTTGTTCAATATCTTCATAAATGATCTGGAGGATGGTGTGGATTGCACTCTCAGCAAGTTTGCGGATGATACTAAACTGGGAGGAGTGGTAGATACGCTGGAGGGCAGGGATAGGATACAGAGGGATCTAGACAAATTGGAGGATTGGGCCAAAAGAAATCTGATGAGGTTCAATAAGGATAAGTGCAGGGTCCTGCACTTAGGACAGAAGAACCCAATGCACAGCTACAGACTAGGGACTGAATGGCTAGGCAGCAGTTCTGCGGAAAAGGACCTAGGGGTGACAGTGGACGAGAAGCTGGATATGAGTCAGCAGTGTGCCCTTGTTGCCAAGAAGGCCAATGGCATTTTGGGATGTATAAGTAGGGGCATAGCGAGCAGATCGAGGGACGTGATCGTCCCCCTCTATTCGACATTGGTGAGGCCTCATCTGGAGTACCGTGTCCAGTTTTGGGCCCCACACTACAAGAAGGATGTGGATAAATTGGAGAGAGTCCAGCGAAGGGCAACAAAAATGATTAGGGGTCTGGAACACATGACTTATGAGGAGAGGCTGAGGGAACTGGGATTGTTTAGTCTGCAGAAGAAAAGAATGAGGGGGGATTTGATAGCTGCTTTCAACTACCTGAGAGGTGGTTCCAGAGAGGATGGTTCTAGACTATTCTCAGTGGTAGAAGAGGACAGGACAAGGAGTAATGGTCTCAAGTTGTAGTGGGGGAGGTTTAGGTTGGATATTAGGAAAAACTTTTTCACTAGGAGGGTGGTGAAACACTGGAATGCGTTACCTAGGGAGGTGGTGGAATCTCCTTCCTTAGAAGTTTTTAAGGTCAGGCTTGACAAAGCCCTGGCTGGGATGATTTAATTGGGGATTTGTCCTGCTTTGAGCAGGGGGTTGGACTAGATGACCTCCTGAGGTCCCTTCCAACCCTGATATTCTATGATTCTATGATTTTTGTTGCCCTTTTCTGAACCTTTTCCAATTCCAAAATATCTTTTTTGAGATGGGGTGACCACATCTGCACACACTATTCAAGATGTGGGCGTACCATGGATTTATATAGAGGCAACGTATTTTCAGTCCTATTATCTATCCCTTTGTTAATTATTCCCAGCATTCTATTCGCTTTTTTGACTGCCACTGCACATTGAGTGGATATTTTCAGTGAACTATCCACAATGACTCCAAGATCTCTCTCTTGAGTGGTAACAGCTAATTTTGACCCCATCATTTTATATGTATAATTGAGATTGTGCTTTCCAATGTTTATCAACATTAAATTTAATCTGTCATTTTGTTGCCCAGTCACCCAGTTTTGAGAGATCCTTTTGTAGCTCTTTGCAGTCTGCCTGGGTCTTAAATATCTTTAGTGATTTTGTATCATCTGCAAATTTTGCCACCTCACTGTTTACCCCTTTTTCCAGATCATTTATGAATATATTGAATATAACTGGTTCCAGAACAGACCCCTGGAGGACACCACTATTTACCTCTCTCAGTTCTGAAAACTGACCATTTATACCTACCCTTTGTTTCCTATCTAACCAGTTACCAATCCATGAGAGCACCTTCCCTCTTATCCTGTGGCAGCTTACTTTGCATAAGAGCCTTTGGTGAGGGACCTTGTCAAAGGTTTTCTGAAAATCTAAGTACACTATATCCACTGGATCCCCTTGGTCCACATGCTTGTTGACCCCCTCAAAGAATTCTAGTAGATTGATGAGGCATGATTTCCCTTTACTAAAACCATGTTGACTCTTCCCCAACAAATTATGTTCATCTCTATCTGACAATATTGTTCTTTATTACTGTTTTTCAAGCAGTTTGCCCAGTAGTGAAGTCAGGCTTACAGGCCTGTAATTGCCGGGATCACCTCTGGAGCCCTTTTTAAAAATTGGTGTCACATTAGCCATCCTCCAGTCATCAGGTACAGAAGATGATTTAAATGATAGGTTACAGATTACAGGTTTCAGAGTAGCAGACGTGTGTTAGTCTGTATCCGCAAAAACAAAAGGAGGATTTGTGGCACCTTAGAGACTAAGAAATTTATTTGAGCATAAGCTTTCGTGAGCTACAGCTCACTTCATCGGATGCATTCAGTGGAAAAATCTCCCCACTGTATTTTCCACTGAATGCATCCGATGAAGTGAGCTGTAGCTCACAAAAGCTTATGCTCAAATAAATTTGTTAGTCTCTAAGGTGCCACAAGTCCTCCTTTTCTTTTTGAGGTTTCAGAGTGGTAGCCATGTTAGGCTGTATCGGCAAAAACAACCAGGAGTCCTTGTGGCACCTTAGAGACTAACACATTTATTTGGGCATAAGCTTTCATGGGCTAAAACCTACTTCATCAGATGCATGGAGTGAAAAATACAGTATTATAGCACCTGAAAAGATGGGAGTTGCCCTAGCAAGTGGGGGGGAGAGGGGTCAGTGCTAACGAGCAATTCAGTTAAGGAGGAAGTGGCCTATTCTCAATAGTTGACAAGAAGGGTTGAATACCAAGGGAGGGAAAATTACTTTTGTAGTACTAATGAGGCCAATGCAATCAAGGTGGCCCATTTCCAACAGTTGACAAGAAGGTGAGAGTATCAGCAGAGGGAAAATTACTTTTTGTAGTAACCCATCCATTCCCAGTCTTTATTCAGGCCTAATTTGATGGTGTCCAGTTTGTAAATTAATTCCAGCTCTGCAGTTTCTCGTTGGAGTCTGTTTTTGAAGTTTTTTTGTTGAAGAATTGCCACTTTTAAGTCTGTTGTTGAGTATCTAGGGAGATTGAAGTGTTCTCCTCCTGGTTTTTGAAGGTTAACAATTCTTGATGTCTGATTTGTGTCCATTTATTATTTTGTGTAGAGACTGTCCGGTTTGGCAAATGTACATGGAAGACTGGCATTGCTGGCACATGATGGCGTATATCACATTGGTAGATGTGCACGTGAATGAGCCCTTGATTGTGTGGCTGATGTGGTTAGGTCCTATGTTGGTGTTCCTTGAATAGATATGCGGACAGAGTTGGCAACATGGGTTGTTGCAAGGATTGGTTCTTGGGTTAGTGTTTTTGTTGTGTGGTGAGTATTTGCTTCAGGTTGGGGGGCTGTCTGTAAGCGAGGACTGGGCTGTCTCCCAAGGTCTGTGAGAGTGAAGGATCATCCTTCAGGATATGTTGTAGATCCTTGATGAAGCACTGGAGAGGTTTTACTTGGGGGCTGTAGGTGACGGTTTCAGGTAATTGAAGGCTGCTATCAAATTCCCCCCTCACTCTTCTCTTCTGCAGACTAAATAAGCCCAGTTCCCTCAGACTCTCCTCGTAAGTCATGGGCCCCAGCCCCCTGATCATTTTCATTGCCCTCCGCTGGACTCTCTCCAATTTGTCCACCTCCCTTCTGTAGTGGGGGGACCAAAACTGGACGCAATACTCCGGGTGTGGCCTCGCCAATGCTGAATAGAGGGGAATAATCTGCTGGCAATGCTCCTACTAATACAGCCCAATATGCCATTGGCCTTCTTGGCAACAAGGGCACACTGTTGACTCATATCCAGCTTCTTGTCCACTGTAATCCCCAGGTCCTTTTCTGCAGAAATGCTGCTTAGCCAGTCTGTCCCCAGCCTGTAGCGGTGCATGGGATTCTTCCGTCCTAAGTGCAGGACTCTGCGCTTGTCCTTGTTGAACCTCATCAGATTTCTTTTGGCCCAATCCTCTCATTTGTCTAGGTCACTCTGGACCCTATCCCTACCCTCCAGCGTATTCACCTCTCCCCCATTTTAGTGTCATCTGTGAACTTGCTGAGGGTGCAATTAATCCCATCATCCAGATCATTTAATAAAGATGTTGAACAAAACCAGCCCCAGGACTGACCCCTGGGGCACTCCGCTTGATACCAGCTGCCAATTAGACATCGAGCCATTGATCACTACCTGTTGAGCCTGACAATTTAGCCAGCTTTCTATCCACCTTATAGTCCATTCATCCAATCCATACTACTTTAACTTGCTGGTAAGAATACTGTGGGAGACCATATCAAAAGCTTTGCTAAAGTCAAGATATATCACGTCCACCGCTTTCACCATATCCACAGAGCCAGTTATCTCATCATAGAAGGCAATCAGGTTGGTCAGGCATGACTTGCCTTTGGTGAATCCATGTTAACTGTTCCTTATTACCTTCCTCTCTTCCAAGTGCTACAAAATTCCTTGAGGACCTGCTCCATGATTTTGCCGAGGACTGAAGTGAGGCTGACTGGTCTGTAGTCCCCAGATTCTCCATCGTCCCCTTTTTAAAGATGGGCATTATATTTTCCTTTTTCCAATCGTCCGGGACCTCCCCCGATTGCCATGAATTTTCAAAGACAATGGCTCTGCAATCACATCTGCCAACTCCCTCCCTTCATTGCGTTGGCCTTGTTAGCGCTACAAAAGTAATTTTCCCTCCTTTGGTATTCACCCCTTCTTGTCAACTGTTGAGCACGGCTCCCAGTGCTGTTGTACTGTCTACACTGGCCTGTTATAGCGCTGAAACTTGCTGTGCTCATGGGGTGTTTTTTCACACCCCTGAGTGAGAAAGTTGCAGCGCTGCAAACTGCCAGTGTAGATAAGCCCTAAGATATGATCTGGTCATGGACTGTACATACTTGAACAAGGAGAAGACATCTAAGGTCTTGTTTATATAGGGACACTCGGGAAAATTGAGCTGAATTAACTAAAGGTGTGAGTTTAAAATGGATTAGTTAAACTGCATTAAACACCTGTGTGCATGTTCATATTCAGAAATAAAGTGGACTTAATTTGATTTAGGCCTGGTCTACATGAGGCAATTAGGTCTGTAGGATTTGTGAAAAATCCACAACCCCCTGAGTGATGCAGTTAAACTGACCAAACCCATGGTGTAGACAGCACTAGGTAAATGGGAAAATTCTCGACCCAGCTACTGCCTGTCGGGGTGGTGGGTTATCTACGCCGACAGGAGAACCCCTTCTGTTGGAGCAGGTAATTACAGCAGAGCAGCTGTGTTGCTGCAGCATTTTAAATGTAAACCAGCCCTTGGTTTAAGCAAATTAAGCTAAAGCCACTCTAATTCTGAACGAGAGTGTCCACCCAAGGGTTTAATGCCATTTAATCCACTTTAAAAGTTAATTTGAATTAACTTTTTTGATTGTCCCTGTCTAGACAAGCCTTGATTCTACAGTGCTCTTTAACAGAGTGGGGCACAACAAGATTCAATGGCTGAAAATTGGATTAAAAAAATTTAAACTGAAAACAGGATGCAAAATTTTGAGTGTAATTTACCCTAGGAACAGTTTATCAAGGGATATGGTGGTTTCTCAATCACTTAGTCATCCAACAGATATGTTCTAATTCACCCACAGGTTTTTGGTCTTGAAGCAGAAATTACTGAGTGAAAATCTATGGCTTGAGTTGTGCAGGAAATCAGACTGTGACCATAGTGATCCCCCTTCTTTACTTAAAACCTATGAATAAGCATAATTTCTGCCCTCTATATCTCTGTCATGTCCCGTCTTATTTGTCTCTTCTCTAACATATGCAGTCCCATTCCTCTTCAAGTGATCATAGAATCATAGAATATCAGGGTTGGAAGGGACCTCAGGAGGTCATCTAGTCCAACCCCCTGCTCAAAAGCAGGACCAATCCCCAATTAAATCATCCCAGCCAGGGCTTTGTCAAGCCTGACCTTAAAAACTTCTAAGGAAGGAGATTCCACCACCTCCCTAGGTAACGCATTCCAGTGTTTCACCACCCTCCTAGGGAAAAAGTTTTTCCTAATATCCAACCTAAACCTCCCCCACTGCAACTTGAGACCATTACTCCTTGTCCTGTCCTCTTCTACCACTGAGAATAGTCTAGAACCATCCTCTCTGGAACCACCTCTCAGGTAGTTGAAAGCAGCTATCAAATCCCCCCTCATTCTTCTCTTCTGCAGACTAAACAATCCCAGTTCCCTCAGCCTCTCCTCATAAGTCATGTGTTCCAGACCCCTAATCATTTTTGTTGCCCTTCGCTGCACTCTTTCCAATTTATCCACATCCTTCTTGTAGTGTGGGGCCCAAAACTGGACACGGTACTTCAGATGAGACCTCACCAATGTCGAATAGAGGGGGACGATCATGTCCCTCGATCTGCTCGCTATGCCCCTACTTATACATCCCAAAATGCCATTGGCCTTCTTGGCAACAAGGGCACACTGCTGACTCATATCCAGCTTCTCGTCCACTGTCACCCCTAGGTCCTTTTCCGCAGAACTGCTGCCTAGCCATTCGGTCCCTAGTCTGTAGCTGTGCATTGGGTTCTTCTGTCCTAAGTGCAGGACCCTGCACTTATCCTTATTGAACCTCATCAGATTTCTTTTGGCCCAATCCTCCAATTTGTCTAGGTCCCTCTGTATCCTATCCCTGCCCTCCAGCGTATCTACCACTCCTCCCAGTTTAGTATCATCCGCAAATTTGCTGAGAGTGCAATCCACACCATCCTCCAGATCATTTATGAAGATATGATTGTCCATGTGGTTTCTAATCTTGATGCACATGTGTATGAGATCAGATTCTTTCAGCCAGCAGAGTCCATGGGGGCTGATGTCCTCTCTCATCCCCAGCTAACAGCATAAAGCAGGTCCAAGAGTCCCTCAGGTGCTTTGCCAATACAGAATGCCAGAGTCACTCTAGTCATGGGAAGGAGGGCAGACTGTGGAATCCATGTGGACAAAACATCTGGAAGAATCAGTTACTGTAAGGTAAGCAAACAGTCGTTCACGGTTGCCTGTTTGCTTGGAGGTGGATGCTCGGTTAAACAATGACTGTAGGACATCCATATCAAAGTGGTCATCTAATCTGAAAGTTTCACGCTGAGCAGAGATCTTCATTGAGCTGTCTTACAATGATGCCCAGGTTTTTTTCTTAAGTTATTATAGTTAATTGGGAGACTTACACAGGCAGTCCATGAGTCTGCAGTATTCAAATCACTGAGCATAATGGTAAATGACAAGATGATTACCCATTGCCCATCACATGAACTAATCTGTATAGACTAGATACTGGTTGACAAAGCAGGATCCTACTATTGTAAGAAACACTTGGGAAGCTGGATCAGTCAGAGACCTCAGCTCTGCAAGCCCCATTGTGCCCACTGTGGTTTGTCCTCTCCCTTCTTGGCAGGATAGTTTTGTGCTCAGACTTTGTTATTGCGACACATATTCACACCCTACACATTATTGTAATAATCTTTGTACAAAATGTGCCTTGTGAGGTATCTTTGAAAACTAATAAGTCACTGGTCATTAATATTCTTGTGTGATCATAGAATCTCAGGGTTGGAAGGGACCTCAGGAGGTCATCTAGTCCAACCCCCCGCTCGAAGCAGGGCCAATCTCCAATTTTTGCCCCAGATCCCTAAATGGCCCCCTCAAGGATTGAGCTCACAACCCTGGGTTTAGCAGGCCAATGCTCAAACCACTGAGCTGTCCCTCTCCCACATGTGATGTGTGTACATGATGGGTATTAAGAGTTAAGAGACATGCTGGAATGATAACTGTTCAAACCAGGTGTGTCATGGGGAGTTGTTAAACAGGTCTGTCCTAAACAAAGGAATTTACATATAAGCAGTAAACTGACTCATCACACTAACAAGTGGGAGAGAAGACAGCATGGCAGCTACACCAGGCAGGAGAGAGATGCTTGGTCTGAGTTTTACTTTTCAGAATCCATTTAGAAGGTGGGCTGCTCTACGAAGATGGGGGAGGGAGGGCTGAATCTCAAGTGATAAGCAACTGAATCAACTGATTGTATGCTGCATTACTGTATTATACACATGTTTAGAGTGAAGTCTTTTCTGAAAGTTGTGACACACTGGTGATTAATAACATTATTAAATGTTTCAGAGTGGGAGCCATGCTAGGCTGTATCAGCAAAAACAAAGAGGAGTCCTTGTGGCACCTTAGAGACTAACAAATTTATTTGAGCATAAGCTTTCGTGGGCTAAAACCCACTTCATCAGATGCATGGAGTAGAAAATACAGTAAGCAGTGTATATATCTTCAATCTCCCTGATCACTCAAACTTAAAAGTGGCAATTCTTAAACAAAAAAACTTCAAAAACAGACTTGAACGAGAAACTGCAGAATTGGAATTCATTTGCAAACTGGATACCCCCAAATTAAGCCTGAATAAAGACTGGGAGTGGATGGGTCACTACAAAAAGTAATTTTCCCTCTGCCGATACTCACACCATCTTGTCAACTGTTGGGAATGGGCGATGTCCACCTTGATTGCATTGGCCTTGTTAGCACTACAAAAGTAATTTTCCCTCCCTTGGTATTCACCCCTTCCTGTCAACTGTTGAGAATAGGCCACTTCCACCTTAATTGAATTGGCCTCGTTAGCACTGACCCCCCCCCCCACTTGGTAAGGCAACTCCCATCTTTTCGTGTGCTGTAATATATACACTGCTTACTGTATTTTTCAATCCATACATTTGATGAAGTGGGTTTTAGCCCATGAAAACTTATGCCCAAATAGATTTTAGTCTCTAAGGTTCCACAAGGACTCCTCGTTATTATGAAATGTATGTATTAAACCTATATAAGGAATTATAGATACTCATTGATGTTAGGCTGTGCTGACTGTCCAGATAGGAGGAATTGTCACAGCTAACAACCTGTCTCCTATGTAAATTAAGCATGATAGAATCAAACAATGGAAGCCCCATTTACATAGAAATCATACAGGGGAATGGAAACCTCATAGGAAGGGCTGCAGGGACTCTTTGGCATCTGTCACTAGACAAACACAATAGGCCAGAGTTCTTGCAAGCTGAGAAAGATGGGCCCTTCAGTGTGGGGGGACCTTGTCTCTGGAACTGAACATTGGTGAGAAACACACATAGACAAAGGTCTTTCACATAAGAAGACAAGGGAAGCTAGCACCTTGTGCTTTTGTGGACAGTCCTGGCTGAGGGACAGTCAGCCATGACTGGGAAGAATGACTAGTGAGAGAAACCATCTTGAACAAGCTTGTATCTTGCTAGATTAAATTTTCATAGAATCATAGAATACCAGGGTTGGAAGGGACCTCAGGAGGTCATCTAGTCCAACCCCCTGCTCAAAGCAGGACCAATCCCCAACTAAATCATCCCAGCCAGGACTTTGTCAAGCCTGACCTTAAAAACTTCTAAGGAAGGAGATTCCACCACCTCCCTAGGTAACGCATTCCAATGTTTCACCACCCTCCTAGTGAAAAAGTTTTTCCTAATATCCAACCTAAACCTCCCCCACTGCAGCTTGAGACCATTACTCCTTGTTCTGTCATCTGCTACCACTAAGAATAGTCTAGATCCATCCTCTCTGGAACCCCCTTTCAGGTAGTTGAAAGCAGCTATCAAATCCCCCCTCATTCTTCTCTTCTGCATACTAAACAATCCCAGTTCCCTCAGCCTCTCCTCATAAATCATGTGTTCCAGTCCCCTAATCATTTTTTGTTGCCCTCCGCCGGACGTTTTCCAATTTTTCCACATCCTTCTTGTAGTGTGGGGCCCAAAATTCCAGATGGGGCCTCACCAATGTCGAATAGAGGGGAACATCACGTCCCTCGATCTGCTGGCAATGCCCCTACTTATACATCCCAAAATGCCATTGATCTTCTTGGCAACAAAGGCACACTGTTGACTCATATCCAGCTTCTCGTCCACTGTAACCCCTAGGTCCTTTTCTGCAGAACTGGTCCCCATTCGGTCCCTAATCTGTAGCGGTGCATGGGATTCTTCCGTCCTAATTGCAGGACTCTGCACTTGTCCTTGTTGAACCTCATCAGATTTCTTTTGGCCCAATCCTCTAATTTGTCTAGGGCCCTCTGTATCCTATCCCTACCCTCCAGCGTATCTATTCTCCTCCCAGTTTAGTGTCATCTGCAAACTTGCTGAGGGTGCAACCCACACCATCCTCCAGATCATTTATGAAGATATTAAACAAAACAGGCCCCAGGACCGACCCTTGGGGCACTCCACTTGATACCGGCTGCCCTCTAGACATGGATCACTACCTGTTGAGCCCGACAATCTAGCCAGCTTTCTATCCACCTTATCATCCATTCATCCAGCCCATACTTCTTTAACTTGCTGGCAAGAATACTGTGGGAGACCGTGTCAAAAGCTTTGCTAAAGTCAAGGAACAACACGTCCACTGCTTTCCCCTCATCCACAGAGCCAGTTACCTCATCATAGAAGGCAATTAGATTAGTCAGGCATGACTTGCCCTTGGTGAATCCATGCTGACTGTTCCTGATCACTTTCCTCTCCTCTAAGTGCTTCACAATTGATTCCTTGAGGACCTGCTCCATGATTTTTCCAGGGACTGAGGTGAGGCTGATTGGCCTGTAGTACCCCGGATCCTCCTTCTTCCCTTTTTTAAATATGGGCACTATATTAGCCTTTTTCCAGTCATCCGGGACCTCCCCCGATTGCCATGAGTTTTCAAAAATAATGGCCGATGGCTCTGCAATCACATCCGCCAACTCCTTTAGCACTCTCGGATGCAGTGCATCCAGCCCCATGGACTTGTGCTCATCCAGCTTTTCTAATTAGTCCTGAACCACTTCTTTCTCCACAGAGGGCTGGTCACCTCCTCCCCATGCTGTGCTGCCCAGTGCAGTAGTCTGGGAGCTGACCTTGTTCGTGAAGACAGAGGCAAAAAAAGCCCTTTTTATTAGCTTTTTCCACATCCTCTGTCACTAGGTTGCCTCCCTCATTCAGTAAGGGGCCCACACTTTCCTTGCCTTTCTTCTTGTTGCTAACATACCTGAAGAAACCCTTCTTGTTACTCTTCACATCTCTTGCTAGCTGCAATTCCAGGTGTGATTTGGCCTTCCTGATTTCACTCCTGCATGCCCGAGCAATATTTTTATACTTTAGAAGTTTTAGACTTCTAGATGTGTGTGTTCGCTTTTATTTGCTTGTAACCCTTTCTGACTTCATTCCTTTTACTGAGCATCACTTAACTTATGTCCTATTGTTAATGAATTTGGTTTATTTTACTATAAGCCAGCTCAGTGCAGTGTTTAAAGAGAAGGGTGTATTTACCAGTTAAGTTAATAAGCTGTGATGTGTTTTTGTGTCTTTAGAGGGTCAAATGAACCTTATTGTTTCTCTGAGCTGTCCAGGAAAGGGCTGGCCATTTCAGGACACACAGTTTGGGGAAGATTCTGCACTGGGAGTGAGTTGGGGTCACCCTGCTAAGATTGTCCAGATGGGCTCAACACCCTCCGTCTACCTGCCTAGACCTTCAGAAAGGGCTTGTGGTACACCCAGCCCTGGGAGCTCTAGGTGCCTCTGTATGTATGATCAGTAACAGAGCAGACCTGAAGGAGCTGAGCACCTCTGACTGGATGACTCAGACAATACCTCAATCTCATAAGAGTACCTCCTTTGCATGCTACCAGGATGGTCCATCCCTGGCATGGTGTACTGGTAGAGGGACGTCAGCTAGGGGAGCCAAAATTTCAATGAGCATTTCTTACAGTCACAGTTTACTGAGGGGTTAGCACCTAGTTCCCTAAAAGTTCATGCCTCTGCTCTTAGTCGCTTATGGGCCTCATGTCCAAATTTCTTAGGATAGTCTCTTTCCTCCCTTCAGCCCCACCATCAGGTTTCTGGTGGCACTTTGAGGTTTTAACTTGGTATTCAAAAGTTAAGTGATCCCTCCTTCATACCCTTGTCCTGCTCTGACCTCCAATTCCTCACACTTAGGAGGTATTTCTGGTGAATAAGGGAACTAGCAACCCTGCCCATCTGATGTTCCACAGCGACAAGTTCATGCTCTGTTCTCCTAGTTTTGTCCCTTCCACTCAAACCAAGGAATTTTCTCTCCCTAGTTCCTGTCCTCACACTAGGAAGAAGAGAATTTGGCATGTTCTCAACCTCAGGTGAGTCTTGAGAATGTACCTAAATGGGTCAGAATGTTTTAGGAAGGAAGAATTCCTCTTCGTTCTATTTGGGGGCTCTAGGAAAGCCCATGACACGCCATCACCAAATGGATCACAACCTGCATCAAAGAGATACATCAGCCACATTTTCAAAATTGGGCACTGAGCCTGGAGCCTGACCTTCATCAGGGCTGAACATGATTCCAGCCAAATGGAACGTCTAAAATCAGGCCCAAGCTGGGCATTCAAAAAGGTTGGCCCCATAAATTACCAGCCACTTAAGAAAATTGTGCTTCAGCGATTTCCTGAGGGTGTCACAAGGAGTCCGTGGCAAAGACAAGAACACAATGCAGAGTTCCTCGTTCCATGCCGTGTTCTATGTCCCCTAGACTCCAGCCACGTCCGTTAGAACTACTGTAGTTATATTTGCATAGTCAGAATACCTAGGGGTCACTGTCCTGAAGACTAAAAGCAGCAACACAGGATATGGGAAAAAAGTACTTACAAAGCCCAGTCAACTGCAATGATCAGTGTGATGTCATCCGTGGGCAGGCCAACAGAGGTTAGTACAATGACCATTGTAACGAGCCCTGATTGGGGGATTCCCGCTGCACCTATGCTTGCTGCTGTCGCTGTTATGCTGCAGAAATAGAAAGGCCACAGCACCTCAGTTACTTGGAAGGCTCTTCGTGATTTTGATTGTTTGGCAAGGTAAATGTCACCTCTTTCAATCAGCATTCATCACCCAGCCTCACCCCCTCCCAGGCTTTCACATCACCCTGGTGAGCTCCGTTGACTAGCTGGGGAACACTCACTCATAAGCCCCTCAGTATTAAGCCTCAGTGTCCCCCCAACCGACTTATCTGCCTGTCTCAACCAGTGAGCCACCATTGCAGATTACAGAAATATTTCAACATATGTCTGATGTTTCTGTGCACCTAGTGGCTTGTTCCGACCCCTGCAAACTTTTCATACAGCAAAGGCTCCTTGAAAATGTATGTGCAGGCTAGATTTGAAAAAGAATGCTTGTAATTAAGCAAAGTTTTAATACAGATTTTTGTGACAGATAGCTTTAGGCCTAGTCCTGCTTCTACTGAAGTCAACAGGAATTTCTTCCTATTGACTTCAGTGGCAGTGAGAAAGCGAGAGAGAGTGTGTCCATCTGTCCATACATAGGTGACAGCAAACAACGCTTTAGCTTCAGCTGAAGCAGCAGAGGCCTGCATTTGTGGAGCAGAAGGACATGTAATTATGGAGAGGTGACGGCCTCTGTACAGTTAAGGTTGCAACCATGGTCTCATTATAAAGCTGACTCTGAATCCCCCTTGTAAATAAAAGAGAAGTCTCTACTCTTGCTGTCATGTTTCTCAGGTTGTCCGTTGCTAGCTAGCAGGGCTGGCCTTACCATGAGGCGAACTGAGGCAGCTGCCTCAGGTGCCAGACTGGGCGGGGGGTGCCACTAGGACCTAGAGTGTAGAAAATTGTGTCTGCTGCTGGCGCATATGTATTCTCTCTGCTCCAGATGCACAGAGATGGGGGAGTGCTGTGCTGGAGGAAGGAGGGCACAAGAGACAGAACAGGCAGGCAGGAGAAAAGGTGAGAGGGAATAACAGAAAGCAGCAGGAGTTGCTGGGAGAGAGAGGAGGAGGAAGAGCCTCTTATGTACCTCTATTCGACACTGGTGAGGCCTCATCTGGAGTACTGTGTGCAGTTTTGGGCCCCATGCTACAAGAAGGATGTGGATAAATTGGAAAGAGTCCAGCGAAGGGCAACAAAAATGATTAGGGGTCTGGAACACATGACTTATGAGGAGAGGCTGAGGGAACTGGGATTGTTTAGTCTGCAGAAGAGAAGAATGAGGGGGGATTTGATAGCTGCTTTCAACTACCTGAGAGGTGGTTCCAGAGAGGATGGTTCTAGACTATTCTCAGTGGTAGAAGAGGACAGGACAAGAAGTAATGGTCTCAAGTTGCAGTGGGGGAGGTTTAGGTTGGATATTAGGAAAAACTTTTTCACTAGGAGGGTGGTGAAACACTGGAATGCGTTACCTAGGGAGGTGGTAGAATCTCCTTCCTTAGAAGTTTTTAAGGTCAGGCTTGACAAAGCCCTGGCTGGGATGATATAGTTGGGGATTGGTCCTGCTTTGAGCAGGGGGTTGGACTAGATGACCTCCTGAGGTCCCTTCCAACCCTGATATTCTATGATTCTACCTGTATAGCACCTGCAGGAACCTGGACTGATTACACCAGCTTCTCAGGGAGCTTCCTGTTTCCTGCTGCTTCCCTGAACCCATTTGAGGAGAACAGGCAATCAACTGTAGTAGTAGGAGCCAGTGAGGCCCTTAAGACGCTGATATCTTCCCTCGCTCAGGCCCTGCTACCAGCCTGCTTATTTGTCCCCTTCAATTGAGTGTTGAGAGCCACTATAGCTGGCACAGAACTGCAGTCATGAGTGAAAGAAGAAAACGCCCCTCTGGGGCAGCATTTAGAAAAAGAAAGAAAGCAAAGGATGCTCTCCTGAGAAGGAGCTCTGCTGAGATACATAGACACAAATGTTCATGGTGAGCCTTCTGGTCCCAGTGAGGATGTGAGTGGTGATGCCTGATCTTCCAGTTAGTCAGAGTGCAGGTGACCTTGTAGCTATTGCAGCATCCATATCTCCATCTCAAATGGATGTAACCATGCACAGTCCTGAAAAAAAGTGTAGCTCAGAGAAGAGTGTGGTGGAGACGCAAGAAACAGCTGCTGCTGAGTTTAGTTCCTTAAATCTAGATGATCCAGGACACTTGAGCAGTAGCCTAAGGGACTTCCTTGTACTGCATTGGCCACAGCAAGTGAAAAACGTCATGTTCCCCAAAGACAATGAAAATAGAAGTTTCCATCCAACACATTACTGGTGTGAAATCCCCAATGGTGACAAAGTGCAGAGGCCACGGCTTATGTACTCAAAAACCCAGAATGCTGCATACTTGTACAACCCCCATCATGCACGCAGCGATACTGGTACAGAGGTACCTTTTACCAGCCTGGCTTATTCCCCTTCCTGAATGGGAATGAACTGTACCAATATAAGCACTTCTATACCAATATAACTGCATCCAGGCTCGGGGAATTGTACTGCTTTAGGCCTGATCTACATTTACATTTAGGTTGACATAACTATGGTGTTCAGGAGTGTGAAAAAACCCTACCCTTGACCAACACAGCAATGCCAGCAAAACCCCTAGTATAGACACAGCTTCCTTGCACAGCGTTTGTACACCAACAGAGAAACTCCTGTCGGTGCAGGCTGCATCTACATGGGGGGCTATGCCATGGCTATGATGCTCTAGGATCTGTACAGTTAACATGCCCTTAGAGTATATAGGACCTCAAAGGCACTGCAACAGGTAAAGAAGTAGTGAGATGCTTCTGTGCTTATGATATGCTACTGTCCAACCACGTCTACCTTAACATTGGTCATTCTGTTACATGTCTGAGTGGGAAATTTGGTAGCTGTTATGATACGCTGTCCTTGGATCTGGATAGGGAAGAAAGAGAACAGATTTAGTGTAAATAAAGGAAGAAATGTATTTACCTTATAGTTATAATTTGTCCCAAGTCCAAATCGTACTCATTGACCTGAGCAATAAAGATTGCAGCGACTGCCTCGTACAGTGCGGTCCCATCCATATTAATGGTTGCGCCAACAGGGAGAACAAATCGTGCCACCCGTCTGTCTATTCCATTGTTTTCCAGAAGACATTTCAGGGTGATGGGCAGGGTTGCTGAGCTGCATTGCAAAGAAATAACAATTTCCATTGCTGTTGGTGTCATTGAGGTAGTTAATAAGAAGGCTGCTGGAGGCACAAGGTCACCAGATCTGCTCAGTGAAAATTCTGTACATCAGCTTCCACCTCCCTCTTAAACAATGGTGGAAGGAAAGTGTCAGAACTCTTTGTCTCAGTTGGGGTGAACAGTGAGGTGGCAAAGTTTGCATACAACACAAAAGCTGACCACAAAGAGTTACAAAGAGATCTCACCAAACCAAGTGACTGGACAACAAAATGTCAGATGAAATTCAATGTTGATAGATGCAAAGTAATGCACGTTGGAAAACATAATCCTAACTATACATATAAAATGATGGGGTCTAAATTAGCTGTTACCCCTCAAGAAAGAGATCTTGCAGTAGTGGATAGTTCTCTGAAAACATCCACTCAGTGTGCAGTGGCAGTCAAAAAAGCGAACAATGTTAAAAATCATTAGGAAAGGGATAGATAGAAAATATCATATTGCCTCTCTATAAATCCACAGTACCATCCCCATTTTGAATACTGTGGTTCTAGGGTGGTTCTAAAAACCCTTAGCACTGACTGAACAGGCAGAAAGCGCAAGGCTTCCTTTAAATTTCTTACCACGCTGACTTATTCTCCCCCACACTGCTCAAACCAGGCAATGGCTCTAATTTTCATGGAGAACAAGGCCCAAGCCACATCTAAAGTTTCAAACTTCAGCTGTTTTTTTGCTGTAGCTTCATTCAAAGGACAGTTTTTGGAGAGGGGGAGGGGTTTAAACAATGGGTAAGTATCATAACTCTCCCATAGTTCAAATAGAATCATAGACTATCAGGATTGGAAGGGACCTCAGGAGGTTATCTAGTCCAACTCCCTTCTCAAAGCAGGACCAATCCCCAACTAGCTGGAAGGAGTTTGCTAAAGTATTTCCCTTGCAAGAATAGCACTTGAGGGACCAGTGATTAGTACATTACTCAGCAAACCCTTGTGTTAAACCAAGGATGAAAACATTTATACACACCCTAGACTTGAATAATGAAACCAGCTTCCCTCTCAGCTGGAACAATGGAATGTCTGTGACGAATGATGACCAGACCCACTTTGTCATACCTGGATGATGTCGCGAGGGCGATCAGCAGGGCTTGCAGTATTCCCTGGATGAAAGCGAAGGGGTTTTTCCTGGTAATGAGTGCAAAAAGCAAAGGCAAGAGGATAAGTCCATGGATGACTAGCCCTGTCACCACCGTTATGGCATAGAGTCCCAATTTCTTTCCAATCACAGCTGGATCCTCCATTTCCAAAATCTTCCCAGCAATGAGAAACACAATGCCAAATGGGAAGTACCTACAATAAGAATAGTAAAAATTTGCTCATTGGGATAGGAACATAGAAAATGTCTTAACAGAAAAGACCATCCTGTCCTGCTAGAGCAGTGGAGGGCAACCTGCATGCGGCCCAACAGCGTAACCGCTGGCAGGCCCCCAGACAGTTCATTTATATTTGCACGGCCACCTGCAGCTCCCAGTGGCTGTGGTTCGCCATTCCTGGCCAATGGGGCTGTGGGAAGCGGTGCGGGCTGTGGGTGGCTGTGCAAATGTAAACATTCTGGTGGCCTGCCAGCGATTACCCTGACAGGCTGCGTGTGGCCTGCGGGCCGCCGGTTGCCTACCCCTGTGCTAGAGTGTCTCCAGGTGTGGCCAAATGTTGTATAAACCAGAGAAAGGTATAAAATTCCACATGATGAATTCAACCGACTGCACAATGTTACGCTATGTGGTGAGATGGGATATTAGATGGGGAGGGCTCTGGGTTACTACAGAGAATTCTTTCCCAGGTGTCTGGCTGGTGGGTCTTGTCCATATGCTCAGGGTCCATATTTGGGGTCATGAAGGAATTTTCCCTCCCATCAGATTGGCAGAGACCCTGAGCATTTTTCTCCTTCATGTGCAGCATGGGGCACAGGTCACTTGCAGGTTAAAACTAGTATAAATGGTGGATTCTCTGTAACTTGAAGTCTTTAAACTGTGCTTTGAGGACTTCAGGACTCAGCCAGAGGTTAAGGGTCTATTTCAGGAGTGGGTGGGTGAGGTTCTCTTGCCTGTGATGTGCAGGAGGTCAGACTATATGATCACGATGGTTCCTTGTGACTAAAGTCTATGAGAGCTCCTCTTGACCCAAGCTCATTAACCTTTTATATCCTGAAGTATGAGAATTAGTTCTTATTTTTTCCTAGCTAATGTAACTGCTGAGGCTCTTCTTACTACAGAGAACCAGTAGCCTCATCTCTTTAGTTAATCTTGAAACAAACTTTCTATTGCTGGAAGCCAGATTTCCATCTCCTTTTTCTCTCTTCACCCAACTTTACCAAACTGAAACGAGTCCCTTGAAACTTCCCAGGGTGATATTTTACCAGAGTAGAGTTTTTCAGAAGAGTTTGAGGCAAAGTGGACAAGGCATTTGGGAGCTGTGGCTCTAAAATATATTCCAAAGAGTCTGGACAACATTCCAAACAGACTATGCTGACAGCTTGTACCACAGGCTCTCAAAGAAACTGTGGAACCACCTGATCAAAATCCTCTACAGCAAACCGGGAAAGATTAAGAATGAGCTCTCAAAACTGGATGCTCTCATAAAAAACCAACCTTCCACACAAACTTCCTCGTGGCTGGACTTTACAAAAACTAGACAAGCCATTTACAACACACACTTTGCTTCTCTACAAAAGAAAAAGGACACTAAACTATCTAAACTACTACATGCCTCAAGGGGCCACAACAGTGGTTCCCTTAACCCACCCAGCAATATTGTTAACCTATCCAACTATACTCTTAGCCCAGCAGAAGAATCTGTCCTATCTCAGGGCCTCTCCTTCTGCCCCTCCACCCCCACGAACATGATACAGTTCTGTGGTGACCTAGAATCCTATTTTCGGCATCTCCGACTCAAGGAATATTTCCAACACACCTCTGAACAACATACTAATCCACAGAGACCTTCCTACCAAAACTGCAAAAAGAAGGATTCTAGGTGGACTCCTCCTGAAGGTCGAAACAACAGACTGGACTTCTACATAGAATGCTTCCGCCGACATGCACGGGCTGAAATTGTGGAAAAGCAGCATCACTTGCCTCATAACTTCAGCCGTGCAGAACACAATGCCATCCACGGCCTCAGAAACAACTCTGACATCATAATCAAAAAGGCTGACAAAGGAGGTGCTGTCGTCATCATGAATAGATTGGAATATGAACAAGAGGCTGCTCGGCAGCTCTCCAACACCACTTTCTATAAGCCATTACCCTCTGATCCCACTGAGGGCTACCAAAACAAACTACACCATTTGCTCAAGAAACTCCCTGAAAAAGCACAAGAACAAATTCGCTCAGACACACCCCTGGGACCCCGACCAGGGGTATTCTATCTGCTACCCAAGATCCATAAACCTGGAAATCCTGAACGCCCCATCATCTCAGGCATTGGCACCCTGACAGCAGGATTGTCTGGCTATGTAGACTCCCTCCTCAGGCCCTACGCTACCAGCACTCCCAGCTACCTTAGAGACACCACTGACTTCCTGAGGAAACTACAATCCATCGGTGATCTTCCTGAAAACACCATCCTGGCCACTATGGATGTAGAAGCCCCCTACACCAACATTCCACACAAAGATGGACTACAAGCCGTCAGGATCAGTATCCCCAACAATGTCACAGCAAACCTGGTGGCTGAACTTTGTGACTTTGTCCTCACCCATAACTATTTCACATTTGGGGACAATGTATACCTTCAAATCAGCGGCACTGCTATGGGTACCCGCATGGCCCTACAGTATGCCAACATTTTTATGGCTGGCTTAGCACAATGCTTCCTCAGCTCTTGTCCCCCTAATGCCCCTACTCTACTTGCACTACATTGATGACATCTTCATCATCTGGACCCATGGAAGAGAAGCCCTTGAGGAATTCCATCATGGTTTCAACAATTTCCATCCCCCCATCAACCTCAGCCTGGACCAGTCCACACAAGAGATCTACTTCCTGGACACTACAGTGCTAATAAGCGATGGTCACATAAACACCACTCTATACTGGAAACCTACTGACCGCTATGCTTACCTACATGCCTCCAGCTTTCATCCAGACCACACCACATGATCCATTGTGTACAGCCAAGCTCTACGATACAACCGCATTTGCTCCAACCCCTCAGACAGAGACAAACACCTACAAGAACTCTATTGAGCATTCTTACAACTACAATATCCACCTGCTGAAGTGAAAAAACAGATTGACAGAGCCAGAAGAGTACCCAGAAGAGTACCCAGAAGTTACCTACTACAAGACAGGCCCAACAAAGAAAATAACAGAACACCACTAGCCATCACCTTCAGCCCCCGACTAAAACCTCTCCAACGCATCATCAAGGATCTACAACCTGTCCTGAAGGACAACCCATCACTCTCACAGATCTTGGGAGACAGGCCAGTCCTTGCTTACCAACAGCCCCCCAACCTGAAGCAAATACTCACCAGCAACCACACACCACACAACAGAACCACTAACCCAGGAACCTATCCTTGCAACAAAGCCCATTGCCAACTGTGTCCACATATCTATTCAGGGGACACCATCATAGGGCCTAATCACATCAGCCACACTATCAGAGGCTTGTTCACCTGCACATCTACCAATGCGATATATACCATCATGTGCCAGCAATGCCCCTCTGCCATGTACATTGGCCAAACTGGACAGTCTCTACGTAAAAGAATAAATGGACACAAATCAGATGTCAAGAATTATAACATTCAAAAACCAGTTGGAGAACACTTCAATCTCTTTGGTCACTCGATTACAGACCTAAAAGTGGCAATTCTTCGACAAAAAACTTCAAAAACAGACTCCAACGAGAGACTGCTGAATTGGAATTAATTTGCAAACTGGATACAGTTAACTTAGGCTTGAATAAAGACTGGGAGTGTATGGGTCATTACACAAAGTAAAACTATTTCCCCATGTTTATTCTCCTCCTCCCCCCCCTCCCCTCACTGTTCCTCAGACGTTCTTGTCAACTGCTGGAAATGGCCCACCTTGATTATCACTGCAAAAGGTTCCCCCTCCCTCCCCCCCAGCCCCCGTTTTCCTGCTGGTAATAGCTCACCTTACCTGATCACTCTGGTTACAGTGTGTACGGTAACACCCATTGTTTCATGTTCTCTGTGTATATAAATCTCCCCACTGTATTTTCCACTGAATGCATCCGATGAAGTGAGCTGTAGCTCACGAAAGCTTATGCTCAAATAAATTTGTTAGTCTCTAAGGTGCCACAAGTCCTCTTTTTCTTATTCCAAAAATGATGAGTGTCAAATGCTACAGCTTGTGCAGGCTAGTTTGGGGCTTTGGAATAGGGAGAATTAATTAGTTATTCAATGTCCTTTCATATATTTATGAAGTTTCACAGTATTTTAAACACTGCATGTCAGCACCTGCATGCTTTAGAAAGCATACATCTGCCCAATACAGTTGTTCTAAAACAAGTCCAGTGCTCAAGAGAGAGTTTACAAAGCTATATATCTATATAACATAAACACACAAACCCCTATGGTCAAAGACCATTAAGATTATGGAGGCTACATCTACACTACAGCCAGGATGGACACTCTGAGATCGATCCACTGGCGGTTGATTTAGTGGGTCCAAAGACCCACCAAATCAACAACAGATCGCTCTCCAGTCAACCCCTGTACTCTATCCCCAACGAGATGAGTAAGGTGAGACAAGAGGAGAGTTTCTTCTGTCAACCCCCCGCAGTGTAAACCTTGTGGTAACTCGACCTAAGATACGTCAACTCCAGCTATGTGAACATAGCTGGAGTTGCATAGCGTAAGTCTACTTACTGGGATAGTATAGACATAGCCAAAGTCAAGCACTCAAAAGTTAAGGTAATATCAGAATTAAGCTTTCCTATGCAACTTTAATTTGGCCCCCTTTGAGCATATGCACTATCAAGCACTCTTTGATTACATGCTTGCATACTACTTCCCCTTCCCCTCCACCCCCCCGACCCCTGTCTCATTCAGCACACAGGGTAGACACTCTGGTTTGCTGAATTCTAGTGCAAGAGCCCACATCAAGGTTTCATCTGAAAGTTTTCTAACCACAGTTAATGTGAACCAGTAACCTAGGCCATGTCTATACTCTTGTCACAGGCTGTGATTGCTTTGACCTAGCTAACTCGCATACTCGTAGCAGGGAAGTTATGGCAGCATGTGGGCTAGCCCCCTGAGTACTTACCCAGGATTCAGGGTGGCTTGTACAGCCCACATTGAACCAAACGCCTGCTACCAGCACTGAAGTGACCTAGATTAAAGCTGGCTCAGGAATGTTGACATGAACTGCCATTGCACCCCCAATAGAAATCAGAATGATTATAAAATGAGAACGATTAACTCTCAGACGTAAGGGTATGAATAGGTCCATTTGATGAGACTTTCCAAGTGCTTTGCTTTTATGTTGACTGCAGAAGAGGGAATATTTTAACATCCTGAACTTACAGTTCCTGAAATTTTTTTCTTTTTTGTAGCAATTTAACTGCAACTGGGCTTAACTGGGAGATATGAAAATACCCAAATCAAGTCAATCAGAATTATTTACTTACCAAACCGCCATTGAGACAATCTTCATAACTGCTTCATTTAGACACTGGCACACGTTGACTAAAGGAGTTCCACGCTCACCCATTTTCCCTAGAAGGAGGCCTGCAACCAGACATGTTAACTTGAGTTACTAAACAGCATTGATATGGAACATAGAATCAGAGGATTGGAAGGGACCTCGAGAGGTCATCTAATCCAGTCCCCTGCAATTATGGCAGGACTAATATCCAATCTAAACCTCCGTTGCTGCAATTTAAGTCTATTGTTTCTTGTCCTATCCTCAGAAGTTAAGAACAACAATTTTTCTCCCTTCTCCTTGTAACAACCTTTTATGTACTTGTAAACTTATGTCCCCGCTCAGTCTTCTCTTTTCCAGACTAAACAACCCAGTTTTTTCAATCTTCCCTCATAGGTCATGTTTTCTAGACATTTAATCATTTTGGTTGCTCTTCTCTGGACTTTCTCCAATTTGTCCACATCCTTCCTGAAATGTGGCATCCAGACCTGGACACAATACTCCAGTTGAGGCCTAATCAGCACAGAGTTTTGCGGAAGAATTACTTCTCGTGTCTTGCTTACAACACTCCTGCTAATACATCCCAGAATGATGTTTCCTTTTCTTGCAACAGCGTTACACAGTTGACTCATATTTAGTTTGTGATCCACTATGACCCCCAGATCCCTTTCCACAGTACTCCTTCCTAGGCAGTCATTTCCCATTTTGTATGTGTGCAACTGATTGTTCCTTCCTAAGTGGAATACTTTGCATTTGTCCTTATTGAATTTCATCCTATTTACTTCAGACCATTTCTCCAGTTTGTCCAGATCTTTTTGAATTATAATCATATCCTCCAAAGTACTTGCAACCCCTCCCAGCTTGGTATCATTTACAAACTTTATAAGTGTACGCTCTATTCCATTATCTAAATCATTGATGAAGATATTGAACAGAATCGGACCCAGAACTGATCCCTGTGGGACCCCATTCATTATCTCCTTCCAGCATGACTGTGAACCACTAATAACTACTCTCTGAGAATGGTTTTCCAACCAGTTATGCACCCACCTTATAGTAGCTCCATCTAGGTTGCATTTCCCTGGTTTGTTTAAGAGAAGCTCATGCAAGACAGTATCAAAAGCCTTACTAAAGTCAGGATATACCACGTCTACCACTTCCCCCATATCCACTAGGCTTGTTACCCTGTCAAAGAAAGCTATCAGGTTGGTTTGACAGGATTTGTTCTTGATAAATCCATGCTGACTCAGAGGTGAAAGTAAGCTGGTATGGTAGAGTACACCGTGCCACACTGGACCGGCTTCCCCGGTGGTGATTTAAAGGGCCCGGGGCTTGAGCCACTATGGGGAGCCCCAGGCCCTTTAAATCACCACCAGAGCCCTGCCGCCACTACCCCAGGGCTCCTGCAGGGGGGGTCTGGTGGTGATTTAAAGAGCCAGGGGCTCGGGCTGCTGCGGGGAGCCCCAGGCCCTTTAAAGCGCCACCCAAGCCCACTGCCAGAGCCCCAGGCTAGCAGCGGCAGGCTCTGGCGGTGATTTAAAGGGCCCGGAGATTTAAAGGCCACGCCTCTTCCGGTTGAGGCCATGCCCTCACTCAGGACTCTGGCGTACTGGTAGTCCTTTAAGTTACTTTCACCCCTGTGCTGACTGTTATTTATCACCTTATTATCTTCTAGATTTTGCAAATTGATTCTTAATTATTTGCTCCATTATCTTTGTGGAAGTTAAGCTGACTGTTCTGTAGTTCTCTGGGTTGTCCTTATTTCCCATTTTATAGATGGGCACGAGATTTGCCCTTTTCCATTCTTCTGGAATCTCTCCTGTCTTCCATGACTTTTCAAAGATAATTGCTAATGGCTCAGCTATCTCAGTCAGCTCCTTGAGTATTCTAGGATGTATTTCATCACGCCTGGTGACTTGAAGTTAAGTAATTCTTAACTTGTTCTTTTAACATGCAAAGACCTTCAGTTGCTGGTGGCTGCAATATAGGGTCAATTGACAGACTCCCAAAAGAGCAATTTTCTATTCAAGATAAACATCCTTGCAATTTATATTATATTATTATTATTATTATTCATGTTTATTACAGTAGGACCTAGGGACCAGTCAAGAACAGGGCCCCAGTGTGCTAAATACTGCACAAACACAGAGTCAAGGACAGTTCCCTACATCAAGGAGCTGGCAATCCAAGGCTATGTCTTTACTGCAAAGTTAGCTCGAGTTATCTATACTCGAGTTACCTCCGCTCCAGTTAGCCTCGCTTGAGGGAGAGTGGACACACTGCAAAATAACACTCAAGCTGCACAGAGTAATTGGATCAGCAGCACAGAGCAGCTGCATCCCCACTGCATTATTTGCTCCAGCATCAGCAGCACTGAAGTGTCATTCCCCTACAAACTTCTGGGAATCAGTTTAGGAACAATATTTGAGTTATACCTTGAGCTGCTACTGCAGTGAAAACAAACCCAAAGTAGAAAGTCGAACGCTGGGCAGGGAAGAGGGATATAACAAGCTTTGGACCTCTGTAAAATTTATCTGAATTTATTAAGCCCCATATCCTGACCCCACCCTCCCTGAAGTCATGTTAACTTTCCCTAACAACCTAGGCTTATGATAGACTCATAGACTTTAAGGTCAGAAGGGATCATCGTGATCATCTAGTCCGACCTCCTGCACATTGCAGGCCACAGAACCTCACTCACCCACTCCTGTGATAGATCCCTAACCTCTGGCTGAATGACTGAAGTCCTCAAAGCACAGTTCAAAGACTTCAAGTTACAGAGAAGTCTGATCTGGCCCCTTCTTTTGGGCAGGGAGCTGGTAGGCCTACTTCACCACCACCAAGCAGTAACTACTAGAGGCAGGTGGACTATTTTTCCTGCTCCTATTTGGTAGTAACAGAATAATCCATTTCCTGTGGCACTGACCCTCCAAAAGTTAGTTTTGTGAGATTAATACAGCCCATAATGCAACAGACTAAACTATCCCTCTTCTTGAATGAAAGGGATTGCACCTTATTTCTACTATAGTACTGTATTCACCTAATAGCATGTGACTTTGCCTATTCTTGTTTGATTCCATAATGACAAATCTTACTGTGTTGGTCATACTCAGGAGTCAAGACTGCTGGGGAAGCCGTGACTCTCAATTTCCTAGCTTTTAACAAAATAAAAGTAGTTCTTCAAGTATCTGCCAACATGGTTCCCATGGCATGTGAGATCAAATTTACTGGGAAGCAGTGTCTGCTAGGGCCACCCTGCATCCTTGATGTCCTTGTGTCCCTCCATCCCCACACAGAGTAAGGCCATCTGACTTTCAGTTTCTTCTTACCGCCTATATGTGAGACAGAATGCCTTCAGTGCCAGCCTGCTTCTCAGTGATCCTACTGCAGTTAGTTGCTGGTGACTGGTTAGTGCAGTTATTAGGTAGTCGGCCCTTTTCGTTTACCCATTGGCTTTACCAACGTTTTTAAAAAAATTTCCTAGATAGCTAGATGGCTTGGAGCCCCCTTGGAGTTGAGCTGTTACAGCAGAAGCTACATCCACAGGTTTAAGACATGCCCCTCCTTCGATGCTTCTATGCCACTCAATGATGGGCGCGCTTAAATGCTTTTCTTGTTTTGGCAAAGGGCATATCCCTGGCTATTGCTCCCTGTGCTGCTCTTTTCCAAGCGACACAGCAGGCTTGGGGTGCCTGCCTCAAGTTATTTTTCTGGAGTGCTCTGTGAAGGCTTCTCCCACATGATGAAGAACAATATATCTAAGGCTCAGGCCTCCATCCAGTCCCTCTCAGCTAGCACCCCAGTGAGATTCCACCCTGAGCACCAAGGCTGAGACACCCAGAAGACCCCAGGTATCAAGTTTGATCCATGTGCCAATTGTCTCAAGAAGGGGTAGCAATGAGCATCACTCCAGAGACGAGAGAGAGAGGTCTCCTTCTCCACGGCCTTCAGAATCACACAAGAGACTCGTCTCAAGCTCTGCAGCTGAGGGGCAGCTAATGATCTAAGATACCTTTGGTGCCCTGATACCAGTATGAACAGAGTGCTTCTGGTACCAGCTAAATCCAGTAAGCACCTTTCCTCTGGTTTTCTGGGTACCCAGCCCATCGATACCGTCCTCCTTGGCATCCGTGGCCTATTGAGCACAGAGTGACGTGTCTGTGGGCCTACTACTGCAGTCACACTTGCTGGCTCATATGACACCAGGAGTGCTAACTAGACCTTTGGCCACCAAATCCATAGCAACACATGTAGCAACTGGGCCATCAGTACTGTCTACACCCCTCGCAGGTAGAAGGAATGCAGAAGCACCCTAGTACACCAGAAAGGGTAGCCCTACCCTTTCAGAGGTGTATTCCTTGGTCTTCTCCCTCGGGACATAGTAAAGACTCATCGACTCATCCCCCTTCCCCTCCATGGGCACCACACTGGGAGTAAGGGAGGGCAAGGGGTAGGACTGCTGTGTGTTGAGCATCTATTCAACCTACCCTTTGAAAGATGGCCCAGGAGGATCTAAATATTTATTATAGTTGCTTTAATTCATAAGTTACACTGAGCCATTGACGTGAAACTCCAGAGAACCCCTAGATAAGCCACAGAGGAGTAGGAAATTATAGTCGGTATGGGCTTAACTGAGATCCTTCCACTCAGCCCAGAGTAAGGGTTGGCATGTAACAGTGGCACTTTCTGTTGTCCCCTTGCTTGGAGAGGGGAGGACAGGGGAGTTAGCTATTCCCCTGCTGTGCTGGCGGGAGGGAGGAAGTTACTCTTCCTTCCCAGGTACCCAGCCAGCAGCTCTAGCTGGAGGTGGGGGCTGTGGAGCCAAGGTTCCTCCATCTTCACCTCCTCTCTGCCACTTGCTCATGGGGGAGGGGTGTGCACTGGGTTAGCTGCCCTCATGTGCCAAGAAAGGCCAGTCCAGTGGTTTTCAAACGTTTTGTATTGGTGACCCCTTCCACACAGCAAGCCTCTGAGTGTGACCCCTCTCATAAATTAAAAATGAGGGGGGTTAATTTAATTTAATGGGGGCTTGGGGCTGTCAGCCTCACAGAGCTGACAGCTCATGACCCCCATGCACCCACCTTGTGACCCTGAGGGGTCATGACCCCCAGTTTGAGAACCCCTAGGCTACTGTCTGTCTAGCCCTAGAGAGAGAGCAGTTCGATCCCTTTCTGTCAGTCACACCCTGGGAGAATGTCTGTGCCGTGTATGTTGGAACCATGGAGAGAATTCCCTCATATGGCCAGCTAGAAAACAGCAACCGCTGTCCTGCTCTAGGAGCCTGTGATGACTTCAGAATGGCATGGGATGGGCTGAGATACTGGCCCAAATGAGCGTCATTAGAATTCTGTTCATAATCTTCAAGTTTAATGTTGGTATTTTTAGAAATAGCAACCCCCAGGCTGAAGCTCTGGACAGCCAGAGGCAAGGCAATGTCCGTTGAAGAGGCTACCTGAAGAACCAAAGGGGGAAACTACCTGAAGCCAATGCATGTTCAGGTTACGTGGCAAATCCCACCTGCTTGCAGAAGGCTTCACTCAGTATCTGAAGACAAGGAATTACAATAAAAAAAACACACAGTGAGCAAATGTTGCTGACCCTGGGAAGAACTGAGTCCACGATGGACGTCTCCTCAAATCTTGAAGGAATGTCTGTGTGGAGCACCTGCCTCTGTATCTAGTCTGCCATCTGCCATCTCCTTTCAGAGGTCCAGTTGCCACATCACAATCATTCCATTCCAACACTGAAGTGACCTTCCTTCCTGCCAGTCCCACTCTGCTACCTCCCTTCTCTGCCACTAATGACAATTCCTCCCTCCTTCCCCCGTCCCAGTTTCATGGCCTTGGTGTAATCTTCATCTCTTTTGTCTACTGCTCCTGCCTTCACCCCCATATGCAGTCTCTAGGCCACATCCTGTCAGATCTTCCCCTTTATTATAACCAGATACACCATTTCCTCTATCCCCCCCGCCCCTGGTCCATGATCTCACCCGGATCACTGCTACCTTCTCTTCTCACCTCTCTTCCTTCAGTCTATTCAAAACATCCCTGTGCATCAGTCACCTTTCTCTCCCACTGCGCTGACCACATCACCTCCATCCCGTTAAGTCTCTTAATTGGCTTTGTGCACCTTACCACAGTAGTTCTCAAACAGGGGTACATGTACCCCGGGGGTGTGCAGAGCTCTTCCAGGGGTAATCAACTCATCTAGAGATTTGCCTAGTTTTACAACAGGCGACGTAAAAAGCCCTCGTGATGTCAGTAGAAACTAAAATTTCACACAGTGACTAGTTTGTGACTAGTGACTGAAATGCAAGCACTCAATATTTATATTCCAATTGATTTATTTTATAATTATATGGTAAAAACAAGGAAGCTAGCACTTTTTCATTAACCGTGTGGCTGTGACACTTCTGTATTTTTACGTGTGATTTTGTAAGAAAGTAGTTTTTGAGTGAGATGAAACTTGGGGTACACAAGACAAATCAGCCTCATGAAAGGGATGCCGTGGTCTGGAGGGGTTGAGAACCATTGCCTTACCACATCAAGTTCCCCCCCCTTCAGAGCCTTACCTAGTCTTGCCCCTGACTTACATCTCTGATCTCATGCCCTCCTGTTCTGTTCTCTCCTTACTCCTCCACTCATCTGCTTTTCATTTTCAGCTTCATCTTCGACCATGTTGTCCCCAGTGCTTGGAACAATCTCCAATTTCTTGCTGCCAGCAACTCATCTTTCCTTCCTCACCTCCCCCACTTAAAATCCAGAATCTTTCCTTTCTTGTTCACCCATCATCTAGCCTCAATTTCCCTTCCCTCATTTGCTGTTCTACGATGGCTTGGTTCTGTTAGGTTACAAACACAGAATACAGAGTAGCAGCTGTGTTAGTCTGTATTCGCAAAAATAAAAGGAGGACTTGTGGCACCTTAGAGACTAACCAATTTATTTGAGCATGAGCTTTCGTGAGCTACAGCTCACTTCATCGGATACATACTGTGGAAAATACAGTGGGGAGATTTATATACATAGAGAACATGAAACAATGGGTGTTACCATACACACTGTAACGTCTGTTCCTCAGACGTTCTTGTCAACTGCTGGAAATGTCCCACCTTGATTATCACTACAAAAGTTCCCCCACCGCTCTCCTGCTGGTAATCGCTCACCTTAAGTGATCATTCTGGTTACAGTGTGCATGGTAACACCCATTGTTTCATGTTCTCTATGTATATAAATCTCCCCACTGTATTTTCCAGTGAATGAATCTGATGAAGTGAGCTGTAGCTCACAAAAGCTTATGCTCAAATAAATTTGTTAGTCTCTAAGGTGCCACAAGTCCTCCTTTTCTTTTTTGCAAACACAGAATAGAAACACTCCCTGCACTGAACAGTTTACAAAGTGCTGTGTAAATTCCAGAGCATTATAAGTAGCCTGTAATGATTTCTGATAACTGTGGTTACTTACGACCTAACTTTTCCAAATGTAGCCTGTCACCCCTTTTTAATGAGTTTTAACTATATGAAAAGTTTGGATGATTAGTGACAAGCTGTGTTATCTCGAAGAGCCCCAAAATGTTACAACATTATTTAAGGTTTCAGAGTAGCAGCCGTGTTAGTCTGTACCCGCAAAAAGAAAAGGAGGACTTGTGGCCCCTTAGAAACTAACAAATTTATTTGGGTATAAGCTTTTGTGAGCTACAGCCCACTTCATGGGATGCAACATCTGATGAAGTGGGCTGTAGCTCACGAAAACTTATGTTCAGATAAATTTGTTAGTCTCTAAGGTGCCACAAGTACTCCTTTTCTTTTTGCAAAATTATTTAAAACACTTAATAAAGAGCCTATTTTCAATAATTATTACCCATATTAATAGAATTACTTGTAAATTCTCACAAAATGCATCTTGTACTGGGAATACATGGAGAACAAACCCTGCCTTGTTAAGTTTCAGAGTAACAGCTGTGTTAGTCTGTCTTTGCAAAAAGAAAAGGAGTACTTGTGGCACCTTAGAGACTAACCAATTTATTTGAGCATGAGCTTTCGTGAGCTACAGCTCACTTCATCGGATGCAACACAGTATGAACACAGAGGTTTAATCAACGCAACCTTAACTATGGAGCTGCTATGAAGCCTCTATAATTAAAAGCCTCCAAATAACGCTTGATCAGTGGGTAGCATGAAATCTGACTCTGTATTTGGCAAATACCTATTGTAGCAGAAAAGATAACAATCCCCAAGACATTCATTTCACTGCTGGCCCCAGGCAGGGTCCGGTAGGTCATTTCCGGAGAGGGGGTGATCTCAAGAAGCACAGGCCTTTGAATTTCGGGATTTTCATCGTCAGGTGCAAAGTAAATGAAGCTGAGAGGTTTCCCTGGGATCTTTGGAAAGCCTGAAGATTTTACCACTGGGACGAGAACTGTTCGATACTGCAACAAAACCGAAGAAATTAAAAGATAATGGCCTACTAGCAAAGGACTGGATTGTGCGCCACTACCATTGACTGGTGCCAGTTCAAGCCCAAAAACTGCAAGGGGGGAGCTTGTTCTGCATGAGGGAGAGTGATATAAAGATCAGCTTGAACTACCTCTGAAAATAAAAGAGACGAGCTGTGACCTGAGCAAGAAACCAGGATGGGAAAGGGTTTTTGTTTCCTTCAGATCACAGCCCAAGCATCCCTGTATGCAGTGTACAGGATGCACCTTGAAGGTACATGCACAGGTCACTTACCTGCATGATAGACAGGGTGACATATGTCCTGTTTTGGCTGGGACAGTCCATTTTAAGCCCTGTCCCTGGTGTCCCGATTTTTGTGTGTGTGCAAAACTGGGCATTTGTCCCATTTGCTCTTGTCAACTGAGCGTCAGCAAAAGCAAATGGGACAAATGCCCGGTTTTGCAAAACAATGGGGCTTGCCCCCTCCTGGGGCACGGAGGAATGTTCGGGGGGAGTGAGCGGCAGTGCGAGCCTCACCCGGAGGGCAGGGCCGTCCCTACCCATACGCAAAGTACGCAGCTGCGTAGGGCACCAGGAAATTTGGGGCACCACATTTCCTGGTGCCCTGCACAGCTGTCTGCTGCTCCAGCCCCCGCCCCGGCTCTTGCCCAGGGCCCCCACCTCTGCCTCTTCCCACCCCTGCTCTGCCCCCGCCCCGCCCCTCTCCCCTGAGGACTCCAGAAGCAGTCCTGCCTGTCCTCACCGGCGGCGGTAAATAGAGCCACCCGGCCCCAGCCTGCTCCGCTCCCCTGGCTCCCAGCAGTGCCGCCGGCGAGTGCTGGGGGGCGGTTCCCCCCTCCACCCAAGCCTGGGAGCCAGGGGAGCGGAGCAGGCTGGGGCCAGGTCACTCCATTTTCCGCAGGAAGTGGCCAGCCCCTCCTCCCACACACCGCGGAGGCCTGGGGCAGGGCCCCACACAGCCCCCCTGTGCGGGGAGGCTACGTAGGGCACCAAAATAGCTAGGGACAGTCCTGCCAGAGGGGCTTGCTCAAGCAGTGACACCAGGGCCCAGGTCAGTCCTGCGTGTGGGGTGCATCCCCTAAGGCTCAAGCCAGCTCTGCACGGGGGCGGGGGGCAGCTCAGATGAACAGCTCGGGCTGTGGTGACAACTGCCCCCAGCTAGGAGGGGTCGGCCTTGCTTTGCAGTCACCAGGACGGCGTTTCCTATGTCTCCCTCGCATTTCTCTCTCTTGCCTTTTTGCTTCACTCTCTTTTTTCCTTTCCTTGCTCATTGACCTTATGATCTTTCCCCCTGACTTTTTCAGTCTATTTCTTGCTCTATGCAACTTTTCTCGGTTGTGGAACAGTTCTTCTCTTTTCCTTCTCTCTTCCTCTTCAGATGTCTCCCCCTCTCGTGTTCCACATTCCAACCGCCCTGGGCTCTCCCCACCTTCACCGTCTCTCCCATGCTTTCTTCTGCCTCACCCCCCCTCAGAATCACTCTCTTCCCTTCACCCTGCAATTACTGCCTCCCTAGGAAAACCCAGCAACTACCAACCACAGGTGCATGTTCGCCTGGAATAGGCTGGTACCTGCCGCAGGCTCCCTCTGCCCAATCCACACAGTCCTTGTGACACAGCCTCCACCCTGCAAAATCCACACATGCCAGTCTGCCTCCCCTCCCCATCCCCACCACACATGCAGCCTCCTTCCCCTAGGCCGCCTCCCTGCACCCACAGAGAGGCTCATTCTCCCTCCCCGCTCCAGTCCCCATCCATTCTCCCTTTCTGGCTCCTCACTCTTCATTTCTTGCCCTCCTCCCAGCTCTCTACCCTTCCTGCCCCTCTATCTCCTGGTGATTCCCCACCCGTACCCCAACATGCCCCTCGGGGTGGGGATGGCGCATCTGGACAGGAGGCAGAAGCTCTGCTGTTCGCCCTTTCCCTGCAGGCTCTGCCATCTGGTACCAACAAGAGCTCGGGCCAGAGATAAAGCGAACGGCTTGGTTTAGAGCAGCATTAATGGCCAGATTTCCAAAGGAGTTGAGCCCTGCGGGTCTTTGGGAAATCTGGCCCTAGGCAATGAGAACGGGGAGTGGCTCGTTCTAGTGGAGAGCAGAAGACCCTTTTCATTTTTAACTCCCCATGTGTACGGAGGCTGAGTCTGGGCAGGATGGGACATATCACCAGCGACGAAACCCCCACCCACCAACTGTGCAGCCTCCCAGCCAGGAGGGCTCAAAGCCTGGCCAGGGCACATGTACAGCCCCAGCACACACGGCTGGGTTGAAGCTTCCAATCATGCGCCACGAGACGGGATCCACCCTTGTGATGAGCCACAGTCACTGTGGGTGAGTGTGGAAGGGGGGATGCTTCTTCCGAGCCAGGCTCCTATGGCAAAAGGTGCTAATCACTGATATTGAGAGAGCCACCCAAGCCCACAGGGTTGCCCATGTGACCCATCCCCATGAGGCTGTTTTGATTGTTCTCAGGAGCCTAGAGATGACTTAGGAGCTCAGAATCAAGAGAACTCACCTGCTGGAATGAAGCTTCAATCAGGTTAGAAGGAAACATATTTCTGTAAGAGATGAATGAGACAGGAATGAATCAGCCGCATGAGCCTGAAAAGAAACTGGAGAACCTCTTTGCAGGATTAACATTTGTAGAATTAAGGCGAGTAAAGTACATTATGGCTTATGCTCATTCAGTTCTACTGTCCCTGTTCCAAGTTTAAATCAGGAGCAGAAATGGGATTGAAAAATCAAGTGATAACATGGCCGTTGAGCCAAATATGTAAACCCAGAGGCTAATGTTGTATTTCTGAGAACCCATTTGTCATAGAATTAACTAGGTTTTTTCATTGGCTATTGAGCCAGATCCTGCCGTCTTTACCTAGGGAAAACTCCAGGTAACATGGATGGGAGATTTACAGGAGTAGGGACTGAAGGATTTGGCCCACAGATGTGTTCAACATTGTAAATTCAGCAGGGGGAAGGCAGCAGTGGTATGAGTTTGTGAAACTTCTCAAAAAATTGACTGCAAAATCCTTAACATCACATCCACCATATTCTCTCCACTGCCAAGAGGACAGCTGTACAGTCCCTGAAATCTAACCACCAGATAGGGATCGAACCAGCAAAAGGGTCCTCAACCATAATGATTACATTAAGGAGGCCAGCTGACAACTCTCTGACACCAACTACTATAAAGAACCCAAAAATGACCCTATACCACAATTCACCCAGGAATTTAAGGACATAATCAAATCCTTCCCCAAACAACTCCAAGAAAAACTCTACAAACTCATCCCCATGAACACACCCTAGGGACCTTCTTTTCCTCCAGAAACTCCACAACATTAACAGCCTCCCTCAGAACACCATCTTTGCCCCCATCGATGTCACTTCCCTGTACCCCAACGTCCCTCACAATGATGGCATCACTGCCAGCCTCAAATAGCTACATGACAATGGACAACACTCAGAGATCCACCCCAAACACCTCACCAAACTCCTCCATTTCCGCCTCTCCCAATTTTACATTCAACAACAAACACTTTGTCCAGACCATGGGAGCAACCCTGGGTACTAGGATGGCTCCCCAATGTGCCAACCTCTTCATGGGCCACCTTGAAGAACAATTTCTGGACAAATGCACCAGGAAACCAGTGAACTACCTGAGACATCAATGATACTTTCGTCCTCTGGACAGACGACTTAAACTCCCTCACAGATTTTCACAACAACTTCAACCACCACCACACGTCCACTAAACTCTCTCTGGGACACTCCCACGCCAGCATCAACTTCCCAGCCACCACAATCAGCTTCAACAAAGGAATCCTACAGACAACTATATACAAGAAACACACAATCACCACGCCTACCTTCACATGTCCAGTAACCACCCCAAACGCACCAAGAAATCTGTTCGCTGCAGCCAGGCATTCACATACCACAGAATATGCTCAGAGGAGAAAGTCCGGGATATAGACCTTAGCACGCTTGAAACCGCCTTCGCCAAACAAGGGCATCCCACCAGAGAAGTAGATTGCATCATGGACTGGGCCACCCAAATGCCCTGAGAGAACCTGCTTCAATACAGAAATAAAACCCCTTCTGACCCCACACTCCTAGTTGTCACCTACCACCCCAGTCTGGAACCCATATAGGGTATCATCAAACATCTACAACCCATATTTGATGGGGACCCCATCCTGAAAGAAATTTTTCCTGAACCCCCACTTCTGACCTTCAAACACCCTGTAACCTCTCCAAGCTCAGCATCAGAAGTAATCTCTCCATTGATCAGGACCCACCAACTCAAAGCAGCACCAGACCCTGCCAGAACAACAGATGCAAAACCTGCAGCCATATCTCCACTGCTATGATGATCAACACCCCCCACAACACACCTTTCAGGATCTATGGATCCTACACACGCCTATCACAACATCTCGTGTACCTCGTCCAGTGCACTAACAATGCCCACAAAACAGCTGTGTGGGTGAAATCAGACAATCACTACACTCTCAAATGCACTTACACAGGAAAATGACAAAAGACAAAAACACCCCATCCCCTGGGAGCTTAAATGCATTACTCTACTAGACACTAAAAATCACGGACTGACAAGAGACACTGGATTTAGGCCCTGTCTACACTGGCAAGTCTCTGCGCAGTAAAGCAGCTGTGAGCGCGGTAACTCCCGAGGTGAGCACACAGCCAAGCCCCTGAGTGCGCAGAAACTGTGCAGTTGCAGTGCTCTAAAAAACCCACCCCGATGAGAGGCGTCGAGCTCCCTGCGCCGGGGGTACAGCGCTGCAAAGCAACAGACGATGATGGTAAATCTTCATATTGCATCGTCTGCACCGATCACAATCACCTCCTAGCATTATGAGCATTGCACTCCCAAGCATAGCAACAAATAATAGTGGCTTTCAGCTTCAAATTGCTGCCTCAAGGCATCCCTGATCCTTATGGCCTCGTGCTGTGCCCCTCTAATAGCCCTGATCTCTGGCTGTTTAAACTCAGCCTCCAGGCACTGAGCCTCTGCGATCCAGCCCTGAGTGAAGCTTTCACCCTTCCCTGCACAAATGTTACGGAGCGTCCAGCACGTGGCTATAAGCCTAGGATTATTGTCATCAGCCAGGTCCAGCCTCCCACAGTGGCAGCACCAGCAGGCCTTTAAAAGGCCAAAAGCGCACTCCACAGTCATTCTGCACTTGCTCAGCTTGTTGTTGAACTGCTCCTGGCTGCTGTCCCATGTATGGCTTCATAAGCCATGGCATTAAGGGGTAAGCAGGGTCTCCCAGGATCACAATGGGCATTTTGACTTCCTCTATGGTGATTTTCTGGTGCAGGAAGAAAGTCCCTGCTTGCAGCTTCCTGAACAGGCCAGTGTTCCAAAAGATGCGTGCGTCATGCACCTTTCCGGGCCAGCCTGTGTTAATGTCTGTGAAATGCCCCCAGTGATCTACAAGCACCCGGAAAACCATAGAGAAATACCCCTTCCAATTAACGTACTCGGTGGCTAGGTGATCTGGTGCCAGAATTGGAATATGCTTGCCATTGATCGCCCCTCCGCAGTTAGGGAAGCCCATTTGTGCAAAGCCATCCACAATGTCACGCACATTGCCCACAGTCACGGTTTTCTGGAGCAGGATGCGATTAATGGCCTGGCACACTTCAGTCAACACGAGTCCAACGGTCAACTTTCCCACTCCGAACTGGTTAGCAACCAATCGGTAGCAGTCTGGAGTAGCCAGCTTCCACAGTGCAATCGCCATGTGCTTCTCCGGCAACAGGGCAGCTCTCATTCTCGTGTCCTTGTGCTGCAAAGCTGGGGCGAGCTCATCACACAGTCCCATGAATGTGGCTTTCCTCATCCAAAAGTTCTGCAGCCACTGCTCATCATCCCAGACGTGCATGACGATGTGATCCCTCCACTCAGTGCTTGTTTCCTGAGCCCAAAAGCGGCATTCCACGGTGGTCAGCACCTCCATGAATGCCACAAGCAATCTCGTGTCGTAGCTACTACGTGTGGCAAGATCAATGTCACATTCCTCTTGCCTCTGTAGTTTAAGGAATAACTCCACTGCCACTCATGATGTGCTGGTCAGAGCAAGCAGCATCCTGGTCAGCAGTGCGGGATCCATTCCTGCAGCCCGAAGAGACAGAGCAAGCAGTGCACAAACCATTGATGGTTTAGTTGGGGATCGGTCCTGCTTTGAGCAGGGGGTTGGACTAGATGACCTCCTGAGGTCCCTACCAACCCTGATATTCTATGATTCTATGAAAGATGGCACCAAATGCGGACGGAAGCCCAGGGAGCGCTGGGATGCGAAGCAATGCATCATGGGTCACTGGGACAGAACCCAGGATGCCCCATGACCCCCTCCGCCTTCCCACAACTCTTAGCGGCAGAAGAGGAAGAGATGCTCGGTGGGACAGCTGCCCAGAGTGCACCGCTCCGAATACCGCTGCAAGTGCCACAAGGGTGAACACGCTATTGTGCAGGCAGCTGACAGTGTGAACGCACCACAGCGGCTTCCCTTCGGCGCGCTCTGAGCGGAGCTGGAACTCCCGGCGCTCCCACTCTGCCCGTGTAGACACACCCTTATTGTTTATTACAAGAGTCTGTAACCCACGAACCCCCTCTTTTTGTCCTCTGACTGCAGAGGTGTTAAGGGGCCACTGTACCTTGAATGGTCCCTTACAATATGTGCTAACTGCTTATGCTAAACAAGCTGTTCCCCCTTGCATTTTCCTGTGAGTTTTGATGTAGTTCCTTTCCCAGACCAGAAGAAGAGCTCTGTGTGTCTCAAAAGTGTGTCTCTCTCACCACCAGAAGTTGATTCAGTAAAAGATATTCCCTCACCCACCGAGTCTCTCTAATATCCTGGGCTACAACTACATGGCATACAAACTATTTCTCTACATTTCAGAATTCATTGAGCGCTTAATAACCTGCTCCCTTCATGTCACTGGCTGTGCTCTGGTCACTCCTGCCAAAGCCTGGCTGCCAGACACAGGCCACTCAGAGTCCTTGCTAGAGGCCTGCAGCCGGCTGGCTGAAGTGGGAGAGTGGAAGGAAGATGGTGGCCAGGGTGCCCAAGAGCTGCACTCATCATGACTCCATCCATGAACATAAGAACAGCCACACTGGGTCAGACAAAAGGTCCATCTAGCCCAGTCTCCTGTCTTCTGACAGTGGCCAATGCCAGGTGCCGCAGAGGGAATGAACAGAACAGGTAATCATCAAGTGATCCATCCCCTGTTGCTCATTTCCAGCCTCTGGCAAACAGAGGCTAGGGACACCATCCCTGCTTATCTTGGCTAATAGCCATTGATGGACCTATCCTCCATGAACTTATCTAGTTCTTTTTTTAACTCTGTTATAGTCTTGGCCTTCACAACATCCTTTGGCAAGGAGTTCCACAGGTTGACTGTGTGTTGTGTGAATACTTCCTTTTATTTTTTTTTAACCTGCTGCCTATTAATTTCCTTCGGTGACCCCTGGTTCTTATGTTATGAGGAGTAAATAACATGGGCAGTTTCTGCCAGTGGGGCTCCTGTGGAGGCCAGGCTGGAACTCAAAGCTGCCCTCCCTGAGCATAAGCCCCAGGGCGAGTGGCTGTGGGGCTATCACCTGCCCCCCACTGGGGTATCTCTCAGGAGAGGGAGGGCAGCTGACTCAGTGCATGCACGTGGGGGAGATGATGAGTTGATGGGGGGTGTTGTGGGGGGAAGAAAAGAATTAACTGACTTTGTTGGGGCTCACGATGAGTGCATCCCCACTGCCTGTGGGGAGTAAGGAGAAAGCAGAAGGCTGCAGCTGAGGGAGTGACTTCTCGGTGGCAGCTGGGCAAGAGCAGCGCCCCCTCACTGCACTGACCGTAGACACCTGGGGTGGGATCCACGGAAGGCTGTGGGCTTTGCAGTGCCGAGTGTCACAGCACCTAACTTTTGGGCACCTAGAAAATCACAGGAACAACACTGAGTTAGGTGCCTCGGCTCCTACACGATGACCCCGGCCCACATCGAACAGCCAGCAGAGGAGCAGTGGTGACGGCCACCTTAACTTTTAGCCCAGTGGTTGCAGCACTCACCTGGGATGTGCGATGTCCAGGTTCAGCTCCCCCATCTCTGCCAGAGGGGAACCAGGATCCAGAGGTGGATTACGGATGTGTAGGGTGCTGGGCCAGAGCAAGAGGGGGCCCCCCTCCCCCTGCTCCTGCTGGGGAAATGGGGTCAGGGCACAGGGGCTTCCCGCACTCCCCGGCAGGAGCGCCAGGGCAGGTGGAGCAGGTCAGGGCACAGGGGTGCCCATTTTTCCAGAGTCCCCCCAGTTGGCCAGGGTCTTGGGGGCCAATCCACCACTGCCAGGATCTGAACAGGCGTCTCCGCCATCCCGGATGGGTGCCCAACCACTGGACTACAGAGTGCCTCTCTTGCACTCACTCCCACCTTCCTCTCCACGATAACTAAGTGTTTATCCACAGTGGAATGGCCATGGGGCCGGAGAGACTGGAAATCACTCTGTGGCCTGGTGGTTCAGGCCCTGAGGTGGGAGACCTCGGGGGCCCAATCCCCTTCCTCCAGTCACTCTTTTGTAATTGAGCCACAGTAGACCAGCTTCAGGGACCCAACATCCCCAGCTCAGTGGGTAGCACGCTCTCCTGAGAGGTGGGAGGCCCCTCTTCAAATCCTTTCACTACCCTGGCAGAGAGGGGGATTGAACCTGGTGTTGCTACACCCCAGGTGAGTATGCTAACCACTGGGCTAAAGGTTATAAGGTGGGTGGTTACTAGTGCCACCTCCTCCTCCAGCCAGATTTTGAGTGGGACCCGATCTAGTAGGCCTGCTCAGAGACCACATACAGATTGGGCTCTGCGCACAACTTAGGGAGCCGAATGCCTGTCTCCCCCCAGTTCATGACTTGTTCTGGGGCTTAACGCAGGAGATTGGTGTCTGGATGCCTAGAGAGGCGGCAGCATGCTCGCCCCACAGTCTAAAATTTGGGTATCTACTGTCTAGGGAACTTTTACCGCAGAGAGTGAGGTGCTGAGGGAGTTTAGGTGCCCACGGGGTTAGGCAGCAGCTGAATGGGAGTTCTGGGGGTCGTTATGGTGCTGCAGCGAGGGGTTTAGGCATCGATGTTGCTGCATGGATTGCAGTCAGAGTCAATTGTAGTGTGAACAAGTGCCCGTTGGTGAAGTGCCTGGAGTTGTACCCACTTACTCCAGGGCTGAATTTGGCCAATTTCTTCTTAAATGTTCTTTGAGCCATTCGTCTTGTTAAAAGCTCATTTACCGTGCGAAGATCTTGGCTGTAAACAACAAAACAGGACCCGTATTTATAAAATCAGGGCTATTCCAGAAGGTGCTAGAGAGTACCTGATTAAATCCAGTAAGGCGTCTGCAGAGCTTAACACCACGTTGCCCACGGTATACTCCTCCTTTTGGGCAGCAGCGCCTGGATGAATGTTGATCACAAGCACAATCCCAACAGTCACAGCCATGAATGTAGTCCAAAGATAATAGGTGAGTGTGATCAGCCCCATCTTCCCACAGGCCTTGGAGTCTATGGTGGCCAAGCTGGACATCAGACTGAAAGAGAAAAGAACATGCTCAGCGAACTCTCACAACTGAACTGCACAAGACATGTCTCTGGCAAAAACCGCCCGAGTCACCAGCTCCAGGCAGTGCTTGCCCCGGCAGAGCCCCCACTGGCCATGAGATCTGCAGGGTGCTTGCCACCCCGCCAAGGTCCTGAACTCCAATCCACTTAAGCTCATTGAGCTCAATCATCTGCTCAGTGCACAGGGCTGGACAAGGAGCAAACAACGTGTTCTCTTCCATTATGACAGGAACGGAGAACAATGCTGAAAATAGGGTCGTGTCAGCCATTATATCAATCGCTGGGCGTCTTCCGCCTGGGATTCCATGTCCAACGCTGGTCACGCCATTTGAAATGGGCAACAGAAATGGTTAGAGGCCTGGAGAGACTTCATGTGAGGCCTCAGAGACAAGAGAAATAAGCAGTGACATGACAGAGGGTTAGATAAGGTGACCCAGGAGTTCTCAGATTCTCTGGCCCATGTCAGGCAGGAAGTCAGATCATAATGGTCTATGACTCATAAATGAGACAGTCAGTGAAACTGAAAGGCAACAAATTTTAAGGAGTCTGGTGGCACCTTAAAGACGAACAGATTTATTAGGGCATAAGCTTTTGTGGGTAAAACCCACTTCTTCAGATGCATGGAGTGAAAATTACAGATGCAGGCATTATACACTGACACATGAAGGGAAGGGAGTTACCTCACAAGCAGAGAGCTAGTATTGGCCTGGGGAAGGATAGCTCAGTGGTTTGAGTATTGGCCTGCTAAACCTAGGCTTGTGAGTTCAATCCTTGAGGGGGCCATTTAGGGATCTGGGTCAAAATTTGGGGATTGGTCCTGCTTTGAGCAGGGGGGTTGGACTAGATGACCTCCTGAGGTCCTCTCCAACCCTGAGATTCTATGAATTCAATCAGGGTGGATGTAATCCACACCCAATAATAGATGAGGAGGTATCAATTCCAGGAGTGGCAAAGCTGCTTTTGTAATGGGACAGCCACTCCCAGTCCCTATTCAAGCCCAAATTAATGGTGTTAAATTTGCAAATGAATTTTAGTTCTGCTGTTTCTCTTTGAAGTCAATTTCTGAAGTTTTTTTGTTCAAGTATAGCTACTTTCAAATCTGTTATAGAATGTCCAGGAAGATTGAAGTGTTCCCCTACTGGCTTTTGTATGTTACCATTCCTGATGTCCGATTTGTGTCCATTTATTCTTTTACATAGGGACTGTCCGGTCTGGCCAATTACATGGCAGAGGGGCATTGCTGGCACATGATGGCATATATCACATTAGTGGACGTGCAGGTGAACGAGCCTCTGATGGTGTGGCGGATGTGGTTGGGTCCTCTGATAGTGTTGCTCATTCACCTGCATGTCTACATCCAGCCTGATCGAATTGGCCCTGTCAACACTGGTTCTCCACTTGTGAGGTAACTCCCTTCCCTACTCCCCGGCAGGAGCGCCAGGGAGGGTGGAGCAGGTCAGGGCACAGGGGTGCCCATTTTTCCAGAGCCCCCCCAATTGGCCAGGGTCCTGGGGGCCAATCCGTCACTGCCAGGATCTGAACAGGCGTCATTATAGAGAAGCAGCATTTTCTCTCCCAGCTGTTCTTTTCTCTCCCGTTGGGGTCTGGTTTGTTTTATTTTCTGGGAAACAGGATCGGACTTTAACAGCAACAGCTCCAGCTCATCTCCCTTTTTTCTGTCTCACGCGTCCCAAACCAGGAAAGTTCTTCCCACTTTTAATCCATCTAAGGGCTAGAGAGCTAAGGGGGTGCAGTTCACCTTGTCTCACTAATCTCCTGGGATTTATACAGCTACAGCTACACTGCATATGTCGAAGAGACTGCCAGACGGGGGGTTTTCCTTCTAAAAACTCTCGACAGTTAAGGGAAAGGAAGAAGGGATGCTGTTCAAAGCCTTACTTAACACTTTTCATTTTTAAGGCTTTAGCTGTTTTTCCTTCTTTTTCTCAATCTTTAATAAAAGGCCAGAGGGATTTGTAGTTTTGTGTTCCATGGGACTAAGCCAGCTGGGGTCTCTGTACTCAGAACCCCACACTCGGTTTAAAACTCAGTGTTGTACAGTGACAGGGTCAGGTGAGCATCTTTGACTGGCTGTGTCCATTTATTTCACTGAAATTAATACAACAGGTTTCTTGCACCTTCTTCTGAGGCAGCTGGTCCTGGTTATCATCCAACAAGCATCCGAGCCGGGGGATCCCATTGCCTGGTGTCTCGAGGGACACAAAGGGGTGGACACGTGACCTCCCCACATGACTCCTCCCCCCCTGCCCCCAGCTCGGGGCCCCTGTGCTCTCCCCATCCCCTCCCAATCCCACGTTACCTGCGGGGGGCTCTGTCCTCCCTCTGCGCTGGCTCCCCCCGGCTCTTCCTGGCAGCCAGGTCCTGGAGCCACTGCCTGGGAGAGCGCCGGGCTGCCTCCCTCCAGGCTTGGCCCCCAGGACAGCGGCTGAGCGAGTCGGACTCTCCCCATGCCCCCCAAGGCATGCTCAGACGCTGAGTCTGGGTGGGGCGCAGCCTGCCGCTGCCACAGCCAGGCACTCTCCCAGGCAGCGGGGTTGGAAGAGGAGAGGCTCTGGCCCTGCCCCTGCTCCTTCCTCTCCCCACCCAGGCTGGCTGCTGGGGGCACTTGACCTTGCTAGAGGGGCACTTGGCCCTCTGGGCACCTACCACGAGTCACCCATCAGAGGCAGTCTGGAATGTCCATGGTCCTGAGCTCTTCCTGAGTTACAGGAAAATGGAATGTTTCTGAATTTTGCAAAAGCCTTTGTTGAGCTCTCCCAATGGGCTTGTTTTTACACATCCAAACTCCTTGTACATGCAGGGCTGGTCTACACCGCACCGTTACATCTGCATAGCGACATTTCACACCCCTGAGAGACTGTTAAACCAACTAACCCCAGTGTAGACCATGGTAGGTTGAGAAGACTTCTTCCATCGACCAAGCTGCCGCCTCTCAGGGAGGTGGACGACCGCCAACGCCAGGAGAGCCTCTCTCATCGCTGTAGGAAGTGGCTGCACTTACTGAAGCACTACAGTGGTGTAGACAGAGCCTCAGGCCATGTCTACACTGCCACGTATGTCAGCAAAACGTATGTCGCTCAGGGGTGTGGAAACCCCCCGCCCCAAGTGACATACGTTTCACCGGCATAAGGGCTCACGTGCACACCACTGTGCTGGTGGGAGAGCTGCTCCTGCTGTTCCTTGCGGTGGTTTTATGATGTTCACAGAAGCTCGTTTTCTCTCTCTCTCTCTCTCTCTCTCTCTCTCTCTCTCGGCAGAACAGAGCAGCTCCAGCCTCACAGCTATACAACTGTAAGTCCGCTGGCATAGACGTGGCCTTTCGGAAGGACTAGACCATGGGCTGTTTTAAACAAACCTGGTCTATAAAGGTCTCAACATCCTGCTAATGTGAACCGTTGCTCTGGTTATTTGTCAGCAGCTCCAGCATGAAATTACAGTACTCTGAACCAGCACATTGTCAAACAGCTGCATTTGCTCCAGTGAACAAGGCAGTTAAGTAAATTTCTGCCAGCCATCTCTGGCCAAAGGGTTCTGACTTGGAGAGTGTGCAGAGAGATGGCTGCCCTGCAATGCGTTAGGCCCAGATCATGCTTGCTCCAAGTTTGGAAGGAGTTCATCTTTCTGGACTGCCATTCCTTGCTGCAAAAGTCTGAAGCCTAGGGATGCATGCAGGGGAGCAGGATAAAATCTGGGAGGGCCAGATAGGAGGAGTGGGCAGACCAGGGATGGTCAAGGGGGCTGCATATTGCCCTTCCTTCGGCCCAGCCCTGAGTATATGCCCCAGAGATTAAAACACAGCCCCAGCCTGTATTATCTTTTCTCTAGAACCCACCTTTTTTCTAAAGTCTGCAGGACTGTCTTCTGTGGACTCTAGCAGAGTCCACATTGGGCCTATGGCTTCTAATGGCCTGCTAAGTTCTACAGCAGACCCCGTGAACTTCAGAAAGTCCACAGGAACTCAGAGGTGGGAAGTGGAGCAGGAATTGAGGTGGGGAGGTTGCAGAAGCACAGGAGTGGAAAGTTGATTCACAGAAAGCGGATAGGGAGCTCGTGGATCTAGGATCCCACAGAGTTCCTAAGCTCTGCGGAGATCTTTGACCCCTTGTTTCCCTAGTTCCCAGAGTCCTGCAGAGCTCCCTGGCTAAGCTCAGTCCATTGCCCTCCAGAGCCTTGGGCTGCACAGGGGTACTGCACTCTGTCCACCATGATCCCTCTATGTGTCAAAAGCATTTCAGACTTGTCATTAAGCTTGGCGAGCACATGGAGGGAGACATGAGAGTGTAGAACCCCCTAAACAACAACACCACAAATCAGGCCAAGGAGTTTGAAACAATAAAAGGAAGAGAGGGGTTGGACTAGGTGACCTCCTGAGGTCCCTTCCAACCCTGATATTTTATGATTCTATGATTCTAAGAGGAAAGCAATTTTAGAAGCGCTGATTCAAAAAAATATAAACTTCCCAAAAATTCACAGATGTGGCCATAATGTAGAACACAGTCTATAAAAAATGTTTTTTAAAAAACCCTACTATATATAACTGAAAGGAAAAATAGAAATCAGACTCTGATGTGAAACATTAGATGATGAAAAAGATTGTGAAAGAATTAATTATGAACAAATTCCTGGAACATTTTCTAATGACCTCTCTAGAATCAGGAATCAATTTTTCAGAGTGTTCAACAAAGCTAAATATTGGTGATTAGAGGCACTAATTTCTCAAATTTAATCTTAAATTTAAATATTTTATGTGGATGTCATTATTTATATCCATAATTCTACAGGGTGACACTTTTTTTAAAAAAAGGAAATTACAAACACAAACCACGAAGCTGAATCCCAGGTAAGGTAACTCAGATAGCACCAGCGCCAAGCCAGGAAAGAATAAAGAAATCCAGTGGTTAGTTTCTGGAAACACATTACACAGGAACCAATTGACAACAGTTCATAGAAAGGACAACACTTGTGCAGCGAACGGGCAAGTAAAATATCCAGCCAAAACAAAGCTCCGAAGCTCCATCTTCAGCCAGGTGCAATGCATGGAGCTGTAACTGACAGTGCCTGTACTATGTTGACAACGTTATTGGTAGCAAATGATCAGGTGGGCTTCCTGCAGGGAAGTCACTGGAGCGGGCTGGAAATGGAAATGAGAGGGGGCTAATGCTGTGAGGGGCACGTGTCACTGCTCATAGGCACATGCCAGAGACAATTTGGACTCACGGTGTATAGGTGTAAAAGCTGCTGATTGGATCTGCCAGGGCAGTCAGTGCTGGATGATCAAACGGGATCACACAGCAATACTGATAAAAGACAGTGTGTGTTGTGCAGTCTCTTTTGCTTTTGGCAGTGGGATCATACCGTGGGTATCCTCATTCCAGAGTAAAGAGGATTGTGTCAGTGTAAAGGGCAGTGGGGGCAGCCGGGAATGGGATAGAACTAGAGCGATTCTACCTGGGGGGTTGTATGGGCATTCCTATAAAACATCAACGTAAGGAATTTGTGCACTTAATTCAGATTCCCCACTCCAAAATGACCATCCTCCTCATTCTCTGCTGCCCAGCTACATGTATCCCTCTACACTGTGATTACCCTCAGCTGTCTGACTGCAATTCCAGAAGGGCTGAAGAAGCGATTCATATGCAAATAATCCTGGTTTGGGATGAGTGAATTAGTTTGCCAATCAGGTTATCAAGCGGGTGGGGGAAAATGGAGAGAAGACTTGATTCCCATCCATTCATTCAGTTTCCTGCAGGTAGAGTGTAGCGTGTACATTTTGGATCAGGTTTTCTGGCGATGTTGCAGACTGCTGTATGTTAAGGCTGAGGCGGGTGAGGTTGGAAGCCAGGATATCCCTACAGCATGTACGAGGCCATTCGCGGGGGTCTTTTCCATGCAGCTTTTGTTGGTTCAGACGCATAAAGCTAGTGGGCTGGTCTGAACTCCGGCATACTGGGGTGGGAGGTGGGGGGCACAAGGAGGGCTGCCCGCACCGCAGCAGGTAACCCCGGGGGGGGCAGGGGAACCGCTCCCCACCCCAGCTCCCCTCCACCTCCCTGGGCCTGAGCGTGAAGCCGCTGCCTGCTTCTCAGCCCTCCCCAGCTTCCAGCATGAACAGCTGATTCGCGGGAAGCGGGGTGGGGGGAGAAGCAGAGCGGGATTTGTGGGAAGCGTGGGCGGGGAGAAGCAGAGCAGGGCAGTGCGTTCAGGGGAGGAGGCAGAGAGGAGGTGAGCTGGAGCCGGGCGCGGGGCGGGGAGCTGCCGGGGGCTCTGCACCCACCAAATTCTCCCCCTGGGGCCTCCAGTCCTGGAGCTCCCACGGAGTCGGCGCCTAAGGCGCCACTTTTGATGTGATCAGTGGGGGGAGCAGCCGCTTCCCCTGCTCCCCCCCCAGCTATGCTCCCCCGCCTCTAGGAGCCAGAGGGACCTGCCAGATGCTTCCTGGGAGCTGCCCCAGGTAAGCACCACCAGCACTCCCCACCTCACCCCTGGCAGGTCCCTCTGGCTCTTAGGGGCGGGGTGGGCACCCACTACGGTGGCCCACGAGACCCTCCTGCCCAGTTCTGGGGGCAGTCAGGGGACAGGGGAGGGGGATGGATGGGGCAGGAGTCCCGGGGGGCGGGGGTGAGCCACGACACCCTCATGTGGGGAGGAGGGAACCAGATGTTAAGATTTTGGCAGCTCATCGCTGCAGCCAGGCCAAATCTGAATACGTGGCACTGTAACCTGGCACATGGGGTCACAACCCCACTCAAATCTGGGGCAGCCGGGCAGGTAACCTGGGTCCCTGAGCAAAATTCTGTCCGGGCCCCAGGAATAATCTGGCTCCCAGTGCTCAGGAGTGCAGTGTGGGGGGCAGAGGCACCAGAGGGAGCATTTCTGAGTGGGAGGGAGGTCATACTGGGATGGCTGCACTGGCTACACCTGTTGCTTATGTAGGACATGGTGTCTCTTCCCGGCTTCTGAAGGTGATATGTCTTTCACAGGCATGTTGTAAAAGCAATCACCAGCTGGTGCTATTCTACATAGTTTTACTAGTTCTAAATGCTGCATTGTTACTTTTATGATGTAGTTTCTATTTTGAGAAGCTGTTGCAAACAGTAGTCAGTTTGCTCCCTGTAACTCACGTAAATTCTTAGAGCAGAATTATGCCCTAGGAACTTGGCATTGGTGTTTTGGCTGAGATTCCTGAAAAGGGGAATTTCCCTGCATGCTGTTTGACTATGTCTGTTCCAGGACTGGCGTTTAGGTATAAATAAAACAGGTTACGCTAACAAAATAACCAGACTCTGTGTCACAGGTTTGTCTTCCAACAGAAATCCCCTGAAGTCTGCTACTGCCCAGGAAAGAGGCAACAGGCATAATACCCAGGGCTATTTGTAATGCCGTATTTTCTGCAAAAGCCACCTCTTGACACAAAATGTGATCCTGGACTAGGCCTCATGGTTGTGACATAATCTTGAAACTCTGAAATGAGCATTACCCGAGTGAAGCTGTCTGCCTGAGTCTGAAGACTGCCTGAAACAGTAGCTCAGAGCAGTGCCCTGTTTCCTCTCCTCTCAGTGGGGCTTAATTCTGAAACCCAATTCCCCTCCCCTGCCGTCTGATGTGCCAAAAGCCCCAATTGCTCCCCACCTAGCTGTCAAAACCCACAGCTGTCCCCTTAAGACCTGTGCAATGCAATTATGTGCTGTCAGTACAAACATCTGTGCCACATTAAAAACCTCAGAGCCACGTCTCAATGAGTGTGCTACCCACTGGGTGGCAGAGCTAGATCTTTATGCTCTGATCCAATAGATATTTAATTCTCTTTACAAAGTGGAACAGCTCCACCAGGACACATTAAGAAAGCATTACAGAGCCTGACTATAACCCGCTGATTGGACCTACGTTCACGGCTCAGCTCTGAATCAGGAAACTTTCTCTGTTTTTTGTCATGAACAATTTCAAAAGGTCTTGTTGTGTTCATTCTGAATCAAACCTTCACATTTTTGGTGAAATGTAATTCTTGTTTTCCAGCCAGCCCGATTCATTTCTAGACATTCTAACATTTGGGTATTTTAAAAAGATGATGAATTTTTGTAAAATAAGCATTCTCTTGGTTTTTGGTACTAGTCGGGCTCCATTCAAACACTTTCAACCTTTCCTCATCTTTAACTGAGCTTTGGCTTGCAAAAGTAGCTTAAGTGAATCCCCTGGTGCATATATGCTATTACTTTAAAAAAAAAACTGTTAAAAGAACATTATGATTGTCAAGTCAAGCTCCCAAAAGTTAGGAAATAACAGAAGTATGGTTTCCTGTGTAGCCTTAATTCTGTTTCCTTGTGTATATGAATTATGATGAGTTTTTAATTACATGATCACATACTATTTCCCCCAACTATTTTAGCTGCAAGCCTGGAGCAAACTCTACTAAGGAAAACACAAATGGGAAACAGTGATTTTGGTAGTTTATAATTTGACCAAATCTGGGTGGATTTTTCTTGGGAAGAGCAAAAGACCCCAAGACTAACTCCCTGTCTAATTTCAAGCTCCTGATGTAAACCATGGAGACATCAGTTCTCTTAAAAAATAGCAAGAACAAAATGTTTATAATGGAAAATGATAAGGAACCTAAAAACCTGGTGTCTGAACTGTGTGACTTTGTCCTCACCCACGACTATTTCACATTTGCGGACAATGTATACCTTCAAATCAGTGGCACTGCTATGGGTACCCGCATGGCCCTACAGTATGCCAACATTTTTATGGCTGGCTTAGCACAATGCTTCCTCAGCTCTCGTCCCCTAACGCACCTACTCTACTTGCGCTACACTGATGACATCTTCATCATCTGGACCCATGGAAAAGAAGCCCTTGAGGAATTCCACCATGATTTCAACAACTTCCATCCCACCATCAACCTCAGCCTGGTCCAGTCCACACAAGAGATCCACTTCCTGGGCACTACAGTGCTAATAAGCGATGGTCACATAAACACCACCCTATACCGGAAACCTACTGACCGCTATTCCTACCTACATGCCTCCAGCTTTCACCCTGACCACACCACATGATTCATCATCTACAGCCAAGCTCTGCGATACAACCGCATTTGCTCCAACCCCTCAGACAGAGACAAACACCTACAAGATCTCTATCAAGTATTCTTACAACTGCAATACCCACCTGCTGAAGTGAAGAAACAGATTGACAGAGCCAGAAGAGTACCCAGAAGTCACCTACTACAGGACAGGCCCAACAAAGAAAGTAACAGAACGTCACTAGCTGTCATCATCAGCCTCCAACTAAAACCTCTCCAAAGCATCTACAAGGATCTACAACCTATCTTGAAGGACGACACATCACTCTCACAGACCTTGGGAGACGGGCGAGTCCTCGCTTACAGACAGCCCCTCAACCTGAAGCAAATACTCACCAGCAACTACACACCACACAACAAAAACACTAATCCAGGAACCTATCCTTGCAACAAAGCCCGTTGCCAACTCTGTCCACATATGTATTCAAGGGACACCATCATAGGATCTAACCACATCAGCTACACCATCAGGGGCTCGTTCACCTGCACATCTACCAATGTGATATTTGCCATCATGAACACTTCAACCTCCCTGGACACTCAATTACAGACCTAAAAGTGGCAATTCTTCAACAAAAAAACTTCAAAACCAGACTCCAATGAGAAACTGCAGAACTGGCATTAATTTGCAAACTGGACACCATCAAATTGGGCTTGAATAAAGACTGGGAGTGGATGGGTCATTACACAAACTTAAAACTATTTCCCCATGCTAATTTTTCTCCTACTGTTACTCACACCTTCTTGTCAACTGTTTGAAATGGGCCATCCTGATTATCACTACAAAAGTTTTTTTTCTCCTGCTGATAATAGCCCACTTTAATTGATTAGTCTCGTTAGACTTAGTCCTGGTCTACACTACGAGTTTAGGTTGGATTTAGCAGCGTTAGATCTGTTTAGCCCTGCACCCGTCCGCACTACGAAGCCATTTTTTCTGACTTTTAGGGCTCTTAAAACCAGTTTCTGTACTCCTTCCCAATGAGGAGATTAGTGCTGAAATTGAACTCACTGGGTCAAATTTGGGGTAGTCTGGACGCAATTCAATGGTATTGGCCTCCGGGAGCTATCCCAGAGTGCTCAATTGTGACCACTCTGGACAGCACTCTCAACTCAGATGCACTGACCCGGTAGACAGGAAAAGCCCCGTGAACTTTTGAATTTCATTTCCTGTTTGGCTAGTGTGGTGAGCTCATCAGCAGAGGTGACCATGCAGAGCTCTTCAGCACAGGTGACAATGGAGTCCCAGAATCACAGAAGAGCTCCAGCATGGACCGAAGGGAGGTACTGGATCTGATTGCTGTATGGGGAAATGAATCCATGCTATTAGAACTCCGTTCCAAAAGATGAAATGCCAAAATATTTGAAAAAATCTCCAAGGCATGAAGGACAGAGGCTATCACAGGGACCTGCAGCAGTGCCGAGTGAAACTTAAGGAGCTTAGGCAAGCCTACCAAAAAATCCAAGAGGCAAATGCCCGCTTGGGGTCAGAGCCCCAGACATGCCGCTTCTATGATGAGCTGCATGCAATTCTAGGGGGCACCCCTACCACTGCCCCACCCCTGTACGTGGACTCTTGCAAGGTGGGAGTCTCACGCAATAGGGATGAGGATTTTGGGGATGAGGAAGATGATGAGGAGGGGGAGGTTGAAGATAGTGCACACCAGGCAAGCGGAGAAACCGTTCTCCCCGACAGCCAGGAACTGTTTATCACCTTGGAGCCAATACCCTCCCAACACTCCCAACCCTGGCTCCCGGACCTTGAAGGCAGAGAAGGCAGCTCTGGTGAGTGTATCTTTGTAAATATAATACACGGTTTAAAAGCAAGCATGTTTAATGATTAATTTGCCCTGAAGACTTGGGATGCATTCACGGCCAGTACAACTACTGGAAAAGTCTGTTAATGTGTCTGGAGATGGAGCGGAAATCCTCCAGGGACATCTCAATGAAGCTCTCCTTGATGTACTCCCAAAGCCTTTGCAAAAGGTTTCTGGGGAGGGCAGCCTTATTCCATCCTCCATGGTAGGTCACTTTACCATGGCAGGCCAGTAGCACGTAGTCTGGAATCATTGCATAACAAAGTATGGCAGCGTATGGTCCCAGTGTTTGCTGACATTCAAGCAACATCTGTTCTTTATCTCTCTGTGTTATCCTCAGGAGAGTGATATCATTCATGGTCACCTGGTTGAAATAGGGGAATTTTATTTAGGGGACATTCAGAGGTGGCTGTTCCTGCTGGGCTGTTTGCCTGTGGCTGAACAGAAATCATCCCTGCTGTTACCCATGCGTTGGGGGGAGGGATAAAGTGATCATCCCAGAGAATTGTGTGTGTGTGTGGGAGGGGTTTAGTTGGGTTTGTGCTGCATGTTAACCCGAAAACCGCAGCCCCTCCTTTTAAATGGCCAATCCAACGGGTGCTTGGTATGGGAAATGGGGGCCCTGCTGTTTGAAACCATTCCCACATGTTAGGAAGGTTAAAGAAGCCAAAAGACTGTGGCTTACCATGGCTGTCTGCAAGCCGAATTCTGTTGCCCGCCGGCCCTGCATGTGTGATCTCTCACACTATACCGGCAGGCCCTTGATATAAGAGGCAAAATGCGACCTTGTAAAGAAACCACACGTGCTATGTAATGTTAACAGCTTGGCTCACCATCAAAGAGTCTACCCATTGTTCTCTAAAATGTCTCTTTTTAAAGACTAATCTCCCTTTTTTTCCCTCCCGCAGCGGCAAATGTTTCAATGCTCCCCCTATCATCTCCGTCCCAGAGGCTATCAAAGATTAGAAGCCGAAAAAAACGCACTCACAATGAAATGTTCTCTGAACTCATGAAGTCCTCCCATGCTGAAAGAGCCCAGCACAATGCGTGGAGGGAGACAATGTCAGAGTCCAGGAAAACACAAAATGAAGGTGAGGACAGGAGGGACAAACGCAAGGACAGGAGGGATGAGCGAGAGGAGAGGAGGAACGAGTGACAGGAGAGGTGGCATCAGCATGATGAGAGGAGGCAGGATGCAATGCTGAGGCTACTGGAGGATCAAACTAATATGCTCCAGCGTATGGTTGAGCTACAGAAAAGGCAGCAGGAGCACAGACCGCCACTGCAGCCCCTGTGTAACCAATCGCCCTCCTCCCCAAGTTCCATAGCCGCCTCACCCAGACGCCCAAGAATGCGGTGGGGGGACCTCCTGGCACCCAACCACTCCACCCCAGAGGACTATCCAAGCAACAGAAAGCTGGCATTCAATAAGTTTTGAAAAGCAGTGTGGCCTTGTCCTTCCATCCTCCCCTCCTCCTCCACCCCACCCAGTGCTTCCCTCCTCCCCCACCCCTCCTGGGCTACCTTGGCAGTTATCCCCCCATTTGTGTGACAAATTAATAAAGAATGCATGATTTTGAAACAACAATGACTTTATTGACTCTGCAAGCGGTGATCAAAGGGGGGAGGGGAGGGCGGTTTGCTTACAGGGAAGTAGAGTGAACCACGGGGGCGGGTTTTCATCAAGAAACAAACAGAACTGTCACACCGTAGCCTGGCCAGTCATGAAACTGGTTTTCAAAGCTTCTCTGATGCGCCGTGCGCCCTGCTGTGCTCTTCTAACTGCCCTGGTGTCTGGCTGTGCATAATCAGCGGCCAGGCGATTTGCCTCAACTTCCCACCCCACCATAAATGTCTCCCCCTTACTGTCACAGATATTGTGGAGCACACAGCAAGCAGTAATAACAATGGGAATATTGGTTTCGCTGAGGTCTAACTGAGTCAGTCAACTGCGCCAGCGTGCTTTTAAAAGTCCAGATGCACATTCTACCACCATTCTGCACTTGCTCAGCCTATAGTTGAACAGCTCCTGACTACTGTCCAGGGTGCCTGTGTTCATAAGCCATGGCATTAAGGGGTAAGCTGGGTCCCTAAGGATAACTATTGGCATTTCAACATCCCCAATGGTTATTTTCTGGTCTGGAAAGTAAGTTCCTTGCTGCAGCCATTCTCACAGACCAGAGTTCCTGAAGATGCGAGTGCCATGTACCTTTCCTGGCCTTCCCATGTTGATGTTGTTGAAATGTCCCTTGTGATCCACCAGTGCTTGCAGCACCATTGAAAAGTATCCCTTTTGGTTTATGTACTGGCTGTCTTGGTGGTCTGGTCCCAAGATAGGGATACACGTTCCGTCTATCGTCCCACCACAGTTAGGGAATCCCATTGCAGCAAAGCCATCCACTATGACTCACACATTTCCCAGAGTCACTATCCTTGATAGCAGCAGCTCAGTGATTGCGTTGGCTACTTGGATCACAGCAGCCCCCACAGTAGATTTGCCCACTCCAAATTGATACCCAACTGACCGGTAACTGTCTGGCATTGCTAGGTTTCAGAGGGCTCTCACCAATCGCTTGTGAATTGTGATGGCTGCTCTCATCTTGATATTCTGGAGCTTCGGGGCAGGGGAAAGCAAGTCACAAAGTTCCAGGAAAGTGCCCTTACGCATATGAAAGTTTTGCAGCCATTGGGAATCGTCCCAGACCTGCAACACGATGCGGTCCCACCAGTCTGTGCTTGTTTCCTGGGCCCAGAATCGGCACTCCATGGCATGAGCCGGCCCCATTGCCACCAGGATGGCCAAATTGCCGGGGCTCGTACTTTGAGAGAAGTCTGTGTCCATGACAGTGCTGCTGGCTGGGAGAGCAGCCTGAGGCAGAACGGCCCCCTCAAGGATTGAACTCACAACCCTGGGTTTAGCAGGCCAATTTCAAACCAGTGAACTATCTCTCTCCCAATATTCCAGGCAGGACTGAATCTCTATTAGACAAAACTTAAAGAAGAGAATAACCTGAGTCACTCCCATTTATGTGCAGGCACCCCTGACAGACTTTACCAAGGTCCACCAGGAGCACTGTACATCCGACCAGGCGCCCCTGACAGACCTTACCGAGGTTCGCCAGGAGCACCCCTGTCTGCCCAGGTGCCTCGACCGACCTGACCAAGAGCACCCAGGAGACGACGAGGACGGCTACTAGTCATACTGCACTATCCGCTGCCACAAGGCAATGAGCTGCTGCTGTACAGCAATGCAGTCCCATGTCTGCCAGCACCCAGGAGACGTACGGTGACGGTGAGCTGAGCGGGCTCCATGCTTGCCGTGGTATGGCGTCTGCACGGTTAACCCAGGAAAAAAGGCACAAAATGATTGTCTGCCATTGCTTTTGTGGAGGGAGGGAGGGATGGGGGGCCTGACGACATATACCCAGAACCACCCGCGACAATGTTTTTTGCCCCATCAGGCATTGGGATCTCAACCCAGAATTCCAGTGGGTGGTGGAGACTGTGGGAACTGTGGGATAGCTACCCACAGTGCAACACTCTGGAAGTCAATGCTAGCCTCGGTACTGTGGACGCACTCCGCCGACTTCATGGTCTTAATGGTTTTAAGTGGGATCACACACAATCGACTGTATAAAATTGCTTTCTAAAAATCTACTTCTATAAATTCGACCTAATTTCATAGTGTAGACAAACCCTAAATACCTGAAACCTAAATACAGGAGTCACTGCCATTCCAGCAGTGACCATTCAGGACTCCCGCCCAGAGGCTACTGAGGACTGAAGGCAGAGTTGCGCAAATGAAGTGCTAGCCCTGAATATGTTCGCTGTGTGCCAGTGCAGACAGGTCCTCACCAGGGCAGAAATGTGAACAATGTTCAGCAGCATAAATTAATCTCTGCCCCTCCCATGTGGGGGGCAGAGATGGAGCCTGGGCTTGGTCAGGGCCCAGTACAATCAAAGCAGGCGCACTACAGCAGTGCTGACCTTTGACCAATGACCTGATCTTTAAAGGGGCTATTTGGAATTGAAGCACAGGTTAAATGCCAAAATGCTTAATATGAGCGTTTAAAGCTGTAACAAAAGTAGGTGGCCACTTTAATATACATTTATGTTTTGGACAGGCTTTGCAATAAGTTTGGTTAAGGCTTAGCAAGGTCTAGCAGTTAAGCAATGAGAGTTAGCATAAGAATTTCACTAAGGTTATAAGGATTTCTGCAACATGTATCTTGTGATAAACAAGCAAATCACAAAGAACAGTTTATGTTTGCAAACAAATGTCTCGGGGATTCTTAGGCAAATGTACTCAAGAGGGCTAACCACATTCATGTGTTGAAAGAAGAACAGGAGGACTTGTGGAACCTTAGAGATGAACAAAATTTATTTGAGCATAAACTTTTGTGGGCTACAGCCCACTTCATCGGATGCATAGAATGGAACATATAGTAAGAAGATACACATATATACAGAGAACATGAAACAGTGGAAGTAGCCATACCAACTGTAAGAGGCTAATTAATTAAGACGAGCTATTATAAGCAGGAGAAAAAAACTTTTGTAGCGACTTACCTAGCTGTGAGAATGGCAGTGAGTCGACCGCTGCCGCTCCCCCATTGACTCTGCTTCCATCTCTCGTGAGCTGGAGTTCCAGAGTCGATGGGGAACACATTCAGGGATCGATTTATCGTGTCTAAACGAGACACGATAAATCGATCCCCGATAGAGTAAACTCTGTTCTGTTGCACGAAAAGGAGAAGGAAAGAAACCTGCATCTTCTGGATTCCTACTTTTCCGGTATCAACTTTAAAGTATCACCATCACAGAGCTGTTGAAACTGTTTTTACATTTCTGCATTTCCTTTTCACATGTTGATGATTTATTAAGTGACAATTAATTTGGGGATGTTACTACTTGTTCCCCATCTTCTCAGGACTTATCACCATGAAAAAAAGAATAGGAGCAGTGAGATTGGAAAGGTGGCAGAGAAGTACTTTCAGTAAGTAAACTCCATGTTGGAGTTTGTTACAGCATACTTAAAAATGGGCACAAATGTGCTTCTGATAAGTCATGCCTGAATTAATATAAATATATATATTACAATGTCAATGCATGCAAATGTGCAACCTACTGATCCCTGGTTAGAGGATGGTTTCAGGATCTGAGTGTCTCCCTCTATCCGGCTTTGTAAAGAGGATGGGTTGGCTCCTGTAAATACATTTGCTCAGCACAATTTAATAAAAGTGACTTTTTATTCTTAAAGTAAGAGAATTGTTCTTACCTAGAAGTAATGAGGGGTAAAATCAGCATTTTTAACATCCTCATAAGGAGCTCTCCAGGAAAAGAAAAGTATTGCTTCTCCTGTGTAAAGAACAAAGATTGATCAGGCAGGAGAATCAGCTGGCAAGATTTAAGTAATGGAAATATACACATTGTTCAAAGATAGAAAAATTACAGATTCTCATTCTTGCAACAGATCCCTAATTCCAACTTTGTATCTTTTTAAAAATCTGTTCTCTCCCTCCCACCCCCATTGTCCAGAAATGAATCTTTTGGGCTTATCTGGTTTTATGCTATATAGGGGAAATGTACTGGGACTGGCAATATGGACAACAAATAGAGTGTAATAAAATGAAGGCAAAGATGGAAAAGGATGTTAGACTACTGCACTTGAAGGAGTCATTGGAAGTACACTGTCCCCATGGTCCTGTAGCAATAATCAGAATCACTTTCTCAACAACTATTAGTAATATTAATTCCTGGACATTGTTGGTTATAGATGTAAGCAGGGTCTGAATGAATTCTTCCTTGCCATCTAGCTGAGAGGGGGAGAGACTTCAAGAACAAACTGTATTTATATGTTTCAGAGTAGCAACCATGTTCGTCTGTATCCGCAAAAAGAAAAGGAGGACTTGTGGCACCTTAGAGACTAACAAATTTATTTGAGCATAAGCTTTTGTGAACTACAGCTCACTTCATTGGACGCATGAACATGAACACACCTACTCCGCTGAGATATCCAGCAGATAGAGTGGTGTAATCAACTTTGTTTGGTGTTGGCTTACAAATCACTTTAGTACTGAATGCAGGGGTAGTGAAATGCTGTTACCAGTGTTATTATTGTATGGATAAAGGGGAGTAGAACTGTGCTTAAGGTGTCCCAAATGAGGGGGGTCACCCTCAGCTGAAAGGACCTCATTAAGCCAGGGGCTCGAATGCCAGAGCCCTGGGAAGGTAAGAAGGGTGGGGACAGGTATCCTAGCTAAAAGGATTGTACACCCTCCCCAAGGGTTCCCCTGGTCTGGTTTAACCTGTTCCTTCCCACTGTTCAAAGAAAGAGCTAAATAGGCTTCATGAGGAGCCTCTTTTGTTATTTTAAATGCTCCATCACTGAGAGCTGAAATCAGTTGAGATGGGGCAGTGTCTCTGCCCAGCCTTCAAAGAGCTGAAAATCACTAAGAGAGGGATGTGCAGAGGTCACAGCAGAGAGGCAGGTGGTAGCAGAAGGTGACTAACAGTGGGCTGGGGAATGAGTGGCTGGAGAGGTGGTGAGAAGAACGAGCAGCTAGTTAGGTTGCTGCTGGCTCCACCTGGCAGAAGGGTTACGTGCTCTCAAGAAGTTGGGCCTTATTTGCGTATGTAAAACAGGCAATTGCAAGTGACATCAAGTGCAATTGGGTGCAACCTTTTCACTAGTTGCCCAATGCACAAAATAAATTGTAGATCCACATGAGGGAGCAAAAGTAATCTGGTAAGCATATTGGTCTAGTCATCTATGTATTCAAAACTTTGAGACGCAACATAGGTGTCAGTCAGTGTTCTGGGTACCAACCCCATGCATTAAAAATCATAACATGAACGTGACGAAAGGACTGCCTGTAAATAGATCTGCCTAAGTGCCCCTCCCCCAACATCCTTAATGAAGGAGGAACTATGGGCTTTGCAGCATGCCTGGAAGAGTAACAAAACTGGGATCTGGTAGACAAAGGCAGGGAGCAAGTTCCAAACCCAAGAACCCTGCATGGATGACATCCTGCCAGTGGCTACCTCTCCTGTGCATCGAGGGTGCTCCAGTGCCTCTGGTGACCTCAGCTGTGGCCGTGTGTCCTGGGGAGAAAGGCAGTTTCTCAGGTAATCAGGTTCCATTTAGGGTTTTATAGGTTAAAATCAACACCTTTAATTCTACTCTGAAGCTTATTGCACACCAGTGAATATCGCGGAGCACTGGTCTTAGGAGTTCCCAGCACGCAATTCCACTTGAGTGGGCTGCAGCATTTTTCACTAGCTTCAGTTTCTGAATAGTTCCAAGGAAAAACCCCATGTACAGCATTTTACAGCAATCTAATTTTGAGATGACAAAGATCGGGATAACTGTGGCATGGTCACTATTGGAGAAAAGGTCACACTCGTCTTACCAGGTGCAGATGAAGTGCTCTTCGCGATGGCCATTTGTGTCCTGCAGGTGCAACTCAGGATCTAACACATAGAATCATGATAGAATCATCGAATATCAGGGTTGGAAGGGACCTCAGGAGGTCATCTAGTCCCACCCCCTGCTCAAAGCAGGACCAATCCCCAATTAAATCATCCCAGCCAGGGCTTATTTAAGCACCTCTTCACATTTTAATCTAGGTGACAAACCGTGACACTAAACTGAATCACTGGGTTTATGTGTCTGAAGGCTGATTGAAAAGCTCGGTGTTCTGGTCTAATGCCATGTTCTCTTTTGGGTAAAAATAAATAAAATCCAAACAAAGCAGAAACATTTTGTTCTGGCATTTTTGAAATAGAACAGTGACTTTTAGACTTGAAATAACTTTTCATTTAGAATTTTACTTTGATTTTTCATTTAGTTGCTTTAAAAAGCCAAAAAAAAAAAAAAAAAAAAAAAAAAAGCACAACCCTTGAGAATGAAACAAAGCATTTGGTTTAACCCAAAACATTTTTTCCTCAATTTTTTGTTTTGCCTCCGAACCAAAAAAGTTGATTATTTGCACAGCTCTACCCTGGAAATAGAGGTGCCTAAGGCAGGCCAGGCCTTTCTCACAAAAAATGGGGGGAGAGGTTCCCCCTGCACTCAATAGCCTAGTGATTAAAGCATTTACCTGGTACGTAGGAGGCCCAGGTTCAAATTCCTCCTCTGCCTGACTTATAGCAGGGAATTAAATGCAGGTCCCCCACCTCCCAGGTGAGTGTCCTACTCACTGGGCATTTTGGGCCTGGGCCTCTCTCAATCGCTCCTGTTAGAGCTGTTCCACTTTGCATCAAATACTTGAATCATAGAAGATTAGGGTTGGAAGAGACCTCAGGAGGTATCTAGTCCAATCCCCTGCTCAAAGCAGGACCAACACCAAATAAATCATCCCAGCCAGGGCTTTGTCAAGCCTGCCCTTAAAAACCTCTAAGGAAGGAGATTCCACCACCTCCCTAGGTAATCCATTCCAGTGCTTCACCACCCTCCTAGTGAAATAGTGTTTCCTAATATCCAATCTAAGCCTCACCCACTGCAACTTGAGACCATTACTCCTTGTTCTATCATCTGCCACCACTGAGAACAGCCAAGCTCCATCCTCTTTGGAACCCCCTTTCAGGTAGTTGAAAGCAGCTATCAAATTCCCCCCCATTCTTCTCTTCTAAATAATCCCAGTTCCCTCAGCCTCTCCTCATAATTCAAATGTTCCAGCCCCCTAATCATTTTTGTTGCCCTCCACTGGACTCTCCAATTTTTCCACATCCTTCTTGTAGTGTGGGGCCCAAAACTGGAGACTATACTCCAAATGAGGCCTCAGCAATGCGGAATAGAGGGGAATGATCACGTCCCTCAATCTGCTGACAATGCTTCTACTAATGCAGCCCAAAATGCTGTTAGCCATCTTGGCAACAAGGGTACACTGTTGACTCATATCCAGCTTCTCATCCACTGTAACCCCTAGGTTCTTTTCTGCAGAACTGCTGCCTAGCCACTTGGTCCCTAGCCTGTAGCGGTGCATGGGATTCTTCCATCCTAAGTGCAGGACTCTGCACTTGTCCTTGTTGAAACTCATCAGGTATTTTTTGGCCCAATCCTCTAATTTGTCTAGGTCCCTCTGTATCCTATCCCTACCCTCCAGTGTATCTACCACTCCTCCCAGTTTAGTTTAGTGTCATCTGCAAACTTGCTGAGGGTGCAATCCATGCCATCCTCCAGATTATTAATGATTATTAATGCTCAGTCACTTCAGTTATACATTTGACCTACTGGCTTTATGGCTTCAGCCTTAAATTTCTCTTTTCATTTTAGTTTTTGTTACACTAAAGTGCAGGGAACAAACAATAACTAATGTATATTTGCTGAGGATTTCTGGAACAATGTAAATCATAAGATATTTTTGCAGCAGTACAGAAAAAGAATTAAATCACTAGGCCAATTTTACCCCTGGTGTAATTTCACTGGAGTCAGTGGAATTACAACAGATTAATTATACCCCTAGCTTTCGAAGTGCAACAATATGCTATACCTTTCAATACCTCACTATATACAATACAGTATAGCATACCTTCCAATACCCCACTGTACACAATATGCCAAAACTTTCCAGCCCACCACTGTCTACACTACAGCATACCTTCTAATACCCCACTCTATATGCAGTATTTTCAGAGCTTGTAATTTATAAGCCCCTATTAGGTATCCACATATTGTAAGAGAAATAATATTGAAGTATGTATCCATGTAACGTGCAGCCACAGCAGTCATGGGTGCAATAAGGTGACACTCAGGATCACTGCACGGCTGTTGTGTATTTGCACCTGGTGGGAGACAGCAGCTAACAACACTTTGTCCTTATCGTTTCTTGGCAAACGCTTTGCAGTGGAAACATTGCCATCAATGCTACTTTCTGTATTTCCAATGTGAGCATGAAGTGGCTCTCTTGTTGCATAGCAAGCCCACCACAATGTTACTCTGGGAATAGGGCGAATACGCTGTAGCCCTACAGCAAACCAATTGAATGAGGTGTGTCATAAATAAAAAGGGAAGGGTCACCACCTTTCTGTGTACAGTGCTATAAAATCCCTCCTGGCCAGAAGCAACATCTTGTTACCTGTAAAGGGTTAAGAAGCTCAGCTAACCTGGCTGGCACCTGACCCAAAGGACCAATAAGGGAACAAGATACTTTCAAATCTTGAGGGGGGAAAGGCTTTTGTTTGTGCTCTTTGTTTACATGACAGGTTTCAGAGTAACAGCCGTGTTAGTCTGTATTCGCAAAAAGAAAAGGAGTACTTGTGGCACCTTAGAGACTAACCAATTTATTTGAGCATGAGCTTCATGCTCAAATAAATTGGTTAGTCTCTAAGGTGCCACAAGTACTCCTTTTCTTTTTGTTTACATGGTTGTTCTCTCTTGGGACTGAGAGAGGCCAGACAGGAATCCATCTTCTCCAACCCATCCTAATCTAAGTCTCCAATATTGCAACCAGTATAGGTAAGCCAGGCAAGGCGGGTTGGTTTATCTTTTGTTTTATGTGAATTTTCCCTGTTTTAAGAGGGAGGTTTCTTCCTGTTTTCTGTAACTTTAAGGTTTTGCCCAGAGGGGGATCCTCTGTGTTTTGAATCTGGATACCCTGTAAAGTATTTTCCATCTTGATTTTACAGAGATGATTCTTTTACCTTTTCTTTAATTAAAATTCTTCTTTTAAGATTACTGATTACTGATTACTTTTTCATTGTTTCATTGTTTCATTAAGATTACTGATTACTGATTACTCTGATTACTTTTTCATTGTTCTTAAGATCCAAGGGTTTGGGTCTGTGTTCACCTATACAGATTGGTGAGGATTCTTATCAAGCCTTCCCCAGGAAAGGGCGTGTAGGGCTTGGGGGGATATTTTGGGGGAAGACATCTCCAAGTGGGCTCTTTCGCTGTTCTTTGTTTAAAACGCTTGATGGTGGCGGCATACGGTTCAAGGACAAGGCAAAGTTTGTACCTTGGGGAAGTTTTTAATCTAAGCTGGTAAGAATAAGCTTAGGGGGTCTTTCATGCCGGTCCCCACATCTGTACCCTAGAGTTCAGAGTGGGGAAGGAACCTTGACATGGTGGCAGAGCGGTGGGATCATTTTTAGATCATTTTGAACCAGAAGCACAGCAGGATTTTAAAAGGTTTTGTAAAAGGTGATTGCAGCTGCAGAGTCTGTCTCTCTGCCTGGGGGACAGAGCAGCAGGCATAACAAAAGGATTTTTCTGTAGCCTGAGACCAGCTATCAGAAAAAAAAAAAATAGGTATCAGGTTACAGCACAGCAAAATTTTACAAGCCAGGTTGCTTTTTTCTTTCTAACTCTCGGGTATAGCTAGGTTAAACACAGAGAGGTTAGAATGACAGAAAGCAATACCCAACAGAAACTGGAATTAGCCAGATCTGGGGCTGAGGAAAGACAAAAGGAACATAAAAGATGAGTAGAACTCAGACAGATGGAGATGGATGCACAAGCAGCCAAAGAAAATGAAAGGGAAGCTGCCCACAGGAGAGCTATGGAGGCAAAGGCTAAAAAAATGGAGGAGAAGAAAAAAGAGAGGAAGCATGAACTGGAGTTGGAGAAGGTAAGGGCTGAGTGGAATCTATTGGATAACCCAAACAATCCTTCCCCAACAATCCACAAATGGGAGCAACTATGTCCACAGTATGATGAATCCAGTGATATTGCTGAATATTTTCTCACCTTTGAGAGACTGTGCACACTCCATCAAATTCCTGAAACTCACAAGGTGACCACATTGGTCACAAAATTGACTGGAAGAGCACAGTACATATTCAATAAGATGCCTATTGAGGAGGCTTCTGACTATAATAAATTCAAGGATTTGGTTTTAAAACAATTTCAAGTTACACCTAAAACTTACAGAGTAAAATTTAGAGCCCTTAAGAAAGGACCTGGACTAAGTAATGTGGCTTATATAAACCAGATGAAGGATCTGTTAGATAAATGGGTCAAAGGAAGGGGGTAACTAGCATTGAAGGAATGTGTGATTTGATGACTCAGGAGCAATTCCTGAATATGTCCAAGGAGGATATAAAACAGTGTTTATGGGGTAAGAAAATGGACTCAGCAGAAAGTCTTGCTTCTTATGCTGATCAATACGAGCAGTCCCAGACCACCAGAGAGGCGGGGCAAACTGGAACAAAACAAGTGGAGGGAGGAGAGAGAAACAACCCTGGTTGCAGTTGGAACGGATACCAGAAGGGACACCCCCAGACCACACCCTACTACTGGGGGCAGCCCAAGGTCCCAACTACACCCCAAGGAACACTCCAGACACCTTATCATCCTGCCACACCGTTCTCCAGCAACCCACCTCGCCCCAGTGACCCATCAGCTCAACAATGTTTTAAATGTAACAAGCCGGGGCATGTAAAGGCCAACTGCCCCAAGAACTCCAACAGATTACAGTTCATTGCACCAGAATCACACCAGAGGTCCTCAGGCCCAGATACCTCCCAGATACCCTCAGAGCAGAGGGAAGCTGTGAGTGTGGGCAGGAAGAAGGTCACAGCGTGTAGGGACACCGGAGCACAAATGTCGGCTATCCATGCTTCCTTAATGGACCCCAATTTAATCAACCCAGAGGTCCAAGTGATGATTCAACCTTTCAAGTCAAGTCCAGTTTGGCCAATGTACATGGCAGAGGGGCATTGCTGGCACCTGATGGCATATATCACATTGGTAGATGTGCGGGTGATCGAGCCTCTGATAGTGTGGCTGATGTGATTAGGCCCTATGATGGTGTCCCCTGAATAGATATGTGGACACAGTTTGCAACGGGTTTTGTTGCAAGGATAGGTTCCTGGGTTAGTGTTTTTGTTGTGTGGTGTGTGGTTGCTGGTGAGTATTTGCTTCAGGTTGGGGGGCTGTCTGTAAGCAAGGACTGGCCTGTCTTCCAAGATCTGTGAGAGTGATGGGTCATCCTTCAGGACAAGTCATAGATCCTTGATGATGCTTTGGAGAGGTTTTAGTTGAGGGCCGAAGGTGATGTTTAGAGACTAACAAATTTATTTGAGCGTAAGCTTCACCCCCAACTAAAACCTCTCCAACGCATCATCAAGGATCTACAACCTGTCCTGAAGGACGACCCATCACTCTCACAGATCTTGGGAGACAGGCCAGTCCCCCACTACTGTTCCTCACATGTTCTTGTCAACTGCTGGAAATGGCCCACCTTGATTATCACAACAAAAGGTGGGGTTTTTTTTTCCCCTCTCTCTCCTGCTGGTAATAGCTCACCTTACCTGATCACTCTTGTCACAGTGTGTATGGTAACATCCATTGTTTCATGTTCTCTATGTATATAAATCTCCCCACTGTATTTTCCACTGCATGCATCCAATGAAGTGAGCTGTAGCTCACAAAAGCTTATACTCAAATAAATTTGTTAGTTTCTATGGTGCCACAAGTATTCCTTTTCTTTTTGGGGAGGGGCATGTGACCATTCCTGCCCCTCCCTAGCATCACCTTTTATGGTAGCAATACCGCAACCCCCTCACGATAACCTTGTGACCCCCCCCCCCAACTCCTTTTTGGGTCAAGGCCCCTACAGTTACAACACCCTGAAATTTCAGATTTAAATAGCTGAAATCATGAAATGCATGACTTTTTAAATCCTTGACTGTGAAATTGTCCAAAATGGAACATGAATTGGATAGGGCCCTAGCCCTGGGGCACATGGGCTCATTGGGCACGGGAACACAGCAAACTGAACCTCAGTGGGTCATTGGGCACAGACGCTCAGCAGGCAGGGAGACTCCCTCCAAAGCTCAGCAGACGTGTCAGATGGGGTGTCACTGGGCCCTGAGAATCACCAGGCTTGGGGCTTGCTCCACTTAAGTAACCAGCTTATCTCTGCTATGGGCAGCATGCTGGGAGACATAATTGAAGTGACAGACATTTCTAAATCCTGCCAGATTAAATAAGGTTGTTCCAGAATGAGCGGAGCTCTGAGAGGTAACAACCAAACAAAGGCGCCTCTCAGCTACCTAGCATCAGAGCCAGCTAAAATAATGCCTTTGTCAAAAATCGGGAGAGAGTTGTTGTATATTCTAAGAGAACCAATGAATCTAACACGTATTTTTAACTTTATGTTATTCATTAGCACTGCATCAGAGCCAGATTCCTTGTCCATGGTCCAAAGGGTCCTGGGAAATGCTGAAAGATCGGATTAGTACATTACATTTTGGCTCAGTTAATTCCTCTACAAGAAGCTCACAGACAAGAGGCAGCATGATGGCAGGTATCAGAAATTGCTAAATTCTAATCCCACCTCTGCCACTGACTAGTGGTGTGGCTTTGGGCAAATCTCTTCATCTCAGTTGCCAGATCCCTATAATGGGGCTCACTATTTATTGACACACTTCCCAGAGCTGGTGGGAGGATTCCTCAGACTTTGGACAGAGATGTAAAGCGCTATGCATGTGCTAAGTACTATGACAACAGAACCTGGCTCATTTGCACAGTGGAGAAAATCCTGCCCCCAGCAGCGAGCCTGAGTAACTGAACCAGGAACAGGGCAGATGTGTGGAGAGGGGGTGGTGAAATGAACTATTCCCCAAGGCTGCTGTAGCTCCTTGGTGGAGTAACTTGGCGTAGCCTCTCCCAGGGAAAGACCAGACAGCACTGGGTAAGCTAGCCCTGCCTCTCCCCTTACCTACCCATGTCATAGAATCATAGAATATCAGGGTTGGTAGGGACCTCAGGAGGTCATCTAGTCCAACCCCTTGCTCAAAGCAGGACCAATCCTCAACTAAATCATCCCCCAGCCAGGGCTTTGTCAAGCCTGACCTTAAAAACCTCTAAGGAAGGAGATTCTACCACCTCCCTAGGGAATCCATTCCAGTGCTTCACCACCCTCCTAGTGAAAAAGTTTTTCCTAATATCCAACCTAAACCTCCCCCACTGCAACTTAAGACCATTACTCCTTGTTCTGTCATCTGCCACCACTGAGAACAGCCAAGCTCCATCCTCTTTGGAACCCCCTTTCAGGTAGTTGAAAGCAGCTATCAAATTCCCCTCCATTCTTCTCTTCTAAATAATCCCAGTTCCCTCAGCCTCTCCTCATAATTCAAATGTTCCAGCCCCCTAATCATTTTTGTTGCCCTCCACTGGACTCTTTCCAATTTTTCCACATCCTTCTTGTAGTGTGGGGCCCAAAACTGGACACAGTGTCCTACACCTATCTGCACACTGCCAGACAAGGAGCCCTTGCAGAACTGGGCTGCATACCATGCTGGCTTGCCCTGTCCCCACCTTGTGCAATGGAACTGCACTGGTTCCTCAGACAGGGACACCGCCCTAGCAGAGGGAAGGGCAGGGTTTGCCCCACTGTGAGTGAATGATTTCTGTAGATCAGTAAGTGGAGAAATGTTGAGACTGCATGGAGGATTCCCCACCAAAGGGGCCTTTAGTCTGGCAGTTGCAGTTTAGGTTGGATTCCTATGCAAACCTTCAGGCTGTGCCAATCAGTACCTTTTGTGAAAATAAATAAGCATTAGTTCTAAGAGAGCCTGCTAATGGGCTGGCTCTGCGGCTACAGCTCTGCTGGGGAGCAGGGATGAGATGAGCGGGTGTTTTCCTCTGCACAATTCATAGTGTGAGGTTTAATTTAGTGCAGCTTAACACATTTCTACACAAAAGAAGTGTTATAGCAACAGCTCCTTTACACTGAGGAGTTTGAAACACCACCCCCCCCCCGTCCGCCTGTGATCCCACCCCAATTTTTTTGCACATACAACGTGTTTCTGCCACTTACCAGCTCTGTCAGCTCCAGAACGCTTAGCGAAAATCCGAGCAGGCATCCAGTTACAACAGAGAGCATCGAAAGAGTCAAGAGGCCATTCTTTCTCCAGAAAGCTCGGATCCAGTTCCAGATGGCCGAGCAGCTAACGGAAAGTGAGTTTAACAAGGCTTTTTTAATACGTTCCCACATGATCCTCTTCAGAGGTCCAGAAAGTTCCACTCTGAGCAAAATGTCTCTTTGATGCTGCTAATATTCCCAAGGTTGCTAGTAGTCATCATTAGTGATCTTTCTTGTTCTGCAGAATCATTTCCCTTTGCCAGGTTCAGAACCCACCAGAAACCAGATCAGAATCAGAGAACTCTCTCTCACATAATACCAAAGGGAGAACCAGTGTTATACTGCTATTTGGGACCCATTCGCCTTAATGGAAAGTGACATGTTAGACTAGTTAATCCAAGCTTTCTAGCTGGCTGGAAGAAAGGTTGATGACAAAAACATGCATAGGTTAACCCCTTCATTGCTATGTGGTTGCACCAGGTACACTCTCCGCAGCGCTCCCCGTGGACATGGAATCAGAGAGGTTAGAGGACGTTCACACTGCCCAGGAAGCTAGTCCTGGATGGTCGATCCTACAGAGCTTTCACTGGGGTGTACGAGCTTTGCACAGGGTCACAGGTCGAGCGTCCCTGCGGTGGGTCACACACTGGGGATTTAGTAGGCTGACAGCAGTGACTGGAACTTGGATCATGAGAACCGAGATCTGCACATTTCCTTCTTGGTCCCTAATATAACAAGGCCTGTCTGGGGCCTCTGGGTGCCCCTGCAATATCCTTGTTTAATCATAATTAGATCCTGCAGCTTTTGTTCTTACTGTAGCCCCAAAGTCCCACTGATGGATCAATATAAGGGTCTCTGCAGCATAAGAGAGATTTGCAAAACTAAGAATATTCACTATGATCATTAATAAGGCAAATCAAAGAATTAGTGTAGTACCAAGATCCCAACCTATACAACACCTAAGGGTGATGTGAAAGATACAGTCACCTGAGATATTACAAGATTTTCTAAAGCTATAATGCAAAGACAGGTTTCAGAGTCGCAGCCGTGTTAGTCTGTATTCACAAAAAAAAAAGGAGGACTTGCGGCACCTTAGAGACTAACCAATGTATTTGAGCATAAGCATCCAATGAAGTGAGCTGTAGCTCATGAAAGCTTATGCTCAAATAAACTGGTTAGTCTCTAAGGTGCCACAAGTCCTCCTTTTCTTAATGCAAAGATAAGTTTTCTTTAGGTAAAACACGGTATTGTCAGAAATGTGTGAACAGAGAGCTAAAACTGTGCAACTGTTAAGCTTAGCAAAGCCTGTTACAAGACAGATGGAAAATACCGAGGTCCACAGGAGGTCTTGTTAGGAGCAGTGTCCCTTGATGTAATCGTATCTTAGGGCTTGCCTTCACTGCAAAGTTAACTCAAGTCAACTTGAATCCTGTCCCCATGCTAAACCTCTTTGCTTGAGTAAGCTGGCTCACCAGGGGCATAGCCCAAGTGAGCATAATTTGTCGGCTGCTAACACAACCATTACGCAGCATGAGCACAGGCTTGCTCCATGCCAGTGGTGCTCGTCCTTGAGTGCCTTCCAATAATCCCCCGTGTGCCCAGAAGGGTCAGAAAAGATCTGTCAGGGCTCATACATGATAAAAAGCCCAGAGAAGAGTTGTTGCAGGATAAGTATACAATTAAAGAATTAAAGTTAATTTAGCTTTGGTTAAGGAAATATATCTGTGCTTCAAAGAAAGACCCTGACTCAAGTAGAAGGAAGGCCTTGGGGAGAAAGGCAGTTGTAAATCTTATCTGGATTAAGACTGGAAATAAGGGGGAACTATCTCAGATTGGTTTTTAGATGGTCAATCATTGGCAATAACATCACTTTGTTGCCGGCACCCAGTGCCAAGAGGCTAAACAACAGCTGAAGTTGGTTCGTTACCCGGTGTGCTACACCCAATAATCACAACAGGGTGGAGAAGCAGAAAAGTTTATTTGAAGCTTCAAAAAGGTACAGGGAGATTTGAATCTCAAATCCTGTACCCAGAGCAGGAAGTTACACAGGCTTTTATACATCCTTTTTCCCAGCATACTTATCCAACAGCAAGCTGCCCCAAGTATCCATATAGCCAGTCAATCCAGTTCCCAGCTAGTTCCCTGGTTCTCTGTATCATTTGTTAAAGTATACATAAAGCTGCTTTATTCAGCATTGTTCTTCCATATCTGCCCTGTGTGACCTTGCTTAGTTTCAGGCAGCCTGACTCTGGAACATATTGTTGCAGATCCTCAGCATAACTGCTGTGTGTGCCTCCAGGCAGGGGGGCCAAGGACACTTGGGCCTAGTACGCAGAGCTGCTGCGAGTGCCTCAAGGCGGGAGGGGGGGGCCAAGGACACCTGGGCCTAGTGCGAGGGGGCTTCATCGACACTCGTGGTCTTCCATCCCCTCGAGTTACCTAGTGGCCATGCCCCAGTGTCCCCAACAACTTGTTTGTTAAAGGGTATAAAGAGTAATTTCTGAAAGGGTTCATTGCTAATACCTGCCTGACCACGCTGGAGCTGACCAATAAGGGTCTAAGCACCTCTGGGATTCGCCCATTTGTGAGTATCTTGAACAAATTCTTAGAAAATTTTTGTTACTGTTTGAGTGTAGTAAATTACTTATTAGTTAGGCTTTTTAGGCATGTTTAGAGCAGCTGCTCAAAGTACCATTTGGCCTTTGGATTTAATAAAGGAATTTACAGTTAAATTGGTGTTTTCCCATATTAATAGTGATTTCAAATATTATTAATAATTCCAACAGCCATGGTCTTGGGCCAGAATCACGCACAGGGTCAAAGCAGTATCACAGGGAGAAGCCACGCCCAGGGTCAAAGCCAGAGTCGTGACTGGGGTTAGGACAAGGGAGCAGGAACTTGGTCTCGGGGGTCTGGCCAACAGGTGTTTGACAGGAACAGGAAGCTTTATGTTAAGAACTACTCAGCTGATCCCACTGAGTCAGCAGTAGCCTCTGTCGTGGGGTATCAGCGACAGTTTCCCGCAGTGGCCTTGTAGCCTGGTGGTCGAGACCTCTAGTGACTGACACCTGCCCTCCCCCTGGAGAGGTACCTTCGGGTGAAGCTTTTTTCAGGGCGGCCCATGGTTTTGCAGGGGCATGAACATGATGGGCTGGCTCCAAGGACGTTCTTCAGGCCCCTAACCTCCCCAGTGAAGCAAACGGTGCGGCGCTTTCTGCGTCTGGGAACCCAGCACATTCCGAAGTGCATAGTCCTTGTGGGCCTGGACGCGAACGGGGGGCAGCGGTAGTGGAACCAGATCATCCAGGAACAGCTTCAGGAGGCATCCATGAAATGCTGGATGGACCTTTCAGAATCGAGGGATCAATTCAAATGCCACCAGATTGATTTGCCGAAGAATGGGGTAAGGGCCTGTGTTTCAGTTGCCCAATTTGTGTGCAGATTGGCCAATCTAGACATTTAGTGGACAGCCGTACTTTTTGACCATCCTTCCGAGGTGGGGCCTCTTGGCAGTTTTTGTCAGTGTGACATTTGTAGGCTATTTTGGCAGCTTCTACATCAGGGGTGGGCAAACTTTTTGGCCCAAGGGCCACACTTGGGAATAGAAACTGTATGACAGGCCATGAATGCTCACAGAATTGGGGTTGGGGTATGGGAGAGAGTGAGGGCTCTGGTTGGGGATGTGGGCTCCAGGGTGGGGCCAGAAATGTGGAGTTCAGGAGGGGACTCGGGGCTGGGGTGGGGGAGTAGGGTGCAGGGTCGGGGTGGGGCTGGGCATGAGGAGTTTGGGGTGTAGGAGGGTGCTCTGGGCTGGGACCGAGGGGTTCAGAGGGTGGGAGGGGGATCAGGGCTGGGACAGGGGGTTGGGATGTGGGAAAGGGTTGAGGCTCCGGCTGGGGGTATGGGTTCTGGGGTGAGGCTGGGGATGAGGGGTTTGGGGTGCAGGAGGGTGCTCTGGGCTGGGATCAAGGGGTTCGGAGGGCGGGAGAGAGGTCAGGGCTGGGGCAGGAGTTGGGCCATGGGGAGGCTCAGGGGTGCAGGGTCTGGGCGGTGCTTACCTCATGCGGCTCCCGGAAGCAGCGGCCATGTCCCCTCTCCGGCTCCTCCACGGAACCAAGGCCAGGTGGCTCTGCGTGCTGCCCTGTCTGCAGGCACTGCCCCTGCAGCTCCCATTGGCCGCAGTTCCTGGCCAATGGGAGCTCTGGGGGTGGCGCTTTGGTGGGGGCAGCATACAGAGTGAAGCCCTGTGGCTGCCCCTACACATAGGAGCTGGAGTGGGGCCATGCCGCTGCTTCTGGGGGCAGCATGAAGTGGTCCCTGACCCTGCTCCCTGGCTGGAGCGCCAGAGTGCCGGAGCAGGGCAAGCCCCTGACCCCGCTCCCCAGCGGGAGCTCGAGGGCCGGCTTAAAACGGCTGGCGGGCCGGATCTGGCCCACAGGCCATAGTTTGCCCACCCCTGCTCTACATGCTCCTTTAGGTTAGGATCTTATGAATAGACTGTACCAGATCTGAGGCAGCAGAAACTGCCACAGGTGGTGGGGGACAGAGGGATGGAGCCATGGATGAAAACCATACTTGGAGTAAAAAGGACTGAATTTGGTAGAAGCATGGTTTGCATTATTATAAGTAAATTCGGCTAATGGGAGTAATGCAATGTAGTGATTTTGGCATTGGTTCAGGAAACTGTGTAGCTACTGCTCAAGTACCTGGTTGACTTGTTTTGATTGGCCAGCCGTCTGGGGCTGATGGGAGGTGGATGTATGAGAACGGACATCCAGGAGGTGAAACGTTTCCTTCCAAAACCTGGATGTCAACTGAGAGCCCCAATCTGTGGTAAGATGATTGGGGAGACTATGGAGTTGAAAAGCATGCATAATTAGGAGTTGTGGGTAGTATCTGTGTTCGAGAGGTGTACACGTGGAAGAAGATGCACCATTTTAGTGAGCTGATCGAATATGGCTAATATGATATTGTGTTGTTCTGCTTCTGTACGACTAAGAAATCAAGAGTTATATCTGACCATGGTCAGGAAGAGGTTTTGGATGGTATCAGGCTGAAAGACTTGCTTTTGGAGGTCTTAGAGTGCAGGTGTCACAGGACCTCGCATCATCCTGCATCTGCAGCCACCAGAATGAGCGAGCTACTGCACGCCAAGTCTAGGACTGTCCAAACTGACCCACCCAAGGGGTGGCATGGTGAATGTGCAGTACCTCGAGTCACAGGGGACCCTCGGGGATATAAAGGTGGTCATTAACATAGAAGAGCTTGTCGGACCAGAAGTAATGGTGTAGGGTGGTCCCAAGGAGGCCCTCCTTGGATAATGTTACGAGCTTTACAAAAGGACCATGAGGAAGAGCTACTTGACGTGAGGTAAAGAAGCCCGATGACAGTTCCACAAAGACAAAGGTGTGGTTTTACTATGTTGGGTGGTGGTTCTTCGGGATTCACAGGTTCCATATAGTTATCTCCCTTCTGTGAAAGGGCATCTGCCTTACCTTTTTTGTGGCCTGGGCAGTAAGCGATTGTGAAGTCAAACCTTGAAAAGAACAAGGCCCAGCATAACAGCTGCTGATTCACAGCCTTGATGGATCATATATATTCCAGGTTTTTGTGATCTGTTAAGACTAGTATGGGGTGTTTTGCCCCTTTGAGGTAGAGTTGCCATGTCTTGAGCCCTGCCTTGATTGTGAGTAATTCCTTGTCAGCTATTTCATAATTGCATTCAGCTGAAGTAAGTTTTTGAGCGGGGGGGGGAAGGACAGGGATGCATCTCCTGTTGGGACCCCGTTCTTTGGGACAGTACCGCCCCAATGTCTACATCAGAGGCATCAGTTTTAAGGATAAAAGATTGGTTGGGGTCAGAGTGGGCTAGCACTGGGGCTGAGGTGAAGTCTACCTTCACAAGTTCAAAAGCTCGACAGGCCTCGGGAAGTCAGTGAAATTTAGCAGGTTTATGAAGGATGGTGGTTATGGGAAATGTGACGTTTGAAAAGTCGGAGATAAATCTATAGAAGTTGGCAAATCCCATGAATTTCTGAATGTGTCAAATAATCCAGAGCTCTGCCAAGTCCTGAGCCGCTGACACCTTCTGAGGATCCATCCATAGCCCTCCTGCTGATGGATGAACCCCAAAAATGTGATGGATCACTTATTGAATTGCTCTTTTCCAGCTTTGCGCACAACTCATGCTGGTGTAATCTCGTGAGAACTTTGCAGACATGTTGGTCATGGCTTGCTTGGTCACTGGAGTATATTACGGCAGGTTTCAGAGTAGCAGCCGTGTTAGTCTGTATTCGCAAAAAGAAAAGGAGGACTTGTGGCACCTTAGAGACTAACCAATTTATTTGAGCATAAGCTTTCGTGCTCATGAAAGCTTATGCTCAAATAAATTGGTTAGTCTCTAAGGTGCCACAAGTCCTCCTTTTCTTTTTGGAGTACATTAGAATATCATCCAGATATTCAACCACATTTTGGTCTAGGATGCCTCAAAGAATGTCGTTAATTAGGTACTGAAAGGTGGCAGGGTATTAGTATCTTTATTTGTCTTGCAGTGGCGCCTAGAGGCCCCAGCCAAGTTCAGGCCCCACAGTGCTAGGCGCTGTACATATACATAGTAAGGGACAGTCCCTGCCCCGAAGGGTTCACAATCAAACAGGAGAGACAGAAGAAGAACCAGTTTCCCCATTTCACAAATGGGAAACAAGGCAGAGCACGGTACAAAGATTGTACAGGGAGTCTGTGGCAGAGCCAAGACCTGAAACCAAATCTCCCAAATCCCAGGACAGGGCTTTAATCACAAGATCAACCTCTATCTCTCTGTGGCCAGCTGCCAGGGGAAGACTCAACTGGATTGTCACTAGCTCACTTGCAAAGAACAAGAAATTGGGCTTGTCCCTTTCTATTCCATTCTGAGCTATCAAGGCCTAAATGGGTTTTGAAAACTCCCCTTGTCTTTCCCCTCAAGCTATCAGGACTATCCTGTTTGGCCTTTCCTAATTTTGCTACATGCCACCTTAGCGGGTGGCAGAAATGGAGCAGGAGCCTTCTCAGATCTCAGTTCAAGGGATGGGGCTTTGAATCATTAACAAAGATATCCTTCCTCCCAACTGGGTTTTGTATTTGCACCTGTGTAACTCAGTGTTACTGGACTCTCCGTCCCTTCCCAGGGCTAGTCTCCACTGGCGGTGCTTTAGCGTGGTTTGTGTGGTCGCGGTGCAGCACTGGGAGAGAGCTCTCCAAGAGCTCTAAGAAAACTACCTCCGCGAGGGGCGTAGCTACCAGTACTGGGGCACTGTCTACACTAGCGCTGAAACTTGCTGCACTCAGAGGGGGTGTTTTTTCAATTGCCAGTGTAGACAATTACAGTAAATTGCCAGTGTAGACAAGCCCTAAGTTGCTGAGGCTTCACATACTTGGAAGCAGAGATATCAGATTCTTCTCAGGAAAAACAAGACAGACGAGATCTGGATTTCTAAGCTAAACAACCAGCAAAATTAAAAAAACCCAAAAAAACTCTCAGGTCATCACCATACTTTACATAGACAAAAACAAGACACACAGCAGATTCTTTATTTGCAGCTCACTTGTAACCTGTTTCTCTGAACACTATTGTGGTTCCTGTCCTACTTTTGAGTAGTTTTGCTGAATACGGGGCAAAATCCTTCCAGAAGCCCAACATATTAAAAAATTAACCACCCTGCCATGTTACAAAGGACACGTTGCTTTTGGAACACTAACTGTGGAGAAGGCAACTCCCATTTCGAAGAAGGAAACTTGCATTTAATGTTTTCATGTTTCTGTCCTCACAGCCTCCCCCCTCTGCTGGTGAAATCACTTGCTGACTTTGGTGGAAGAATTAATTTCATCTGAGGAAGATAAGCAGAGAATATATGTATCCATTAGAGAGCTAATAACTAAAGATCTGCTGTACAGAGCAGATCTGCACTCACCCATCGTGTAGGTATGCAGAGCTTTTCTCCCCAGTTCCCACTCTACATGTCTGCCGGGGAGCAGTCAGAGTTAGCAAACTCACTGAACAACTGGCCAGGAAAAGGTGAAATGGCTCAGCCAGCCCAACCACTAACATCTGCTCTCATAAAAGCGGCAAAGAGTGGATCTGCTCTCATGTGGTTCTTTGTGGATTCAAGGGAGGTGGGCAGAGGGGGTGAGCTGAAGAGACAGTGGGGGAAAGCCATATGAGAAGGGAAACAAAGCAGGTCAAACTTGCCAGGAGCTCAGTAACCTCTGGGGAGGAGAGAGAGAGATGGGGTCTCTCAGGGAAGAGAGACTGGGGAGAAGGAAACCCCAAAGAAGGGAGAAGGGGAGTGAGATCCTGGAGAGGGCAAGGGTGAGCCTGCTGTCTGGTTCCTGGAGACTGGGCAATGTAATATACTCAAATTCCTATCTACTATTAATAAGCAAATAGTACGCATATTTGGCGGCCCAACATGGGCAGGTCTGGTAGGACCCTCCACAGAGCAGTCTCTGCATTGCAAGGGATCTGCTCTGCTCCCCTGCAGATGAAATTAATGCCACTAGCCATGATGGGAGGTGGGCAGGAGGCATCATGTCCAGACTCAAATATCTCCAGTGAGCTAGGCTACTTGTCTCACTGTAAATTACAAGCGCTTAGCCCTGTAGTCACCTCTGAATCTGGGGTGGGGGAGGGGAAGTGGGGTTAATTTGGATACCTACCACAAAAGGCAACGTCATCGTAAATGTCAGTGTCCCTACGATTGAAAAGAACAAGGTACTGTGAGATTTACGGCCTCTGGACAGCTGTTTCGCTTCTCTCATGTGTCTCTGGGAAGCCATGGACAGGTAGAGGCAGAGTCACATGGGCATGTAACAAGTTAAAAAAGCTTTAAATACAGAGCATAGGAACATGGGAATAACAAGACCAGATCAGACCCAAGGTCCTTCTAGCCCAGTGTCCTGTCATAGAATCATAGAATATCAGGGTTGGAAGGGACCTCAGGAGGTCATCTAGTCCAACCCCCAGCTCAAAGCAGGACCAATCCCCAACTAAATCATCCCAGCCAGGGTTTTGTCAAGCCTGACCTTAAAAATATCTAAGGAAGGAGATTCCACCACCTCCCTAGGTAACGCATTCCAGTGTTTCACCACCCTCCTAGTGAAAAAGTTTTTCCTAATATCCAACCTAAACCTCCCCCACTGCAACTTGAGACCATTACGCCTTGTTCTGTCATCAGCTCCCACTGAGAACAGTCTAGATCCATCCCCTTTGGAACCCCCTTTCAGGTAGTTGAAAGCAGCTATCAAATCCCCCCTCATTCTTCTCTTCCGCAGACTAAACAATCCCAGTTCCCTCAGCCTCTCCTCATAAGTCATGTGCTCCAGTCCCCTAATCATTTTTGTTGCCCTCCGCTGGACATTTTCCAATTTTTCAACATCCTTCTTGTAGCGTGGGGCCCAAAACTGGACACATACTCCAGATGAGGCCTGACACAGGTGGGTATATGTTTCTAATGTAACAATGGTGTTCTCATTATCCATAGTAAAGGTCCAGTCCTTTTGTGAATCCTCCAGGGTCTCTTGGTCTCAGTGGTATGTAGTGGCAGCTAGTTCTATGGGTTAATTTTGCATCATGTACTTCCTTTTATCATTTTCCAATGTCTTACTTTTTGATTTCAGCAAAGGGCCTCTTGCTCTTGCATTATAAGAAAGGGCAAATAGGAATGGGTGTCTGACTTTCTCTAAGCCAGGTTTCAGAGTAGCAGCCGCGTTAGTCTGTATTCCCAAAAAGAAAAGGAGGACTTGTGGCACCTTAGAGACTAACCAATTTATTTGAGCATAAGCTTTTGTGAGCTACAGCCCACTTCATCGATGTGAACTGTAGCTCACGAAAGCTTATGCTCAAATAAATTGGTTAGTTTCTAAGGTGCCACTAGTACTCCTTTTCTTTTCTCTAAGCCATTTGTTATTTTCTGTTCCTCTCTCATGTCCCTTCTGGATTTGTCTCCTGTCTGGATTTAACTGTCGCTATATTTTCAATCTTGTTTCACAGGAGAGGTTTCCAGGCCTCTAAATCAGTTTTGTGGCCTGTCTCTGAACCTCTCTCTATTTCCCCGGCAGCCTTTGGAGATGGATATGAAACATCAGAACTGAACACAGCTCTCTGAGGCGGGGAGGGGTACTGATTTACATAGACTCATGGGCTTTAAGTCCAGAAAGTACCATTGTGAACATCTAGTCTGACCTCCTGCACATCACAAGCCACAGAACCTCACCCAGCCACTCCTGCAATGGGCCCAGAACCTCTGGCTGAGTTACTGACATCCTCAAATCATGATTTAAAGACTTCAAGTTACAGAGAATCCACCATTTACACTAGTTTAAACCAGCAAGTGCCCCGTGCCCCATGCTGCCGAGGAAGGCAAAAAACCCCAGGGTCTCTGCCAATTTGACTGGGGGGGAAATTCCCTCCTGACCCCAAATATGGTGATCAGTTAGATCCTCATCATGTCGGGAAGACCTACCAGCCAGACACATGGAAAGAATTCACTGTAGTAACTCAGAGCCTTCCCTTTTTTATATACTGGCATTATAGCATTTTCAGCATTATCTTCAGTCACATTCCTTATGCAAGCTAATATTGTGTTAGAACCTATCAATATGTAGGATCTAGCAGACCTGTGTACCATCTGTATTGCTATATGAGTCAGAGACCTGGACCCTCTTATAGGCAGACTTGGAACAGCTAGAGGCAGTCCATATGCACTGTCAGCACCAAATCCTGAGCATCAAGTGGTTTGACTGTGCAAAATGTCACAGTCTCGCAAAGACTTGGCCTTCCTTCAACTGCTCATTATATTCAGCAGTGGTGTTGCATGTTCTTCAGCTGTGTGGCCAGGATGGACAAAAATATCCCTGCACCCTGAGCTCTCAAAATCTGCACTGACACGCAAAGGGGTGTGCGCTCTGATCCTACCCGGTGCCAGGCCAGCCCAGAGATTCGTGGATTCACGGGATTGAACCACATCTGGGAACTTCACTACACAATGCCAAGTGCAACACCATCACCCTTGGTCACTTTGGCTGGCACAATGGTCCGTCGTAGACTACGTGTGATTGATGATGAATGTGTATGAGTCATCTAATCGTCCCCTCCAATGTCCACTACGGTGCCTTTGTCAATGGTGAATTCCATCTGCCATTGTGCTATCCATTCACCTACCTTTGTTGGCTCCCTCTAAAGTTCCTCACATTTTTCTCGAGTCTTGAGTAACCTATTTCATGTTGTGTCATCTATAAATGGCATTCGCCCTCTTTTCAAGACCACTACTAAGGCTATGAAATACCACTGGTCCATTTACAGGACTTTGGGACATCCCCCTGTTGAACCTTTCCTGTGCTGAAAACTAACCACTGATTCCTCCTCTTTGTTTTTGTCTCAGACAGCTTTAGATCCATGATAATACGTCACCTCTCGGACCGCAACTACTTCCCTTCCCTTCCCTTTCTTTCCCTTCCCTTCTTTTGTAGCCTCATTGGAAAGACTTTGTCAGAGGCTTCAAAATTACGTCATCTAAAAGTCTCCTTTATCCATTTTTCTCACTCACAGAAGGAATCCTCCAGGCTGGAGAGTAACAGGTGGACTAAGCCTGCTCAAAAGTCACAGGAGGAGCTGATAGGCTAAAGATAGAGCACAAATCCTCCAAAATTTCAGTAAGGGGGTAGGTGCCTAAATACCTTTGAGATCTGGGTCTTGGTGCCTTCCAGGCTCTGCCCCTATAACCCAAGGGACTGTAGAACCCCACAGTCTGCTGCATGACAGGGAGGGTCCCTTCCAAGTTGCTGAGTGAATGGGCTGATGTGGGCTACTCTTGGTGTGTTGCCATCAGTGTCAGACCATTCCGGTCACTGGACAGAGCTGGGCAGTGTCCAGAACTCACAGACAGACCAACCCGTCGTGAGGATTCGCTGATCTCTAATGTATCGGTTTGATCCAGTATGCTCCCTTGTGACACCTTAAATACCTGACAGCATCTCAGCTTTGTACCTGAAAAGACTAGGTGCAGGATGATCTCTCCCGGACATCCTTAGACTAATGCAGATTAAAGAGTTTTTCAGATGATTTCTTTGTGGTAAAGCACTACTCTCCCACCTCCACAACCTGACCTATTCTCCTGGGGTAGTCAGCCTGTGTTCCAGTGAGCTGTGTCATTCCACTATGTTTCAGTGATGCCTAATATATCAAGGTCATAAGAACATAAGAATGAATCAATGCTTTTTTTTTGCCTCTGTTTTCACTAACAAGGTCAGCTCCCAGACTGCTGCGCTGGGCATCACAAAATGGGGAAGAGATGGCCAGCCCTCTGTGGAGATAGAGGTGGTTAGGGACTATTCAGAAAAGCTGGACGTGCACAAGTCCATGGGGCCAGACGAGTTGCATCCGAGAGTGCTGAAGGAATTGGAGGCTGTGATTGCAGAGCCATTGGCCATTATCTTTGAAAACTCGTGGCGAACGGGGAAGTCCCGGATGACTGGAAAAAGGCTAATGTAGTGCCAATCTTTAAAAAAGGGAAGAAGGAGGATCCAGGGAACTACAGACCAGTCAGCCTCACCTCAGTCCCTGGAAAAATCATGGAGCAGGTCCTCAAAGAATCAATCCTGAAGCACTTGCATGAGAGGAAAGTGATCAGGAACAGCCAGCATGGATTCACCAAGGGAAGGTCATGCCTGACTAATCTAATTGCCTTTTATGATGAGATTACTGGTTCTGTGGATGAAGGGAAAGCAGTGGATGTATTGTTTCTTGACTTTAGCAAAGCTTTTGACACGGTCTCCCACAGTATTCTTGTCAGCAAGTTAAGGAAGTATGGGCTGGATGAATGCACTATAAGGTGGGTAGAAAGCTGGCTAGATTGTCGGGCTCAACGGGTAGTGATCAATGGCTCCATGTCTAGTTGGCAGCCGGTATCAAGTGGAGTGCCCCAAGGGTCGGTCCTGGGGCCGGTTTTGTTCAATATCTTCATAAATGATCTGGAGGATGGTGTGGATTGCACTCTCAGCAAATTTGCGGATGATACTAAACTGGGAGGAGTGGTAGATACGCTGGAGGGGAGGGATAGGATACAGAAGGACCTAGACAAATTGGAGGATTGGGCCAAAAGAAATCTGATGAGGTTCAATAAGGATAAGTGCAGGGTCCTGCACTTAGGATGGAAGAATCCAATGCACCGCTACAGACTAGGGACCGAATGGCTAGGCAGCAGTTCTGCGGAAAAGAACCTAGGGGTGACAGTGGACGAGAAGCTGGATATGAGTCAGCAGTGTGCCCTTGTTGCCAAGAAGGCCAATGGCATTTTGGGATGTATAAGTAGGGGCATAGCGAGCAGATCGAGGGACATGATCGTTCCCCTCTATTCGACATTGGTGAGGCCTCATCTGGAGTACTGTGTCCAGTTTTGGGCCCCACACTACAAGAAGGATGTGGATAAATTGGAGAGAGTCCAGCGAAGGGCAACAAAAATGATTAGGGGTCTAGAACACATGACTTATGAGGAGAGGCTGAGGGAGCTGGGATTGTTTAGCCTGCAGAAGAGAAGAATGAGGGGGGATTTGATAGCTGCTTTCAACTACCTGAAAGGGGGTTCCAAAGAGGATGGCTCTAGACTGTTCTCAATGGTAGCAGATGACAGAACGAGGAGTAATGGTCTCAAGTTGCAGTGGGGGAGGTTTAGATTGGATATTAGAAAAACTTTTTCACTAGGAGGGTGGTAAAACACTGGAATGCGTTACCTAGGGAGGTGGTTGAATCTCCTTCCTTAGAGGTTTTTAAGGTCAGGCTTGACAAAGCCCTGGCTGGGATGATTTGACTGGGAATTGGTCCTGCTTCGAGCAGGGGGTTGGACTAGATGACCTTCAGGGGTCCCTTCCAACCCTGATATTCTATGATTCTATGATTCTATGATAGAATCATAGAATATCAGGGTTGGAAGGGACCCCTGAAGGTCATCTAGTCCAACCCCCCGCTCGAAGCAGGACCAATTCCCAGTCAAATCATCCCAGCCAGGGCTTTGTCAAGCCTGACCTTAAAAACCTCTAAGGAAGGAGATTCAACCACCTCCCTAGGTAACGCATTCCAGTGTTTCACCACCCTCTTAGTGAAAAAGTTTTTCCTAATATCCAATCTAAACCTCCCCCACTGCAACTTGAGACCATTACTCCTCGTTCTGTCATCTGCTACCATTGAGAACAGTCTAGAGCCATCCTCTTTGGAACCCCCTTTCAGGTAGTTGAAAGCAGCTATCAAATCCCCCCTCATTCTTCTCTTCTGCAGGCTAAACAATCCCAGCTCCCTCAGCCTCTCCTCATAAGTCATGTGTTCTAGACCCCTAATCATTTTTGTTGCCCTTCGCTGGACTCTCTCCAATTTTTCCACATCCTTCTTGTAGTGTGGGGCCCAAAACTGGACACAGTACTCCAGATGAGGCCTCACCAATGTCGAATAGAGGGGAACGATCACGTCCCTCCATCTGCTCGCTATGCCCCTACTTATACATCCCAAAATGCCATTGGCCTTCTTGGCAACAAGGGCACACTGCTGACTCATATCCAGCTTCTCGTCCACTGTCACCCCTAGGTCCTTTTCCGCAGAACTGCTGCCTAGCCATTCGGTCCCTAGTCTGTAGCGGTGCATTGGATTCTTCCATCCTAAGTGCAGGACCCTGCACTTATCCTTATTGAACCTCATCAGATTTCTTTTGGCCCAATCCTCCAATTTGTCTAGGTCCTTCTGTATCCTATCCCCCCCCTCCAGCGTATCTACCACTCCTCCCAGTTTAGTATCATCCGCAAATTTGCTGAGAGTGCAATCCACACCATCCTCCAGATCATTTATGAAGATATTGAACAAAATCGGCCCCAGGACCGACCCTTGGGGCACTCCACTTGATACCGGCTGCCAACTAGACATGGAGCCATTGATCACTACCCGTTGAGCCCGACAATCTAGCCAGCTTTCTACCCACCTTATAGTGCATTCATCCAGCCCATACTTCCTTAACTTGCTGACAAGAATACTGTGGGAGACCGTGTCAAAAGCTTTGCTGAAGTCAAGAAACAATACATCCACTGCTTTCCCTTCATCCACAGAACCAGTAATCTCATCATAAAAGGTGATTAGATTAGTCAGGCATGACCTTCCCTTGGTGAATCCATGCTGGCTGTTCCTGATCACTTTCCTCTCATGCAAGTGCTTCAGGATTGATTCTTTGAGGACCTGCTCCATGATTTTTCCAGGGACTGAGGTGAGGCTGACTGGCCTGTAGTTCCCTGGATCCTCCTTCTTCCCTTTTTTAAAGATTGGCACTACATTAGCCTTTTTCCAGTCATCCGGGACTTCCCCGGTTCGCCACGAGTTTTCAAAGATAATGGCCAATGGCTCTGCAATCACAGCCGCCAATTCCTTCAGCACTCTCGGATGCAACTCGTCCGGCCCCATGGACTTGTGCACGTCCAGCTTTTCTAAATAGTCCCTAACCACCTCTATCTCCACAGAGGGCTGGCCATCTCTTCCCCATTTTGTGATGCCCAGCGCAGCAGTCTGGGAGCTGACCTTGTTAGTGAAGACAGAGGCAAAAAAAGCATTGAGTACATTAGCTTTTTCCACATCCTCTGTCACTAGGTTGCCTCCTCATTCAGTAAGGGGCCCACACTTTCCTTGGCTTTCTTCTTGTTGCCAACATACCTGAAGAAACCCTTCTTGTTACTCTTGACATCTCTTGCTAGCTGCAGCTCCAGGTGCGATTTGGCCCTCCTGATATCATTCCTACATGCCCGAGCAATATTTTTATACTCTTCCCTGGTCATATGTCCAACCTTCCACTTCTTGTAAGCTTCTTTTTTATGTTTAAGATCCGCTAGGATTTCACCATTAAGCCAAGCTGGTCGCCTGCCATATTTACTATTCTTTCGACTCATCGGGATGGTTTGTCCCTGTAACCTCAACAGGGATTCCTTGAAATACAGCCAGCTCTCCTGGACTCCTTTCCCTTTCAAGTTAGTCCCCCAGGGGATCCTGGCCATCCGTTCCCTGAGGGAGTCGAAGTCTGCTTTCCTGAAGTCCAGGGTCCGTATCCTGCTGCTTACCTTTCTTCCCTGCATCAGGATCCTGAACTCAACCAACTCATGGTCACTGCCTCCCAGATTCCCATCCACTTTTGCTTCCCCCACTAATTCTACCCGGTTTGTGAGCAGCAGGTCAAGAAAAGCGCCCCCCCCCCAGTTGGCTCCTCTAGCACTTGCGCCAGGAAATTGTCCCCTACGCTTTCCAAAAACTTCCTGGATTGTCTATGCACCGCTGTATTGCTCTCCCAGCAGATATCAGGAAAATTAAAGTCACCCATGAGAATCAGGGCATGCGATCTAGTAGTTTCCGTGAGCTGCCGAAAGCCTCATCTACCTCATCCCCCTGGTCCGGTGGTCTATAGCAGACTCCCACCACTACATCACTCTTGTTGCACACACTTCTAAACTTAATCCAGAGACACTCAGGTTTTTCTACAGTTTCGTACCGGAGCTCTGAGCAGTCATACTGCTCCCTTACATACAGTGCTACTCCCCCACCTTTTCTGCCCTGCCTGTCCTTCCTGAACAGTTTATAACCATCCATGACAGTACTCCAGTCATGTGAGTTATCCCACCAAGTCTCCGTTATTCCAATCACGTCATAGTTCCTTGACATCACCAGGACCTCCAGTTCTCCCTGCTTGTTTCCAAGGCTTTGTGCATTTGTATATAAGCACTTGAGATAACCTGTTGATCGCCCCTCATTCCCAGTATGAGGCATGAGCCCTCCCCTCATAGACATTCCTGCCTGTGCTTCCTCCCGGTATCCCGCTTTCCCACTTACCTCAGGGCTTTGGTCTCCTTCCCCCGGTGAACCTAGTTTAAAGCCCTCCTCACTAGGTTAGCCAGCCTGCTGGCAAAGATGCTCTTCCCTCTCTTCGTAAGATGGAGCCCGTCTCTGCCCAGCAGTCCTCCTTTATGGAACACCATCCCATGGTCAAAGAATCCAAAGCCTTCTCTCTGACACCACCTGCGTAGCCATTCGTTGACTTCCACGATTCGACGGTCCCTACCCAGGCCTTTTCCTTCCACGGGGAGGATGGACGAGAACACCACTTGCGCCTCCAACTCCTTTATCCTTCTTCCCAGAGCCACGTAGTCCGCAGTGATCCGCTCAAGGTCATTCTTGGCAGTATCATTGGTGCCCACGTGGAGAAGCAGGAAGGGGTAGCGGTCCGAGGGCTTGATGAGTCTCGGCAGTCTCTCCGTCACATCGCGAATCTTAGCCCCCGGCAAGCAGCAGACTTCTCGGTTTTCCCGGTCAGGGCGGCAGATAGATGACTCAGTCCCCCGGAGGAGAGAGTCCCCGACCACCACCACCCGCCTTCTCCTCTTGGGAGTGGTGGTCGTGGAACCCCCAACCTCAGGACATCGCATCTCATGCCTTCCAACCAGCGGAGTCTCCTTCTGCTTTGTCGCCCCAGACATATCATCTGGTCCACTCTCCGCAATGGCCATAGTAAGTCAAATCAATGGTCCATCTAGCCCATTATCCTGTCTTCCAACAGTGGCCAGGGCCAGATGCCTCAGAGGGAATGAACAGGGCAATTATTGAGTGATCCATCCCATCATCTGGATATTAGGAAAAGCTTTTTCACTAGGAGGGTGGTGAAACACTGGAATGCGTTACCTAGGGAGGTGGTGGAATCCCCTTCCTTAGAGGTTTTTAAGGTCAGGCTTGACAAAGCCCTAGCTGGGATGATTTTGTTGGGATTGGTCCTGCTCTAGGCAGGGGGTTGGACTAGATGACCTCCTGAGGTCCCTTCCAATTCTGATATTCTATGATTCTATGACTGAGTGGATGTTTTCAGAGAACTATCCACAATGACTCCAAGATCTTTCTTGAGTGGTAACAGCTAATTTAGACCCCATCATTTTATATGTGTACTTGGGATTATGTTTTCAATGTGCATTACTTTGCATTTATCAACAATGAATTTCATCTGCCATTTTGTTGCCCAGTCACCCCATTTTGTGAGATCCCTTTGTAAGTCTTTGTAGTCTGCTTTGGACTTAACTATCTCGAGTAGTTTTGTATCATCTGCAAATTTTGCCACCTCACTGTTTACCCCTTTTTCCAGATCATTTATGACTATGTTGAACAGGACTGGTCCCAGTACAAATCCTTGGGGCACACCACTATTTACCTCTCTCCATTCTGAAAACTGACTATTTATTCCGACCCTTTGTTTCCTATCTTTTAACCATTTGCTGATCCAGGAGAGGCACTTCCCTCTTATCCCATGACCGCCTACTTTGCTAAAGAGCCTTTGGTGAGGGACCTTGTCCAAGGCTTTTTGAAAATCTAAGTATACTATATCCACTGGATCCCCCTTGTCCACATGCTTCTTGACTGCCTCAGAGAATTCTAGTAGATTGATGAGGCATGGTTTCCCTTTACAAAAACCATGTTGACTCTTCCCCAACAAATCATGTTCATCTATGTGTCTGATAATTCTCTTTTTTACTATAGTTTTAACAAATTTGCTGGTACTGAAGTTAGGCTTACCGGCCTGTAATTGCCAGGATTGCCTCTGGAGCCTTTTTAAAAAATCAGCATTGCATTATTTATCCTCCAGTCATCTGGTACAGAGTCTGATTTAAATGATAGGTTGCAGAACAGAGTTCTGCAATTTCACATTTGTGTTCCTTCATAACTCTTGGGTGAATACCAGCTGGTCCTGGTGACTTATTACTGTTTATCAATTTGTTCCAAAATCTCCTCTATTGACAGGTCAATCTGGGACAGTTCCTCAGAATTGTTACCTAGAAGGAATGGCTCAGGTTTGGGACTTTCTCTCACATCCTCTCCAGTGAAGACTAATGCAAAGAATTCATTTCACTTCTCTGCAACAGCCTTGTCTTCCCTGAATGCTCCTTTAGCACCTGGATTGTCCAGTGGCCCCACTGATTGTGTGGCAGACTTCCTGCTTCTGATGTACTTAAAAGTAATTTTGCTGTCAGTTTTTGTGTCTTTTTGTAGTTGCTCTTAAACTTCTTTTCTGTCCTGCCTGATTATACTTTTACACTTGACATGCTAGAGTTTACGTTCTTTTCTATTTTCCTCACTAGGATTTGACTTCCAATTTTTAAAGGATGCCTTTTTGCCTCTAATTTCCTGTTTTACTCTGTCGTTTAGCCATGGTGGCATTTTTTGGTTCTGTTATTGTCCATTGTCAGCTAGTCTGGTTGATCTTTAGAGCTTGAAAATAAATGTCTAACCAAGAAAGAAAGGTATCTGTACTCACAGCTGCAGCAGCGTCACCCTGGGGACGTAGCCATCTGGAACAGACAGCAGAAGGAACACATTTAATGGAAATATAAATTCTCACCCAGGCAGTGAAGGAATCAGGCAAACAGACCTAGAGGGCCACAACCTCAGCAGAATGTCCACTCTCAGAGGGGGCAGCAGAGCAGGGCAGGAGACGGATGCACAGAAAGTCAGTGCTGGGACTGGAGACTGACGCAGGCTGTATGGGGCTGGTGCCAGGCCCTAGATCTGGGTGTGCAAGGGAGAAGAGTAACAGCCCTGCAAGCCTGCACCAAAAGCAAGACTGGCCTGGAGAAGCTAAGCTGGATCCTCTGTTGAGCAGCCAGTGTGGTCTCTGGCAGTGGCCAAAGGGGGCAGCAAAGTGAGAGACACTTTGATCTAGGGAAGCTCCACTCAGCCTGCCCTATTGGCTGGAATCTCACTAGCAAAGTCAGGCAGTCTAGAAAGGGACACCCCGTGCTGAAAGAGACGGGAAGAGTCTACCTGCTATGAAGGTTGAAGGGCTGGGAAGAGTCTGCCTCTGCTGGGGGTAGCCACAGGACCAAGAAGAAGGTCCAGTGTGTGGCAGGGCCCTGATGTCTGGTGGCTCCAAGGCCCATTTAATCAGAATGTGCATGAGTGGAAATAGGGCTATTTTGAGTCTTGTGACTGGAGCAACGAGAACTCCGACAGGCTGGAGTTTTGGAGAAGCCCCCAGGATTAAAATCCTCCTGAGCATCCCTTCGCCATCCTCCTCCAACCCCCTCATCCCCTTCCCATCCTCCTCCAACCCCTCATCCCTTTCCCATCCTCCTCCAACCCACTCATCCATTTCCTTTGTCCTTTCCCCAGGCTCCATCTCTCCATTCCCAGGATCCCCAGCCCGCCAGCAGCCCCCCTCTTAATGACACGTTGGGCACAGCATGGACGGTTTGGCTCTGGCTCTTGGCTGTGACAGGAATGAAATGAAAGAGGCCCTCCCCCTCACTCGGGCACACACACATCCCACCAGGAAGCCCTGGAGCTCCTACGATGTGCAGGCTGCAGCTGGCCCAGGAGAGATGCCAGACTGTCAGCAGCCAAGGCCGCCAGCTGGTTTTCAGCAAATGCTGGGGCTGTGGGGAAGGAAAAGCAGGACACTGAACTGAGCTTTTTGGCCCCTAAACTTGGAAATGTTTGAGATCTAGGATAAAACTTGGGTCTGTTCTCCCCAGTGGCAGATTTCACAGTCTCCTGGCGTAGATTTTCCTTCAGTTCAAAATGCAGGTATGAAGCCAGGTGTTTTACTGTCAGGGGTTGCTGAAAGAGCCATTAACAGCCCGTCTCCATATCTGCCTAGCTGGCATGCATACCACGTCCACATAACCCACCCCCGCTCCGCGGGGTACTGTCTCCGCGGGGTACTGTCTCAGCGGGGTACTGTCTCAGCGGGATACTGTCTCCGTGGGGTACTGTCTCAGCGGGGTACTGTCTCCGTGGGGTACTGTCTCAGCGGGGTACTGTCTCAGCGGGGTACTGTCTCAAAGGTACTGTCTCCGCGGGGTACTGTCTCAGGGGTACTGTCTCAGCGGGGTACTGTCTCAGCGGGGTACTGTCTCCCTCCAGTGGTGGCTGGGTCACAGGGAGAGGCTGATGAGCTCCTACGGCCAGGGCTGACAGAGCTGGGTGTGTGAGTTCAGGTCCTGGCGGTGTGGGCTTTTCAGAGCCCTGTATCCCCGGTTCGATCCCTGGTACCAGCAACCCACCCGAGAAGCAAGGCATTACACTGGCCACCGGAACGCCCCAGACTTACACTTCCACTGGTTGTTCCGGCAGAGTAGTCTCTCGGGACTCGTAAACTGAATGACATCCAGAATCTCTCCTCGTTTGAGCGGCAGATTCTTCCCTCCCCCTTTCTTCTCAGCAACGTTGGGATCGACCATCATTCGGGTCAGAGCACGGATTTCCCCTTCGAACTGTAATGCGAGCAGGAAGGAGACACACTGCAAATGGCTCCATCACTGACGATGGCTCAAGATGCCTGTCCGAGGTGAGGGCTGGCCAAGCAGTTCTGGTGTGGCCGTGTCTTTCCTCAGCGGGGTCACTCCCAGGAGGCCAGTGGACTAGGAACTGTTTCCCCAGCCGTGGTGACCTAGTTTAACATACTTTCCCTATAGGTGGATGGAGTTGGGGGCACAGCAGATGCCTCCATGCTTAGGCCAGGCTCCTTTTACAGGTCCTTGTTTCTCACAACTGGTGCTAACCGTCATACCTGACAGCACTGTGCCCATCACTAGCATGTCACTCTCCGAACGCTCTGCAGGGGCTGCCGACAGCCACAGGGAGCAGTCAGGGACGACACTCCTGGACGTTGGGTCTGGGGTAGCCACGAGTGGCACTGAACAGGGACTGTGGTTGGGAGCTGAGTCCCCCACAAGTCCAGCTGGCATGGTCAGAGTACCAGAACGGACAAGCAGACTTCACATCAGTCATCACCTCATTGGAGAATGGGAGGGAATCCATGGAGAGGCTGACAGAGAAACTGCTTGGGCCCTGCAGCTACTGGTGCTCTAGACCTACTGGGGTGCAGCAAGGAGGGTCTTTCCTCCGGGAGAATGGGCTGGAGCTAAAAGTGCAGAACTAAGCGTCAGGCAAGCGGGGTTCTAATCCTTGCTCTGCCAGGCTTGTTCCGTCAGCCTGTCTGTGCCTTGTTCCCCCGGGGGGGAAAGGAGTGAGCACTGGAGCTGGTCAGGCTGCTTCTCCTTTGGATTCATCCAAATCCAAACGTGTCACGGGAATGTGGCGAGTGGGAATGGAGGTGGGTTTCTGAGGGAAGCCAGCCTGGTTTCCTGCCCACTCTCTCATCTTCCCAGCCCCCTGCCTGGGGGGCAGCTGTGGAGCTGGGACCCTGGAAGCCTCTGCTTGAGCTGGGATTCTTGGGGCTTCTAGGATGGGAGCTGGGGAAATATTTTGAAAAGGTTGGAACATAATCTTGTTTTGATTTTTCTGAACAGTGTTGAAAGTTCCAGTCCGTGGGAAACTGACATTTCAAGATATTGTTCTGATGCGGAGCAATTCCCTTCCTAATTGTGGAATTTTCTTTGGCAGAGAATTCTGGGTTCTGACCCTGCTACAGATAACACTGCCCTACCTCACTGGGTAAATTCCTGAACTCGAAGCTGGTCTCTGTTAAGGGAATTTGCCCTTGTGCAACTGCATCAATGTACTCTCTGGTCCAAACCCCTAATATAGACATCCTGCACTGGCACAAAGTGGGGTGTAATTTGGAAACTTGCTTAATACCTGTCTTTGTGCTGATCTGATGCATCCATATTAGGGGTTTGCACACAGCCCTGCTCACCCCTTCCCCATATCACCGCTTACCCCCATCGTCCCCTCCCACATCCCTGCTCACCCCCGTCGTCCCCTCCCACGTCCCCGCTTGCCCCTATCGTCCCCTCCCCCCACTTGCCCACATCTTCCCCTCAGATGTTCCCACTTACCCCGTCATCCCCTCCCTATGTCTCCACTCACCCCATGATCCCCTCCCCATGTCCCCGCTCACCCCGGTTCTCCCCTCACACGTCCCCGCTCACCCCCATCATTCCCTCCCATGTCCCCGCTCACCCCTGTTGTTCCCTCCCATTTCCACACTCACCCCCCGTCATCCCTTCCCACGTCCCCATTCACCCCATCATCCCCTCCCCATGTCCCCGCTCACCCCCGTTGTCCCTTCACATGCCCCCCTCAGTCCCGTTATTCCCTCCCAGATCCCTGCTCACCCCTGTTGTTCCCTCCCATGTCCCCGCTCACCCACATAAGAACATAAGAATGGCCATACTGAGTCAGACCAAAGCTCCATCTAGCCCAGTATCCTGTCTTCCGACAGTGGCCAGTGCCAGGTGCCCCAGAGAGAATGAACAGAACAGGTAATCATCAAGTGATCCATCCCCTGTCCCTCATTCCCAGCTTCTGGCAAACAGAGGCTAGGGACACCATTCCTGCCCATCCTGGCTAATAGCCATGAATTTATCTACTTTTTTTTTTTAACCCTCTTATGGTCTTGGCCTTCACAACATCCTCTGGCAAGGAGTTCCACAGGTTGACTGCATTATATGAAGAAATACTTCCTTTTATTTTTTTTAAACCTGCTGCCTATTAATTTCATTTGGTGACCCCTAGTTCTTGTGTTATGAGAAGGAGTAAACAACACTTCCATATCTGCTTTCTCTACACCAGTCATGATTTTATAGACCTCAATCATATCCCCCCTTAGCCATCTCTTTTCCAAGCTGAAAAGTACCAGTCTTGTTAATCTCTCCTTATACGGAAGCTGTTCCATACCCCTAATCATTTTTGTTGCCCTTTTCTGAACCTTTTCCAAAATCAATATATCTTTTTGTAGATGGGGCGACCACATCTGCACACAGTATTCAAGATATGGGTGTACCATGGATTTATATAGAGGCAACATGATATTTTCTGTCTTATTATCTATCCTTTTCTTAATGATTCCCAACATTCTGTTTGCTTTTTTGACTGCTGCTGCACATTGAGTGGATGTTTTCAGAGAACTATCCACAATGACTCCAAGAGCTCTTCCTTGAGTGGTAACAGCTAATTTAGACCCCATGATTTTATATGTATAGTTGGGATTATACTTTCCAAGGTGCATTACTCTGCATTTATCAACGTTAAATTTCATCTGCCATTTTGTTGCCCAGTCACTCAGGTTTGAGAGATCCTTTTGTAGTTCTTCGCAGTCTGCCTAGGTCTTAACTATCTTTAGTGATTTTGTATCATCTACAAATTTTGCCATCTCACCTTTTACCAGATCATTTATGAATATGTTGAATAGACTGGGCCCAGAATAGACTCCTGGGGGACATCGCTATTTACCTCTCTCCATTCTGAAAACTGACCATTTATACCTACCCTTTGTTTCCTATCTTTTAACCAGTTATCAATCCAGAAGTGCACCTTCCCTCTTATCCTGTGGCAGCTTACTTTGCATAAGAGCCTTTGCTGACGGACATTGTCAAAGGCTTTCTGAAAATCTAAGGATACTTTATCCACTGGATGCCCTTGGTCCACATGCTTGTTGACTCTCTCAAAGAATTCTAGCAGATTGGTGAGGTATGATTTCCCTTTACTAAAACCATGTTGACTCTGCCTCAAGAAATTATGTTCATCTATATGTCTGACAATATTGTTCTTTATTACAGTTTCAACCAGTTTGCCTGGTACTGAAGTCAGGCTTACCGGCCTGTAATTGCCGGGATCACCTCTGGAGCCCTTTTTAAAAATTGGCATCACATTAGCCATCCTCCAGTCATCTGATACAGAAGCTGATTTAAATGATAGGTCACAGACTACAGTTAGTAGTTCTGCAATTTCACATTTGAGTTCCTTCAGAACTCTTGGATGAATATCATCTGGTCTTATTGACTTATTGCTGTTTAATTTATCAATTTTTTCCAAAACCTCCTCTGATGATGCCTCAATCTGGGACAGTTCCTCAGATCTGTCACCTAAAAAGAATTGCTTGGGTTTGGGAATCTCCCTCACATCCTCAGCTGTGAAGACTGATGCAAAGAATTCATTTAGTTTCTCCTCAATGGCCTTATCATCCTTGAGTGCTCCTTTAGCATCTCGATCATCCAGTGCCCCCACTGGTTGTTTAGCAGGCTTCCTGCTTCTGATGTACTTAAAAAAAAATTGCTATTAGTTTTTGAGTCTTTGGCTAACTGTTCTTCAAATTCTTTTTTGGCCTTCCTAATTATATTTTTACACTTTGCTTGCCAGCCTTTATGCGCCTTTCTATTTTCCTCACTAGGATTTAACTTCCACTTTTTAAAGGATGCCTTTTTGCTTCTCACTGCTTCTCTTACTTTGTTGTTTAGCCACGGTGGCCCTTTTTTGGTTCTCTCACTATGTTTTTTAATTTGGGGTATACATTTAAGTTGAGCCTCTATTATGGTGTATTTAAAAAGTTTCCACACAGCTTGCAGAGATTTCACTTTTAGCACTGTACCCACATCCTTGCTCACCCCTGTCATCCCCACCCACGTTCCCGCTCGCCCCCTGTCATTTCCTCCCACGTCCCTGCTCGCCCAGGTCCTCGGTCACCCAGTCATCCTCTTCCGTGTCCATGTTCACCCACCGTCTTCCCCTCCTATGTCCCCGCTCACCCATGTCCTCACTCACCCCTGTCATCCCCTTCTGTGTCCCTGTTCACCCACCGTCTTCCCTTCCCACATACCCGCTCACCCCCATCATTCCCTCCCACATCTCCGCTCTCCCCCATCATTCCCTCCCCATGTTCCCGCTCGCCCCCCGTCATCCCGTCCTACGTCCCCGCTCTCCCCCATCATTCCCTCCCCATGTTCCTGCTCCCCCCATCGTCCCCTCCCACATCCCCGCTCTCCCCCATCATTCCCTCCCCATGTTCCCGCTCACCCCCCGTCATCCTCTCCCATGTCCCTGCTCACCCCCATCATTCCCTCCCCATGTTCCCACTCACGCCCCATCGTCCCGTCCCACGTCCCCACTCTCCCCCATCATTCTCTCCCCATGTTCCCGCTCACCCCCATCATTCCCTCCCCATGTCCCCGCTCGACCCCCGTCATCCTCTCCCATGTCCCTGCTCACCCCCATCATTCCCTCCCCATGTTCCCGCTCACCCCCATCATTCCCTCCCCATGTTCCCGCTCACCCCCATCATTCCCTCCCCATGTTCCTGCTCCCCCCATCGTCCCCTCCCACATCCCCGCTCTCCCCCATCATTCCCTCCCCATGTTCCCGCTCACCCCCCGTCATCCTCTCCCATGTCCCTGCTCACCCCCATCATTCCCTCCCCATGTTCCCACTCACGCCCCATCGTCCCGTCCCACGTCCCCACTCTCCCCCATCATTCTCTCCCCATGTTCCCGCTCACCCCCATCATTCCCTCCCCATGTTCCCGCTCGACCCCCGTCATCCTCTCCCATGTCCCTGCTCACCCCCATCATTCCCTCCCCATGTTCCCGCTCGCCCCCATCATTCCCTCCCCATGTTCCCGCTCGCCCCCCATCATCCCGTCCCATGTCCCCACTCACCCTCATCATTCCCTCCCCATATTTCCGCTCCCCTCCGTCATCCCGTCCCACGTCCCCGCTCAACCCCATCATTCCCTCCCCATGTTTCCGCTCCCCTCCGTCATCCCGTCCCACGTCCCCGCTCAACCCCATCATTCCCTCCCCATGTTTCCGCTCCCCTCCGTCATCCCCTCCCACGTCCCCGCTCAACCCCATCATTCCCTCCCCATGTTTCCGCTCCCCTCCGTCATCCCCTCCCACGTCCCCGCTCGCCCCCCCCCCCAGGCGGCAGCTTCACATGACCCAGTGTGAATGAGGGAGCTGGCGAGGGCAGACAGAGCAGTTCTGTGGAGGCAGCATGGGGGGACGTGGGAAGTGAGCTGGGCGGTGAGACTGGGGTAGAAGAAGTGGAGAAGAGACGAGCTCTCTCTTCATCTCCCTTCCCCCAGCCCCCAGATAGTGGCCCATTTCTCCATATGCCCCCATTACCATGCACTCTCCACAGCCCCATACCCCTGCTCACAGCCGTGCTCCCCCTTGCACCCTGACACAGCCTCATTCCCCAGCAACTCCTCCCCCCGCCACGGCCCACTGTCCCAGTCCGCTCTCACCCGTAGGCCACGTCTCAGGAAGCAGACAGTGGATGTGGGAGGGAAGTGGTGTCGCATGGTGCGAGGGCATGTTGAAGAATGTGGGATGGGAGGAGGCTGGGGGCAGAGCGCCTGTGGGGATGAAGACAGCTCTGCAGGGGATGCGGTGGAGGAAGGGCTGCATTGACAGGAAAAGCGCCCAAATCAGCCATGGCTCTGACAGAGTGAAAGGATGGCCCAGTGCTTTGGGCATTAGCTTGGGAGGCAGGAGGCCTCGCTGCAACTCCTGTTGGCCTACAGACGTCCTGGGGGACCTTGGCCAAGCCTCTCTGTGCCTCAGCTCCCCATCGGCAACCTGAGGCTAGCAGCACTGCGTGTGCGGGGAAGTTATGGGGATACACATGTTAAAGACTGAGAGGTGCTCATATGCCACCAGAGACTGTAAGGCCAGGCCGGATCTCTAAGATCATCCCTCACCTCCTGCACGGCAATGGCCGGACGGCACTGGCCAGAGAACGGCTGTGCTGGATGGGGCCGGATCACACCGGAATGGCGGACCGGCACTTTGGCTGCAGAACGTGACCTTGCAAGTACGGGGTGTGTGAGGTCACGCTGGTGGGGTGTTCTGGCAGGTGGCCATTCAGGACTTCACCGCTGGGAACCTGACACTGTTATTTCTTCACTGAGCCCATCATTTCTACTTGAGCTAGGGCAGATCTTGTAGTGGGGGACCTAAGACTGTTAAGTCTAAGCTAACAAAGATTTTGATCTGGGTTCCTATTAAGAGTTGTTTTATAGAGGAGATCTCTCTCTAGCTTTGTGTGAAATCCCTGTCACATAGGACACCATCCTCACTGTGGCTGCAGGAGGGGAATGAATGACTGACTGCACCTCATGGGGGGATTGCTATGAAGAAGGGCCCATTGCTGCTCACCTTGAATTTCTTCCGAACTTCCTTGTCCGTCTGCTCTTCTTTCTTGCACTGTTTGAGATTCTTCACATGTTTCCCGCCTAGCTCTGAAATCTGGGCTTTTCTGCAGAGCCAGGAAAAGTCACAGTGATCTTCCGGAATGTTCAGGAGAGGCAGCCCGCCCCCGCAATCCTCCCTTGTCCAGTTCATATTAAATCATCCATGGCAATAACACCGCAGCCCGCTTCCACTGCTGGGGATGCCCCACTACAGCCCAAGGTCTCCATCTGTCCAGGGCTTGGGGGCTGCGTTCCAAACTAGCAGAGAAGTTAAACTGTTCGGGCCGGATTCTCCACTTGGTTCTGTGTCAGCTTTACACCAGTGAACTGGAGCACAGAATCAGTGCCTTTGTGTTTAACTTTATCAGGCCTGACTCACAGCCCTGCAGTGTGTTCAGCTATTTACTCCGGCACAGAGCCAGAGTGAAACATCCCTGGCCTGTTTTGCACTCCCATGTCTGGTGTAAATGACTGCGCAAGAGGCGGGTCTATAGTGAATCGAGCCCATAGATGACCTGGAGAATCATTCTGCACCAATCCATTTGCTAAGCTAAGGTATATTCCATGCAAACCACCACAGCAAGCCCTGGCTTTAATGCAGTGTGAAGATAAAGAAACTACAACTTGAAATTTTAAAGGTGAAGGCTCCGTTCCTTTCTTTAACGCCACCCATGTGGGGGCCTCTTATTCAAAGATGAACTGCAAAGCCAAACATGGGGTTATAACCATCAGGCTTCCTTATGATACAGACTGTTTTAAATAGGCTTTTAAAATTGTTTTCTTATATTATAGCTCCCGGGCTCTCACTTCCGTCTGGATAACAAGGACTCGGAGAACCAATGCCCCACAGAGCCCTGAGGCCCAGACTGAGCTGGCAACCCCATGGAGAGAGCGAGTCAGGAATTTTTCATCCAAATAGTGGAAAATGCAGCTTTTTGATAATTCAAAATTTTCAGTGGGAAAATTTTAATTTTGCTGAATCCTTAATTTTCCATCAGAAAAAGTAAAACAAAGTATTTCATTCAGGTAGGGTTGAAACATTTGGGTTTGTTGAATTTTAATACAGCCAAATGCACAGTTATACAGAGGGCTCTACCGAATTCATGGCTGAGTTTCCCAAGCAAAAATCATGTTACATCTACACAGTTACCTTTATCAACCAAACAGTGCTTCCCTTCCGCCTGCCCAGCTTAGCCCAGGGGACTGGGAACGGCACCAACACACACATAAGCATTTGGATAGGGACTGAGCCCAGGGCCCCTAGAGACACACAGGGCATTTAGCACAGAGCCCTAGTAAGAGAAGTTTGTGCTGATCCCATGAGTGGGGAGCTCAGTCTTCTGTCCTGTTTTGGCCCAGCTGGAAATCTCTGCCCAGAGCCACGTGTGCTCTGCAGTTCCGCATCTGTGCAGTTTAGGGTTGGTCTACATCCAAAAACAAGACCGACCTAGCCACATCGCTCAGGGCTGTGAAAAATTTCAAACCCTGTGAGACGTGGGTGGATCAAGCTAACCCCAGCTATAGACACAGCTAGGTCAACAGAAGTGTCTGTCAACCCCACTGCTGCCCCTTGGAGAGGAGGGTGAACTGCACTGACAGGAAAACCCCTTCCGCTGGTGTGGGACGTGGCGCTGTCCCGCTGTAGTCTGGCCCTGGCCATAGGGTGAGATCCATGCTGGAAAAGAGAGAACTTTGGAAATGTGACCTGAACGTGCTGGCTGCCTGAGGCTCTTACGGGGCCTCTCTGCAGATCCCCAGAGCAGAGGACGCTGTTGGAGCCCTGGCTAGGCAGCTGTGGCTCATGCTATAGCCGCATGCTTATAGCTCTTGTGGTTGCCCGGTTCAGTCCCGCAGGGCTCAGCTAAAACAGCGGCCCTTGCAGAAGCACAGCAAATGCGCTAGGTGATGCCCAGTGTTTCGGCATGTGAGCAGCATTGAATAAATAAATCCATTGATTACCTGGGCTCAGTGGGCGGTGGGGGAAATCTGTCAAGGGTCAGCTTGGCACCTGTACAAACAAACGGTGCATGGAGAGGAGTCAGTGAGGCTGGTGTGGCAAAGCTGCGTGCTGAGACAAGCTCAAAGAGGTGGCTGGCGGGAATGCTTTGCCGGCATCGGAGGTGGAGGCTGGGTCCCATCCAGCCCTAGAGCCTGGCCCCCAGGGTTTTACCCTGTCTTCTCTGTGCCAAATGATGGGGCTTCCTGTGTGGAGATGACTCCACAGCTAGAGCCCTCTTGCTGTCAGGAAGGCTTACATTTTACCCTGCCCCTCTCCCCCTTGCAGGGGGCATCCTGGACTGGCAGGAGGGCACTGAATGCCCTAGTAGTTTCTTTCTTCTATGATGTTGTCCTCTGCAAATACCTGGAGACCATTCTCAGGTCCCTCCTTTGCTGTTGCTTAGCCAGTCTTTAGGAAGGGTCAGTAATCGGTCTCTCCAGCCCCTTCACTTTGGCTCTGACTTCCCCGCCCCCGAATTGATGCACATCTTTCTGATACTGATGTGGCTGGAACTCAGAACTCCAGCCATCGCTTCCCCAGAATCCCACCACATCACCATAATAACACGGTACCCTGCTCGACAGCACTGTCGGTCATCCACGCATTGACTGCGCATTCACTCATGCTCCTGCCTCTGCCCAGCAGGAAACAGAGACCGAGGACTTTACCTTGGGGCTCTGCAAAGGATTCTGGGTGTTCAGCCAAGAAGGGGAACTTTCAAAGCAGAGGTGGATTGTGCTTTGTCTTTGAAAATCTGCTCTTAGCACTGGGTGCCCAAGCTGACTTGCGACTCAGCTAGGCCCCTGGCCCTTGAGGTTTCCAAACCCCACTGCTAGAGGGTGCTGTGCTCTCCAGGTGCAGCTGTTATCCTTGGGTACAAGGGGAAGGATCTGGGGTCTAACCCAAGGTGTGTATCTTAGACTGCTCTATCCCTGCATGTGGACATTCTGACTCTGGTATGAGCAGTCCTGTTTCAATTAGTTTATGTCTCTTGGGACGGGATTAAGGTAAACAGAAAATGCCAGTGTTATAAGGGAACAGGAGGGTTCTCTTGTGGGTTACACTGTATGATAAAACTTTGCCACATAGCCAAGGCCCAGATGCCATTGCCTTCCGCATCCACCCCATGGCCTCAAGACCCTTCAGCCAGCTGCTCCTGGGCACCTGTGGCTGCTTGGACAGTACAATGACCCCTCTGGTGTCTGAACTCCTGGGGAAGTGGATGGGGGAGGGCACCTTGGTGCCAGGCTCTGACAGTGCTAATACAGCCCCTTTCCCCCATGCTGCGCTAGCAGGCTGCAGAAGCACAAGACACAGTTTCTATTCGCTCTGACTTGAGTTCTCAAAAGCTCAGCCAGGTGCTATTCGGGCCCCCACTGAGGGACTCGGGCAGTCATGGGCGTCCCAGAGTTGGTGTTTGGCCACATTCAAGCTGTCTGAGCGCCAGAAGTGTATGGCATCTCCCCTGGTCCGAGCTGATCAGAAATGTCTCTGATGCACACAGGGAGTGGGGGAAGAGGGGGGGGTTCAGGTTTGCACACTCACTTTTCAGAGTGGAGCTGCACACTACACGTGTAGTGGATGGTGAGCTCCTCGCGAGCTGTGCTCTGAACAGTGTCTAGTGGGCAGTGGCCACCTTTTTATTTGCAGTGCTGGCTACATACCCCCTGCCATAACCCCTGCTCCAGTCTGGGGTACGTACCTGTTCCAGAGCGGGGACTTGCTGGGAGCCGGGAAGCAGACGATAACGGACGTCCTTTCCCTATGCCAATTGGCCCAACTGCTTCCACATCATCATATATCTGCTCTTGGTGACTGGGGCAGCAGAAAGAATGAGATTAGGGAGCTGAGCTGTGGTGGGTGTGATTGCAGTGCAAGAGCCGAGTTTAACAGACTGTCACAAACATCAGCACTGCAAGAGGGTGGATGGCAAGGGGCAGGAGGCCAAAATGTCCCTGGGGCTGGCAGTGGGCTGCAGCAGGGACAGGACCATGCGACAGTGTAAGGCACCACAAAGAGTGTGGTTTGGGGCTGCAGGCTGTGCCGTCATTTTGCAGAGTGCTGCGCCTCCCTTGTAGCAATGAACCACAACAGGGTGTGTGCTAGATGGTGATCGGTACCTGAGCTACAGAGGGAGACCAGCGCCAGAGGTTTCAAAATTATCTGGTCCCCCAGTGACTAGGTCTCCCACATGAGACACCTCGGGCTGCTACTGCTCTCTGGATGCTCCCATTGATTTCATTTGGAGATCACGGTCCTCAGCATCATGGAAGAATCACACCCCGGAGGTCTGATTCTCCTCTGCCCTGCAGCTTGTGCCATTTACTCTCGTGCACCGTGGGTGCGAAACACCCCCATAGCAGAATGGCGGCACTGAGTTCTGGTCTGAATGACTGTCCAACAGGGAATCCAACCTGAGGTGTCTCACATGTGGCACCCAGAAACTGCAGCATCCAGAACCTCAGGGGCCACTTCTGAAAATGCTGGACTGTATCCGCAGCTCTGGCCTTTGGTCAGCAGCAGCCCATCCTGCAGCTGGGGGTGCAAAGCAAGAATAAGAAAGATTTACCATCTCAGTACTTCCGCCGCTGACCTCAGGACACGAGGAGATGAAGCAGCTTGAGGTGCAAGTCGGACTGGGGAAGACCCAGCAGAATTTGGCTTCAGGTGACCTATGGCAAAGGTTGTGGGGACGGGGAGGGGTAGAGGGGAAAGCCAGTTCACTGATGGCTTCAAGCCAGTTTCCTGGGTTTGTCAGGGCAATGCAAACCTCCACCCCCACCAAGAAACTCGTATTTAGATTCCAGATCTGCCCCCGACCATTCTATATGCAGGGTCGTCCTGCCTTCCCCACTGGAGAGGGCCATGAAAGCAGGGGAGGAAAAGAAGGGAGATGTGGTCTGTGCCCAAACCAGCCCGCTAGGCAAGGCACAGTCATGGACTCTTCCAGTCTCCTGGCCAGGGCAGTGCTCTGGTCTCTTAATCATGCTGCCTCACCGGTCACCTTGCTGTTTCAAAAAGTCTCCCATTAAAAGGCTGCTCCCACCCATCACTGCTCCCAGGAATTCTATTCAGCCAAGCCCGCCCCTGGGATGAACTACAGGGACTTTCACTGGCTTGGAACAATACATACAAATCTCCTTAGCACAGTGAGGGGCTCCCAAGTAAAAAGCTACTCCCAGCCCACTCGTTCCATCTTGGGTTCAGTAGCCAACTAATTGCAACTGCAGCCACTGACCAATGACATGTCTCTACACAGCATCGTCAACCCCAAACAATGAAAAACCATGAATCAGGCCCCCCAAAATCTCGAGATTGGTTTAAAAATCACAAGAGGATTTTTTAATCCTAATAAATCTGGGGTTCTTTTTGTTCCTGGCTGTTGCTCTTTTAAGTCACTCTCTGGCCATGTTTTCAAGCTTTCCTCAAAAAACATAGGGGCTAGAAAGCTACTTTTCTTTTTAAATGCAAGCTGATTGCATGACCCATGAGCTGGGGCTTTACGAAGTGCACTAAATATCACCTCATTTATGAGATAAAATTGTGACCATTTACAACACTGTGTGCCAGTCCTTCAAGGTGCAGTAACCACAAACACCCCCCCCCCCATGCTTCACACTCCATCCATCACAAGCTTCCATCAGCCCTGGGAAGAGGTGAGGGAGAGGCCAGGCTTCAGGGCATGTGGGAACAGAGCAGAACTGACCCCTAATAGCCCCTCTCCATTGGCCCTGGGAGAAGGAGAGAAAAGGCAGCGAGAAAGCCCTTGTCTATGCTAGGAAGGGTTTGCTGGAACAGCTATGCCGGCAAGCCCGCCTAGTGGAGATGCAGCTGAGACTGGTAAAAGAGTGGGTTTCCACTTTTTGCAAAAACACTTTTATGCCACTCTAACTGCATAACAGTGTCTACATGAAGGCTTTTGCTGGCATAGAAATGTAGCAAAAAAAATCACATACCTGACATTGCTCTACCGGCAAAAGTGTCTCATGTAGACCTGGCCACAGTCAATGCAGAAAGGCACTGGGGGAGTTCACTGGACGTACAGCTTGTACGGTGCATTGCAGTGAATGAGTCGGGTGCTGTGTCGCCTGTTGGTGTAATAAAACCGCCTCTGCGGGCAGCAGGAGAAGCTCTCCCACGGACAGCACTGCCCACGCCGGCGCGTCTGTGGGTGTAACCTATGTCACTCGGGGGCGTGGTTGATTTACACCCCTGAGCCACATAAGTTATTCTGACATAAGCTGTAGTGTAGACACTACCCTTAGAAAGGGCTGTCTGGTGACTGCTAATGATGCAATTACCCTGCTGATAGCCTCTGAGGAAGGAAGGCCAAGCAGGCTGGCTGAGGCAGTCTGACTTGCTGGGGAGCTCACAGTGTAGGCAGGGAAGTGTGCAGCTTGGAACAACCCTGGTCAGGAGGACAAGAGACTTGGTCTCCACCCAAGAGAGGTGATGGCTGAGGGGCTGGAGCCTAGAGTGGGTGCCCTGGCTGGACCCCGGAGCAGAACATACCGGGGGCAGTTGCCCAAACTAGGACATCATCACAATGGTTTCGGAGCTGGTCACACAGAAGTGTAGCTACCCCACACAACCCGAGTTCTCCCTATGGACCAAAGGAAAAGCGGTACTGGCCTAGAGGCAGGTCTAGTGGCCAGAGTGATCAATGGTGTCCAAGCAGCACAGTCCCTACTTTTTAAGGTCGGGGGTTCCTGCCCCTTGCACAGCTCCCAAGTGCTATTAAACCAGAACTGAAGACTGCATCACTGGCAGCGATTAAGTCTTACAGTTCTCAGAAGAAAGTGAAAGAGGCTTGCCTTCCCTGATGACCCCACTGCCAGCCCTCCACAGGCCATACGTCACCGTACACCGGAATCCAAGATCGTATTGACTTGCATTGCAAAAATCCCAGAAAGTCTGCAGGAAGGCGCAGCCTCCCCCCGCCCCCGATGGGTGAAAGAGCCTACAACAGTGAGCGCTACAATGACAATGCACATCACACTCAGCCCATCTCATTCTAGAGGGGGTTTCTATTATAGCTTCATTCCAGCTCTCTCCCTTCCATTGTCCAGACATGGATCCTCCCCAGGCCCGGCTCCCTAACACCCTTGGACTGCCCGCCTTCCTATATCCAGCGCTCCCCTGGACTGACTCCCTCCCCCGGCCAGACCCTGCACACACCTGGGTCCCCAGCTACCAGACTGGGCATTGAGTACCAGTGTCTGGCACCCCCTAGTGGCTGTCCAGGACAGTAGCAGTGCTGTTTGAAATGCCTTTGCTGAAATGTGGGATGATTTGAGTGTTTTTAGACCCCCAAGTAAAGAACAAATCAGCTTCCAGCCCAAAGACAGCATTGTCCAGAAATGGATCCTCCCCAGGCCCGGCTCCCTAACACCCTTGGACTGCCTGCCTTCCCATATCCAGCGCATGTCCAGCAAATAGCATTGGTGGTTCAGTGGTAGAATTCTCGACTGCCACGCGGGAGGCCCGGGTTCGATTCCTGGCCAATGCACAGTTGTGGCTTTTTGGGGGGGAGGGATAGCTCAGTGGTTTGAGCATTTGCCTGCTAAACCCAGGGTTGCGAGTTCAATCCTTGAGGGGGCCATTTAGGGATCTGGGGCAAAAATTGGGGATTGGTCCTGCTTTGAGCAGGGGGTTGGACTAGATGACCTCCTGAGGTCCCTTCCAACCTTGATATTCTATGATTCTATGAAGGCAGAGAGGGCTGGACTTGCTGTGAGGAAGCTTGAGTGATCGGAAATAAATCCAGTTGCCTTAGAGGGCAAGCCAGGCATTTCTTCAGCCATAATGGGAAGCCTGTGAAGTTGCAACTGAACTGGACAAGGGAGCTCCTTCGGTAAGGCTTGCTGTGAACAGCCTGCTCCCATATTTACCAGCTTCCCATGCTGCCTGGAGCGCAGCAGCAGGCTGTTACAGAGCCCCTGGCAGCGCAGGAGAAGCTCTTCCAGCCATCCAGGAACATACTGTATGAATGCACTTAACCCAACCGGCCAGGGACATTCCAAACCCAGGAATCAGCTGGCAGGCATGTCTGGTCATTGCATGGTAAACTGATACAAGACGACATGGCACTGGACACAAGAGAAGCAGATGCCAGGGCTCAGATGTGAGGAGAGGCCAAGCTAGATTCGCTACATTATAAATTTGTGCCTGAAAAATGAATTCAGCCCAACCCAGGCAAAACCAGTAATGTAGTGGGGGGACACCTGCACAGAAAAGAAAAGACAAACAGCAGGAAAAGAGGACAATGCAGAAACTATTGTGCATTGAAATTACTGTGCATTATTATTGTGTGATAGTCAGTGGGTGAGGGCAGAGAGACATGTCCAGAGACGGAGATAAACCTTTTTACGAAAGCCTACTGACTGCACAGGTAGCAAAACAAGGTCCATTTGGATGAAGGCAAAAGAGGCCAGCACACCTGATGTATCCATAGTCTTTATTATAGGTGCAGATAGAACACCAGGAAAACCGTGACGTGTGCACCCTGGCAAACAGCCAGGTAAGGAAATTCTGTCTCAGAAAGGACTGTCATGTGACCTAATAACTGCACCAATTACTGACAAGAAGGAAACCCAGCTTTGCAACAGTGTGAAATCAAACTAAGGTTATGTGATTATTCTTATCACTGAGCTGTACATGTAAGAATTACACTTTGAAGTGGTAAAAGAGTTACAGAAACCATTTGTTTCGGCTGAAATCTGCAAGGAAAAGATTCTAATTATAGCGAATGAGGAACCTGTCTGCAAGACATCTCAGAGTGAAAATGCACCAGGGATGCAGGAGAAGAGCGTGGCTGACACAAGGATTATGGTATGGATTTAGGCTCCTGATTATGGTATGGATTTAGGCTCAGTGTTTAGGGGCACCCCCTTAACACTCCTAAGAACAGGTTTGATTCCCTGCTTCCCCCACATAGGGTCTGTGTGACCTTACACAAGTCACTCACTCTCTCTTTGCTTGCCTTCCCCACCTGTACAAGGGCTATAACAGTACTGCACTACCCCAGGGGATGTAGCGAGGATAAATATATGAATGACTGTGATGTGCTCAGATGTTACAGCAATGGAGGCCAGAAGTACCTGAGACCAGCAAAGTGCAGTTCAGAGGAGGGCCCCAAGTCAGGGGTGCCAGAATCGGGAGGTTGCAGGGCCATGCCTGTCCACTTTTTAACATGGGTGTAGCAGCCTTGGGCAGGCGCAGAGTGGCAGCAGGGGCTGCTGTGCTTCATGGTAGGAAAGCTGAGAAGCTGGGCGGCACACCTTTGGGGGTGGAGACAAGGGTCGGGGTCTGCTCTCGGGCACCCCAGTCCCCTGCCCAGCGCAGGTCGAGGGTTCAGGGCTCCGCACAGCAGCTCTGGTTTCCTGGGTGGCTCTTGCCATGGCCAGCCTCTGGCTTCCGGCCTGGCCAAGGGGCAGGGCCCTGGGGGAAGAGGGGGAGCAGGGGGAAAGGCCACAGCTCGGGCACCCGTGGTACCACCACTTCTACACAGGCTCCAGCGTCCCGGTCCCAAGTGTAAGACACGGAGCACGAACTGGCTAAAGGGCCCAACGTCCATCCTTCAGAGCAGTGCGAAGGAGAGCAAAGCCCCCAGCAAGCTTGTGGAATGAGGGGGTTGTGAAAAGAGCTAAGATCAGCAGGGCAGTGATCTTATGCAAGTTGCTTAGACCCTGAGGACCTCAGCAGAGCACTGTTCCCTGCCTACGTGGGGAGGAGTGTTGCCAGACTGAGCCAACACAAAAGTCTTTGCAGTCATTAATACCAAAGGTGGCTTCTGGCAATTCAGGCTGGACACAAAAAGCAGGAACATGACAACTGTCTGGGCCCCACTCGGATGCTCCTGCTGGCTCAGAGTACCCTTCCCAATTCCACCCACTACACAAAAGTATCAGAGAGCATGCAGGGCTGTCTGGGGGGGGAGATTGTTCCCGGTGAGTTACTGCCAGCTACAGAGAAGTTCATTAGTTCCCTAAGCTCGGGTTACCATATTTGAACATTCAAAAAAGAGGACACTCCATGGGGCGGGGGAAGAGGGATTTGCTCGCACCCTCTCCTGCCCCTGCCCCAACTCCACCCCTTTCCTGCCCCCATTCCAACCCCTTCCCCAAAGTCCCCGCCCCAACTCTGACCCCTCCCTGCCCCATTGGACCCCTTCCCCAAATCCCCGCCCTGGCCCCGCCTCCTCCCCTGAGCACGCCGCATTCTCCCTTCTCCCCTCTCCCTCCCAGCCACACACAACAGCTGTTCTGCGGCGCAAGCACTGGGAGCTGGGGGGAAAAACGGGCACTCTCTTGAGTAATCAACATTCACTCTCTTTCTTGAATGATCAACTCTTCTTTGGGGAAAAATAATAATGGCAAAATCCTGGATGTTTTTAGATATTTAAAAATTCCTCCTGGATGGTGATTTAAGAACCAAAAAGCCAGACATGTCCGGGAAAATACCGGTGTAAGGTAACCCTACCTAAGCCAACCAGTGTGTAAGTAGCTCTCTCCAGCTCACTTCCTAACTAGGCACCACTCTGGTCTTTCTTTTGCTACAGGCAAAAACAAGCACAGCATCTCAGTAATTTCTGAGTCCTCATTAATTTCCTCTATCTTCTCATTTATTAATGGATCGACTTCCTCTCTAGTTCTTCCCCCATCCTGTTATGTTTATAAAACCTGCCTCTTCTTTCCCAGAACCGCATCTTTCCCTTCCACTCAAAGGAATTCCAGATCCTAATTCAGCAGCTTTTCCTTCCTGCACTAGTGACTCCCCATCCTGTAGGGCCGCTCTCCTCTAGCTGCCTGGGGGTTCGCATGTAACCAAAGTACTCGCGTACATACCATGCCTCATGCCTCTCCCTGGCTCTGGTGCAGGATAAGCATGTGTTCTGATAGCAGCAGCCTTCCAGAACCCCTCTAGATCCACTTCAGGAGGGCGCTGGGGTTTCATTGGCTTGACTCCCAGTGCTGTTGCATGTGGCAGCAGCTTTCTCTTAGGAACCTTAGGTTGCCATTTCTCTGGTATGCTTCTTGGAGTGTCTAGTAGGGATGGGACAGCTGTCCCTTTGGCAGGAACCAGGGGGGCACCAGCATTTACCCCTTGATTCCTAGCATGTTTGATCAGTGGCCAGGTCTGCTGAGTCCGGCTTCTCTCAGGAAGGTTTGAATTCCACCTTGTGCCCTTTTGTTCAGGGGGTGCCTCTCGTATTCCTGTTTGCAGAACGGCTGCGTGGAGGCTGGATTCCATAGCATTTCCATCCTTGGAGTTAGCCACCCATGCTGGGTCTTCACAAAGGGGCCCCAAGCCTGGAACGTCATCCTGACATAAAGGAGCATTTTTCAAACCCATCCTCCTGGTTTTGGGTAATTTAGTAGATTGGTCCCTCTCAGATCCAGGTTTAAGTGCGTGTGTCTCCTCCTTTGCAAGTGAAGCTGCAAGCTGACTCCCTGGCCTGTTGCTCATTTCAGAGAATTTTTGCCTGTTCCCTTGGAACTTGGCCCGTAGGTGCTTAACACGTTCTCCTTCCTAGGACAGAATAGACAACGTTAATTTCCACATGTGTCTGAGGATCATTAAGGACAGTTCTAGGCAATCACCCTGACAATGTCCATGGAGTAAAATTAATTAAAACCACAAACATTTCACATCCCACCTGGCAAACGATCATTCTTTGTATTATAGTAACAACTAGAGGTCCCATTACGTAAGGATCGGCACAAAACTGGAGAGAAAGAGCCTACAGTCCAAACAGCCAACGGGGCCCTGGCGCGGCTGCGGAGCCACGGGGCCTCGATGCTGATGGCAGTGGCTGAATAATCTCAGGGTTGAACCTCCTGCTTGTTCTGCGGATGGGGGCAAAGATAAGCACCCAGCCCCCAACAGAACAACCTGGAGAAGCTCCATGGGTCACTCTCGGGGAGTTTTTCTCCTCTGTTCCTTCTCCCGCGGTGCCCTCCGAAGGGGTTCCAATGGGAGGGGCACTTTGACCCCGTGGGGTTACTTCACGCTGACACCAACAGAGCGAAGAGTAGAATTTAGTATCCAGACACTGCACAGGGTTTGGAAGGGAGCAAAGGGCCCAGTCCTGCTCCCAACCCCAATCGAAGTCAATGGCAAAATGAGGGGAGTCAGGAGACAGCCACATTCCCTCTCCATCCTGCTCCTGGTCCCTCTGGGACCATCTTGCTGCAAAGCGATTCCCAGGGAACCTGTCAGCCTGGCTGCTGTGTGAACCGAGAGCCCGCTGCTGCCTGGAGACGTTGGCTGCTGCGTGGCTGGGCCTCTCTGGACAGGTAATGCAGAGTTGCTGGTGTCGGCTGCACCCTATTACAAGTGCAATTTCCAGTGCAAAGTATTTGTGCCCTAAAACCCGCTTGCTCTTAGGTGCATCCCTTGGGTCACACACCCCTTTGAAAAATTCCCTCCTGGGTGCAGCTGACTGGCCATGGCTCTAGCAGGCAGCTCACTTGTACCCCAGTTGCATTTTTCTTTGCAAAGCCTGGCAGGTGCAATAGCCTGACTCAAGGGTGTCAGCTTAGGCTGCCATTTGGGAACCATGGCCTCACTAGTGACCGCTGCAGCTGTAGGCAGAGGCAGTCCCAGTTGCATGCCTCTGCTCGTCACCTTGCCCTCGCTGTCACCGCCATCTGGGAGAGCGAGTCCTGTGTTTGTGTGGGAGGAGCTCCCCATGCTTTTCAGAGCAGTGCCTGGTGAGTTTCCTGTGCGGTTAGTATTGTGCTGAGCTCACACTGTGAAGTGAGGCAGGCTAGTAACTGCACCAGCGAGGGGCTGGCCTCTACAACAGCATTTCAGAGCTGCCCAAATGGCCTAGAAACCTCTGTGTTGGAAATCCCCGGGGAATGGCTGCCTTGATTGCTTTTGGGGTAGCACTGCCAAACTAGTGCATGCCAGAGAGCAGCAGGTGTAATGTAGTTGGAATTTTGTAAAGCTTGTATTGTAAATTTTGTATAGCATGGACCGCATCCCCACAAAGGGGTCATCCCGTGAGCCGCCCACCAGTCATTTCCCAGCCCGTGCAATACCTATTTTGTCCCTTTACAAAACAGCTAATCAGCACGTTTGGATTTGCTCTCCCAAAGCTCTTTGCTCTTCCCCCTGCTACTCCCAGACTTAAATTGTACTTTGTACTTGTACATGATTTAGTTTTACAGATGGGGGATTGGACACAAAGAAGATAAAGGCAAAATTTTAAAACTTGAGTGCTTAAATGTAGGCACCTAAATGAGTTGCCTGATCTCTAAAGCCGGGAGCACTCCCAGCTTTCTTTGGCATCAAGGGGAGCAGGCACGGAAGTAGCCACTATCCCCAGCAGTTGCAAGATGAGTATTGTTACGGGCCAGCAGTAGCACAGATGGAGACAGAACGTGGCATCTGTCCTCCAAGTCTTTACTTCCCCCACAGGCCAGGTGGCTTCTGAAGAAGCAACTGTATAAACCAGCTTTTTCAAGATTCACAAGTGCGAATATTTGACCCAGAATTGCTTTTTGAACCACGCCAATGTCCATTTTGCAGCCATTTCATGAATTCAAAAAAAAAAAAAAAAGGATGGAAAAAAAGTCCAGTTATGAACTAAAGCTGCTGATACCCCCATATCCTGACCAAAGTCCAACTCAGGTTGTTGTATTCTACCTCCCTAAATGCCTCTTTGGTGTCACTCGTGTACAGTAATCTTCTCTGCTTTCATAGATTTTAAAGCAAGAAGGGACCCAATCTTCTAGTCCAGTGGCTCTCAAACTTTTTTACTGGTGACCCCTTTCACCTAGCAAGCCTCTGAGTGCAACCCCCCCCCATAAATTAAAAACACTTTTTTATGTATTTATCACCATTATAAATGGTGGAGGCAAAGCAGGATTTGGGGTGGAGGTTGACAGCTCGCGACCCCCCATGTAATAACCTCGCGACTCCCTGAGGGGTCCCGACCCCCGGTTTGAGAACCCCTGTACTAGTCTGATGCCCTGCACAAGCCAGTTTTGCCCTGTGATTCCTGCATCGAGCCCAACAGCTTGTGATTGAACTAGAGTGTAGCTTTGAAAAAGACATCACATCTTGACCTAGTTTGTTTAGTGTCACTGTGTGCCTCTATCCAGCTTCTGGGTTTGACCCAAAGGCGGCTGCATTTCAGTGCTGAGTAAAGTGATCCCCATCTGGTTTACATCTCACACTGCAAAGCAATCTGATATCCTCTGGTGGTTCTTTGTGCACCACATTGGACAAATGCAAAAGTCCTACTGTCCACGGGGATGTGTTGCACAATGCTTTTTGCTGCTCCTCTGACCTGGAGCAAGGCTCACCCTGTGTTGCTCTTGCTGAGTCTGGCTGGCAATAAGACACTCCATCTTTCCTACTGCTATGGAGGAATCCTGCCCCACTGGCTGTGTCCTGTTCTCCTGCCCTTGTGTTCCTCACAGACCAGGTGTGAACAACTCAGACACAGTAAATTACTCACCATTTTCTGTCACCACGCGCTTGCTTCTCTCCCTCTCTCCATGTAGATTCAAATGTCCTCACGCAGAATTGCCCGTGGGAGGTTGGGATCCAGCATTTGTATGTAGCCTGATCACCCTCTGCCTTCACTGCATCTTGAAACCAAAGGCTTTTGCCAGGTGCGTGACAAGCGACTGTCTAACTTCAGGAAGTAGTTGTGGTCTGTATGAAAAGCAGCGAGGGGCGGGGGAGCAGCTCTTTCTGACCTAGCTTCAGTCGGTGCCAGAGTGGTAGCACCGGGTCCTGCTGACACTGAGCTGGGCGTAGCTACACAGCCTTGGTTCTTTGGAGTAGAGTTGGACAATTGTTTTCTGGCAAATAGAAATTTCACTCCAAAAAATGCATCTTTCAGGGTCCAAAATTATTTGCAAATTTGGGTCAACTTTGGCAAATAGTTCGTCTGAAAAAAAACCCAAAAACCAAAATTGCAAATGTCAGGATGCTTTGTGTTGACATTTTCAAAACAAACCACTTTGAAACTTTTGTAGAAAATGTTGGCATTTCATTTCAAGACAACATTCACAGTGTTTCCTTTGACCTGAATTATTTCATTTTGTCAAGAAAAAATTTAAAAATTCCGTTTTGTTTTGTGACTAACCAAATTTTTTCTCGATTTTTCAGTTCAGCCATCAAACCAAACCCTCAGTTCTTCCCTTAGCTTTCCTTTGGATGTAAGAACTTTATATTGATTTGAAGTTGAAGTATGTGTTATCGGTTGTTGGCTGCGTGTGTTCTCTCCATGTGCTGCACCAGCTCTGCGCAGACAGCCCGTACAGCTGATCTTGATTGAACTGCCCAAGAAGGCCACAGACTTGGTTTAGTAGCGAAGGTGCTCAGCCAGGTTTATTGCTGAGAAAGCACAGTACTAGTACCTGGCAGACTCTATGGGGCCACTAATACATGTATGCCCGTGACAATGGACTCCGCTCGGTGAGCGGCAGGATCTTCTGCTCCCCACTAGGCCAGACAAAGACACCCCCTCTGTGGCCCTTTTTTATGCTGAAACAACCAAGTTACATATTGCCCCTCTGATGTGGTTAGTTCCCACCCTTTACCTTGTACATGTTGGCTCGATCAAAACATCTCCAGCCATCACCCTGTCATCCTACTATCTCTTTAGGAGGGGTCAGTGTGTCCTGTATTATCTTTGGGGAGTGTGTTTATACCATAACCTTGTATCAGGGTGTCCTGGTACCACCCTTCTGGAATGTGTTTATGTGAATATCTAGTGCCTAAGAGTGCTTGTGTTTTTGGAACGAAGCCATGTTGTTGTCAAGTTCCTGTGCCGGACAGTGCACCTGTAAACAGGCATTTGTTTTATAACAGGGCCTGACTCTTGCTAACTTTGCTTTATATCAGCAGGGCCTGACTTTAGTTCAGGCCTTAGGCGTCACTTCAGGCCCCTTATACTATGCCTCATGTCTCAGGTTCTCTCTTTATACTACAGGGAGATGGTTACACTCCTGTGGGTGACTATCTGGACAAGTTTTGTTAGTGAGTCATATAGTGTTACAATGGCCAAACTGAATGCACTGCTCCTGCTCCTCAGAGCATCATGAGATTTGCAGAGAGCACAAGGCATTCGCAATCAGCAACTGTGTTGCCAGGGCAGGGAGTTGTTCCTGAGGGGATGGTAACACAGCATTTTCCAAAGGAGGCCAGTATCAATGCCCCTGTTTTACAGATAGAGAAACATTAAGTGACTTTGCAGTGTCACAACCAGGGAAAGAACTCAGGTATCTGGAGTCCCAGCCTAGCACACGCATTGCTGGACCATGCTGCCTCCCCTAATGCTGTCATGTAATGATAATGTGAGCTCACAGTCGTCTATTGTTATCGCACTACCTTAGGGTCCTCCGTTATCCTTTCCCCCATTTTAGAGCAGTTGCCGAAAGTCACTGTTGGTAGAGCTGGAAGGTCTTAAATATGGCAGACTCCAGTCTCCTCCGCATAGCTACACTGCCTTTTGAAATGAATGTGCTAGGCCTTGTTTTCATTCTCTGTTCTAAACACCAGACCTCATTCTCCTCCCATAGCCAGGAACAGAACCCAGGAATCCTGATTCCAACCCCTTTTTACTGCTGTTGAGCAAATAATCGCTTAGCTCACGAGCAAAGTGTATGCCAGCTCAAAGGGTACCTGTCTGCGATGTAAATCTGAGGGCCTCTATTTAAACCCTGCTGCTGATCCATGAGGGGACAGTATGGTTCCACATCAGGACTTTTTTTTTTGTCAATTCCGTTAAAGCAGATTTTGCTTAAAAGCGGATTTGCATCTTCTAAAACCTACCCAAAAAGTCAGATCGTTCTGTGAACAGGTAGGGCAAGTACCTGACAGCTTGGAGCAGAATCAAGGACTCGCCCAGAGCAAAATAACTCTTCCCACAGGCCACCTTGTGTGCACAGTAGAGCAACCCGGCATACTCACTTCTCTGAAGCACCGAGACACACTGCAGATAGCAAATAGCTACCTATGAATAATGTCAGTGCAATGACCAAGGAAAAGGCCTATAGGAAGGAAAGGGATGATCTTGTTTGTGATCAAGGAAGTAGCTTCATACACCTGCTCCCCTTGAGATCTGGGCTCTGTCCCTGGCTTACCAGAGACTTCCTATGGGATATTGGTTGAGACAGTTAAAACAGATCAGCTGCAACTGTCACCTGCTTCTGATCTTAATCTCACTGAGCCTCAGTTCTCTGTGCAAAATGGGGGGTAACAGTACTGCCCTGCCTCTGTGGGGTCGGACACATTAACTGACATTTGGGAAACAAATAATACGTGCTATGTGAGTGACCTAGCACTGGACTGGGGGTTCTAGTAACAGTGAGAGGTTGGAAATGTGCCAAAAGTGGGGGATGGGAAGGCTTATGGAGAGTTGTGGAGCAGGGCAGTTGCCAGCTGGCTGGTGGCTATACCACCTTGCTGGTTAAAAGATTTAAAGTGCCCGCTTTTTTTTCACTTGAGCACATTCAAGCTCTCGACAGTGTACAGGCCTTTAGTCTGGATGGCGCTGCCATGTTAGGATAAGCTAAGAAAAATGATAAAACAACAGCAAAATACACCAATTGTGTGTAAAAAGAAAAGGAGTACTCGTGGCACCTTAGAGACTAACCAATTTATTTGAGCATAAGCTTTCGTGAGCTACAGCTCACTTCATCGGATGCATTCAGTGGAAAATAAAGTGAGGCCCTTCCCCAAATACTGGAAATACTTTCCTTCTCCCGCCCTCCAAGGGGCTTTACTATGATATATTGCTGGTTTTAATATGCTTATTCCTGTTCCCTGAGGTTTATATTTTAATGAATTACTGGAAAGAAAGGATCTGAGAAGTTGCAATTGGAAAATCGCTGTAACTAGGGCCCAAGGTAATTCTGGCATCTGTAGTCCAGTCCGGAGATGAAAACTCTGAGGAGACGGGCAGATTTTTAAAGCGCCATGTGGGATGCCTAGCTGCTTTTGAAAACCCCATTGAGCACCAATCTGCATCTTTAGCTCCCTAAATATCTGACCCATGGTGCTCAACAGCATTAAGATCACAATTTAACAAAGCACTGAACATGTGCTTTAAGTATTGCCTCAGCTCCAGAAAACATCTCAAATGGCCTTTCTCCACCAAGATAGAGCTCTGGGCACTAGTTTATTATTGCACAATGCCAAGCATTGGAAACACCCCAAGGAGCAGCACAAGAACAACAAGAGAACCACAGAAAACAAAGTTACCCTAAAATGAAGAACTGTTATACCCTCCTCTTGTAGCCCTGACCATTAGGAACCTGAATGCATCTGATGAAGTGAGCTCTAGCCCACGAAAGCTTATGCTCAAATATGTAACCCTTCTGCCCGTCAGAGTTGGCAGCAACAAAGGCCGGGTTCAATATCTAGGGGATCCATTCCAATAGCACAATACAAACCGGCTTGAGCCCCCACCCAGTGACCTGGGACAAATATATACCACCCCCGCTGGGCGCCTCCAAGAGGCAATACTTCCCCTCTCACAAGCACGTAGTCTGAGTGTAGCAAAAAGCCTTTTAATAACAGAGAGAAACCATGTGGCATTATGTTGGGGAAACATCACCAACAGGATTCATAACACAACCCATGAGCAAAAAACGCACCCCAAGCAAACTGGGGCTTGTCCTTTCCCTTTGGTTCTTGAGTCCAGCAACCCCAAATCACCTAAAGTGCCAAAAGTCCAGTGGCCCAAAAGTCTCTGTCCCTGGTCAGGGCAGTCCCAGAGTTCGAAAGTTTATCTGCAGAGCTTTACCTCCCAACCTGGGGGGCGGGGGGGGGAGGAGGAGAGAGAGAGAGAGGTAAGGGGCACCTTACATGATCTGAAACTGACCGCCCCACAGCTCCATAGGCCTTCGCTTCGCTCCGCCCCGCCAGCTGCCCCACAAACTGCTTCGCTCAGCTCGGCTCTGCTCCCCACAAGCAGCTCCCGCCGTCCCACGAACTGCTCCGCTCCGCATCCCACAAGCAGCTCCTACCGTCCTACAAACTGCTCCACCAGCCTGTCCACAAGGCACTCCAGCACTCCTTGCAAACTCCTCCACAATATATCTTCAGGCTCCTCCGCCTACTTAACACAACGCTCAGTGATTTCAGCTCTTAGGTGAATTCAGCTTGTAGTAGGGGAGCCTCAGTGCTGGTGCACCATTAGCCCAAAGTGAATTCAGCTCAGCAGCCTGTAACTAGACTCCTAATGGAATCAAAATTAGCTCTGATATTCCACAGTAGAGAGAGGAGGAAGTGAAATTAGCATGCAAGGACCTCACCAAGAGGCCCATACCACCAAGTATTAATACTTATCCCCAGCCTCTCTCTATTCACAGAGTTTTGGAACCCATGTCTCTTGCATAGGGAGTGCTGCTTAGTTGATGGTGAGTCCCTCCATCATAACAAAAGGCCCAGTACAGTTCCAAGCACAGTTCCCATAGTCAGGGTAATAACAATTTATTCTTCCTGACCCAATAACAGAGACACTGGGGATCCCACAACAGCCAAAGTGACCATTTGGGCAGCTATGGGCTCATGCTAGGTGGGGTGGGTGTGCCTATGCAAATGAGATCAGCCCCTGAAGTTCTTTTCCACAACTTGCCACACCTCACCACCAGATGTCAGGGTGGAGCTCATCCTGACACTGCTTACAAATACATTGGTTAGTCTCTAAGGTGCCACAAGTCCTCCTTTTCTTTTTGCGAATACAGACTAACACGGCTGCGACTCTGAAACCTGTGTGTAAACTGGCTCTCTAAACATGTTAGTAATAATTCGCTATGGTCAGCACTAAGACCATTCTTCTTGTTGCGGGGTGGCCAGTGGCCAGTTTTGCTGTCTCAGAGGCGGCAGCTGTACACGGGGTCCAAGAGGGCAGGGAACGAATGGGCTTCCGAGGCAGGAGGCAAGCCCTGGTCTGCCATCTGAGCTCTATGCAGAGAACACCCCATGAACTTTAGGAAGAGGATGGCCTTGGGGTTAAGGGTATGTCTACACTTTGGAGCAAGCAGACACAAGCCTCCCCATCTGGGTCAACAGACAGGTTCGTGGGGCTCACACTAGCATTCTAGAAATAGCTGAAGTTGCACCTCAGGCTGGAGCTCGGGCTCTGAAACCCACCCCACCCCCTAAGTGTCAGAGCAGCTGTTTTTAGAGTGTCAACAGCACTAGCCCTGCCAGCTCGAGTTTGTCAAACCCCGGCTAGTAGGCTCACTCCCACTCACTCCAAACTGCTGTGTAGACAGACCCAGAGACTTTAGGACTCGGGAGCTCAGGGTGCAATTCCCTGCTCTACCACAGATTTCCTATATGAGCTTGGCCAAGTCACTTAATCCATCTGTGCTTCAGTTTCCCCATCTGTAAAATGCAGAAAATACTACCCTACCTAGCCCAGCATCCTTTGATCCCTATTCCCTTTAGGAACCCTTGAGGAGGGGTGGGGCTAACTCAGGAAGAAGAGGGGTTTAAAAAGTCAGCTCCTAAGTGACCAGTGGAGCAGCAAATGGGAATTTTGCAAGGGAATTTTGAGGGTGCATGAGAGCCAGACACACCTAACAAACATATGCTAAACTTAGCCCAATATCCCCCTTAAAAACAAAGAACAAAAACCCTGCAAGAGTCAAAATAATATAAGCAGATGGCCAGCAACAGGGTGGGGGATATGCACTGAATGCAGCAAATACGATTACCTGCCTTGTGGGCAGGTGGTCTATGTGTGCATTTGGTCCATGCAGCTCCTGGCCCTCAGAGGCTGAATATGGGCTGAACCGGAGGAGCTCAGGGAGACAGACCAGACTTTCCAGGACACAGCAGAGCGGGCCCAGTCCCAGTCTGGCAGCCTTTGTGCTGTTGGGGAGGATGAAAGCCTCAGGGAAGGAGAACATCAAGCTGGAACAGAGGGAACTGATTTCATAGTTGGGACCCTTCTTCCTAATGTTGTCACGGTATCCTTGCTCACTGAGGACACCCCTCTGGGGGAGGGGACCCTGTTGTTAGGAAAAAGAAAAGGAGGAGTTGTGGCACCTTAGAGACTAACAAATTTATCTAAGCATCAGCTTTCGTGAGCTACAGCCCACTTCATCGGATGCATTCAGTGGAAAATATAGCGGGGAGATTTTATATACACAGAGAACATGAAACAATGGGTGTTTCCATACAGACTGTAACAAGAGTGATCAGGAAAGGTGAGCTGTTACCAGCAGGAGAGTGGTGCGGGGGGGAACCTTTTGTGGTGATAATCAAGGTGGGCCATTTCCAGCACTTTACAAGAACAATATGAGGGGAAATAAACAAGGGGAAATAGGTTTCAGAGTAGCAGCCGTGTTAGTCTGTATTCGCAAAAAGAAAAGGAGTACTTGTGGCACCTTAGAGACTAACCTATTTATTTGAGCATAAGCTTTCATGAGCTTCAGCTCACTTCATCGGATGCTTATGCTCAAATAAATTGGTTAGTCTCTAAGGTGCCACAAGTACTCCTTTTCAAGGGGAAATAGCTTTACTTTGTGTAATGACCCATCCACTCCCAGTCTTTATTCAAGCCTAAGTTAATTGTATCCAGTTTGCAAATTAATTCCAATTCAGCAGTCTCTCCTTGGAGTCTGTTTTTGAAGTTTTTTTGTTGAAGAATTGCCACTTTTAGGTCTGTAATCGAGTGACCAAAGAGATTGAAGTGTTCTCCGACCGGTTTATGAATGTTATAATTCTTGACATCTTATTTGTGTCTATTTATTCTTTTGAGTAGAAACTGTCCAATTTGACCAATGTACACGACAGAGGGGCATTGCTGGCACATGATGGCATATATCACATTGGTGGATGTGCAGGTGAACAAGCCTCTGATAGTGTGGCTGATGTGATTAGGCCCTGTGATGGTGTCCCCTAAATAGATATGTTGACACAGTTGGCAACGGGCTTTGTTGCAAGGATAGGAAGAAACAGGAGACAGTAATGCAGGATTCACTTATTAGAACTTGAAGTCTAGAGAGTTGGGTTGTGATGACCGGGAGGGACTCCAGCCATGGGGGAGGAGGGGGTTCTCGGGGCTCCAGCTGCAGAGGAGGGTCTCAGGGCTGTGCTCCAGCTGCAGAGCGGGGAGAGGGTCTCGGAGCTTGGGCTATGGGGGTGTGGGGGTCTTGGGGCTCTGGCTGCAGGGGGCAGGGCAGGGAGTCTCAGGGCTCCAGCTGTGGGGGAGGAGCAGGGGGTCTTGGGGCTCCATCCCTGGAGATGGGCTCAGGCTTCGGGGGGCCAGGGGGCTCTGGCAACAGAGGGAGGTCAGGGGGGTTCAGGGCTCTGGCTGCAGGGGGGCAGGGAGGAGGTCTCGGGGCTTGGGCTGTGGCAGGGCGGTCTTCGGCCACAGAGGGAGGGGGTCTCAGGGTCTGGCCACAGAGGGGAGTCTCGGGCCGAGGAGGGGGTCTCAGGGAGAGGGATGTGGGGCGGGCAGGGGTATCGGGGCTCCGGCTGCAAGGGAGGGGGGCGCAAGGGGTGGAGCCAGAGGCTAGCCTCCCTGAAGTGGGGCTCCACCCACTACCCATGAGGAAAGGGCTAAATAAGAAAACAGAAAAAAAATCATAATGCTACTGCATAAATCCATGGTATGCCCACACTTCAAACACTGTGGGCAGTTCTGGTCGCCCCATCTAAAAAATAATTAGAATTAACAAATGTAAAGAGAAGGGCAACAAAAAGGATCGGATAGCTGGAACAGCTTCCCTATGACGACTGGGATTCTTCACCTTAGAAACAGACGACCTGGGGGCACTATGAAAGGGGTCTATGAAATCATGACTGGGGTGGAGGAAGTGACTAGAGAAGTGTTATTTACTCCTTCTCATAACACAAGAACTAGGGGTCACCCAATGACATGAATCGGCAGCAGGTTTAAAGCAAACCTCAGGAAGTGCTTCACACAAGGCACAGACATCCTGGGGAACCCCTTGGCTGGGGATGTTGTGAAGGCTAAAAGCAGGGGGGCCGGATATCATAGGCCAGGGAAGGCTAAGCCTTCCCTAACCTAGGCTGTGGCCCCTTCCAGGCTGTGCCCCCCTCCTCTGAGGCAAGCCGGGGTTCAGCTCCCCCGTTCCGCTCTGGAGCTTGGGGCGTGGCCGGGGCGGTGCTCAGGGGTGGGGCCAGCGGGCACGGCTGAGGCAGGCTGGCGGGGGCTCCTTCTGCCCTGTGGGGCGGGGGCACTCGGGGCTCCGGCCGCAGGAGGCTCGGGGGCGAGAGACTCGGGGGTGCTCGGGGAGGGGGCAGGGGGCTCGGGGGCGGAGGCGCTTGGGGGCACTCGGGGCTCCGGCCGCAGAGGGCTCGGGGGCATTTGGGGAGGGGGCAGGGGGCTCGGGGGCGGAGGCGCTTGGGGGTTCGGGGGCACTCGGGGCTCCGGCCGCACGGGTCTCAGGGGCGGGGGCGCTCAGGTCTCGGGGGCGGGGGGGCTCGGGGAGGGGGCAGGGGGCTCGGGGAGGGGGCAGGGGGTGGGGGGGCTCAGGGCACTCGGGGCTCCGGCCGCAGAGGGCTCAGGGGCGCTCGGGGGCACTGGGGGCTCGGGGGCACTCGGGACTCCGGCCACAGAGGGCTCGGGAGCGCTCGGGGACGGGGGCAGGGGGCTCGGGGACATGGGGGTCTCGGGGGCACTCGGGGCTCCAGCTGCAGAGGGCTCGGGGGCGCTCAGGGCCGCTCGGAAGGGGGCGGGGGGGCTCGGGGCTCCAGCCACAGAGGGCTCAGGGGCGCTGGGGGAGGGGGCGGAGGGTCTCGGGGGCACTCAGGGCTCAGGCACTCGGCGCCACTCGGGGAGGGGGCAGGGGGCTCGGGGGCACTGGGGCGCTCGGGTAGGGGGCAGGGGGCTCGGGGGGCCTCAGGGGCACTCGGGGCTCCGGCCGCAGGGGTCTCGGGGGCGGGGGCGCTCGGGGGCACTGGGGTCTCGGGGGCGCTGGGGGCAGGGGTCTCGGGGGCGCTCGGAGCTTCAGTCGTAGAGGGCTTGGGGGCAGTCGGGGGCGCTCGGGGAGAGGGCGGGGGGCTCGGGGGCGCTCGGGGGCACTGGGGTCGCGGGGGCGCTCGAGCAGGGGGTTCGGGGGCGCTCGGAGGCACTCGGGGAGAGGGCGGGGGGCTCGGGGGCACTGGGGGCTCGGGGAGCTCGGAGGCGGGGGGCTCGGGGGCGCTCGGGGCGGGGGCGCTCGGGGAGAGGGCGGAGGGCTCGGGGGCGTGGGCGGTCGGGGTCGCTCGGGGCTCGGGGAGGGGGCGCTCGGGGGCACTGGGGGCTCGGAGGCGGGGGGGTCGGGGGCGCTCGGGGCGGGGGCGCTCGGGGAGAGGGCGGGGGGCTCGGAGGCGGGGGGGCTCGGGGGCGCTCGGGGAGAGGGCGGGGGGCTCGCTCGGGGCGAGGGCGGGGGGCTCGGAGGCGGGGGGGCTCGGGGGCGCTCGGGGAGAGGGCGGGGGCGCTCGGGGAGAGGGCGGGGGGCTCGCTCGGGGCGAGGGCGGGGGGCTCGGAGGCGGGGGGGCTCGGGGGCGTTCGGGGAGAGGGCGGGGGGCTCGGGCGCTCGGGGAGAGGGCGGGGGCGCTCGGGGGGAACGCGAGAGGGCCCCGGCCTGTCATGGCTGTTAGCCGGGCACGAGCCCCCGCTGCCCGCCCCGCTCCAGTCACTCCCCCTCCAGCACCCGGCCCGGCCGCCCCTTGCTCTGGCCCCGCTGGCCGCTCTGGGGAGGCCGGACAGCGCAGCCCCCCGGGGGCCCCCCGAGCGGGCCGGGCTGCGCGCCACCTTCCCGGGGGGGAGACACGTGGGCCCGGAGTCACGAGGGGGAGGGGCCCGGGCTGAAGGGGCGCGCGGGGACCCTGGGGGAAGCGCGCGCGCTCCCGGGGAGGTCACGCGCGGTCTCGTCGGTGGGGCGAGCGGGCGGCCGGTGCGCAGGCGCGCTGGGCGCCCGTGTCCAGCATGGCGGCGGCGGCGGCAGCGGAGGCGGGAGCCGGGTCCGCGCCCGCGCCCCCCGCGGAGGAGCCGGGCTCGGGGTCGCTGTGCGCGGCCCCGCTGCGCCTGGCGCGGCTGCCCCTGGCCCGGGTGAAGGCGCTGGTCAAAGCTGACCCTGACGTGAGCCTGGCCAGCCAGGAGGCCGTGTTCGTCCTGGCCCGGGCCACGGTGAGGGGCGTCCGGGGCCGATTGCCCGGGCGCTGGGGGTGCGCAGATCCGCCGTCCCCTTCTCCCTCGGCCCGGCAGCCCGGGGGGTGCCCATAGGTGGGGGAGCGGGGTGCCTGTGGGGGAGCACCCAGAGGTGGGGGTGGGGTGCCTGTGGGGGGAGCGGGGTGCCTGTGGGGGGAGCACCCAGAGGTGGGGGTGGGGTGCTCGTGGGGGGAGTGGGGTGCCTGTGGGGGGAGCACCCAGAGGTGGGGGTGGGGTGCTCATGGGGGAAGTGGGGTGCCTGTGGGGGGGAGCACACACGGGTGGGGGTAGGGTGCCTGTGGGGGGAGCACCCAGAGGTGGGGGTGGGGTGCTCATGGGGGAAGTGGGGTGCCCATGGGGGGAGCACCCAGAGCTGGGGGTGGGTGCCCACAGGGAGGCTGTGGGTCTGTCCTATTTCTGAACTTTGCTTTTCCTCTTGCGTTACACTCTGACTCTCTTCCGCTATTTCTTCTGTTTGCTGCTTTCCTCTCTTCCCTCTCTCCCTTTCTGAACTACCTGCCCCAGGCAGCTTTTACCTTTTTTAAGTGAAGCTGTGCTGGTCACCGCTGCCCTTGGATACACGTTGATTTATATTGTATTTGGCATCAGGTCAGTTACTTGCACTGGTCACAGGCAATAGGTCCTGCTGTCATTTAGGCAACACGTGTTCCCGCCCCAATGTGAACTGGTGGCTGAAGTACTCTGTGCTTCAAAGCCTGAAGAATTTAGAATCACAGAAACGTAGGTGGTCAAGTTCAGTCCCCTGCGCTGAGCAGGGCAAGTAAACCTAGGCCATCCCTGACAGGTGTCTATCCAGCCTGTCCTTAAAAACCTCCAGTGACGGGGATTGCACAGTTTCTCTTGGAAGCCTATTCCACTTCTTACTATCCGTATGTTTAGAAAGTTTTCCCTAGTACCTACCTAAATCTTTCTTGCTGCAGATTAAGCCCATTACTTCTTGTCTTACCTTCAGGTTTCAGAGTAGCAGCTGTGTTAGTCTGTATCCGCAAAAAGAATAGGAGTACTTGTGGCACCTTAGAGACTAACCAATTTATTAGAGCATAAGCTTTCGTGGGCTACAGCTCACTTCATCGGATGCATAGAATGTTAAATTTGTTAGTCTCCAGCGTGCCACAAGTCCTCCTGTTCTTTTTGTCCTACCTTCAGTGGACGTGGAGAACCAGTGATCACAGTCTTCTTTATAACAGCCCTTATGTTTGAAGACTCTTGTTGGGTCCCCGCTCCGCCTTTTCTCACATGCCCAGTTTTTTTAATCTTTCCTCATAGGACAAGTTTGCTAAACCATTTATCATTTTTGTAGCTCTCCTCTAGACTTGCTCCAATTTGTCCATGTCTTTCCTAACATGTGGTGCCCAAAACTGGATGCATTACTCTGGCTGAGGCCTCACCAGTGCAGAGTAGAGAGAGACAGTTACCTCCTGTGTCTGACATACCTCGCTCCTGTTAATATACCCCAGAGTGATATTCACCTTTCTCACAACTGCATCATGACATTGGCTCATATTCAATTTGTGACCCACTGTAACCCACAGATCCTTGTCCATTTCAGATTATTGCTTATTTTCATGCACAAGCAACAAAGAGCCAGGCCATCATAATCTCAGTGTATAGCCCAGTGGACAGACCACTGGGCTCCAGCTCAGCCTCTGCCCTGCTGTATGATCTTGAGCAAATCACTTCACTTCTCTGTGACTCAGTTTCTCCATCTGTAAAATGGGGATAATGACACTGATCTCATTTGTAAAGTGCTTTGAGGCATACTGACAAAAAGTGCTAGATAAAAGCTAGGTAGTGTTATTAATCTGCACTCTATAATTCACACATAAAACTGTCACTTCCACATATGATTTACCTATAGGGCAGCAGTGAGATCTCTTACTATTGAAACTTTTTTACTTTTACAAAACATTACAGAACACTTACTAGCATATACCCAAGATTGTAAAAACCCTCTCAAAATAAGTAGAGAGAAATGCGCTTTAAGGTACAGAATCTGCTTTTTCAATTGAGATTGGTCAATGTCATCAATTTGCAAAATCAGTTATTTGCAGCAAGTCTTTCCAGTTATTGGCATAAATTAGCACAATTCTCTCCACTGTCTCCGCATAAACAAGACCAAATAAGAGATGCCAGACTGTTTTGAAACCCTTGAGTATTCAAGCGGCAAAGAGTCCTGTGGCACCTTAGAGACTAATACCTACTTCGTCGGATGCAACATGTATTCACCCACGAAAGCTCATGCTCCAATATGTCTGTTAGTCTATAAGGTGCCACAGGACTCTTTGCTGCTTTTACAAATCCAGACTAACACGGCTACCCCTCTGATACTTGAGTGTTCAAGAGATTCTTAGTCAGATCAGATCAGAGCCTGATCCTGCTAACACACAGCTGCATTTCAGGGAAACATTGTCCCCTGGAAGAACTTATCATATATAATTTGAAACTAAAGTAAACTTCTCTGGTTGCAATGTAAAATAAGACTCTTTTAAAAAAATCTCCCTCTTCTCTTCTGGCCTCTACCCCACAACAGCCTCCTAGAGTTTGGATGGTGCCACAACATGGGCTGTGTCCATGCCTCTCTTATGGCAAAGCAAAACTGAAAATAACCTGTTTAGGTTGTACAGCTTCCTCTGTCACTGTTTGCCTGTTACTAGCAGCAATATTGGGTCCCAGAGGAACATGACTCTGAGATGATAGATGCAGTGGAGGATTAAGATTTGAAGTTAATTCTGGACTTGATCCAGTGGGGAGGCTGTCATCCTACAAGAAGCAGGGGAAGGGACTTTCGGTGCCCCAGGTACGGACTTGTGATGTTCGTTAATCTGATAAGAAGCCTGTGGCTGTAGGCTATGGCAGTGGACCTTTCCGTGGGAATAGCATATTCCTATTCCCAGAAGACTGTGGCGGGCGCCAGACACCCCGCCGCTGAAATGCTGCCAAGAAGCAGCAGTGGCAAGAAGCATTTCGGCAGCATTTCGGCAGGCGGTTCTTCTGCAGCTGCGCTCAGCGGCGGCATTTCGGCGGCACGGTATCCTGCGGGTGCGCACAACTGCCCCAGCGGGTGCCATTGCGCCCGCGGGCACCGCGTTGGGGACCCCTGGGCTATGGCATATTTATTATTATTTAACTGCTGACTGTGTGCTCAACACTTTATGGAACACCGAGCTCAGACAGTCTCTGTTCCAGGGAGATAGGATGCTTTGGGAACAACAGAAGAGGGAATGACTAGGATTTTTTTTAAAAAGTGGTAATGTTGTTAATTTCCTCCTTGGGCATTGTGGAAGAAGTGAGCCATTAGGATGGATTTGAATGGCAAGAGAATGGTAGCTTGACAGACCAGAATAGGGAGGTTATTCCATGCATAGCAGGAGCATTAAAGGCAGGAGGCAGTTGTCAGAGATGTGGCTAGGAATTGTTAGGGAGCAGAGCAGTAAGAGACCAGTTTGGAAATGTAGGCAAGAGCTAAGATAACTTCCTTCTTAGCATCCCCTAGGAGGCAAACTAACCCGACAGGTGATGAGGAGTAGGCAGGGCGTGACTCAGTGACTCCTGCAGCTGCCATTAGAACTCTCTGGACACAGAGCGGGGAAGCATACTGCACCATCCCACGGAGCGGTCCAGTGTGCACGCCTCTGTCCTGGAGAATTCCAGGAGCAATTCTGCTTGAGTGGGGCAGCTCTATGCCACCTCCAAAATGAGCATGTGAATGAATTGCCTTGTAGGACCCTTAGAATGTTTCGTTCAGTCACTTGCTCCCATTGGAGAGCAATATCTCCGGCAGCCCTTTTGCAGAGATTTTGGCTGTATAATCCAGCTTCCGCTTTCATTCAATAGTCAGTCCATTTTCTGTCTTGGTTGTGAGACTTTTTCATTTAGATTGGTGCTGAGGCTTGTGTGGCTTTATTATGGTCTCTTTCAGGGCTCTTCCAGCTCTCTTTCAGTTACCCTCACTAATTATCCTGTTTAACTCATCTTATCTATTAGCTTCCTTCATTTCATTAATGTCACTTATTCTTCCTGGCTGACAGAGTAGCCTGCACTTTTCTCCCTTCCTGGATTTTTGTTGCAGGTTACCATGGTTTAGGGCAGATAATTTGACTTGAAGGCCTGTGATGATCAGCTTGCTCTGAATCTGACTGTAGCATATAAAAATTCTGCATTCCTGTGCCGTGGAAAAAGTGGCAGGAGAGAACAGAAATCTCTTTACATGTACCCATAAAGGTGCAATCATTTAAGGGCTTGTTTTATGAGAAGTTACATTTGCTGATTGGATCAGAAGACCTGAGGCAGATTTGCCAGGTTTCACATTTGCAGCATTGAAGCTGAATGTCACCTGTCCTGCTCAACAAGTGCCTGTGCGTGCTGCGGGACGGTGTGTGACAGCCTGTCAGATGGACTCTCGCCAGCCAGCGGGGAGCTGGCCAATCTAATACTGAATGGGATAGTGGGTGCCTCTTCTCAGGGAGCAAGATAAATCTCTCCTTAACAAGCAGTGCTTATAACCTTGCTCAGAAAATCACCACTTGCTATTATTTGCCTTGTCAGTTACAACCTGGTCTCAAACTTTCTCTTTTTAGAGCACAACAGTCTTGCTGTTCAGTTTCAGAGTAGCAGAGGTGTTAGTCTGTATCCGCAAAAAGAACAGGAGGACTTGTGGCACCTTAGAGACTAACCAATTTATTTGAGCATAAGCTTTCGTGGGCTACAGCCTACTTCATCGGATATATAGAATGGAACATATAGTAAGAAAATAAATATATATATATACACACACACACAGAACATGAAAAGGTGGAAGTAGCCATACCAACTGAAAGAGGCTAATTAATTAAGATGGTCTCTAAGGTGCCACAAGTACTCCTGTTCTTTTAGCTGTTTAGTGTTTGTGAAACCATTAAGGGAAATTGTAGAAGCCCAGAATGCTTCAGCAGTTCAGTTTGCTGAAGGTCCTGTCTGTCATCTCCCTATAGCAGGTTCTGCTACCTCTGCATTGCCTTGTTTGGCCAAGATAGGGACCTGGATGATCATGAGCTGGGTAAGGCTCAGCCTGAACTCGAGGATGCTGGAAGGGAGAAGAGTCTGGAGAGTTGGTAGGAGGTTGTTTACTCCCTCTGTTAAAGGTGCATGTCTGCCCTTTGTCAAAGAATTCCACAACCTCGGGCTCTCCTAATTTGAGATAATAGTGGTGGCTATAAGTGCTGTCTAGGAGGTTGCAGACTTTGCTGCAGAAATCCTTTGTCACTTGCATGCAGAATTGCTATAATGTTCTCAAAGCTATCCTGGAAGAGCACTTGGGAGCTTTAGCTAGTGCAGAATGTGGCAACCCACTTTCTTAGTGCACCAGGCTGACGTGAGCACTGTACACCTCTGCTCTGCACTCGATTCCAGCTTGCTTCTGGTTGCAGTTCCAAGTGTTATGACTGATAAGCTGTAAATGGTCTCTCTGTGCCCTGATGAGATCAGCTGAGCTACTCTTGCTCTCCGTTCCAGTGGTTGTGCTCTTGTAGTCTGGTGTCTGGGCAGTGGAGAGTGTCTAGCTGTGGAATTTGTTCCATCTTCTGATCAGTCAGAGCCTGGGTTCCATGTCCTTCAGGGCACAGTACAAGATGTATTTATTTGCTGCAACTAAGAAGCTCATTTGGTGGTAGGTGGAGGTACTTATAGATAGGTTATTCTACATTGTCCATTGAAAGTTGTGCAGATATGACTGGCTCTCAGAAGGTGCAGTGATGGGCAGTTGGTAGCTGGTATCCCTGACAAATACTTACTTTGGATAGCAAAGCCTGCTAAGCTCAAATAATCAAATGTCATAATTTTGCAAGCTGCAGGTCCTGGGGTAGGAATATTAACCATGGGCCTCAGTAATCCATGAAAGTGGATAACTGGTTCACAGAATCAGAAAAGTATGTTGCGTGTTCAAGTGTGATGTTTTGAGAGAGAAGAAAAGCAAGACTCACACTCCTTTCCCTAGAGACTAACCAATTTATTTGAGCATGAGCTTTCGTGCTCAAATAAATTTCACGAAAGCTCATGCTCAAATAAATTGGTTAGTCTCTAAGGTGCCACAAGTACTCCTTTTCTTTTTGCGAATACAGACTAACACGGCTGTTACTCTGAAACTCCTTTCCCTCACCTCCAGATATACACAGGGACCTCTAAAGACAACCCTTCCCCCCGCCCCCGGCACCATAATAACACTTGTCCCTGATATGCAGTAATTGTCTAGTTTAAAGGTTTCATTGAATATTCTTAGAGCTGATCAATGGAAAGGGAGCATCTAGAGGGGGAGAGGGTGTAATTTTGTCCTTTAATCCTTCAGAGCTCAACTGTGCTTGTAACAACAGGTTGCAGTCACACCTTTCACTTGTTGTAATAATCTGTCTCTTCCATCCTGTAGGAGTTGTTTGTTGAAACCATAGCTAAAGATGCTTATGTGTATGCTCAACAAGGAAAAAGGAAAACTCTGCAAAGGAAAGACTTGGGTAAGAAGACCATTTTTGTTATGCTAACCTTTGTCAATAATGTTATTTGACTGAAGGCTCTTTCCAGACGATTCCATGTGTTTTGTGGCATTGTGGGTGCAGATTTAAAACAGTATTATCTTGTTCCCAGAAGTGAAAAGAAAAAGGTTCTCTTCTGCCAAATATTACACTGTAAAATATTCCCCTTCCCCTCCCCATAGTCTCCAAAATGAATAAACCTATTTTTAAAAAGTCATTGTTAAAATCATATACTGATGTGTTTAAAATATCTCTGCACTTGGATTGGTTTATCTATGCCAATTGTTTTCAATTCACTTTGTTTTACAGATAATGCCATTGAAGTTATTGATGAGTTTGCTTTTCTGGAAGGTGAGTTTCTGGTTGGTTTAATTTTGGTTTAATTTTTTGCATACATTGTCTCCATATTGACAGAGGGAGAGCAGATATTTGCAGATCTTTCTGTTTTGACTTCAGTTTAGTAATAGCTAATGGCCCAACTAGAAATGTGCCACTTGTCTTGGTAACATTTGAAATTCAGCATTCAAAACATTGAATTGAGGTGTGAAGGTGGAACATCAGCAATGAAATACCTTTCAGGGAGATTTGTTCTTAGAATTTTGTGATCTGGTTAAGCTTTGATAAGTTACAGCATCTTTCCTTGGCTGCTTGTAAAGTAGTTTCCACTGTTTGTTCATGTCTATCTGTGCTGTCTGCCTTTGCCCCTTTTGAATTTCCTTTTGAATTTCTAGGTACTTTGGACTGATCTCACCAGGAAGAAAGGAGTTTCCTGAAGAAGGAGTCAGCGGAGTGGGGTGGCCCTTGGAAGACATGGCATGAAATTTTCAAATTAATCTAGACAAATTTTTGTGGAAGATGTCTCTGTTCCTAGACTACTTTGGAAATCTCAGCAAGAATGTATTGTAAAAAGTTCAAGTTGTGATAATTCTTTATTTAAAATCCATATTTTTTCATACATTTTTGTATGTAATATGACCTCCAGCTCACATTTCAGACTTTCACTGTGTAACACAGCAATAGCTCGGAATAGCCATGCTGTACTAGTATCTCCTTAGAACTCGGTGGTAATAAACAGCATTGTGATCCTGCCTCTGAAGTCCGAGGGTAGTTATTTTTTTATGGAAATGTATTTCTTGTTTTTGTTACTCTCTTGGCCAAATAGAGTTAAATGTTTCTTGACCAATGGGTGTAATAGTTTATCTTCAATGTGTCTATGTGAAGGGACTGGGGTGGGGTGCGCACATTCATGCATACATTATGGGAAATGTTGGCCTCATAGTGGGTTAGATAATATAACTTGGCATCTCAGTTGAACTAGGCAGTGTTCTGCAGGCAACAGTTGCAGATCCGTCATTGAGTTGAATTTTGCACTTAAAAGAGGGCTTCAGCTTCTTTGTTATGTATGGAAAATAGAGCATTATCTTTCCCAAAATTACAGCTCGTACTCTTTGAGCATAGAATGAATTTTCTGAGAATTTACAAGTAAATCCATTGATTAGTATAGCAATTAAAATTATTTTTAAAATGGGTCTTTAAAAAAATGTAGAATATGTCAGATCTCCTTCCCCCCTGCCCCTCCCATGGCCATAAGGAATGAAACAGATGTCTGAAACTTCCCATATAGTTAAAACTCACTAATCTTGTCTGTAAGTGGCATATGAAGAATTTTTCGTTTAGAATTAGTAGTCATTTTTCCCTGTCACTCTGCAAAACCAAAAAGGTTTTCTACAGCTGAGGCTGAAGAATATTTTACTACAGAGAATTCAGAGTAGAACTGCACTTTCAAAATGACTGCCACCTCTTGTTCTCAGGGGACTAAGGCCACAAGAACTCTTGAGCAAACATGGCTGCTCTCTCTCTTCAGCTGCTCCTCAGAGATTTTCCCTCAGCCTGCTGACAGCATAGGTGGTCAACATCTTCTCTGAAGGCAGCTTGGCTTCACTCTTGCTGGGAACAATGGGAAGCACTGGCCGTTTTGAAAGACGCTTAACTGAGGGTAGCTCATGACTTCAGTCCCACTGAGAACAATGGGAGACGATAACCATTCTGAAAAAAGGATAAATCTTTGGGAGTTACCGTTAAGGAGAAGATTTTACGTACCAGCCTCAGCTGACAAAAGGGCATGGCTACACTTGCAGATATAGAGCGCTTTGAGTTAAACCCGGCTTCCGAGAGCGCAGTAGGGAAAGCGGTGCAGTCCCCAGTGACAGCTGCAAGCACACTGGCGTGGCCACATTTGCAGCACTTGCAGCGGCATTGGGAGCAGTGCATTATGGGCAGCTATCCCACAGAGCACCTCTTCCCATTCTGGTGCTGTGGGAAGGGGGCAGGGGGTGCGGGGCATTCTGGGTCCTGTCCCAATGCCCCGTGATGCATCGGTTCGCATCCCAGCATTCCCTTTGCTTCTGTCCACATTTGGCGCCATCTTTCAACGGTTTTTGTACAACGCGCTCTGTCTTCCCTTTCGGTCTGCGGGAATGGAGCCCGAACTGCTGAGGAGTATGCTGATGAGTCTCACCAGCACGTCATGTTTGGCAGTCGAGTTATTCCTTATGATCGAAAGTGACAGGATTCTGACGATGATATCGACTCAAGTAACGCATATGACACAAGTTTGTTTTTGGCATTCACGGACATACTCACCACTGTGGAACGCTGCTTTTGGGCTCAGGAAACAAGCACTGAGTGGTGGAATCACATCGTCATGCAAGTCTGGGATGATGAGCAGTGGCTGCAGAACTTTCGCATGAGAAAAACCACCTTCATGGGACTGTGTGAGGAGCTCGCCCCCACCCTGCGGCGCAAGGACATGAGATTGAGAGCTGCCCTGATGGTGGAGAAGTGGGTGGCTATTGCAGTCTGGAAGCTGGCAACTCCAGACAGCTACTGATCGGTCGCTAACCAGTTTGGAGTGGGAAAGTCGACGGTTGGAATTGTGTTGATGCAAGTTTGCAGGGCCAATCAATTAATCTCATCCTACTCAGAAGAACCATGACTCTGGGTAATGTGCATGACACTGTGGCTGGCTTTGCACAAATGGGTTTCCCTAACTGCGGTGGGGCAACAGATGTGATGTGTAGTCCAATTCTGGCACCAGCCCACCTAGCCTCCGAGTACATTAATCGGAAGGGGTATTTCTCTATGGTTCTCCAGCACTTGTGGATCACTGTGGGCGTTTCATTGACATTAACGCAGGCTGGCCCGGAAAGGTGCATGACACATGCCTCTTGGAACACTGGCCTGTTCAGGCAGCTGCAAGCTGGGACTTTTTTCCCAGACCAGAAGATCACCATAGGGGAAGTCAAAATGCCCATTGTGATCCTTGGAGACCCTGCTTACCCTTTGATGCCGTGGCTCATGAAACCCTGCACAGGGAGCATTGACAGCAGCAAGGAGCAGTTCAACAACAGGCTGAGCCAGTGCAGAATGACTGTGGAGTGTGCTTTTGGCTGTTAAAGGGCTGCTGGTGCTCTCTGTATGGGAAGTTGGACCTGGCCGATGACCGCATCCCTGTGGTTATATCCGCGTGCTGTACCCTCCATAACATTTGTGAAGGGAAGGGTGAACGATTCACTCAGGCATGGAACTCGGAGGTTCAACACCTGGAGGCTGAATTTGAACAGCCAGAGAGCAGGGCTGTTAGAGGGGCCCCGTGCAGGGCTGCAAGGATTAGGGATACCTTGAGGGAGCAATTTGAGGCTGAAAGCCAAGCCACCAGTAATGTCTGCTGCCCTGCATGGGAGTGAATTGTAGTGGTTCCAATGTTAGTAGGAATCTGTGTTTGCTACGCTGACTTGCAGTGCCTGTGTCTTTCCTGGGCTAAGGTATCTTTTACTTTATGCAGTAATAAAGAATGTTTCAAAGCTAAAAAATCCATTTATTGAAAAGAAACACAACTTGCAGCTGGTGCTAACACGGATGGCTGAGATCTCAAGGTTGCATCTGTAAAGGCAAAATGCAACACTTCACAGAGGCAGCATTGTTCACACCAGACAGATCAATGATTCCCCCGTACTTAAGGGCAAGCACAGTCTACGCAATAGCATAATTTGCCCGTCCCAAAGCAAACACACACAACCCACGGGAGCCCTAAAATGGTGAATAAGCACAGGGGCAAGGGGGACTGATAGTTTCACGGCTGTACTGCCCTCTGGGTTTCTGTGCCTTGGGGAGAGCCAACGGTGGCAGGGGGCCTCTATACTGAACACTGTCCCCACATTTTCTACAGGAGTTCGTCCTGGAAGAGATCTCGCTCCTGAGGGTGACCTGGGAAGCAAGGGAGGGTCTTGTACTGCAATATGGCTTCTGCCCTGGCCCACATGCAGCTTGCCTGTATGCAGCAATGGTCCCCTCGCCCCCTCACGGCACAGTGGCACGGACAAGTTAGCCTGACTGGGACAAGGATCAACGCCCTATTCCGCATCTAGGCATGCATGCAGCCCTAACCCTCCTCTCCCCAAGAGCCCGCACCGAATAACTTCCTTCCCTAAACAAAAGCCGCTTACCGGGAACCTCCTCTGGTGTTTGTCCTTCCCCAAGCACCGGCCGCCGCGACTGGCTACCCTCCTCCTGGCTTGAGAACAGCTCCTGGCTGCATGCACCTAGGGATGCTGGGGTGTCTTCCTCCGCCGGAGCACTCTCGCTCCCGCTTTGCTGCTGCTGCTCCTCCTCCTCCTCCTCCTGCCTTGTTGCATTGGCCTCTGAGGTGTCCATGGTGCTATTCGGCGTGGAGGTGGAGTTGCCCCCAAGTATGGTGTCCAGCTCTTTGTAAAAACAGCAGGTCGCGGGGGCAGCACCGGAGCAGTGGTTTGCCTCGTGGGCTTGTGGTAGGCGTTCTGCAGCTCCTTCACTTTATCCCTGCCCTGCAGTGCGTCCCGGTCATGGCCCCTTTCCAGCATGGCCCTTGATATCTGCCCAAAGGTTTCGTAATTCCTATGGCTGGAGCGCAGCTGGGACTGGACAGCTTCCTCCCCCCAATCACTGATGAGGTCCAGCACCTCGCCGTTGCTCCATAGTGGGGTTCGCCTGGCCCGTGGAGGCATGGTCACCTGGGAAGATGCGCTGAGAGCACTCCACGCCTGGCTGAGCAAACAGGAAGGGGATTTTCAGAATTCCCAGATGATTTAAAGGGCAGGTCTGACGGTTGGTCACCTGAGGGCAGGGCAGTAGAGCTCAAAGTGATGCCCAGCGTGGCTAGAACAGGCATTGTGGGACATGTCTGGAGGCCGATCACGGTGCACTAACAGACCTGGTGCCGCGGCGCTCTAGTGGGGGTGCAGCAAACGTTATTCCACTCGCCAGGTGGAGACCAGCAGCACTGTAGCCGCGGAGTCAGAGCTCTCTATGTGCCTGGCCAGCGTGGACGGGGAGTGAGCTAGGGTGCCCAGGGCTCCTTTAATGTGCTGTAACTCGCAAGTGTAGCCAAGCCCAAAGTTTTAGTTATGAAAAATAATGGCAAAATAACACCATTAATCCTAAATAGATAATTCCAAAAGCTACCGCTAGGATCATGTACTATCTGCATAACGGAGAAGATGAGGGAGGGCGAAAGTGAGATGTACACTGCGACTGCTTTGGCAAAACAGCTAACTGGCCTGTATGCTTTGGCTGCCTCGAGCTGCTCCAGGGTGAGGGCAAACCAGCCAGAGTATACGGGTGAATTTGTCCATAAAAGTTGACATTTAAAAACTGATTGTTACATCATATCTCCAAATCATTGCTCAGTATTCATGTGTGACTTTTTTAATTAAAAGGAAATTCCCTGACATAAACTACAGTAAGATGGAGTTAACTCTGAGCGCACGTATCAGTAAGGTTGAGATTTGGTAACGGGTATTTTTAGTAAAAATCAGGGACAGGTCGCAGGCAATAAACAAAAATTCATGGAGGCTTACGACCCAACCCTGACTTTTACTAAAACTACCCGGAGGCGGTGGGGAGGACAGAGCGCTGCTGGGGCTTGCAGCTACTCCAACCCCATCGCTGCTCCTGTGGCTCAACCCCAGCCACTGTCTGCCTGGGGACTGCTGCCCCAATGGCCCTGGGTGGCTGCCGGTCAGCTGTTCTGGCGGCCCTGGGGCTAACAGCTGCTCCAGCCCTGGTCCAGAAAATGTCCCAGAGGTCCTGGAAAATGATGGAATCTGTGACCTCCGTGGCAGAATCGTAGCCTTCGGGTATCAGTAACGTAGGGTAAAATACGTTACTAGATGTTATAATTATCCCCAAACTAAGCATGCTAAACTGAGGAAATTTGCAATTAACACATTGAGATTTGTTTTAACTTTAACCTTAAGATACAGAAACGTAGAGTTAGGGCACTCAAACAACCTTAACTCTGCTTTGTAGTCAAACCACTGTTGTGTTTAAATATCAGTTTAATCTAATCTGGGGCCACAGACTCTAACATGTCTTAGAAAAACCATACAATAATCATATGACTATAGTAATTCCCTTCACTTCAGTGCAACTACAGCTAGTACAGTTTCTTGCGTCCAAAACCTCTCAATGAATTGCCTACTTCATAAAAATAAAGTAAGTGAAGAAGAGCCAAAGTCCACATTGAATAAATGGCGAGAGTTATGCAGGGGCTGCAAGCTGGCCATAAAGCAAATGAAAGTCACAGAGATCTGTAACTTGCACTGATTTGCCATGCAAGGGGTGTGCAAAATGAGTGTAACTTACATGTATTTGGTATTTTGGGGACCAGTTCATGACTATCATAAGCAAGTGCACGTGGGAACGCTGAGGATGGTCTGAGTGTAAGATACAGTCAGGGATGCAGCTTTAAAATGTATCTTAAATCTTCCTGTTGGTTAGTTTTCTTGCTACATCTCTCCCTGAGGGCCTGACCTCTGTCCTGTCGAGGCCTAATTCTGCCCTCAAGAACGTGGGTGTGAACCTTTGGGGTTGAAGTTTTCTCTCATTTAAAGGTGTGCAACTTCACTGATTGCTGCACCTGATAGTGACGGCTGAATTGAATCCTTGATACATAAATTGCATTCTTAGACATTTGTCTTGAGTGCTAAACCCTACACCTGCTGCACTGACCCCACTGTTTGTGTCCATGGGGGCAGGACCCACTTACTCCAACTTTCACTTGGCCAACCTGGCCCAAGGATTCTAGCAATGTCCTCACAAAGAAGTCCTAACTAATGCATGTGTTCATATCCCTTAGAACTAACAAAATACCCCTGAGTTAACACCTGTTGAAAATGTCTAATGGCCGCAGAATACCCAGTCCTCAATCCTAAGTGCAGCCACTGCAAATCGTGCAACCTTTATATCTATGTTTGTCCATGTAGAATGGGCTTAATACCCTGCATGTGCATGGCACTTTTTACCTCTGTATCTTAAAGCACATAAAGGTGGCTCAGCATGGGTAACCCCATTTTACAGGCAGTGTGACTAAGCACATAGATTTGAATCTCTCCAAGAGATATTGTAGTGAATAAGACCAGTGTCTCATTTCAGAGCTCTGGGTTCTGTTCCCAGCTTTGTCCCAGGCTTTCTGTGCCCTTGTATGACTTGCTTAACCTTAGCTTCACAATCTGTAATGGGAGTAATGATATTTGCCTATTTTCCTAGGTTAGGACTATAGGGTTGTGAGGCAAAGAGAAGTGAGACCTTTCAGTGGAAGAGGTGACAAAGTAACTCAAGATCTCCTGGCTCCCAACCCAGTGCTCATTCTCACAGGGAAAGAGGCCATTTTCATGGGAATGCAGAGCAGTAGACTGCATGTGTCCAAGGGCTTGTTTTAACAGATCCTGTGTTTCCCAGAAACATTTTGGAGTAATTCATGGGACAGGAGGATTCAATTTGCCTACACTTTCAAAAATGAGTTTTGGGGCCTCCATTTTTGGACATCCAAGTTCAGAAACCAAGGGTTTGATATTTTCAGGGAACTGAGCACCTACAACTCCAGCTGAAGTCCATGGACTCTGCAGGTGCTCAGCACCTTTGGATGTGATGCCCTAGTCTAAAATTAGGTCTTTACAGAGTCTGCTAAGGTAACTGAGGACAAAACTGAACCCTATGTGGCTATCCAAAAATTGAGCATCCAAAATGAACGGACACTTTTGCAAATGGAGGCTTCAGGGCTGGATTTACACTTTAGGACAGCATCTTCAGCACCCTCCTGCCTACAGTTGACCTTCGTGTTGCACACAGTTTTAGAGCGGTAAGGCGCCCCTAGAATGCTGGCACCCCAGGCACTTGCTTGCTGTGCCTAATTGGAAATCCAGCCCTGGTGGTGTAGAGTGCAGCTAAGTCAGCTGTGCACAGATGCACCATGCAATTGACCTTAGTGACACAGACGCCGACCTTCTAATGTGCTGGGGGGCGCTCAAACCCTGGCTCTGCCTCAGGCCTTTCCCCCACTCGACCCCTTCCTACAAAGCCCCCACCCCACATCTTCCCACCCCATTCCTCCTCCTCGCTCCTTCCCCTCCCTCACAAAGCCTCCTGCACACTGTGAAACAGCTGATCCTGGAGGGTGGGAGGCACTGATCTGTGAGGCCTGCTGGTGGGTGGCAAACACTGGGGGGTAGGGTGGAGCCGATAAGGGGCTGCCGGTGGGTGCTCAGCACCCACCATTTTTTCCCCATGGGTGCTCCAGCACCGGAGGACCCACGGAGTCGGTGCCTATGCTTAGTGACACTTACAAACTTCACAAAATCTGCTCCTGTAAAGGCGTAGAACCTAATTTTCAAATATGGACAACTCTAGCTCTTTGGGGCGGGGAGCGTCTTTTTGTTCTGTGTTTGTACAGTGCCTGGCACCCTGCGGGGGCCTCCTAGAATCCTAGAGATTAAGGCTGGAAGGGACCCCCAGATCATCTACTCTGACATCCTGTAGATCACAGGGCCCCTACCCTGCCCTGCACCTCCACACTAACCCCAGCAACTGAAGTGAGACCAAGGAGTTACAGCCCACAGGAGAGTAGGCTGTTATGTGGCACAGGCAAAGAAGAGGCGGGACTGTGGTGCATCGGGGTTAGAGGCTGCTGCAATGGCAGGGAAATGATTAAATGATATATAGCCAGATAGCCCTAGGAAGGTGAAAAGTCCACAAGGTGACTGCCAATCTGACTTGGAGAAAAATTCCTTCCGAACCCTACATAAGGCCATCAGTTAGATTGGGGTAGTCAATAGGCAGACCATGGGCCAAATCCAGACTGCCAGACACTTTGGAATGGATGCCAAAATCTTTTTATTTACTTATTATTGTTGTTATATTTTTTATTATTTCCTCTGGAGTCTGGACCTCAACTATATTTTGACCAAGAAATTTGGACCTTGACAAATAATTGACCACCCCCGAGTTAGGATCAGCCAAGCACCTGGGAGAGAGAATGCCCAATGCCACCTCACAGCCCTGTCCCTCTCTGTCCAGTGTCCTCTCTCCAGCTTTGGCCATTCCTGATGCTCCGGAGGAAGGCAACAAAAAAACCAAACAAACAAAACAACCTGAAACCCTCCCACAGTACGTCGCCTTGGTCCATGACTGAGGCACCTAGGCAGTACGACAATATGAATAATAATTAACTATCAAATCAAGGCCAGTTTCCTTCAGAGAAAGGAAGGGCACTGCTCCTCAGGGAGCTCTCCCTCTCTGCCAAAGGCAGCCCTGTGGACTATCGGGCTGTTCCAATTATTTTTACATCTTGGGGAAGGGGTATTATTTCCACTCTGCTTCCTGTCAGAAACGGGTGAATTGGTTTTGCTCTGATGCCCGACTATGAAATTCACCTTCAGGCTTTTCAACCTTCCAAGACTGGAAAATTTCAGTTTCAAAGGTGAATGTTTCAGAAGTTCCGAGTGACGGAAAACTCAGGTTATAATTCCAGAGGTGCTCAGGCAACCGTCAGCAGAGCGTGTCGTGGGGAGCTCCTTGCTGTAACCGAGGTGGTAAGATGACGTATAGGCCGAAGAAAAATGCACCCTGTGCACCACTGGTTACACTGGGACGTGTGCCCTGCACTGCATTCCGCAAGGGGGCTGCATGTGCGTCAATGGGACGTTCGCAGCCTCCCAGCTGGGTGCCTGTGCCCTGGGCTTTGTGAGAGGCTGCTGGAGTTCACTCATAATGACCTTGTTCTATCATTCTTGCCTCTGTGGGTACAGAATAAGGAGCCTACAATCAACACATACACCCTGAGGAGATTTCCAGGAGCCCAGCTGCAAGTGGCTGTGACCAGGGGAAGCAGACATCAGGGTTCCATCTAATCAATCACCTGGCTAACAAGGGAGTCTCCGGTCTATCTCCATCCCAGCCCCCTGGTGTAAGGCCTTTGCAAACCCTCTGACCCATTGTGGGATTGAATTTCTTCTCCTCCGTCACAGAGGCAGAGCACAGAGATGCACAGAAGCATTTTCCATGATACATTATGAAGTTTCTAACTGCTATGACCTATCATGATTCACTTCAGCCAGTGGGACATGCTCCAGGTGTTCAGGCACTCGGAGCAGGGATGGTGTGGGACGGTCACTTCATTTTCCAACCTGATAGAAGCCAGAAGGTAAAAAAAGAACAAGCGGAGACGTTGTGTCTCCTCCTTCCCCAACTAGTGCCCCAACTCGGTGCCACGTTCGCCCTGGTCTGTGCTCCATGCCCTATGCCATGAGCTTTCATCCCTGCACCCTCTTTCTTCTCCTTTGTGCCCAGTGCTGACTCTGTCCTCTCTGCCCAGTGCCCTGTGCCCTGCAACCTCTCCCACACTGCAGGGCTTCTGGGCCTGCCACCGTTCCGCACACTAGTGACCTTTGACAGATACAGAGCCTGACAGCCCAATTTCTTGTAGCCATGAGTTTTCTCAACTACCTAACAAAGAGGGATCCTGACAGCTACGCTTGTGGCCTCAATCACGTTAACTCAGTGGAACTAGCTTTACCTCAGTTGAAAGAAGGACCTGTTTTCCTAGTCTAGACAAGGCCTGTGAGAGCCCTTCAGGGAGTTATATTTCAGTCCCAGAAACCAATGCACAATCTAGAGACAATTTCTTGCTGCACGTAGGAGGGGTCCATGGTGCTTCTGCTCCTCTGTAGCTCAGGAAGGAGGAACTTGCCTGCTTGTTTTTACTGAGCAAGAAAGAAAGAAACTTCTTCCCAGTTGAAAGGTTCAGACTTGTTAAAGAAAGAAAAAATGAGGAGTCCGGTGGCCCTTGAAGACTAACAGATCTGTTAGTCTTCAAGGGGCCACTGGACTCCTCGTTGTTTTTATGGATACAGACTAGGGTGACCAGATGTCCCGATTTTATAGGGACAGTCCCGATTTTTGGGTCTTTTTCTTATATAGGCTCTTATTACCCCCCACACCCTGTCCCAATTTTTCACACTTGCTGTCTGGTCACCGCTACTCCTCTGATAAAGAAAGAAAGGCAGAAAGGGAGGCCCAGATACCTGCCTTGGGCTGCTCTCCAGAAGGAATGCTCTGCAGATCTCCTATGACTCTGAGCCTTGCATGATGCATTTGTTTACCAAAGAGCTAGGGTTAATCTATAGTCTGGTGTAGAAAAGAAACAAAAGATGGTTATCTCCAGAGAAAAGGCAATGAATGAGGCTGAAGAACTTGAGTCGCTTTTAAATGAGACAACTTAAAAATGACTCCAAGCTACTGAGAGCTTAATTAGTTCGAAAGTGGTGGTGAGATCAAAGGCCCCCTGAGGGGAGAGAAATCCCCCATCCTGCGGTGGAAAACCTGCCCTTTCCAAGCAAGGCTTTGAAGTGTGGCTGGAACCCGCTCCCCTAGACAAGTTGGTGATGAGATTCCATTACTGCTGAGGCCACTTTGGTGTTTATTCAGATCCCAATCTTGGCAACATATGTCAGTAATATACAGACCCATTTGTCTCTGTTGCAAGCGCCTTCTCCCCTGCTAAGGGAGCTCTAGCTATAAATATCTGAGATAGGAATACTGGAGACAAGTCAGTGTCTTCAAGAGTGCAGCTATGAGGGATCTTTCACTCGCTACCGTGCTTCTCAGTGGCCTTTTCTGTATTCCCAGCCTTGTCAGTAAGTCTCATTTCTCTTTTCCTCCCTATGGTTTTTACTGCTCTGTGTGCTGATTTTAAGGAGTAAAGGACTTGCGAATGAACAGGGGAAGTGCTAAGGTCAAGTGTAGAATTATTTTAATATCCGATGCATCCTTTCCTGGAGAACCGGATCATCTCTACTTGTCTGCTCCCTCTTCTATACAGTGCTGAGATGATTGTCAGACATCAGCAATAAGCTGGGGCATGATTCTGCCACGCTGAGTAAAGTGAGAATGGGGATGGCTGAATCAAGGATTAATTAATGGTAATTAATGATAGAGTGTATACAGTCTATCCTTGCTGTGGAGTAGTCTTGGAGATCTAATGGGTCATTTCCATTTTTAACTACTTTGATCCTGCTTATTCCTTAAAACAAAATCATAAAGTTAAAGAAATGAGGTCTGTATGCCTTCTGCTTGGAGCTCAATCTCCCCTTCCAGCTACAGAAGGAAGGCAGCTCAAGCTGTAAGCTGGTGATCAGATGAGCTTTATGTTTTGTGAGTGCAGGTGCAGGAGCCATCAGCAGGAAGAGTGAAGGAAGGAACTTGTTTGCAGAGAGGGGCTGCTGCAGGAGGCAGAGCCATTCTGTCTATATTGGGCACGGTAAGTGAACTTCTCCTTTAGGCTCTGAGAAGCCTGATTCCTTTAAACATCCCACTCCTGTTCCATCATCAGCATCCCTCTGGACATTCTATGGATGCACACAAGACTTCACTGTCATTTTATTCCCAAAGAGCTAAGGTCTGAAGTAAGTAAATGTAATGGTGACACCCCAAGGCATGCTGCCTAATCAACTTCTGGGATGATGCACTCCTAGCAAGATCCTTGAAAGGCTAATGCTACTGTTCACTTATATAACCAGGTACTAAAAGCACATTTTACAAAATATTAATTAGTGGGAAGATTAGTTAATTGGTCAATACATTCTCCTGAACCAAACAAGCTTTATTTTCTGTACCAAATGTATTGAACTTTCTCTCAAGACAAATGTTTGCATCCTTTCAAAGTTGTATTAGTTCAGAGGTGTATTGTACCAGAATGACTTGATTTTCAGGAGTAATCTTGGGAGTGCTTTGTAGTTGAAGCTGTGTTGGTCCCAAGCTATTAGAGAAACAATAGCTCACGAAAGCTTACGCTCAAATACATTGGTTAGTCTCTAAGGTGCCACAAGTCCTCCCGTTCTTCTTGCGGATACAGACTAACACGGCTGCTCCTCTGAAAGCTGGGTGAGGTCACATCTTTTTCTGGACCAATGTGCCGCTTCTTTTTACAGTGAGTGCAAATTAAGAAATCCGTCAAAGGGCTGTAACTACTGAAAGTTGTACATCGTTAAGCCTCTTTGTTTTCAGTTTAAACCAATTTTTAACAAAAAAATCCTGGGTTTTACAACAATTATTTTCATTTTTTTCTGATTTTCACCCTATTTTTATATCATTCATATATATACAGAATAGCTACTCTTATTAGGAAAATACAATACGTTGCAAGAGCTGTATGTATTACAATAATACATTAGTCTGTGTGTAAATGCAAAGCTGCCTGTTGAAGTAAGGCTCTGCATTAGTCTAGAACAGCGGTGGGCAAACTTTTTTGCCTGAGAACCACATCTGGGTATGGAAATTGTATGGCGGGCCATGAATGCTCACAAAATTGGGAGTTGGGGTGTGGGCTCGGGCTGGGGGTGCGGACTCTGGGGTGGGGCCAGAAGTGAGGAGTTCAGGGTGCGGGAGGGGTCTCCAGACTGGGGCGGGGGTAGGGTGACCAGACGTCCTGATAAAATCGGGACTGTCCCGATATTTAGTTGTTCGTCCTGTGTCCTGACCGATGTACGGTCGGGATGCCATTTGTCCCGATATTCTGCTTCGGTGGCACTCCGGCTTTTTTTTTTTTTTTTTTGCTTGGGGGTGCAAAAAACCTAGAGCCAGCCCTGGTTGGGGGGTGAGCCTGTGACTGCCCCCCCATGAGTCCCAATATTTTGTTCTTGTCATCTGGTCACCCTAGGCAGGGGGTTGGGTTGCAGAGGGGAGTGAGGGCTCCAGCTGGGGGTGCGGGCTCTGGATGAGGGGTTGGGAGTGCAAGAGGGTGCTCTGGGCTGGGACCGAGGGGTTCAGAGGGTGGGTGGGGGATCAGGGCTGGGGCTCAGGCTCTGGGCGGTGCTTAGCTCAAGCAGCTCCCAGAAGCAGCAGCATGTCCCCCCCTCCGACTCCTACGTGGAGGCGCGGCCAGGCGGCTCTGTACGCTGCCCTGTCTGCAGGTGCTTGGGGCGGGTGCAGCATCCGAAGCCCCCTGGCTGCCCCTACAAGTAGGAGCCGGAGGGGGGACATGCTGCTGCTTCTGGGAGCCACGCGGAGCAGGGCAAGCCCCTGATCCCGCTCCCTGGCTGGAGTGCTGGAGCAGGGCAAGCTCTGGACCCTGCTTCCAAGCAGGAACTTGAGGGCCGGATGTGGCCCCAGGCAACAGTTTGCCCACCCCTGGTCTAGAAGATACACACAATAAACAAACAGGCACACAAGCGTTGAAATAAGTGTGCATAGAATAATCAGGATTAGAAGGGACCTCAAGACCAATCCCCAATTTTTGCCCCAGATCCCTAAATGGCCCCCTCAAGGATTGAACTCACAACCCTGGGTTTAGCAGGCCAATGCTCAAACCACTGAGCTATCTCACCCCTTCTCTACCATACATGTACATCTGAACATACTGATGCTTCTCATGCCCACCATGTACACATTTCAAGCAGCTAGCAGCTAACAGTTAAAGAGCTGACATACTAAAATGGAAAGAAAACAAAAATCTGTATCAGAATTCACTTCAGAACACTAGGAAGTATTCAAAAGTTTAAAAAAAAAACAGGAGAAAAGGATGAAGGTGAGTGTGTGCTTCACATGGTGTGGCCCAATTATTAAATGTAAATATTTATAGGCTAATAGTTCTAAGTCTACAACAGTCAAATGTTTATCCAAACAAAAAGTTTTATTTGGGGATTAAAGAACTATTGTTTTCTTAAACTCAGAGATGGCATGTATTGAATTCTCTTTTAGTTCTGCAGCAAACCACACTGAATTCCATTAATCAAAGCATTAATTTACTGAATACTTTTCCACCCGTCCTTCCGTCCACCAAAATAAACTCTGATATTTACCCAGAAAAATTATTAATAGTTTTTCCACCAATTGTCACCTGTTTTAGTTGTTGGAGTAATAAACACTGATAAATTCCAGGGGAAAATTAAATAAAATAAAAACCAAAAACGAAGGGCCCTATATAGTCTTGGTTCCTTTTGCAGCCAGCCAAATACAGTTGTAGAGGCTTCCTAAACCAGCTTCATCTATGCAATTTTGACTGTAAATGTTATCATTTAATGGTTAATGAACAGGACTAGAACCTACAGAGTACTTTTCCCAGCTTTGCAATGGCTCAATGTGACATGTGCCTCAGTTTCCCAGGGCATAAAGCAAGAACAATCATCTCTACCACAGGGAGGGCTGTGAGAATTAATCTCTCTCAATGCTTGAGGTCCTTGGGCAAAAGTGCTGTCAAAGTGCATTGTAGTATCACATCCAAGTTGAGACAAACTTTCTGCTATGGCTTGAAGTTTGGAGCTGTGGCAGGTACTTTAGCTGAAGTTCTCATGGTGTATTGCCAGGCAAGAAATGAGGGAAAAGGGAATAGAGGAGATGATAGCTTCCAAACCCCCTCTACATTTTTACAGCACAGAGAAGTCTAGAAACAAAAAGCAGAGTATGTCCTTCTGTAGCTTATCTAGACAGCTCTGGAGTTCTTGCCTGCTCCCTTTTGCTTTGCTAAGCATGTGGCTTTTATATAGCCCTCATGATTTCAGACACGGTGCAAAACACCTCAGAAAGCCTCAGTCATTGTAATTGTCTTATTATGCTGTCATGCTTGTTAAGAATATGTTCATATTAGTGTCTCATTTAGAGGTAGCACCAGGCCTTCTGTAGTGAGGCCTTGTATTCAAACTTACACCAGTTTAACTAAAGGTGTGCTTTTAAACCAATTGATTTAAAGTGATGAAAAACACGGTGTGGATGCTCTTAATTCATAGAATCATAGAATATCAGGGTTGGAAGGGACCTCAGGAAGTCATCTAGTCCAACCCCCTGCTCAAAGCAGGACCAATCCCCAACTAAATCATCCCAGCCAGGGCTTTGTCAAGCCTGATCTTAAAAACTTCAAAGGAAGGAGATTCCACCACCTCTCTAGGTAACCCATTCCAGTGCTTCTCCACCCTCCTAGTGAAAAAGTTTTTCCTAATATCCAACCTAAACCTCCCCCACTGCAACTTGAGACCATTACTCCTTGTTCTGTCATCTGTTACCACTGAGAACAGTCTAGATCCACCCTCTTTGGAACCCCCTTTCAGGTAGTTGAAAGCAGCTATCAAATCCCCCCTCATTCTTCTCTTCCGCAGACTAAACAATCCCAGTTCCCTCAGCCTCTCCTCGTAAGTCATGTGTTCCAGTCCCCTAATCATTTTTGTTGCCCTCCGCTGGACTCTTTCCAATTTTTTCACATCCTTCTTGTAGTGTGGGGACCAAAACTGGACGCAGTACTCCAGATGAGACCTCACCAATGTCGAATAGAGGGGAACGATCACATCCCTCAATCTGCTAGCAATGCCCCTACTTATACATCCCAAAATGCCATTGGCCTTCTTGGCAACAAGGGCACACCGTTGTTGACTCATATCCAGCTTCTCATCCACTGTAACCCCTAGGTCCTTTTCTGCAGAACTGTTGCTGAGCCATTCGATCCCTAGTCTGTAGCGGTGCATGGGATTCTTCCGTCCTAAGTGCAGGACTCTGCACTTGTCCTTGTTGAACCTCATCAGATTTCTTTTGGCCCAATCCTCCAATTTGACTAGGTCCCTCTGTATCCTATCTCTACCCTCCAGTGTATCTACCTCTCCTTCAATTTAAACCCGGAGTATATCAATTTAGTTTAAGTAGATTCCTTATCAAATTAAACTGAATTGATATAAACCTGGTTTAAACTGAACTAAGGTTATGTCTACTTTTGTTGGTAAAGCTTTTATCAGTCAGGGGTGTGAAAGAACACATCCCTGACTGACAGAAGTGTCACTGACAAAAGCGCTGGTGTGGACAGCGCTAGGTCAGTGGGAGATGCTGTCCTGCCAACAGAGCTACCGCTGCTCATTGGAGGTGGTTAATTATGCTGGCAGGAGAGCCCGCTCCCGCCAGCTCAGGTCTGTAGTGTAGACATAGCCTAAAGGCTTGTCTACAAGGCGACATTGTCGCCAAAACTCTTGTCTTTTGTGGGTACTTTTAAAAGCCCCCCGCGAAAGACAAGTTTTGCCAACGCAAGCGACAGTGTGAACGTGGCTTTGTTGGCAGGCGTGCTCTCCTGCCGACAAAGCTTACGCCACTCGTGGAGCTGGAAGTATTTTGTCGGCAAAAGTGCTGACAAAATACCGATGGAGAGTTGACACAGCCTTGTCACTTAAAGCTGCGTAGCGTAGACAAGCCTTAAGTGTCCACACAAGGCCTTGTCTACAGGAGAACGTTGCAGCAGTTTAACTAAGGCCCTGTCAATACTTACAATCTGTTCTGTACTCATGGGGTGGCACTGGAAGAGCGCTCATGTAGTGAGTTATGCTGATGGGAGCGAGCTCTCCCGTGGATACAATAAAACCAGCTCAATGAGATGCTCTCCTGCTGGCAGAGCACTGTGCACACAAGTGCTTATGACGCCCTTGAGCGACAAAAGTTCTGCTGACGTAAGTGCTAGTGTAGTCATGGTCTAACTGTGTGATTTTAAACCGGTGCAAATTTCTATGTGGACACTTATTCTGGTTTAAAGCAGGCCCATTGTGGTTCAGCCTAAATCAACTGGGAACAGATTTAATCTAAACTGAAGTAAAAATGTCCACTGATTTAATTGAAATTGATTTTTAAATTAATGTAAAGTGAAACTGAAGCAACTTTGAATAGAGACAAGGCTGCTGGAGAGAACTAGCCAATTTTCTGAAGCATTTCTAGGGGAAACAATTATTAGCTGATAATCACTGGTGTTTCACAGGCAAGAAATGCCCAACTTGAATGTGTGAGACTTCCTCAGGTGGTGTGAGGACCAGCTTGAATGCTCTGTTTGCCCATGAATTAGAGAGTTTACCCAGACACTCCGACTATCTTGGTTAAATAATTCAACCACAATAGAACTTCTCACATTCTCCCTTTGCTAATATGCAGATATAGTGATTCTCACCAAAACACTGGTGGTCTTCGCCCCACTTCTCTTTAAAAACTAGGCGGCAGAGACATTGTCGTGTGATTTCCTGTGACTAAGCGCATATTGCTTTTTATAAAATATGCTAGAGTGAATTTGCTAGTCTACTACAAAGTATATAATCATGAACTACAGTCAAAATAAATGACCACATTCTATTTGTGGATTTGTGTGTGTTTGTTCTTTGCAGAATTAGGCAACCATCTGCAGCAGAGGGTTCTTTTAGTTTGTCAGCTCTCTGAGGCATGGATCATCTTTTTGTTCTGTGTTTGTACAGTGCCTAGCACAATCTGGTCCTGGTCCGTGGCTGGGGTCCTAGGCATAGCACAATACAAATAATAAATAGTAAGAATTTCTGCATTCTGTAGGGATTCTGACTTCATCTTTCCTATATTCACAGACATCTCTGGCAGTCCTGTAAGTCTGGATGTTGGGAAGTGCAGGTCCCACTGTTTATCCCAAAGCATAAACTCACATCAGTCTGGATTTCCAGGGTTTTCCAAACATTCCTCTATGTTGGACTTTCTTAGAACTAAAAAGGTGAGAAATGTGCATTTCCATGTTTTGCTATCACCACAATGGCAGCAGTTACATCCAGAAGTAGGTCATGCATTATGGTTTTCTGTATGCTCCTAGATAGATCACCTGAAATATACTAAACTGCTCATCTACCACTGGGGTCGGCAACCTGTCAGAAGTGGTGTGCCGAATCTTCACTTTAATTTAAATTCACTTTAATTTAAGGTTTCATGTGCCAGTGATACATTTTAACGTTTTTTAGAAGGTCTCTCTCTATAAGTCGCTATATTATATAACTAAGCTACTGTCGTATGTAAAATAAACAAGGTTTTCAAAATGTTTAAGAAGCTTCATTTAAAATTAAATTAAAATGTTGATCTTACACCACCGGCCCACTCAGCCCGCTGCCAGCCTGGGGTTCCGTTCACCTAGGCTGGCAGCGGGCTGAGCGGGGCCTGCGGCCGGGACCCCAGCTGGCAAGGGGCCGGCAGCCAGAACCCCAGACTGGCACCGGCTGAGTGGGGCTGGTGGCCTGGACCCTGGACCAGCAGTGGGCTGAGCGGCTCAGCCCGCTGCCACTCAGCCTGCTGCCGGTCTGGGGTTCCATCCGCTGGCTCCTGCCAGCCAGGGTCCAGGCCACCGGCCCCACTCAGCCCGCTGCCAGTCTGGGATCCCGGCCCTGCCCACATAGAGTGGGTACCTACCTTCTCCCTGGTTCTAGCCCGTTCTCTTCCTCTCTCTCTCTCTGCACTGAGCTTGAGGGTGGGAGTGCACTGAGCACAGGGCTGGGGGTGAAGGAGCAGGCTGGGGGTTGGGGTGCAGGGTCTGGTCAGGAGCTAGAATGGGGGAGGAGGCTCAGGGTTGGGGCAGGAGGTTTGGGTGTGGAGTGCTTACCGGGGCAGCTCCCATTTGGTGAGAGGAGTGCAGGTGGGAATGTGCGGAGGAGGGCATGCAGGAGCTCCCATTTGGTGCTCAGGGTGGGGGTGGGAATGTGGGGGGTGCAAGAGTCAGGGCATGGGGTGTGCGGGGTGCAGGAGTCAGAGCAGGGGGCTGGGAATGTGTGAGGAGGGTGCAGGAGTCAGGGCAGAGGGCTGGGGGCATGTGAGGGGGGGTGCAGGAGTCAGGGCATGGGGTGTGGGGGGCTGAGTATGTGTGGGGGGGTGCAGGGGTCAGGGCAGAGGGCTGGGTGTGTGTGGGGGGGGGTGCAGGAGTCAGGGCAAGGGGCTGGGGGTGTGGGCTAGGGTCGTGGGGATGCTCCCAGCCCCCTGCCCAGAGCGGCTCACGGCAGGGAGCTGGAGGAGATATGCCCTGATTCCACCCCCCTTCCCCAAGGCCCCATTGCGGCTCCACTTCTCCCCCTCCTTCACAAGGGCCATCAGCTGATCGGGAGGGAGAGGGAAAGGGGAGGAACCCAGCAAGCTGGGGAAGAGGCGGGGGAGAGGGGATCTTGCCTGCCTTGCAGCAGCAGCCGGCAGGACCAAGCTTCTTCACCCTGCCCCTGCGGGGGGGAGAGAAGAGTGGGCCGGGGTGGGTGGGATTTTTAATGGCTCACTGCTGCCGTCCAGCAGCAGCATGCCATTAAAAATCGGCTCGCCTGCCATCTTTGGCATAGGTTGCCGACCCCTGATCTACCATATTGTCCTGCCAGCCCAGAATTCCCCTTGGGTGTCAGAGAGAAACAGCCAGAGCTCAATTGTATATGGAGATACGCAGGTTAGACAAACACTTGTCAGGGATAGTACTAGATAGTACTTAGTCCTGCCTCAGTGCAGGGGGCTGGACTAGAAACAGTGTTGCCAACTCTCATGATCATTATTGTTTTCCTTAAAGCCCCAGTCTCAGGAGTCAAATGGATATGTGATGATTTCAGCCTTCATTCCTAAAGAAAAACTATGTTTCTAGCCCTCGTGCCTGTGGAGAAAGCTTCCATATGTGATCCCAGTGCCTCCCAAAGGGTCAAAAAGCAGAAGGCAAATAAAAAGAGCAGCAAATCTATTATTTGTACATGATCTCATTATTCTAAAGCCAATCTCATGATTCTTGAACATTTGGGGTTGGCAATGCTGCTTCCAGTCCTATATTTCTATGATTCTGCAATATTTCGTACATTATAATATCTTGACTAGATGGTGTTTGATGGACTTTGGGACAGTGGCATAGCTAGGACAGGAAAACTGTGTGGGCCCCGGCTTTTGGGTGGGCGATGACAGGGGGCGGGAAGGGCAGGAGGGATGGGGGGCCATGGGAGGGGGGCAGGAAGGATCAGGGGTGCAAGAAGGATCCAGTGCCCTGGGGATGGGGGGCAGGAGGTGGGTGGGGGAGCCCAGACCCCCTCTAACCAGCCCTTACTGATCAGCAGGCACCAGAAGATGAGGCTGCCCCTCCAGACCCCGGGCCAGTGTCCATCAGCCCAGCCACATGGCGCATCCATCTCCTGCTGGTGCCACGCGCTGCTGCCCTGGTCTCCGGCCCCAGCGCTAGACCCGCCCCCGCGAGGCACACCCCCTGCAGGGCTACCCTGGCGCTGGAGACTGGGGCAGCAGTGCGCTGCACCAGTAGGAGAGGGACATGGCCGGGCTGACGGACACTGAGACAGGGTCAGGAGCCTCAGCCTGTGGATTCGGAGGGCTCCGGCCCCGATCTGGGTGGGCCACGGTCCACCCAGACCCACCTGTGGCTATGCTCCTGCTTTGGGATCACTTAACATCCCCCCCACCCTTGCAGCCTAGCACTGATGCTGGGACTTTAGGCCACATCTGCTCTACACTAGGTCCCAGTAATTAAAAACTTCTTTCCTAAGCTTGTCAGTTTGCACAGGTGGGAAGAGGCCAGATGCATTTTCCTGTCTGGGGCAGTAAAATTGGCAGCCACAGAATCAGATTATTTGTTGTGGTGTTGGCCTCTCTCTACTTGGCCATCAGGGCTCTCCCAGCAGATCCTTAGTAGGGATACTTCCCCTCCCTTTGTATAAAATGACCTGTGACACTTCAGCCGAGACAAAGAACCCTAATTAACAAACTAGCAAGCACCCGTGCTGTTCAGGACTTGTCTCCCCAAAGGTTGCAGCATTTTAACTATACACATATAAATACAACAGTACAAGCCCTTAGAGTGGACACAGTTATCCTGGTATAAATGTGATCTATACCAGGATAGTTATTCCTGTAGAGGGAGGGGCAGTATTCATAAGCATATTTTCCACTCCACTTTCCAAGTCATTAATGAAAATATTGAATCGTACTTGAACTAGGATACAGCCCTACAAGACACCACTAGATACATGCCCCCAGTTTGACAGCGTACCATTGATAACTATTTGTTGAGTGTGTTTTTTCAACCAGTTTTGCATCCATCTTATAGTAATTTAATTTAGACCATATTTCCCTAGTTTGCTTATGAGTATGTCATGGGGGAGTGCATCAAAAGCCTTAGTAACGTCAAGGCAAATCATGTCTACAACTTCACCCCATCTTCTAGACCAGTAACCCTGACAAAGAAGAAAAACAGGTTGGTTTGGTATGACCTGTTTGTGACATCTCAGTGCTGACTATGCCATAAAACCCTATTATCCTCTAGGTGCTCACAAATTGATTGTTTAATAATTTGTTGCAGTATCTTTCCAGGTATTGAAGTTAAGCTGACTGGTCTATAATTACCCGGGTCCTTTTTGTTCCCTCCCCTGCTTTTTTTAAATATACCTGCTGCCTTGTGACTGTTCTGTGCAGTTGCAGGACAGGCAGATGGAGCTGCCTCTGTCGACTGGAGCAGAACGTTCCTGCCCTTTGGATTCCCATTGTGAACCCACTAGAGTTCACGTGGAGCGGGTGCTGCTGTTTGAAGGGGTTCAGGAAGTGGAAGTGATTGAGGCCTGCCAGTGTAACGCAAGCCCAGAGGAGTGTCTCCGGCTGCCATCCCTGAAAACCTTCTTTCCGGACACCCCGTTGGAGTTCACTGTGGATGTTGGAAAGTGCTCCAATCCAGCCCATGCGAGAGGTATGGAAAAAGAGGAGGAACTTTTCTCTCTTCATCTTACGGGGTGGGCGAGAGGAGTTGATGAGCTGAGGTGAACACGGGGAAGGGGTTACTCCTCGTCAGATCTCCGGGTTGGGATCAGCACCTCAAATGCTACTATTGCAACCTGAGAATGACAGGGGAAATCTGAAAACCTCCCTTATGCTACTTAAAGCGATGTCTGACTATTGGTTAGACAGGAGGGTAGTTCATATGTTCTGGCATTTAATGTAAGCCCCTTGCACTGAGGCAGCAGGGTGTATGGATTAGGTATGGGGCTTGATGCTGAGGACTCCTGGGTTCTAGTCCCACCTCTGCTGTTGACCTGTAGTGCAACCACTTGACCTCTCTCTGCCTGAATGCCCTCTTCTGTAAAATGGGTTCGATGATAATTTTCTGCCTCTGTGAGTTGACGTGAGGACTGATAACAATGTGCGCCTTTCATCTGAAGATAATTTACACGGAGTTCCAAAGGAATGCGGAATAGTTACAGGGGCCACCCGCCAGATGAGACATTACAGTGAGCACAGCTGCACGGCTGTAAGGTCTCCCGGGTAGCCGACAGGAGACAGCTCTTCTGCCAGCATAACTAAACCACTCCCTACAAGTGGCAGTATTCTTCTGGCAGGAGAGCATCTCCACCGACCTAGTGCTGTCCATCCTGGCACGTTTTTCAGTGAAACTTATGTTGGTCGGGGGGTGTTTTTTTCCTGACTGACAAAAGTGCTGGTGTGGACAAAGCCTAAGTTTGCAGATGACACTGAAAAGGGAGGCTGAGCAAACAGCGATGAACAGTGCCCCCAGCTTGCAAAGGGGTGGGCAGTAGGTGGCTAATGCATTTAACTGGAGACAAATACCAAATAATTGGGTTAGTAGCAATGAACTTGTCTGGGAAATATGCACTAAATGCAGTATGATCAGGCGTAAGTATATGGGAGTAAAGGTTACTGTGAAAAAGATCCTGGAAACCCTCACTTTAGAACTGCTGCAGAAAAGAGGTAAACAATCCTAGGGGCTTGTCTACTGGGGGAAATTGACCAGAAGAGCTTTGGGGAATAAATTGTTCTGAAATAACTGGCAGTGGAGCCATTCTGTTCCAGAATTTATTCTGGAATAATTAGCCTGCTTTGTGAGCACACAATTATTCCAGAATAAAGTGACTTGGTGCCCTAAGTGACGTTTGACAACACAGGAAGGATTTGGATTCAAAATGCAGAACTTGCTTTGTGGAAGCTTATCTGGGGGAGGCAGATTCAAGGAGGACAGAGGTTATGACCAGTGGGGTTCATGGTGCCGGAGAAGGGAGTAAGGCTATGTCTACACTGCACACCTTACAAGGGGACAGCTGCACCGCTGCAAGGTACGCAGTGTAGCCGCTCTTTGTCACCGGGAGAGAGCTCTGCTGGCAACCAAGTAAAACCACCTCTAACGGGGGGCGGTAGATTCATCGCTGGGAGAGCGTCTCCTGCCAGTGAAGCGCTGTCCGCATCGGCGCTTTTCATCGTTAAAACTTTTGTCGCTCTGGGGTGTTTTTTCACATCTCCGAGCGACAGAGGGTTCCATGAAAGTGCAGTATAGACATCAGTAGAGGCTGGTCTGGGATAGTGGGATAAGCACAGTAGGTGACTGATTCTGCTAGAATAACCAGCAGTGAAACAGTTGCTAGTTAGGTTTCAAAGTTAACATCACATTGAAATAAAAGGGGTGCAGTTTACATCGTACTTTACAGGCCTGCGGACAGCAATTCTGAGCCCCAGGGCAGAGCAGTCAATGGGCCCCCTGGAAAGGGATGTGCCTGCCCAGCTGCCTTCACCACTGCCGGTACCACCCAGCATGCACCTAGGAGACAGGCAGGGCCGTACTTACCCATACGCAAAGTACGCAGCTGCATAGGGCACCAGGAAATTTGGGGCACCACATTTCCTGGTGCCCTACGCAGCTGTATGCTGCTCTAGCCCCTGTTTGCCTCTTCCCCATGCCCCCGCCCCTGCTCCACCCCAGCCCCACCCCCACTCCACCCCTTCCCGTGAGGACTGAAGCAGGGGTAGGGCCTCCCCTGCACTCACCGGGCGGCAGGAAGTGGAGCGACCCAGCCCCAACCTGCTCCGCTCCGCAGGCTCATGCTGGGGTGTGGTTTCCCCCTACCCCCAAGCCTGCTCCTGCCCCCCTGTGGAGTCCTGGGACCAACCACCCTGTGGCAGGGTAGGGGTAAAACCCCCTTTAAAGCCCTGCCAAAATGCTGGCTGCAGACGGCTCTCTGGTCAAAAGGCCAGGTAGAGAGACATGGGTATGCAGCAGGGACCCAGCTGTAAGCCCTAATGAGGGCTAGCTCAGAGCAACAAGCAGGGTCCAGTGGGAACAGCTGGGCTAAAGAGTGGGAGGGCTATAAAAGCCCTGGGAAAACCCCAGTGAAGGGGTGGTTGGGGAGGAGATAGGAGGGCTGTTTCTCTGTCTCCTTATCCACTGGAAGGAACCTCAAGGGCCAGAAGACCCTGGGAGGGGTCTGGTGTGATTGTTGTTTGGGGAATTGGGACTGCACAAGAACGCTGTAAACAAAGACACAAAGGTGAAACCACTGAAGAAGGCGGCGGGACTCTTTATTATACCAGCCTAAACACAGGGTGCAGGCACAAAAGTGGGAGCGCCGGCATAGACCCTGTGACCCCCCCTGGCATATGGAGGCCTGGGGCCCCCCACAGCCCGCCCCCGGGGGGGCTGTGTAGGGCACCAGAATGGCTAGGGATGACCCTGGAGTCAGGGCCGGATTACTTTTTGTGGGTCTGGTGCCAAATATATTTGTGGGCTCCCATGGGGGCAATGGAGCATGTTGGGGGGAGGTTGGTAGCCGGAGCGAGGGGCCGGCAATGGGGCATGGCATGGCATGGCAGGGGTGGCCCCACTCTGCCCAGCCCAGTGCGAGGGCACTATTTACAAACCGACAGCTGCCAGATGTACAGTGGTCTGCCCAACCTTGTGCTGCCAGCAAGCCCCTTCCCCTCTGGGGCGGGCCCATGCTATGCCACACAGCCCCACCTCCCAAAACCCGCCTATGCCCAGCCTCCTCCCTATGCCAAGTCCCCCCCCGCCTACAGCCCATCACAGCAGCCCAGCACCCTGCACGCCACCATCCCTGCCCAGCGCTCCCACAGCCCCACCTCAATTTCCCAGCACCCCAACACACACAAACCTCCCCCACTGCCCAGTGCCCTACACCCCCTCACAGCCAAGAACCCCACACAGACCCCCCCAGAGACCCACTCCCCCGTGACCTGCTCCCTGGCCGCACTTACCGGCCCTGCTGAGCCAGTGCAGAGCAGGGATCCCCCCACCCAGAACAGTCCTAGAGGGCAGAACACCTGAAGCTTGGGAGCACAGAGCAGTCCCATCCCACGGGCCGCACCCAGCCCTCCCTGCCTGGGGCTGGGTCCTGTGGCGGAGAGGAGGCATTTCCTTGCAGGGGCAGCACAGAGCAGCCACCAACTTCCCCAGCCCGCCAGCCTGCCGCTTCTGCCCGGGCAATTTAAAAGGGTCTGGGGCTCCCAGCTGCTGCCGCAACTATAGCAGCAGACCAGCTGGGGGCCCCAGGCCCTTTTAAATCACCCAGGCACCTGGGCAATTGCCCCCTTCCCTCCCCCCCCCCCCCCCGTTCGGGCCTGATACTTTATCTGGAGTGACCTCCAGCTTTGAACTTGTAACCTTCAGTGCTAAAACCCTGACTTTCTGCTGCTGGACTTAAACCAGTCCAGTCCAGCAGCCGCAGACACATGAGCAGAGCTGCTCAGGAACCGGAGTGTCCATTCTGCAGGGAATTCTAACATTTCAAAATGTCCTTTCATCCTCACTTGGAATGAAAAGTTGCATTTTCAAAATTTACCATAAAACAAAAATTGCAAAAAATGTTTCAGACACATCAAAACTATTTTCTTGAAACATTTCATTTCAATGAGGTTGAAAAGTTTCATTCAAACTTTATCGTTTTGACTTTTCGGTCATGTTATAACTTATAACACAATATAGCATCTAAGTTGAAATGATAAAGTCTAAACAAATTATTACAATAACTTCCTGTTGAAAATTTTGTTGAAATTGATAGGATTCCATGAAACCTTTCAGTTTTGTCAAATCGGTATTTTCTGTGGAAAAACTCTTCCATCAGAAGGTTTTTGACCAGCTCTACTAATAAATATCTTATGTGGACCAGCCACTAGAGAGGGACAAAGACCCACTCTCCAAGTATGGGATATGTAAACAGCAGCAGCACAGAAATAAGTCCGGAGAGACTTACACAAGAAAGGCCCAGATTTTTAAAGGTATATTGGCACTGCTGCGCTCAGTGTTGTGATGCCTAGCTAATTTAGGAACCTAAAACTCATTTTGAAAAGTGATTTAGGTACTCTGGGGGGCCTAAATCTTATTAATTAGATTCCCAAGTGCCTAAACCCCATAGGCTGAATGTATCAGGTGCCTAAATCCCATATACTTGCTTGGGCTCCTAAATCAGCTAGGCACTGCAATGCTGAGTTTGGCAATGCCTAGATGCCTTAAAAAATATGGTCCAAAGCCAATGGCATGATAACAAGGAACACAGGGACCTCTGGGTGTGAAAGGTGCTGTTCGGACTCCTGGAACAGAGCGGGCATGTGTAGTGAGTTTGGCCTCCTCCAGCCGGACAGCATGTGTGAGATCTGGTAGGAGGACACAGCCAACCAAGAACTAAATAATGCAGAACTAAAGTGACTGGAAGTATTGTATATGCAAATTACACAGGTGTAAGGGTGGAAGAATTAGGCCCTCTGTCTCCAAGCTCAGTGGAGGCTTTTCTTTCCCTCAGGATATTCGATGTGTGGTTGGAGGAATGTGGTGTGGGATGCTGAGTGTAGCAGAGTCTCTCTACTTAAAATATCTTTTGTTCCCACATAGGACACAGTAAGGTATGTGAGGAAGAATCTAGTGGTTAAAGCCCAGGGGTGGGACGCTGGAGATCTGGTTCTGTTCCTGGCTTGGCATCTGACTTCCTGTGTCAGCTCAAATTGCTTCTCTTTCTCTGTCTCTCATCTGTAAAGTGACAATAATGGCTGGGCTGAGATTTTCAAAGTTGCACAAAGGATGTGGACGCCCAGTTCACATTGGATGAATTGGGCCTCAGAATCCTAGAGGCAGATCTGAAAATCCCCCAGTAGTTCTCAGTTTTCAGAAATGACCAGGGATTATTGGGATGCCCCAATTGAGACACCTTGAGGGAGCCCAGTTTCCAGACAGTGCTGAGCACCCACTCCCTGGAAGCCTGGCCCCTTCTAGGCATCTGCTGCTGGGCACCTGATCGCTGGTCAGTTTCGAACATTTAGGCCAATGACACCTTTCCTGTGTTGTCAAGTGCCTGGAGATGCACAGCTGGAAAAGCACAAAGTATTCTCACACCCTCTTTACAGCAGTCACAAAGGCTGAATGACTTGCCTGAAGGGCGGGGGGGAGCTCAACCTACAAGCCAGAGAACCAGAGTTTGACTCCTGGGTCTGATTCTTATTAGCTGTATCACTAGCCACCCTCCTCCACCTGTAAAACAGGGATCTTCATCCTTATTTACCTACCTCACAGGAGAAAGGGGGCTGAGAAGGTTAGAGAAGAACATCTGTTCTTATGCTCAACTAATGCATTAACAAAGAGCCATATTGGACAGATTGTGTGTACCCTTCAAGTCAGTCACTTTGCTATTTTAAACAAATGTAGTTTGCTTTAAGAATGTTGTTGCTGATGAGGGTTATTTCATATCACAGTAGCCACACTCAGGATGAGGAAACCAGTGTGTGAGCCCATGACCTGGCACCCCAAGGCCCTGCTTTCAATCTCTCCATTTTGTTTCCACTCCTTGGACATAGGGCTTCCTCCTATAAGTGCTGAATCTCGCCTTGTCTCAGTCTCCTGTACTAATCCCTTCAGGACATTTTGTAGTTTATTTCTGCCCTGGTTGTTTGCTCCCCATCCAGTGCTGGCATCATCTGCAAACTGGACCATTGTTGAATTTACACCTCCTTCTAGGACAGTGGTTCTTGTGCTGTTTTCCACAGAGCACTGCCAGGTGGTTTGCAAAGCTGCTTCTAATAATGAAGCATCTGTTGGTCTTCCGTCAGTGATGATTCTTTCTGCTGGCTCTAAACCACTCCGGAACTCACCTAGGGTTTGAGTTGCTGATGTTGTGGTTTTGACCAACTATATTGAAACAACTACCTCTTCACCCGCTTTCCCGGTGGCTGCTGTGTGTCTGTCTTTGGGGCAAATTCAGCTGTGATCAGTTTTTTGGACACTAGAACTGGATGAGTATGAGACATGCAGGAAGACAGTACCCAGCTGCAGAGCGATTAGAGAAACAAGGGGAGAGTCACTACCAATACAAATAAAGTGCCACACCCAGGGCACCAAGACAAAAGGGGAGGTGTAGCCCAGTGGCTGACCCTGTTAATGAGTTCAGTATCATCTTGGCTTCTTAGAGGGGTTACACAGACCAGACTGGATTCCTGGCTTAATATATTGTCTTTTCACACAGCTACATTGTGGCTTTGAAACCACAGATCTTGTTTGGCGGGGGGACTCGAGGATAGTAATGCTGAAATCCCTTCGAAAACCAGAGAGGGGGAATGTCATGCCCTTTAATAGGGTTTAGTATGTACAGAACTGCATCAGTTCTACTGGCTGGTGTGGGCCATGGTCCCACCCTTACCCCATCCTTTTGGGCTGTCTGTCTCAAGGAGCAATCTCCTCCTCTCAAGTTTACTGGAGCTAGCCATTGTCTGGACATGTACTTGCCTCAAAGTAGGGATGGGATCAAGATTGGGAGGCTGGATGGTTAAGAGTCCATGGGAGAAGCTTTAGTGTAAGAAGTGAGTCCACGGTAACTTTTAAAAACCGCTGAACAAGAGTGCTGATAGTGTAGGTCACAGCACGGAGTCCATTGAATACGGAGCCCTCTTGAATCCCCGTAATGATCACGCCAATAATACGTGTCCTTTACCAGTTTCCAGACATTTATATATTGACTCCCTTCACCAATTGCCTGGAATAGATATCAACCCTTGGCTTTATCAAAACCACAGCATGAAAATGTACAGCTCATAAACCGTAATGCTGTGCAATGGAGGAATATCAGAGAACATTCATCACCTCAATGAGCCAGTGTCTGTCAGACCTGAGTGAAAATAATAGTGCAAATTTATGGAAGGGCAGGAAGTGTTCAACACTAAGATCCAAACTGAAAGTGTGAAGCAGATGTCAGACCACAGTGATGTCTGCTAGCTCAGGCAGGGGATCATGAGGAGAGGAGCTAATCAAATCCAAAAGGCGATCCAGAAAAACTGAACATCACAATATGCTACTTTACCACCCAACTCCTCAAAGTAGCTCTGAGGACAATACTTTCCTTTGCAAAGGGCTTTGGCTTCCTGCACGATGTAAGAACCATGTAAAAGTAAATTCTCTTCCTCCCTAGACCTGTTGGTAGCTCAGCCATTAATATGTTTAAAAATTATTAAATATTCATTGGGTATAAGTCTGGCAGCTCTTCCTCAGGCATAACTCGAACAGATTTCGAAGAGTGGACTTTGGGATTTGGCCCCTGGAGAAGGAAAGTATGTCTGTTGGGTGCATGATGTCTGCATCTAGCATAATATCACTGCCACACGCAGTGAAATCACCAAGGCAGGAACATAACAATCAAAACAGTGGCTCAAGTTGGCAATAAGAAGTGTGCCCAGGGCTTGCTAACTGAGAGACCAGCTCCTAACCTAGAAAGTGAGCACTTTCCATGTTGTACTTTGCATGATTTAGGCCTGATTCTGCAGCTGCTCTGTACACAGAACTCACGCTGACAATGCCCAGCAGGAATGTTGCACATGCAAAGGCCTCAGGATGGGGTCCCACATGAAATTACACTCTCGTTCTCACTCTCGTTCTCACTCTCATTCTCTTTCAGGAGGACTCTTCTGTGCACCTGTAAAGTTCGATTGTGTTCTGATCAAAAGCCCAAGTGGTGTTGAGGTGGTTCAAACTCTGGAAAACTGTGAAATGAAAGAAACCTGCTATCGAGTTTCCTATGTGGAATACTATTATGAAATCATACACAACTCTGCTGGGGACAGTGAGGAGCGACTGACGGTTAGTCAACTGCATGCGGCTCTAAAAGAGTCTTAGGGTTCGTCCAGACACAAAAGGTGTACTGCTTTAACTACAAGCCGCACAATTCCCTCTTTTGTGTGGACGCAAGTTAAACTGGCTTAAGGGTGCTCTATACAGGTATTGCTATTCCTATACAGTCAAGGGCAATTAGTTATAATGGAATAAGCAAATTTATACCAGCATAACTGGGCCCACACTATGGGTTATACAATGGTTTACTTCATTAAAAAGTCACATATCTAATTGAAATAGTTACACCGGTACAATATCTGTGTATTGGTGAGGTCTTATTTCACTGCAATGGATTACTCTACAATCCCAAACTAAGTTATAAAGCAATTCATTTTATTTTCTTGGGCAAAAGAATTCAGTCAAATGTTTAATGTGACTTTAAAGTACTTCTGACACAATGAAAGCTGCATCCTTTACCAGAGTTAATACGATTCATCGGTTAAAGATAGGTTAAAATAACCCCTTGCATGTAGACAGTATCCGCACACAGCACTGTCCCACAAGCAAGACTTACTGCCAAGTAGCTGGAATGCTGTGTCCCTTCGGGCGTTTATTGGCAGGGCCTTGCAAGTGATTTTAATGTCTTTGTTTTGCAAATCTTTTCAGGAAATTGATGTAGGACGGTGCTTGGGGAGCTGCACCTCAGGGAATCATTGCCTGCTTAGGTAAGCACAGCTGTTCACACACAGCCCCTCCCCTTACAGTAGGGTTAGCTAAAATCCTCTAAAAATGCAGCTTCCTTACAGAATGAAGGACAAATTCTGCACAAACTTATATCTGTGTATCTCCATCGACCTGAATTCAATTGAACAAGTGTAAAGTCAGCATCCAAGCTGCCTCCAAGGAGTCTGTCATTTTCATTCCGTTGCCAGCTAGTACCATTGGGCTCCTGTCTCAGAGTTTGGTAGGGTATTTTGCACTGAGTTCACTTGGTCTTTCGCAAATTCACATCCCACTTTGATATTTCTAGTAATGTCATGAGAGTCGAGCAAAGGGAATCAAGCATAGACTCTGAAGATGGCAATCCAAGTGTGAGTTTTATAACTTGGACACTGTTTCTACAGCAGTGGGTGCACTATAAGAATCTGGACAAAGAACTTGCAAGCTTTCTTGTTCTATCAGACAGCCAAATGCACACGTATTTAATAGGTTTCAGAGTAACAGCCGTGTTAGTCTGTATTCGCAAAAAGAAAAGGAGTCAAATAAATTGGTTAGTCTCTAAGGTGCCACAAGTACTCCTTTTCTTTTTACGTATTTAATAGATTCTAAAGCCAGAAGGGAGCACTGTGATCATCTAGTCTGACCACAGGCCATAGAACTTCTCCCAAATAATTCTAGATCATATCATTTAGAAAAGCATCCAGTCTTGGTTTAAAAATTGTCAATGATGGAGAATACACCACGATCCGTAATAAATTGTTCCAATGGTTAATTACTCTCACCATTAAACATGTATACCTTATTTTCAGTCTGAATTTGCCTGGCTTCAATGTCCAGCCACTGGATCATGTTATACCTTTCTCCTTGAGACTAACACTATAAAGCAGATTTTCTAATCATTTCATTGTTCTTGTGACTCTTCTCTGAACCCTCTCCAATTTAGCAACATACTTCTTGTTGGACACCAAAGCTAGCCAGGATCTTATTGAAGACACTAGGGCAATGATGGCCCTGCTATCTGTGGCCAAAATTGCCTTCTTTGCCCATAGAAGTCATGGCATGGTGAGGTGCCATCCCCGTGGAATCTTTCCCCCTTAAACTGCTCTCCATAGATGTCCCTCTGCAGGCATCCCAAATCTACAGTTGGTTTAAATGAGAGAGGGCTGGTAACAGGGTGTTCTTGGTGACAGTCTTTGGTTTTCACATTCACTTTCTCCCTTGATGTACCAGAGGCTGGATTTTATCATCTTTTTGACATGCTGCAAACTCACCTGTTGTTCTAGGCTTTGTCTGGGTGGGTGAGGTTTGGGAAATGGGAAGTGGTGTTGCTTGTTTTGAGGTTTGGTGCGGTCAGAACTTGTCTGGGGATGAGAACCGCTGTCTTTCGCTGCCTGTTGACATGTATTTGGCTACAGTTTGTTTTAGTTTTGCACCATGCCTAGGGAGTTCTGATAAGCACAAACGAAAACAAATAAGCAACAATAAATAAATTATTCCCATTTTACAGATGGGGAAATTGAGGCACAGAAATATGAAATGGCTCAACCAAGGAGCCTGTGAGAGAGCATCAAACAGAATCTAAACTGGCAGATGCTCCAAGTGCATCTTTCCACTTCTGGGGCTGAGAGCAGCCTAACCACTCTCCACCCCCACTGTCTAGAGTCTTCTGTGCAGTTTGCTAATGCTTTCTCTGGGTGTTTAAAAATAGTTTCTTTGTACTGTTACTATTGCTTTGTCCTCTTTGCAGTGTCTCTGTACATGCTGAAGACTGTAAGCTCCTTGGGGTAGGAACCACTTTTTTTTCTGTGTTTGTACAGCACCTAACACAATAGGGTCCTGGTCCATGATGGGGGCTCCTGGGCAGAGAGACAGTGTAGCCTAGTGGGCAAATCACTAGACTGGGACTCAGAAGACCTGGTTCTATTCCTGAATCTGTTGTTAGTCAGCTGAGTGACCTTGAACCAGTAAATTCACTTCTCTGTGCCTCAGTTTCCCCATCTATAAAATGTGTGGAAATTATGCTTCCCTTGTAATTGGCTGTGAGATCTACTGATGAAAAGCTCTGTATGAGAGCTGGGCATTACCACAATACAAATAATAATTGTGCACCCAGGCTTGCTTCAGAGACCAGACATGAGTTGTGAGCCCAGCTTTGTCAGAGGATGTGAGCTATGAACCCAGATCCCTGGTCAGACTGAGAGTGCTACGTCTTCTGTGCATCTTGGTAACCAGTGCTTTTGTTTTTTAACTGAAGGGATTCGCAGAATGGAGGGAAATGCCTGGTTTGGGCGGAAGGTGCCTCCAGCCATTGCGTCCCTCACCAGTACAACACACACACATTCAAGAGCCGCAGTGGCAACATCCGCACCGTCTTCGCCATCCAGAAGTGTAAATGTGGGAGTTATTAGAAACTTCGGGGAGTGAGGGATTGGAGCTTCCAGGGAGGGGAGAGTGCAAATAGCACCTTGTCCTGCCGTGCCCACCCTCTGCCAGACTGTCTGTACTATATGTAAATGAGAGAAGGCTATTTTATAAATTAAAGGTATTTTAAACAGTGGTTGTGTGGAAATTAACTACCTCCAGAATGTTTTGCAACTTTTTAATAAACACTGCGGGCCATAGTCTGTGTCTGGGGAGCGTTTGCAGCTCCTAAGGACTCCAGTGGGAGCCCATGTGTATCCAAAGCCAGAATACGGCCTTGTAAGAGCCAGAACCTAGAAAGGCTAAAGATGGGCTTTTATGTGCCTCAGTGTTCTTCTCTCCCATGTTCTGTGTGAATAACTGCATGCCAAACACACCTGTCTGCGTGTCCTGTGAAAAGAGGCAAAGTGCATTACTGCCGAGAGACAATTCAGCTGCGCAGCTGGGGGCCTTCCCAGGACTGACCCCACCAGGATCCAGTACCTTTGTCATTTTTTAGTTTTTACAAATATACACTCACATACAAAATATGCTTGAACTGCGACAACATGGATAATGCCCCATAACACACACAGACACAGAGCGGAGGAGGCAGGAGAGGAAGGAGGAATCGGGGGAGAGGGAGCAGCAGTGGGGAAGCAGTAGGAATGGGGGAGAGGGAGGCAGGGGAATGTGTTGGAGCAGAGGCCCATCTGGACATTTCCCTTTCTTGGTGTGTAGGCTCTGAGCAGTCCCAGACCTACACTGTTCTGTTTTACAAACAGCCCTGGCCTTGGCAATGGGGAAGTGTGCAGAGGAAGGAAAGAATCTGAACAGTTTCCTCCTGCCAATTAACTAAAAGCTACTCAAATTGCTTGTAATTAGCTCCTGTGTATTCTGGATAATTAGGAGCCCTCTCACGCTCCTTACATTGGATTAGAATAAATTATAGACACCGATTTTCAAAGGAGACTTCGACATTATCCTAATCCCATTAAACCTTCATCTCCTGTACCGTGCAGCCCAGCAGGGGGCTCAAATGGGCCAGGCACCCCACAAACTGCCTGACCATGAGAGGATCCATTTTCAGGTCAGTCAGTCTAGGCTGTGATGTGGGGGAAATGAAAGGTGCAAAGAGAACCTTTCTGCCCCTGCCAGCCCTGTGAGAGTATCAGGAAGAGAAGCACGTCCTGGGTCTGTAAGGAGAGGAGGAGACCAGGCTGCAGTCACTTCCACTGGTGAGACGACTGAAGGTTTAAGGAGCTGCCCAACATTGCAGCCAGGTGTGAGAGCAAACTCAGGAGGGTCCTTCAGCAGAGTGTTGCTGGCTGACTCCAGGTGGCTGACGAGAGCAGTCCAATGTTCTCCCATCATTTTAACCCTTCGACCATTTTCTCTATCAAGCTAAAGTGCAGACTCTGGGATGAGGGCAGCACAGCTTGCAAATATGACTGAAGCAGCCTAAGAGCCCAGCTGGCAGAGGCTGCCTGGGCAATTCACTGAACCTGTACTGCCCCCAGCCACCTGCTCCGAGGTTTTAAGGCCAGAAGGAACCAGTCTGATCATTTAGTCTGACATCGTACATAACATAGGCCAGACTCAGAGAGTTCTTGCAGGGGAGAGAACTCCCTAGTGTGTCCCTGACACTATCTGGCCCAGTGACTGGTGATTGGACTAGAGCGTAGCTTTTAGAAATACGCATCCAACCTCAGTGTAAAGACTCCAGGTGGTGATACATTTACCTCTTTGCATCTTATTTCCAATATGAATTGGTCTAGCTTCAACTTTTAGCCATTGGATGTTGTTATGCCTTTTTCTGCTAGATCAACGAGCCTCTCAAAGATATCTAGTATCTCCTTCTGTAGGTAATCATAGGTCATGCTCAAATCATCTCTTAATCTTTAATAGATTAAAAAGATTGAGTACCTTTAGTATCTCACTGTAAGGCAGGTTTTCCAGACCTTGAATTGTTTTTGTAGCTCTTCTCTGAACCCTCTCCAATTTTTTAATATCCCTTTTAAAGTATGGACACCGAAACGTCACACAGTATTCTAGTCGTGGTCTCATAAATGCTGTATACAGATGTAATATCACCTCCCTAGTCCTGTTTTCACATCGAAGAATCATTTCAGCTCTTTTAGCCACAAGAGCGCAATGGGAGCTCCTGTTGAGTAGGTTTCCACCATGACCTCCAAGTTCCTTTCAGAGTCACTGCTTTCCAGACTACAGTCTGCTGTCCTCTAAGAATGACCTATTTCTTTGTTCCTAAATGTCTGGCTGTGCATTTGGCTGTATTAAAAATCAGTGTTGTTTGACTGTGGCCAATTTACTAAGATACCCCATTGCTCTGTCTCAGTGACCTGTCCCTATCATTATTTACCACCCCTCATTTGTGTGATCAGCAAACTTTAGCAGAAATCGTTTTATATTTTCTTCCAAATCATTGATAAAAATATTGAATGAGTTGAGAGAAAACCATTCCCTGAGGAGTCTCAACTCATTGATAAATTCCCCATTTACAATTAGGTTTGAGATCTATCAGGTTTTTTTTGAGCAGTCTGATATGTGCCACATGGATTTTGTATAGTGATAATTTTTCAGTTGGAATCACATGGTTGTAAGCCAAAATTCAAGTATATTACCTCAACACAGTTACCTTTATCAATCAGACTTGTAATCGTATCAAAGAATGATATCAAGTTTGTTTGACAAAACCTATTTTCCATGAAACCATGGTTGGCATGAATTATATTTTTGTTCCACATCAGTCTTTTCAGTAATATTCCCAGAATTCATGTCAGACCTACTAGCCTATAACCAGTCTCTCCATATACCCTTTCTAAATATTGGCAAAACATTGGCTTTTGTCTGGTCATCTGGAATTTTCTCAGTTTTTCAAGTTATTCAGAGTTAACATCAAAGATTGACATCATTCAAGTTTCAGTGGGGGAGGTTTAGGTTGGATATTAGGAAAAACTTTTTCACTAGGAGGGTGGTGAAACACGAATGCGTTACCCAGGGAGGTGGTGGAATCTCCATCCTTAGATATTTTAAGGTAAGGCTTGACAAAGCCCTGGCTGGGATGATTTAGTTGGGGATTGGTCCTGCTTTGAGCAGGGGTTTGGACTAAATGACCTCCTGAGGTCCCTTCCAACCCTGATATTCTATGATTCTATGATTCATAGATTCCAAGACTAGAAGGGATCATTATGATAATCTAGTTTGACCTTCTGTGTAACGCAGACCATAGCACATCCCTAACCTAATTCCTAGAGTAGTTCTTTTAGCAAAACATCAAATCTTGTTTTAAAAATTTCCGATGATAGAGAATCCACCCTGACTCTTGGTAAATTGTTCCAATTATTAATTACCATCACTGTTAAAAATTTATGCCAAATGTCCAGTTTGAATTTGTCTAGCTTCAACTTCCAGCCATTGGATCATGTTATACCTTTCTCTGCTAGATTGAAGAAACCATTATCAGATATTTTTTCCTATGTAGGCACTTACAGACTGTAATCAAGTCACCCCTTAACCTTTATCTTTAAGGTTAAGCTAAATAAATTGAGCTCCTTGAGTCTATCACTATAATGCATGTTTCAAAGCCTTTAATAATATCAATTGTCCAGGAGTCTCAGACAACTCCTTTAAAACTCAGGTGCAGTTACCTGGTTTTTAATTTTAGTAGATGCTGTTTATCATCCTCCTTACTTACCGTTAAAATAGAGAGTATATGAGTACTCCTGGAAAGTGAATTTTAAATTCTCTTTCTATGACTATTCCAATGTGCCATAAACACTTGTGCCAGCAAAACTTGATCACACAAATGTTTGTAGAAAGTGATAACAAAAGGGGCAGGAACATAGCTGAAATGAACTCAATGAAAAATTTGAATGAGTATTTGCAAAACATTTTTGTACAGTTACCCATCTCTCATGTATATGTGTATGCTTTGAGGGTATGATAGACAATTGCTTTAATATTCTTAGTATATAACTAGGGGTGGGAAAATCAATTCAGGAAAATTAAGAATTGGGCCTAAACTTTCCCCATTTCCTGAAACAGACCTTAAATTTCCACTGAAAATGGAAGTTAATCTAATTTGGCAGTCTCTCTTGAGCCACTGCAGCTCCTTTCATTCTCTGGTACCCTGGGCCTTTGCTATTTAGGTAGATATAGCCATATTTTAAATTGTTTGGGGCAGAGACTATCTTTTAGTTATATGTGTATTCAGTAGGTAGCACAATGGGGCCCAGATCCCTGATTGGTGCCTTTAGGAGCTAAAACAACACACATAATAAATAAAAATATAGATTAAGGCATGATTCTGCAAACACTTATGCGTGTACTTTACTTTGCATATATACGAGCAGCTCCACTAAAGTCAATGGACTTGCTCATATATGTAAAGTTACAGTATCTGTGCTTGCAGGTGGGAGGCCTTAGTCATGAACCAAAATGCCACACATACCCCTGGAAATATTCAAATTTTGTGTGTTGCTGCTGCTGCATACAGAGGTTTTGCCCTACCCCACTGCAAAGTCCTGAGTACTCTGCTGGAGACTGTGTCAAACTTTGGGCACCACGTTCGGAAAGATGTGGCTAAACTGGGGAGAGTCCAGAGGAGAGCTCCAAAACGGACACAAGGTTTAGAGAACCTGATGTATGAAAAAAGGTTTTAAAAATTTGGCTTGTTTAGTCTTGAGAAAAGAAGACTGGGGGAGACCAGATAACAGTCTTCAAATATGCTGAGGGCTGTTATAAAGAGGGCGGTGATCAAATATTCTTCATGTTCACCGAAGGCAGGGCAAGAAGTAATGGGCTCCATGTGCAGCAAGGGAGAGTTCGGTTAGATATTAGGAAAAACTTTCTAACTGTAAGAGTAGTTAAGCTCTGGAATAGGCTTCTGAGGAGGATCATTGGAGGTTTTTTAAGAACAGGTTGGACAGGGATGGTCTAGGTTTACTTGGTCTGGCCTCTGTGCAGGGGGCTGGACTTGATGACCTCTCGCATTTCCTTACATTTCTGTGGTTATATGAAAATCCGATATAATTTGTTGTCCATAATCACACTTTGGTCTCTTTTTGCATTAATGCCTCTCACTCGTCTCCCGCCTGTTCAGTGTCTGTGCTTCGGAGTCTTTTCCCCAAGCCCCCAGTTTTTCCAAAGTGGCTACCTAAAGTTGGGCTCCGAAAGCCAGATTTTCAAAGGTGGGGAAGACCCTGACTTCAGTGATACCTGTGAAAATCAGGTCACTTTTATTTAGGTTCCTGCATAGAGATTTAGGAGTCCAATTCTAGGCACAGGTCTGACAATTTTGGCTAAATGTATCAATGTATGTTTGCCTTTTGAATTCCTACCCATACTATTAATCTAAGTCAGCCTCTCAGAACTGCCACAAAAATTTACCAACCCAGCTAAAAAAATGCATTAGCCTGCCATTCCTGCATGGTGCTACGCCATCACCATCTTCATCTGCATCTGCCCCAAGGTTGGGAAGAGGGGGATGCTATCTGGTAATTCCCATTTTGTGCCTGTCCTCTATCTTTTACCCAGGGGCTTAAACATGTGGTTTCGGCAGAACCGTTTCACGGCTGTTCTCCGTAATTCTTTCTCCTCATTGTGTGTGTGCTGATGTGCCACTCACAGTGGCAGTTTACTAATGGGTGCAAGACGCTGCTTCCTTTAACACAGCAGGGGATGCATCTTTTGTGTGTTGTAGGATTCTGGCTACTCCATTGGTCCTAAGACTATTGCTGCTTTCTGCACATACAACCAAGCTGTAATTCCTGGTAATAGGTAACACAGACCTGGGCAGAAGAGGATGCCCTTGGTTTATCATGGCTGAATGTATTATGTATTACTTACAAAAATGTATGATGTATTACTAAGGTCCTTCCACACCCAGTGCCACCTTTTCCCCAGACCCTTCCAGAGCTAGGCACTTCAAAACCTTGGACTCAGACTTACAAAAAACAAGAAATACCCACTTCGTTGGATGCATCCGATGAAGTGGGTATTCACCCACGAAAGCTCATGCTCCAATACGTCTGTTAGTCTCTAAGGTGACACAGGACTCTTTGTTGCTTTTACAGATCGAGACTAACACGGCTACCCCTCGGATATAAGAAATACTCAGTTAAGCTCCCTGCCCTCATGCGTAGCCCTGGCAATGCTTGCTAGTGAAGTGCAAATGTACAAAGGAATTCAGGAACATAAGGATTGTCAGACTCTATCAGAGCTGAGGTCCATTTAGTCCAGTATCCTGTCTCTGACAGCGGCCAGCACCAGGTGCTCCAGAGGAAATGTAACTAAGAACCCCCTGGTAACAGATGTGAGATAATCTGCCCCAACCTCCACCCCACATAGGTCTCATCCTGGTCTCTAATAGTTAGAGACTGGCTTAAAACCTTAAGCACAAGGTTATCTACCCCTTCTGGAAATTGTTGTTATAATGAATTATGGTAGCGCTGGGTATTCTTGATATCCATAGAAATGTCCAATGCTTCTTTGAATCTTGTTAAATTCTTGGCCTCAATGAGTTCCACAGTTAATCGCACACTGTGTGAAAAAGCATTTCCTTTCATCAGTTCTGAATTTCCCACGTGTTAATTTCATTGAAATTCTCCCAGTTCTTGTGTTTGTGGCAGAGATAACAAATGGTCCTGATCTACATTTTCTAGACAAGTAATTATTTTTTAGACTTTTATTATGTCCCTTCATATTCATTTCTCTTCTCAGGTAACAATCCCAGTCTTTTCAATTGCTTTTCATATGAGAGTTTTTTCTGCCTCTTGATGATTCTTGTCGCTCTTCTCTGAATCCCCTCTAGCTCTACTAAACCCTCTTTGACTTGAGCTGTCCAGTATTGCACACAGTATTCCAGATGAGGCCACACCATTGGTTTGTATAAAGACCATGAAATGCCCCACTAAGGGGCTGTTTCACACACACAGAATGACTGTATAATGTTACTCCCCCCCCATACCTCCCCCCCATGAGATGGCAGCTCCTTGCTGGATTGTTCTTTTGGGAATGGGGAATATTTGCCTAAAACACGGGAACATAATAACAGGGAATCCTCTAAACCATCATTAGCCTCTTTAATTGAGACTGTGCAGCTGGAAACGAGGAGGACAGGGTAGTTCAGTGTGTCCAGTGTGATCCCTATATTGCTGCTGGCCAGGCTGTGGTGAGGGTCCCGTTGGATGGATGATAAAAGCGTCCTGATGTGGAGTTGTGTTGGCAGAGAGAAAATGGCGTTGGCTGTGAGGGAGAGGTAAGGTCATGCTATTGCCATTGCCCTCCCTAGAGAGCTGAGTTAAGGTTCCATGGTTGGGCCGTGTGTGAAGCAGCCCGTTAATTGTACATGTTCTACTTTTCGTCAGTCTGTGCTTTGCTGTTCCTTCTCATACTAACGTTCTCTTCAGGGATAGGGGGTGAGAGGAGGCGATTTCAATGGGAATTGGGTGCCTAGATAACTTTTGGATCTGGCCTTTGTCTCTAACCCAGAGTGGGTTTACTCATCTGCCATGGCTGGGACAGCAGGTCTTTATAGACAATGCTAGACATTGCTCTGTGTCTCAGGGAGCTTGACTTCCCCCTGATGCTAGTGCTGCAGAGAGAACCACTGCCGGAGAGTCCTTGCCTGCACAACAGCTCCCCTGAGAGCCACAATCTTGTCAAAGAAAAGAGCCCGATCACTACTAGGGAAACGTATGTCACAGCATTCTCCCCATGTCTGTCCCCAGACTCCCCCCGATCTCATCTGGGGTACAGTGCTAAGGTGACAATGAGAACAGGAGGACTCGTGGCACCTTAGAGACTAGCAAATTTATTAGAGCATAAGCTTTCGTGAGCTACAGCTCACTTCGTCGGCTGCATAGAATGGAATATATATACAGATAAGTTGGAAGTTACCATTCAAACTGTGAGAGGCTAATTAGTTCAGATGAGCTATTAGCAGCAGGAGAAAAAAACTTTTGTAGTGACAATCAGGATGGCCCATTTAGACAGTTGACAAGAAGGTGTGAGGATACTTAACATGGGGAAATAGATTCAATATGTGTGGTGACAATGGTGAACAATTCATGTCTCAGAGATGGGAGTGTAGTGAACTGGGGTAACGTGGCTTCAGAAACACCTGGAGCATAATCACTATTGTCAATTTAAAACCAAAACCCTTACACAGAGCACAGCAGTGACCCATGGTCCCGCAACATGCCCAAATATGCCCTCAATGTAACTGTGATGTACCCCCAAAGGCCCCCACAGAGCATCCCCACCACCAGAGAATGGATGATGGGGAATGCGGGATGTCCCAAGAGCTTTAAAAGGCTCCTGAGGCACAGATCTGCCCTAAACAAGCCAAAATAGCCTCTTGGGGAAAGGTCATTATGAGCCTTCTAAACAGAGGCTGCTCAGACAATCTGCCAGCCTAGGCAAAACTTCAGTGTGCCTCCCCGCTCCTCATAGGCCTAGGTTGGCATATTTGGCCCTGACACACAGGATCACAACACCACTCAAATTTGGTTCTACCACCCCTCCATCAGGAGTGGCCAGGCCAGCACTGCCATCCTAGACAGCTGCATAGTTTGTTTATAGCTAGAGCGGCCTCTGGTCCTAAGGCTCAGTTCTGTTCTGTTCATTCCCTGTGAAGTACCTGGCATTTGCCACTGTCAAAAGACAGGATTCTGGGCTAGATGGACTTTTGGTCTGACCCAGTATGGCTGTTCTTAAGGGATGGTGAGTCCCCCCAGTATTGCCAAACTCAAGTGTTCAAAAATTTTGACTCAGGTCCAAAAATACAAGAGATTGGCCTAAAAATCATGAGGGTTTTTTAAAATTTTGAATGTGGTAGTGGGGAGTTTCCCCCTTAATCTTCAGGTTTCTGAGACTTTAGGTTACTCTCAGGGCATATTTTCAAGCTTTTAACCACAAGGGTTAGAAAATTACATTAAAAAAAGTAAGAAGAAAGAAACTGAGATTTTGACATAATCCCATGACTCCAGAAACTGGGGATTTAAGAAAAAAACACCAAATATCGTGAGACTCACAGTAAAGTCACAAAAGTTGACAAGAAGTGACCCAATGGCTGGAGGGGTGGGCATGGCCCCTCTGTGCTTCCTTCAGCACCTAAGGTGGTGGTCGGGTCACTACACAAACCACAGAAGAGAGTCTCTGGCTTTGTCTTCCAGCTCTCCAAACTGCTTTTCCTAGGCACCCCATTCTCTACTCCCTCCCTGCACAGCAGAGGTCCAGGCCCCCTCCCGAGCTCAGCTTCTGCCCCACTACCTGAGAAGGCTCTGTTCAATCCCCATCTCTCCAATGCCTCTTCCTTCTCTCTACATAGCTCTTCTGTGAGGCAGGGCAGGAGTATTATTCCCATTGTACCCTGGGAACTGAGGCCCAGAGAGATTAAGGCCAAAATTACTAGCCACCTAGAAACATTCTGTGGTAAATGTCTTACCCAAGAGTACATAGGAAATCTGTGCAGAGACAGAGATAGAAACCAGTCCTACTGTGGTCCATTGTATCAACCATAGGGTCATCATCTTTTCTTTCAAACTTCTTGCCTCATTCACTGCACAGACCTGTGTTTGTGTGCAACTGTTTACAAGGAAAATTCATCTGTATGTCTCACTGTGTTTAGCAGAGATGGATATGCAGGAGTAGGTGCACTGAACAGTCCGCATAGACAAGGACATTCATTTAGCTTAATTATTGGTTGTGCTACATGAGGGAGCTAGTTTTTGTTCCTGGCTCTGTCTGACATGACCTTGTGAATCCTTTCTCATACTTCCAAATTCCTAGTTTTTCAGGTTGATTTGACATTTTTGTACATTTTAGAAAATGCAAAATCCAGTTTGATAGAGACACTTAGCTAGGGTCGGTCCTCGGGCCGGTTTTGTTCAATATCTTCATAAATGATCTGGAGGATGGTGTGGATTGCACCCTCAGCAAGTTTGCAGATGACACTAAACTGGGAGGAGAGGTAGATGCACTGGAGGGTAGGGATAGGATACAGAGGGCCCTAGACAACTAAGAGGATTGGGCCAAAAGAAATCTGATGCGGTTCAACAAGGACAAGTGCAGAGTCCTGCACTTAGGACGGAAGAATCCCATGCACTGCTACAGACTAGGGACCGAATGGCTAGGCAGCAGTTCTGCAGAAAAGGACCTAGGGGTGACAGTGGACAAGAAGCTGGATAGGAGTCAACAGTGTGCCCGTGTTGCCAAGAAGGCCAATGGCATTTTGGGCTGTATAAGTAGGGGCATTGCCAGCAGATCGAGGGACGTGATCGTCCCCCTCTATTCGACATTGGTGAGGCCTCATCTGGAGTACTGTGTCCAGTTTTGGGCCCCACACTACAAGAAGGATGTGGATAAATTGGAAAGAGTCCAGCAGAGGGCAACAAAAATGATTAGGGGACTGGAACACATGACTTACGAGGAGAGGCTGAGGAAACTTGGATTGTTTAGTCTGCGGAAGAGAAGAATGAGGGGGGATTTGATAGCTGCTTTCAACTACCTGAAGGGGGGTTCCAAAGGGGATGGATCTAGACTGTTCTCAGTGGGAGCTGATGACAGAACGAGGAGTAATGGTCTCAAGTTGCAGTGGGGGAGGTTTAGTTTGGATATTAGGAAAAACTTTTTCACTAGGAGGGTGGTGAAACACTGGAATGCGTTACCTAGGGAGGTGGTGGAATCTCCTTCCTTAGATATTTTTAAGGTCAGGCTTGACAAAGCCCTGGCTGGGATGATTTAGTTGGGGATTGGTCCTGCTTTGAGCAGGGGTTTGGACTAGATGACCTCCTGAGGTCCCTTCCAACCCTGATATTCTATGATTCTATGATTCCATAGGTTTCAGAGTAACAGCCGTGTTAGTCTGTATTCGCAAAAAGAAAAGGAGTACTTGTGGCACCTTAGAGACTAACCAATTTATTTGCGCATGAGCTTTCGTGAGCTACAGCTCACTTCATCAGATGCATACCGTGGAAACTGCAGCAGACTATCAGTCTGCTGCAGTTTCCACGGTATGCATCTGATGAAGTGAGCTGTAGCTCACGAAAGCTCATGCTCAAATAAATTGGTTAGTCTCTAAGGTGCCACAAGTACTCCTTTTCTTTTTATGATTCCATAGCCTTAACTAAACAGGGAAACAGAAATTCTATCAAGGGTATCCCCAAGCTCCCCCATTCCACCTAGTCAGCAGCATGATCTCCATAGCCTCACCACAAACCTCTGCTAGTTAAGAGAGCAAACACTTTACAAAGGGGTTGCACAAATATTTTCTAGACAACAGTAGAATGCTGAGAATCATGCGTCCTGGTTTCTCTTCCTGGATCTGGGAGAGGAATGTACAGATTGAGCACCCAAGAACAGAGATTTAGCAGGTGTCTGCTGAAAAGCAGTGTGACTAAGGGGATAACAGTCTTTCATGTTGAAGATGTGGGCTCTATTCACTCCTCTGTTTAAAATGGCTTTATGCACTTTCTCAGTCACTTTATGAGTAAAGTGAGCAAAAGGGGACAGGTTTCAGAGTAGCAGCCATGTTAGTCTGTATCCACAAAAAGAAAAGGAGTACTTGTGGCACCTTAGAGACTAACAAATTGATTTGAGCATAAGCTTTCGTGAGCTACAGCTCACTTCATCGAGAAGGGAATAGCTTTGGCTGGGAGGGGCCCACGTTAAGGCCAAGAGCTCATGAGCAATCTGGGGTTGCTCTCACGCTTCTCTTGGCTTTTCATCCTGGCATGCCTGAGGTGTATCTCATCTTCACCAGCCTGATAAACGGTTCTTATTTCTCAGGTGTATTGCGGTAGCACCTGGAGCCTGCCATGGTAGTCCAGACACGTAGTGACACAGTCTCCACCCTAAAGAATATACATTATAAATGGCCATGACAGACAAAGGGTAGGAAGAGAAACGGAGGGCAAGTGACTTCTCAGCAGGGTAGGGACAGAGCTGTCCCACAGCAATGCCTGATCCACTAGCCCCGACTGAGCACTGATTTGCTGTTAGGAAGTAGTTCAGTGCAACAACCATATGCCCAGGAGTTGTTTTCACAGCAGGGAATGGGGTTTGAGCCCCTCTATCCAGTCAGTATGGGACTGTGTCTACAGTATTAAGCTATTTTAATCACCTGAGCGTCTAACCCTGCTCAGAACAGATCTAGATGGTTATAACGGTGGTGGTTGAAGGTGGTGGGTCTATTGCACTTCTCCCGAGGTCCAGGTATTTGTTTTCAGACTAGTGGCAGTCTGTTGTCCCTGCCCTCTCTTTCCTCCCCCCACCCCCCAATGTTATGCATGGTTTGAAGTATCTTCCTTGAATATTGCACTAGAAAATGTCTCTTGGCCCTGATCTCTCATCACTCTGGACAGTGGTTCTTATCTGTCAGGTGCATTTCTTACCTCTGCTACATGAGGGGCAGAGTCCGTTCCACCCTTTTCTCTACTCTTTGTTCAGAGCTGTTCAATTCCTGAGCACAAAGGTCCTCCTGTTTGCCCCATTAATGCCATCATTAGAAGGCAGTTAGTCTCCTATGGAGAGCAAACTCGGCTCAGCCAGTGCCTTACTACAATGGACATGGATGTTTACTCCAGAGAGCAGCGCAGGTGCCCTTCCTGCCTGCTCCCTTCCCTCCACATTCTGCTCTCAAATAACAAGAGTACACAAGTGGGCTTCCTGCTCCATACAGCTTGTGTACTGGGCTAATTGCTGAAAGGCGTTCAGTAGCCCAGTTTCACACCTTGTTAGCGCTGCAATTAGCTCTCTTTACCCTTCCTGATGGCTCATTTACATATTTGACTTAATTCCATCTCTCCCCCCTGTTATAAATGTGGTGCTGGATAGAGGGTGGGAGTTATGCAGGGGGACTGGAAGAGGACAGCCATGCTGAGACTCCTGTTGCTGCTGCTTCTTGCCAGGCTGCAAAGCTGCAATCCCAGACCCCCCAATGTCCTTCCAGAGGAGGATTCAGAAGACACAAGAACAGAGGCTCTTAGGAGGCTTTTGGAAGTATTTGGCATAGAAGACCCTCCCCGCTCTCCCCATCATATCAAGCAGCCTCCCCAGTACATGGTGGACCTGTACAACACGGTAGCAGGAGCTGATGGCATCACCAAAGACCCTGACATCCTGGAGGGAAACACCGTCCGCAGCTTCTTGGATAAAAGTAAGAACTCTTGGTGGCTTTGGTTGCCCTAATGGTTTGATCTGCTAGAGTTTGTGTGTAGTTTTCCAGGGCTCTTGGTGCTTGTTTGAATCCTAGAAACCAAGAGGAGGCCTGGAGTAAGCAGTATCCCATATGCGCTGATGAAGCACATCCTCCCAGAGAATGTGCAGCATCAGAATAGAGTGTTTAGAATGTGCCCATGTGATGTTCCTTTTAGTTTGGCTGAAACTGGGGTCACCAAAGTTTCTAATCTGACCCTTTGGTCCAGCTCACAGTGATGAGATGCATTTCCTGTTCATCTTATCGGGTGTGGTTAAGAACGAGAGGATCCTGACAGCAGAGCTGCATCTCTTCAGACTGCGGACTAAGGTGGCTGAGGGACCTTTCTACAAGAGACATCACTTCTGCCAGGTAAGGAGAGATGAGAAGCGCACATGCCTCTGCTTGGAAAGTGCATGGGCCATATTCTGCTCTAGTGACACTACTATGAATCTGGAGTGACTCTTGTACATTTACTGAAAGTGGGATTTGGCTCCTGGTTTGTGTGCTGACCTCACCAAAGTTGGATCCTTACTGACTTAAGCTAAATCAATATAAACCACTTTTAAATCAATTTCAGTGTCCACACAATAAGTTGCACAAATTTAAGTAAATCAGTTTCTAAAAATTGGTGCAATTTTTATGGATAGACCAGGCCTTAGATTACAGAGGTTTCTGACTAGGCTAACTTGACTTTCCCCCATCTCTTTTCCTTTAAAACATAGACTTTCAATGAGATTTTCATCTTCCAGTGGCTCCTGGTGCTAACTGCCTTGTATTCCCTATCCCCAGGTGAGTGTCTATCAAGTCCTGGACAAGAACAAACTGGATTCCTTTGAAGGGAAGAAGCTGCTAGCAGCCAGACTTATCGCTTTGCAGGGCTCTGGCTGGGAGGTGTTTGGCATCACACAAGCTGTAAGTGTCTTCAGCCTAAATTCAGATGTGTACAGAGAGAAAGAATGAAACCTTCCTGTCCCTTCTGTCAGCAAACTGAGCTCCCAATGCCCTTCCTTGGCCTCCAGCTGCTTCAGCCTAGAGGGGCAGCTGCTGGGGGGGGGGGGGGAGGGGATGTCTGTCAAAGGCTTTTCTGACAGGTTTCAGAGGAGCAGCTGTGCTAGTCTGTATCCGCAAAAAAGAACAGGAGGACTTGTGGCACCTTCGAGGCTTTTCTGTGCAACCATTTGAAAAAGCTGGCTGAGTCTGCTGGCCCTCTCCTTTGACACTGCAGCCTTGACAGCAGATCCAGCCATTTCACAACCCTGGGTTCTTGAATCAATAGAGGTGACCTGCAGGGGTTTCCACTGAGGCTGTGCTAGCCAGGCCAGCCGGGTTTAAATCTTGTTTACAGAACTGCTTTTGAACCGTATTGAAATGGCTCCTCTAGAACCAGATGTGGCCCTGAGTAACACAGCTGTGAGCATGGACAGCCCAGATGTTACAGTACAGATGTCGTTAGGACACTGGCTATAATCTTCACAGTCTGAGAAAGGGACAGAGAAGTCTGGATTTCTGCTAAAATTTAGTTTGAAGTGAGGTTATGATCAGGAAAGGGGAGATGGAAAGCTCAGTGGTTTGAGCATTGGCCTGCTAAACCCAGGGTTGTGAGTTCAATCCTTAAGGGGGCCATTTAGGGATCGGGGGCAAACATTGGGGACTGGTCCTGCTTTGAGCAGGGGGTTGGACTAGATGACCTCCTGAGGTCCCTTCCAACTCTGATATTCTATGATACCTATGATATCTATGATGTAAAAACACACCAGCATCTTTAGTCTGAGCAGCTGCCTTGTCAGATCCAAACCAGTTCTTGTCAGTCCTGTTGGTGCCTGAGAAAGAGTGAGCTGAGCTCCAGGCTGCCCTGTGCAGCAGCCTCAGAACTGTTACCTACATTCCAGCTGTAGGCTCTTTACTGTATTCTGAGGTGTACAGCTCCAGGTTATCTTGACCACATCCATAATCCACCATTTGGGTCAGGCTCCGAAGGGATGATCCAGGAGCCAGAAAGAACCCACCATGACTGATCCTCGGCTGAGTTTGCAGGGCTGGTGGCAACCAGGAACAAACATCTCTCCCCTTGGCAATGGGGCGTCTTCCCTCGAAACCAGAGAGACTGAGCCCACCACGCCAAGGGGCAGGTGGTGTAGTGTTGAGAGTGTGTATTTCGGGAGAGACGCCTGGCACCATGTGTATATTTGCAGGGTGACATCCGGTGCAGTGTCTACATATGTGGGGTGATACCAAGAGCAATGTACATATTTTTAATATGAACCATGGTAAAAAATATGTGCTCAATATCACAAACCAGGTGTGTCTAGATCCATGGTTATTATGAAACAAGAAGATATTTTCCAGAAATATTAACTAATGTAAGAACTAGTCAGGAGAGAAAAGGCACCAAGGAGATGTGACGGGCTTCCTCTGTAAGGGCTTGAGAGGCAATGTGTCCATTCGCTTATAGAGCAACCTTTAGCCATCGGTCACAGGATTCTAGAATAAAGGGTGAGCTCTGGGCCCACTGAGAGCTGCATAGAAATAGCACAGGCCGGGGTGTTTGGGGAGCTCTGGCTCCAACCTGGGATCAGACCCAAGCAGAGTTGTTCTCAGGGAAGCTCAGTTCATCTCCTTTCCTGACTGCAGGGCTCAGCACAGGCAAGGGCAGGGACACGTGTGCTGCTCGTCCCCCTTGGCTGCATGCAGGATTCAACCCCAGGACAGGGGAATAGCAGGGCTGGTGAGCCTCACTGCCCACTGCTGATCTGTGTGTTAGCCATCATCAGGCAGGGCTGGCTGTGGGTGTTTGGACTGACACAATCTGAGGACTGAGATGTCCTCAATGGTTTGGAAGATGCATAGGTACCCAGTATCTCCTTTCTGTACCTCACGGTGCCTTCCTGGGGGCTGGGTCCTGTCCCTTCACAGGTGCTGTTGCCATGCTGACCGTTGTGTGGTTTTGCAGGTTCGTGACTGGATGGAAGAGGACAGCAGTAACCACGGCCTGCTGGTGACTGTCCGTGGCTTGGGGAGTGCTCCAGTGGATCCCAGCATGGTGCGATTTGCATCAGGAAGAGATCACCATGAAAGCAAGAAGCCCATGCTGGTTCTGTTCACTGATGACGGGAGACGAGGAGCTGCTCTGCCCATCAGCAGCCTCCCAGGTCAGGCAAACCCACCCATGCTCCGCAGGGAAGGGCACAGAGTCGATGAAATAATAAGGGAATAAAGTGCAGCTCTTCTCTGCAAAGGGGCTGCAATCACTTCCTTACTCACCATTCGAAGTCACGGTTGCTGGGGCCCAGATCTGCAAAGGTATTTAAGCACCTAACTTCCATCCAATGGGAGTTAGGTGCCTAAATACACTTGAGGATCTGGGCCCTGCTGACTAAACTAGGGGTCACTGCTTTGAACGCTTCTAACCCGTTTGGAGCCCAGGCCAGCTGTGGGAGGGGGGCTGGGCTTGTCCATGGCTCCATGCCTCACCAGCTAAGTTCCAGCTATACTTGTTCTTGTTCATCATGGGTGCAATGCAGGGAGCCAGGGACTCTGATCCAGGGCGAGTTTGCAGGGCTGGCAGCTGAGATAATTTATGTGTAATCTGAGGAGATTCAACATAGAGTGAGAGGCAGACTGCCTCCTCCCTCCGTCCCCTGAGCCATTTGGGTAAAGTTCTCTCTCAGAGCAGAACTGGACTGTAATTCTCTGTCCTGCACAGCTTCCCCTTTCTGTGAAATGGGCATAACAATCGCTCCCCAGCCTGCCCCTGAAAAGCACTGTGCGAGCCTCAGGTGGAAGTGGCTAGTTATCTGCAAAGTATAAAGTATTAAAGACCCTTGTTTTTATGCTGTCCCATGAAAGAGGAACGGGGGACGGGCATCACTGTTAAATTAGTGGTTGCAAATTTAACACAAATGAAAAGAAATGCTGCTTCCCTCCAGCTTGTGGCAGTGATCAAGCAGTGGAATTTCCTGCTGTTGGATAATAACACTTGTAATTATGCTGGGATGGGCTAATGAAATGTCATGGTTCAGGCTCATCAGCTGGTCTCCAAAAGGATCAGATCTTTCCTCCTTACACAGATCACTGTGGCATTAGCCAGGTGTATTGCAGGGATGGCTGCCTCGAGGAATTGCCCACAGTTAGAGCCAGGATACTGGACAGACCAATGCTCTGATCTGGTAAAGCAAATCCTGCTTTCTAAAGCTCCATGGCAAACAATGGAACATGAAGGGTTTGCAGTTCCTTTCTACTGTGCAGCAGAACAAACTCTTTAGAGAGCTAGGCTTGGACATGGGTGCAGCCTTTTAGGCATGTATCTGCCTTTCTCTCATGCTATGTCAGCTCCATGATGGATGCAAACCCTTTGGACCTGAGTCTCTTCTCTACTCCATTGCAACTCCATGGACTCGAGTGGTGTCCCTCCTGATTTAAACCTGTGTGAGTGAGAGAAGAATCAGTCCCAAAGTGCTCAATGATTCAGATTGACACTGGGATTTTTGAGAAGGGGGCTGAGTGACTAGATGGGGAGGCTGATAGTGAGTGCAGGAAGGGGGTGGTTCACACTTGCAACCTTGCTTTCAGTCTCATTTCAGGTATGTCTGATCAATAAGGATATTATTCTGATCTCGTTACTCCCTCCTAGATTTGAGCCCTAAGACTCCAGACCTCCCGGCTGAGCCGCTCGTACCAGAAGTGAGTGGGGCGCGGACTGCCCGCTCGCTGGATCGGTTCCTGCCATGCCAGAGACAACTCCTCTCTGTGGACTTTGAGGAAATCGGCTGGTCAGGATGGATAATCTCCCCGAAAAGCTACAACGCGTATCACTGTAAAGGATCCTGTCCCTTCCCCCTGGGCGAGAACATGAGACCAACGAACCACGCCACAGTGCAGTCCATCATCAATGCCCTCAAACTGAGCCAGGACGTCAGTAGCCCCTGCTGTGTCCCAGACAAACTCTTCTCCATCAACCTCCTCTACTTTGATGATGATGAGAATGTAGTCCTTAAACAGTATGATGACATGGTGGCTGGGAGCTGTGGCTGCCACTGATGCCTGTCCTATAGGAAGAGCAGGAATAAGTCAGGGCAACAAGGAACTTCCCTCCCTCAATTGCAATCTGCTCCCAGGAGCCAACCCTCCAAGAGCCACTCACCAGTGTGAGCCTATGCTATGCTGCCCCATCTCCAGCTGCCACCACTTGGCTCAGTGGGGCAATTACACCAAAACGGCACCTAGCTTGCCTAAAGCACCTGGGAAATGCTTTGACTAAAGACAAGCAGCCTAAGCCTGAGATGCCTTTGCGTGCCCCTGGTCCCCTCAAATTGTTGTTGTGGCCTTTGTCACATGGCTAAAACCTACATACCATTTCAAAAGCTGTGGACTTGGTGCATTTAAAATAAAACTGGGTGAATTAAATTTCCCAGCTCCATTCAGAAACAACGAGGAGTCCTTGTGGCACCTTAGAGACTAACAAAGGTATTTGGGCATAAGCTTTTGTGGGCTAAAACCAGGTCCACACCTGGTTCCAGTTCCACAGAGTGTGGTGGAGAGAACCATTGTGAAGCGTTGTCCATGGAAAGGCCTCCTTGCAGGCTGTACGATATGTATATAGCAAAAGCACTAATATATGATGGAAAACTCCTGTACAGTGTGCCTGTAAATGTCTGTACATTTCTGCCTTATGCAACCTGTAAAATGAATTCAGAGTAACTATTAAACATAGGACAGAAGTTCTTGGAGTGGGGTTTCCTTTGGCAAGGCTGCAGTAGCCTGGTGGCTGTTCATGGGGCCTAGGTCTGGGATACAGAGTCATTCTTCTCCATGTCACGTGGTCCAGGTTAGCAGCGGCTCTGATGCTGTGAGGTGCCCTGTATGGAATGAGCTGGTGGGCTCAGCCTGTCCCTGCACCTGCTGTTACTCTTCATCCCAGCTGAAACGTCACACACCGACAGGGCTCCTGGGGTGAGCAAGTTCCATCTCCCAGCCACTAGGGGGCAGCTTTCTCTACCTCCCCCTGCTGGCTTCTCGCCTGCCTCTCAGTGCAGCACAAGATAGGAACATGACGAGCAAGTAGCCATAACTTGTACCCCCCCAAAGTCCCCAAACTGGGGGTTCCAAAGGAGCAAACAGCCCCCGAAGACAGGAAGATGTGGCTGCCTCCTTCTGCCCCTGAGACAGTTCACGTCTTCTCAGAAACTGCAGCTGTTAAGGGCCATTTAATGTGGGATTGGGATCCTGATTTGAGGCTGGTGCTTGCAGCGGGAGGGGGATGGAGGCAAATCTGGTCTGCCTGCAGGTTAAGTCGTCATGGTCAGTCTCTGACTCCAGGTTTCTGAGAGAGCTTCACAACCAAATGATCTTGGCATCTTCCTTTCCTTAAGTCACACGCTGAGACTGCAGAGATGGCTTTTCAGCCTGGCCCCAGGCAGCGGGGGGCAGTTTTAGGACCTACGAAGAAGGGGAGGGGGAGGCAAACACTGTAGTTAGAGCTGGACCCCCTGCTACTGAGGAAAATCCAGTCGTTTGTAATGTGCCCTCCCCACCGTGTGTTTCAGGTGCTGCACAGTCACACCCAGCTGGGCCCCAATCGCCCCCACCAGTTAATAGGAGTTTTGTCACTGACTCCAGGGGCAGCAGGACTCCCCCCCACCCCCCAATGAGGGCTTTTAAAACACACAGAGAGAAGCTCTCTGCACACATCTTTCCAGTGCAGAGATTTCTTGTTGAAAAATAATCTTTTGTCAAAACTGAATTTTTTTTCCAAGTTCTTAAACTTTCCATGGAGCTTTTCATACAATGATTTTAGCAAGAAGGCTCTGGAAATGGTTATAGAGCAGTGTCATTTACTCACAACCTGCTGTTTTTGGTTAAATGGAAATTTTCGATCGTTTTCATGATTGAAAATTTTCAACAAAAAAATTCAACATAAAAATTTTTTTGGAAAGAGATTGTAAGAAGCCAACGCCTGTGAAAGGAAAACGGCACCAGTGTTGCTGGGAAAGATGGCTGTGGATTTCAATGCTGCTTTTAGCTCCCTCTGGGCTCCACCCAGTTCTGCCTCCTCCTGGACAGATCTGTTGAGCTGCTCTTCTTCTAAGCCAGTGGTTCTCAACCAGGGGTACGTGTACCCTTGCGGGTATGCAGAGCTCTTCCAGGAGGTCCATCAACTCATCTAGATATTTACCTAGTTTTACAACAGGCTACATAAAAAGGAAGAGCAAAGTCAGTACAAACTAAAAATTGCTTATGCTGCTCTATACAGTGAAATGTAAGTACAATATTTATATTCCAATTGATTTATTTTATAATTAGATGGTAAAAATGAGAATGTCAGCAATTTTTCAGTAATAGTGCGCTGTCACACTTGTATTTTTATGTCTGATTTTGTAAGCAAGTTGTTGTTAAGTGAGGTGTAACTTGGGGGTTCACAAGACAAATCTGACTCCTGAAAGGGGTACAGTCCTCTGGAAAGTCCAACCCCCTGCTCAAAGGAGGACCAACACCGACTAAATCATCCCAGCCAAGGCTTTGTCAAGCAGGGCCTTAAAAACCTCAAAGGATGGAGATTCCACCACCTCCCTAGGTAACGCATTCCAGTGTTTCACCACCCTCCTAGTGAAATAGTGTTTCCTAATATCCAACCTAGACCTCCCCCACTGCAACTTGAGACCATTACTCCTTGTTCTGTCATCTGCCACCACTGAGAATTGCCAACCTCCATCCTCTTTGGAACCTCCCTTCAGGTAGTTGAAGGCTGCTATCAATTCCCCCCTCACTCTTATCTTCTGTAGACTAAACAAGCCAGTTCCCTCAGCCTCTCCTCATAAGTCATGTGCCCCAGCCCCCTAATCATTTTTGTTGCCCTCCGCTGGACTCTCTCCAATTTGTTCACATCCCTTCTGTAGTGGGGGGACCAAAACTGGATGCAATACTCCAGGTGTGGCCTCACCAGTGCCGAATAGAGGGGAATAATCACGTCCCTCGATCTGCTGGCAATGCTCCTACTAATGCAGTCCAATATGCCATTGGCCTTCTTGGCAACAAGGGCACACTGTTGACTCATATCCAGCTTCTCGTCCACTGTAACCCCTAGGTCCTTTTTTTCAGAACTGCTGCTTAGCCAGTCATTCAGAACAGGTAATCATCAAGTGATCCATCTCCTGTCACCCATTCCCGGCTTCTGGAAACAGAGGCTAGGGACACCATCCCAGCCATTGATGGACCTATCCTCCATGAATTTATCTAATTCTTTTTTGAACCCTAGCTTGATAAATCGCGAGGTGGGACTGATGAGGCTCCTTCACCTCCTTCGGGTTCATCATGTTGCAAAAACCCTTCAGCTCCTGATGTGACACCCCTCAGTCACATTTGGTGCCCAGCCTGGGAAGGATCCTGACATGTTGTCTCCTGGCACGGGCAGTGAGCAAGGCTAAGCCGGTCTCAATCCTCTTTCAAACACGGCTTCAAAAATAGCAGCTGCTTAGCCTGAGGACACAACCCTCCTCCCTCACCTGCTAATCCCTGAATTCCTACCTAGAGTCGGGTTTGATGGCAAAACAACACTGCGTAAATCTGTGCTGACTAGAAGCGCAGACTGGGGGCTGGGCCGTGTCCATTTGGTCAGATGCCTGCTCTGTACAAGCAGGAATACCGTGTGCCAAGCCAGCCTCAGGGTCCTTTCAGGGATGGTTATAACCCTCATGCAAAATACACTCCAAGAGCAGGATAGTGGAAAATACCTGGGTGTTTAAATGCACAGCAACAACCTGTGGAGGGTCTTAACATCAATATTCCAGCTCCTCTCCAGCTCAGACCTTCAGTTAATGGTGGCTCCAACGTTTATCAGCTCCCTACGCACGTTCTGGGCAGTTTGCTCGTGGAATGTGCAGTGACCGGTCAGCCCTGCCATTCCGTGAAAGTGTGAGCGGTGTGATGAAATATTTGTGCAAGCTGCCTTCACTGGCCATTTCCCTGCTGGCTGTGTATTTGGTAGGTTACATTGCTCCCGGGGTTCCCCTGCACTGTAAGCTACCCAAAGTCCTGCACCAAACCTGTCTGAGGTGGCGGGGGGTGGGGGTGGGGGGGAGAGGTGCGGCGTTGTGCGGGGACTGACGTAATTATTGCAGCTGCCAGGGCTGTGGCAAACCAACCCTCCAAGATATACCATGGCATGGCTTGGAGGCAGGTGCTTCAATCACTAAGCCCTATGGGCACTAACCCTGGGGAGCCCCACAATAACTCCGACAGGTGGCTAAATGAAGAGGTTTTTAACTGGGGCTGGCAGAGAGGGGAAGCTGCAAATACCCTCAGTGCAATGGCTTCAATAGCTGCAATTTAATGTAAAACAATAATGGTTCCCATGAGGGCCCTGGGGAGGGCAGTGCACTAGGTTAAGGCTCCTGAAGCCTAATGCCTCAGATGTCGTTTCAGTCCAGCGTCCACTAGAGACAAACAGGAGTTTCTAGGTTTTCAGGCCTTGATCAGTTACTGGGGTGTCTCCTTGGGGCCCCCTGCCCTGGTTACCTGTCCCGCTTCTGATGCTTCCCCACAAGTTCTGCACAGGGCGGATCCTGCAGTTCTGCATTCTCCAGCCATCACACCCTGTTCACATGTGGGTCTGCACGGATGGCCAGTCATCACACCCCGTTCACACCGGCACCTGCCCTGATGCCAAGCCATCACACCCTGTTCTCACCCAGATCTGCACGGATACCCAGCTGTCACACCCTGTTCACACCCAGGTCTGCACGCATACCCAGCTGTCACACCCGTGTCTGCACTGATACCCAGCTGTCACACCCTTTTCCATGTGTTTCCCAGGCTTCTGCTGTAGCTGGCTCTGGATGCAGCTCTCTGGCAGTTTCCCCTGCTTCTCTAGGCATGCTATGCAGCTGCCACTTCCCCAAGCAAGTTTGCCCCTGCCCCCACCTTTGAGAGGGCCCCCAAACTGAGTGGCATTGTGACCTGACACATGAAGTCACAGCACCACTCAGGTTTGCCTCGTGGCCCCTTCATCATGTGGCAACGCCCAGAGCAGGAAGCTGGACTAAGCCCAGCAGGCCAGGAAGGGATGCTGTGGGGTGAGTGCAGGCAGGGCTGGCTCCCCAGTCCCCTGGTCTTCTCTCAGCAGTAATTTTTTTGGAAGCGGGGGGTGGGGGCTCAGTTTCAGATTTGCCTCTGATCCCCATAAACCTCTGTGCAGCCCAGCCAAGCACCAGGATCATTCCTGGGTCAGGGTTTTTCCATAGAGCTTCTGCCCCATCCTCCTATTGGCCAGCTGAATGGGGTACATAATATAATTGGGTACCATAATATAATTACATGTAACATCCCTGTGGCAGGAAAAACACCACAGCAGCCCAACACGGTAGTATTTAATTTCAGAAAGGGGAACTACCCAAAAATGAGGAGGTTAGTTAAACGGAAATGAAAAGGGGCAGCACCAAACGTGAAATCCCTGCGAGCTGCATGGCCACTTTTTAAAGACACCATAATAGCGGCTCAACTTAAATGTAGACTCCAAATTAAAAAACAAAGTGAGAGAACCGAAAAAGGGCCACCGTGGCTAAACAACAAAGTAAGAGAAGCAGTGAGAGGCAAAAAGGCATCCTTTAAAAAGTGGAAGTTAAATTCGAGTGAGGAAAATAGAAAGGAGCATGAACTCTGGCAAATAAAGTGTAAAAATACAATTAGGAAGGCCAGAAAAGAATTTGAAGAACAGCTAGCCAAAGACTCAAAAAGTAAAAGCAAAAAACATTTTTCAGGTACATCTGAAACAGGAAGCTGCTAAACAGCCAGTGGGATCACTAAACAACCGAGATGCTAAAGGAGCACTCAAGGACGATAAGGCCATTGCGGAGAAACTAAATGAATTCTTTGCATTGATCTTCACGGTGGAGGATGTGAGGGAGTTTCCCAAACCTGAATCATTCTTTTTATATTACAAATCTGAGCAGGGGGTTTGAGGTCCCTTCCAACCCTGATATTCTATGATTCTATGAACTGTCCCAGATTGAGGTGTCATTAGAGGAGGTTTTGGAACAAATTGATAAACTAAACAGTAATAAGTCACCAGGACCAGATGGCATTCACCCAAGAGTTCTGAAGGAACTCAAATGTGAAATTGCAGGACTACTAACTGTGGTATGCAAGCTATGATTTAAATCAGCTTCTGTACCAAATGACTGGAGGATAGCTAATGTGACACCAATTTTTAAAAAGGGCTCCAGAGGTGATCCTAGCAATTACAGGCCGGTAAACCTGACTTCACTACTGGGCAAACTGGTTGAAACTATAGTCAAGAACAAAATTGTTAGACACATAGATGAATATAATTTGTTGGGGAAGAGTCAACATGGTTTTTGTAAAGGGAAATCATGCTTCATCAATCTGCTAGAATTCTTTGAGGGGGTCAACAAGCATGTGGACAAGGGGGATCCAGTGGATATAGTGTACTTAGATTTTCAGAAAGCCTTTGACAAGATCCCTCACCAAAGGCTCTTAAGCAAAGTAAGCTGTCATGGGATAAGAGGGAACATCAACTCGTCTCATGGATCAGCAACTGGTTAAAAGATAGGAAACAAAGGATAGAAATAAATGGTCAGTTTTCAGAATGGAGAGAGGTAAATAGTGGTGTCCCCCAGGTGTCTGTAATGGGCCCAGTCCTATTCAACATATTCATAAAGGATCTGGAAAAAGTGGAAAACAGTGAAGTGGCAAAATTTGCAGATGATACTAAACTACTCAAGATAGTTAAGTTCCAGGCAGACTGCGAAGAGCTACAGAAGGATCTCTCAAAACTGGGCTGACTGGGCAACAAAATGGCAGATGAAATTCAGTGTTGATAAATGCAAAGTAATGCCCATTGAAAAACATAATCCCAACTATACGTATAAAATGCTGGGGTCTAAGTTAGCTGTTACCACTCAAGAAAGAGATCTTGGAGTCCTTGTGGATAGTTCTCTGAAATCATCCACCCAATGTGCAGCAGTAGTCAAAAAAAGTGAACAGAATGTTGGGAATCATTAAGACAAGGGTAGATAATAAGACAGAAAATATCATGTTGCCTCTAAATAAATCCATGGTACGCCCACATCTTGAATACTGTGTGCAGATGGGGTCGCCCTGTCTCAAAAAAGAGATATTGGAATTGGAAAGGGTTCAGAAAAGGGCAACAAAAATGATTAGGGGTATAGAACGGCTTCCGTATGAGGAGAGATTAATAAGACTGGGACTTTTTAGCTTGGAAAAGAGACGACTAAGGGGGGATATGATAGAGGTCTATAAAATCATGACAGGTGTGGAGAAAGTAAATAAGGACATGTTATTTACTCCTTCTCATAACACAAGAACTAGGGGTCACCAAATGAAATTAATAGGCAGGAGATTTAAAACAAACAAAAGGAAGTATTTCTTCACACAGCACACAGTCAACCTGTGGAACTCTTTGCCAGAGGATGTTGTGAAGGCCAAGACTATAATAGGGTTCAAAAGAGAACTAGATAAATTCGTGGAGGATAGGTCCATCAATGGCTATTAGCTAGGATGGGCAGGGATGGTGTTCCTAGCCTTTGTTTGCCAGAAGCTGGGAATGAGCGACAGGGGATGGATCACTTGATGATTACCTGTTCTATTCATTCCCTCTGGGGCACCTGGCTCAGAAGACAGGATACTGGGCTAGATGGACCTTTGGTCTGACCCAGTATGGCCGTTCTTATGTTCTTATGTAGATGTGGGTCCACCCTGGAGGGTCCCAGATCCCTGAGGAACGGGTTGGTGAGAATGGTAGGTTCCTGCAGGTTCATCACATTGATTTTGATCTCCACTGTGGTGACTTTGGGCACTTGTTCAACTCCTTTGAAATTCATAATAATAATATTGTAGAGTTTGGTCCTTTGATCTCCCCGTGGCCATCACCGCACATGTAGGTGGTAATTGGGGTTGCCAGCTTGCCCAAATTTACTAAGGCAATATTGGCCTCTGCTGCAGGATCCCACCCCTGTCCAGAAATTAAGTCTGTTCTTTCACACGCACCCCATCAGTTCTGCCTCCGAGCTCCAGGCTAGTTCTGTGCCCCTCCCCTGCGCCTCCTGCAGTTCCTGGGGTTCTTCCCCTCTCCTGAGTTTTGGGTCCAATTCCAGGAGTGTTGTAATCTTCAGAGTTGGCCTTGAGAGTCGTGCACTTCTGAAATCCCTTGGAGGGCAAAGGTCATTCCTTGTGTGAGCCACCCCCACGCAGCGTAGCAACGTCCCCGCAGCTAATGGTGGCTGGGCCACGTTGGGCAGACACGGCACCTGCCACGGGAGGAGCTAGCAAAGGAGGTTTTATAGCTCAGGCAGTAGGAACTCAGCCTTCAAAGTCCAGGGGTTGCAGGTTTGCTCTCTGCTGGTGATGATTGCCGCCCCAGGGGGTAATCTTTGAAGCACAAATTAAGCTTCCCCTGGGATTGGGTACTGGCGCATAAGAGGGTAGATTCAGTGCAGATCTATTCTGTCTCCCCCTTAGGAAGGCACTCCTCACTGCTGGGAGACTGGGAACCTTCCCCAGAATATTTCATTCAGCAAATGGGGTGATTTGATCTCAATAGCACAAGCAGCATAGTTCTGCATTAAGGGCTAGACTGAGCCAGCGAGGCTGGGGCAGACCTTGCCACCCCCTGTGGGAGCCCAGAGTGTCTGGTTATTCAGTCCTTCCCTGCTCCCCCTCTGGCTCTGGGACTACTGCAGCCCTAAAGAGGAAACAGCTTATTTGCCCCTTCACACCAGCTCTGCTCCACTGGCCAGTGAGTTGGGGGGCTGAGCATTCCTTCCCCCCCCCGCCCAACTTGTTCAGGCAGAGGGCGAGTGTGCAGCAGGTATTTCCCCTCACCGTGTCACCAGCTTCAGAACTCACAAGTCAGACCCCCCCCAAAACGAGATTGTCTTAAAAATCATGAGATTTTTTTTTAAATGATAAATTCTTGGTTCTTTTATTTGCCTTCTGGGAGGTGAGACTGTAGGGCTGGCATTATCAAGGTTTTAACTTAGCTACAAGCTGAGATTCTCGTGTAATCACCGCACACCCAGAGCTGGTGCTTTAAGAAAAACACCATTTATCGGGACGCATGCAATAAACTTGTGAGCATCGGGAACCCTTAGCTCCCCGCACGGCTGTGTTACAGTGAGCACAAACTGGCCCTACACGTGGCTAGAGAGAGCCTGGTGCCCATCTGTTGAGCAGTGAGTAACCCCCACTGGCGCCGCGAGGAAAGGCACTACCTCATGTACGGGGGGCCAAACTGGGCCCATAGAAAATACCCCAAACTCTGGTAAATCTTACTGATCTTTCTGCTGATCAGAATCAGGAGAGCTCTGCTGAGATGTAGTCTGTGGCCAGCAGCAATGGCTTTATGGCAAACTCTGATTTATCATTTGTATTTTTTCTTGTATAGCTGTTGTTTAGTTCAATAAAAATTAAAGAAAAGGAAAGAAAAGGAAACACCAAACCAGTTTTCTTTACACTTCGCATGAGGTTTATTCCCTGATGGGCCCCATAACACAACAGGTTTGTGGTTTCTAGCTGGAGTAGTTTTGGCATTAGAAGAGTGTGAACTTTCTGAATTACCCACTAACGCTTCAAGGTTTGCAAAAAGAAAAGGAGGACTTGTGGCACCTTAGAGACTGACCCATTTATTTTATTTATTTATTTATTTAACCAAATAAATGGGTTAGTCTCTAAGGTGCCACAAGTCCTCCTTTTCTTTTTGCGAATACAGACTAACACGGCTGCTACTCTGAAACCTGGCTTCAAGGTTTGGCCATGACAGAAAATCTCCTCACGTGCACAAGGAACATGCAGGGAAGTGTGCAGCTGAGTGCCCTCACACACGGATACATGAGGACAGCTGAGTCTGCACAACCAAGAGTTTAAAGCGTGAGCAGACACCCACAGACACACCTGCACACAGACAGATCACTGGACTCTTGCACCAAAAGACAAGATCTGCCCACGAATGCAGCGGGTACCTTGTAAAACATTCAGCCCAGGATCCATAGAAGGCAGACTATGAAGGGAATCTATGTTCAAAGTCTGCAAACAGCTTCCCCCGGCTAATCTAAAGACAGTACCGGCTCTGCCAACCTGCTCTCCCTGGTATAGGCACAGAGACATTTGCCAGTGAATATGACACACTGTCCCATTCTGTTTTATTGGATGAACATTCCTGCTGATGCAGTCTCGGGCTCCGCTCTCCAGCAGAGAGATTTCCCGGGAGCCAAAGAAGTAGCAGCGTGAGGACGGTCCCCGAAAAGTGAATTTGCCAAAGAGCTCAGCAGGTGCCACCGCTGCCCCTGCCAGCCTGGGCAGTGGGTATCATAGGCTGGGGGAGGCTGAGCCTCCCCAAACAGCCAACCATGGCCCTGCCCACACTGTGCCCCCTGCCCCCCCCCCGCTTCTCGCTCTGCGGCACATCCCCTGTGCCATGGCCCAGGCTTGGGCTGGGCTGATGCTGGGGCCATGTCGTGCGCCTGCCCGGCACTCCAATTCTAAAAGCTTCTTTGAGGAAGAGACACGATTTCTCAGTGGCGTCCATTGGGTTCTGCTGGGGCACTAGAGCTAGAAAAGACTTTGATGTCCCATCAGCCCCTGGGGCCCAGGGCAGAGCAGCCCTCGGCAGCATATCCTACCTGGCTTTGTCTCACCTAGTTCTGTCAGCAGGAGTGGGCTTCCACGCTTTCCTGGAGGGTGACCAGGTCTCATCCTGATACATCTGACTGCTGGGGAATGTTCCTCCATTCAGCCTAATTGTGCCCCACTCTTTCCCAGGGGTCACATTAATTCCCTGCTTCCTCTCATGGCTTGGAGAGCATTCTCAGCCCCTACTCAACTCCCTGAGCCAGGCCGGGCAGCTGCAGCTGTGCCCCACATTCCATTCCTCCAGCCCCTGGGTCCTTTTTGTTGCTCTTCTCTGAGATCCTGCCCCACTGGCAGTCTGTCCCTGGGGCTGTGCTGTCCAGGAATGAGTGTGGCATTCCAGGCAGGTCACAGCAGAGGCTCAGTCGCCTCCCTACAAACAGCCTGGACAGTTTTGCAGCCGTATCACATTGCAAACGCCAGCCTAACCTGCGGCTCTCACTCACTCATTCCTACATCCCAGGGTCTCCCTCACAGCAAATGTGCATGTTCCCTGGAGGTGAAGTGGCCAGGCCAAGGAAGTAGGCAGACAATTCCAGGAGGCCTACTTGGGCAAGGGGGCTGAGTGTCTAGCCTAGCCAGATGGATGGCCTAGTTGTAGGGTAGAGTATCCATGTCGGATGGTCCAGCTGGGTGTGTGTGTCTAGGCTGGAGGTGGGGTAGCCAGGCTGGGAGGTCTGGTGACCAAGTTGATGCGGGGGTAGTTGGGTAGTCAGATTGGGAGTTCTGTTACCCAGGTTGGGCGGGCTGGGTGGTGGGTGGGGTAGCCATGTTGGATGGCCCTGGTGGTGGGAGAGGTGTCTAGGTGGGAGGTCAGGTGGCCTGGTGGGTGCTCAGAGTAGTCTGGGCACATGGCCCGCGTGGTGGCCCATTCAGCGGTGCACATGGGCATCACCACTGCAGCATTCAGCCAGCTTCCTCAGGGCTCGCTCCTTAAAGCGAATCTTCTTGGTGAACTTGAGTGTGAGGCTGGTCTCGTTCTCATTGGCTTTCAGCTTGGCGTAGTAATCGGAGAACTTGTTGTAGAGGATGGAGATGGGCATCCCATTGAGGATGATGCCGAAGGAGATGCACCCGAACGCCACCATCCTGCCCAGCACCGTGTCAGGCACGGTGTCTCCATAGCCTACCGTGGAGAGACTGACCTGGAAGGGGGTTGAGAGAGGGAAATGATCAGCTCCCACGAGCTCACATCCCAGCAAGCTCCTCTGGGCCTGCTCAGCTTCTGAGCCAGGCCCCACCACTGAGAAACTCACCCCACCCCCACTGCCACAGCCTGATCCTGCGTCCTGCACCTGACAGCTGAGTCACAGCCCGCCAGGGTCCTCTCCCCACACTCACCCAAGCTGGGCACCACTCCAGGTGTCTCCCCTAGCCCCAACCCTGCGACCAGCTTGAGGGTCCACCTCACCCTGTCACCCCTCCCTCCAGCCTGCCTGTCCCTCTCACACCCACTATCCCACGTCACCCTCATCCCCACCACCTGAACACCAGACCAGTGTCTCTCTCAGCCCCAGGGGTCCAGGCATCAGCCCACGTGTCACCCCCTCTGCCCTCAGAGCTGCTCACCAATCCATGAGTTCCCCATCTCTGACCCAAATTCCTGGGAAGGTCTTCCCTTCAGTTAGGTGGGCGCTTATCTGGGTGCTGTCCCCAACCCCCTCCTCTCAAAACATAAACCCCTCACACTCGGGCTAGCTGGGACACACAGGCTGGTAACCTGCCCACATTGCAAAGAGGATAAAGGCTAAATCCCTTGAGTGCTAATATTTATAGAATCAGGGGCCTCAAGGGGTCATCTAGTTCATCCCCCTGTGCTGAGGCAGCATTGAGTAAACCTAGACCATCCCTGACAGGTGTCTGTCCAGCCTGTTCTTAAAACCCTCCAGTGACGGGGATTCCACACCCTCCCTTCGTAACCTGGTCCAGTGCTTAACCACCCTGAGAGTTAGCAAGTTTTTCTGAATTTCCAACCTAGAGCTCCCTGGCTGTAAACCAAGCCAAATCCTCTTGTGCTGCTCTCGGTGGACATGAAGAACAATTGATCACCGTGCTCTTTATCACAATGGTGACAGGTATGGCAATTTCCTGCTTATCCTTGGGAGACTTTATCCAATTAAGTTTAAGTATGTTTGGGGTCCACTGTATTAAGTGAATGGCTTCTTTTTTAGGATGGCCAGGTTTCGATGTAATCTCTCTAGGGGGAGATGTGACAGATGTGAGACTTAGGAGTTCAAAGGACTATACTGAAAATGTGCCAGGCAAGAATGGACTTAGCTATGTCCTTAGGAAAGGGTGATTATTTGTTGTTACCTATTCCTGGAGACTGGAGCTCAAAGACCAAGCTGTGTAAAGAAATGGCTGAACTGCCTAGCCGGTACTCTGGTTCTGAATCCAAGACAGTTATGAAGTTGTAACCATGGGGAAAACTCAGCCGTGGGGTTTGAAATACTGACTCCCACCAGAGGCCGTGTTTGGAGTTGGGGGATGATCTCTCATAAGCTTTTCAGGATGCGTGTAGGTTCTTCTACTGTTTTTAATGTGTTTTCTCTGTAATGCTTTCATCATGAGAATAAAGGTGCTTGCTTAGAAAGAGCTATGTGGTAACTTGTGACTGCAGGCAAAACACTGGTCATAGCTTCTGGAGAGAAAACACAGCACAGTCTGGCTTGCTGGGGATATCACAGTGTAGGCAGGGAACTGTGTAGCCTGGAAATGCCCGTCAGGAGGGAGATGCAGGTCTCCTCCCAAGAGAGGTGATGGCTCGGAGCCAAAAGCCTAAGAGTAGAAGACCTTGAGGGACCAGTTTCAGAGTAACAGCCGTCTTAGTCTGTATTTGCAAAAAGAAAAGGAGTACTTGTGGCACCTTAGAGACTAACCAGTTTATTTGAGCATAAGCTTTCGTGAGCTACAGCTCACTTCATCGGATGCAACTTGAGGGACCAGTTGCCCTGAAACTGTGTAAACAATCTTTTACATATGGGTGTGTGTCTGGGGCCCAGGCCAGCCCCCCCAGGGGGCAGGGAGGGAGTGCCACCCAGCTCCACTCCTGGCCCCAGCTCCATCTCTAGCTGCTGGCCCTGCACCTGGGGCTCCATTCCTGCCCCTGCCCCTAGCTGTGGCCCCAGTCTTGGCCCCGTTATCCCAGTGCAGGTACCCCCGTCTCCCAGAGCTGTGGCCCCACTCCTCATCCTGGGGGAGGGGGACCATGGACCGGGGTAAGGGGGGGCATGAGGTAAAAAGTTGGGGGACCACTGGTGTACAGTGACAGGCCTACAGACAAGCGGGCCTTTGAAACCAAACGAGCCATTGTAAGACATCAAAAGGACATAGACTTTGTTGACTGCCCTCCCCACTCACATGAAGAAGAGTCAAGCACCAACACTTGTTCTATCAGTTTGGACACTGGAGAGAAGCAATAAAAATCCCTGACAAGGAGAAACTGGATTCCTATGCTGCTTGTACTCTGAGGGGCAAGATTTCTAAGCATAAGCAAGGAGTCCTCACCTGTTTTACCTGGATTAGCCCCAAAGGATACAGAGTCTGCTTACTACAGATTTTTCTAGTCATTTGAAACCCTCTGAAACCTGCCTGTATCTCATTTGGGTGTGTATGCTGACCTGGTTTAACGTTGCAAACAACTCTCATTTATTTTTCCTAGTTAATAAACTTTTAGTTAGTTTGTTCTTCTTCCGGTCTAGCTCTGTGTAGCTCAAAAGCGTGTTTCTCTCCCCAACAGAAGTTGGTTCAATAAAAGATAATACTTCAGCCACCTTGTCTCTGTAATAGCCTGGGACCAACATGGCTACACCAACACTCCCCTTCTTAGCTTCTGTCCTGCAAATGTCTAAATCCGGCTCGTCTACACGCAGGAAGGAGCTGTTCCTGATTAGCTCCATGTGTAGACTTTGATTCTGGAATGCACTAACACAGTTATTGCACTTTACATCTACCCTCCACCTTAATCAGAAACAACTTCCAAGCGTAGCCAAGCCCTTAACTGCCTAAATCAGGTGAATGGTGACAAACGCTTCTAGGAGATATGGGGGCTGATTCCCACCCACCCGTCTCCCACCCCTCGTGTCGATGCTCATGGCAGTGAAAGGTGCGTGACAGATGCCTCCAGATCAGGAGGGAAGAGTTTCACACCCACTGTGCCCTGGTGTGAATAAATGGCTACGCAAAGCAATGGCAGGGCGCTGGCAGCCCAGGCCCCAGGAGTTCAGTACAAGGTAGATGTGCTTCAGATAAAGTAACTCCTTGGGGGGTCTTCAGGGCCACTGGCGAGGTCACAAAATTACTATTTTCCTACCAACCAAGACGATGTTAGAATGATAGGAAACAAACCAACAACAGGAAAGGAAGATAAATAGAATCACTGGCTCGGTGTTTAGATTGTGCAGTTTGGATGTGGTGAGATTGCTGCCACCTAGACTTTTCTAGACATGGATTTTCAGAGGGTCACTTGCTGAAGGTTGGCCTGAGAGGCTGGAGTGGACTTCTTGCTTCAGGACAAGGAGTGAGCTCCATCAGCCATTCCCCTGGAACCCAGAATGGACCATCATACTCCTGGGCCTCCACTCTCCTAACCCTAACATCTGTCCTGACCAGCCCAGCACAGAGATTCAGATGCCATCACTGCATGTGTCTGGTTAACTCCAGGGCTGTGAACCTGAGATTCCTGATCACACCCACTCACTGGAGGGGAATTTTTCCACCTCCACCTCTTTCTTTCTGTCAAATCAGAATCTGGTTTAGTTGGCCAGGACAGCAGCCCCTTTGACTGTGAGCCCATGGCCAGCAAGGCCAGCTCTCCACATCCCTTTATCCCAAACCTGGTAAAAGTTTGCCAGCTCTGAGAGTTTTAATAGGAGCATGCTACTACAGCTGTAATTCTCCCAGCAGCTGAGCTGAGCCTTCATATCTTTTCTTTTTCCTTTGAGTTCTTGTCTTTGAAAGAGACAAGAGTGGACTTCAGCAACTCAGAATAATCTCTGACCCAATGTGCATCCCCACAGGAACTTCCCATACCATCTAAAGAGAGCGGAAGCTGTGGGCTCTCCCTGAGTAAAGACACCACACACCTGCAGTGAAGGGAATGAGGCAAACTATTGAAAGCCCTGCTTAACCCTTCAGTCTCCAGTGCTTTAACTGATTTCCTTCCCGCTGTGTGTTAATACAAGGTTAGCAGGTTTTCAATGGTGCTTGTTAGCGTGGGAATCACTGGCCACAACTTGGTGTGACCCCCATACCACACAAGGTTCCATAAACACCCCCACTGGACCTGAGACAACTTCTATCAATACAAGAGTCCTTCCCTATGCCCCAGTCTGGGCCCCTCCTCCCCCACCCAAGCTCAGGCCAGAATGATTTCTCCACGCATGCCCGCCACGAGCCCAGGCTCAACCTGTGTCGCTCTCCCCCTGCACAAACCCCAGGCCAATCTGTTTCCTGTTCATAGACCCATGTGTTTGGGTTCTGAGCTGTGCATCTTTCCCTTAGGCCCTATGAGCCCAGGGCTGAGCCATGTGTCTCCCTTCCGCTGCATGAGCCCCAGACAAATCCATGTACCTTCCTCAGTCCCCAGGATCCTGATCTGTGCATCCCCCTTACACCCAGGCCGCAACCTGACTTGTGTGCCCCTCCCTGCAGGAGCCATGACCCAAACCCCATGCTCCGCTCCCTTCATAGTTGATCTCCATGCCCTCCGTCCCCTGCCACCAGCTCTGATGTTTGGGGCAAAAATTGGGGATTGGTCCTGCTTTGAGCAGGGGGTTGGACTAGATGATCTCTTGAGGTCCCTTCCAACCCTGATATTCTATGGTTGATATTCTATGGTTGATGTTGTTCCAGGTATACCCTCCCCCTCCACAGCTCTCCCCTCCAACATGATCCCAGGCACTGCTGTGTGTCCCCCTCTTGCCCTATCCCTCCCGCTGTACGCCGTGTGGGAGCCCCCTTCCCTGTGCCCTAGAGAATGGGAGCCATGAGCATCAGTCACAGACGCTCACTGTCCCTGGATCCTGAGGGTTTAGCACCCTACACCAATAACTAGACATGGTGCTCTGCATGTTCCCAGTGCTGCACAGATGGTCCTGGTGCCTGGGACGTGAGTGTCCTTCGCTCCCTGGCACAAGGCTAGCAGTTCCTGGCTCACATCGGCCTGGTTAGACTCTAGCCCTGCCAGGGTTTGGTTCTCAGCTACAACTCCTCACTGTCTTTGAGTTCTCCGAAGTGCTGTGCCACAGAGCCAGGTCCATCTGCCTGTCCCCACCTTGGTATCCCTTACACCATCGCTAGCGTCCTATGCTGTGAAGCAGGAGCCCCCAAGCCTGGTGTCTCACTCCCTGATGCCAGGCTTGTTTCGGGACCCATGCAGCTTTCTAAGGGGCTCACTGTGCTGTGCTGCCATACTCCTGTCGCCAACTTTCCCCTCCAGAGTCAGCGGGGGCCTGGGCAGCCTCTGAATTCAGGCCTGAGCCCAGCAGTTACTGCTTCCATTGGGGGAGACTCAGGCATGGTTCTGACTCCTGGCCAGCAGAGATGGTGAATGTTCCTATGGCACTGAGCTCAGCCCCAGCAGATTCAGTTGTACCCCTCCCACACATTTCCCTCTACGTGGGGTGACTGCATCTTACCGCTGCCCACCACCAGGCATCAGGGATGCTGGTGAAGTTGGTGCCGGGGACATCATGTTCCACGGAGTGCATCAAAGCCGAGAAAGTGAAAACACCCAGGGCGATGAAGAGGAGAAGGCAGCACACCTGCTGGTAGCACTGGCGGATGGTGAAGCCGAAGGCCCTCAGGCCAGTGGAGTGGCGCGCCAGCTTAAGGATGCGAAAAATCCGCATGAGTTTGATGAGTTTCAGGACTTTCCCCAGCTTGCCCACACTCTCCATTTTGTGCCGCTCCTCGTGGTAAAGTGCATCCCCTTCATCCAGGTGCTCAAAGAGAATCTGGATGTAGAAGGGCAGGATGGCCACCAGGTCAATGGCACTGAACGCTGCCCGCAGGAACTTCTGAAAGGTGGCCGTGGATATGAGCCGCATGAGGTACTCGGAGGTGAAGAAGATGGCACAGGTGGTCTCCAGCTGCTCCATGAATGCCTTCCCAGTCTTGTGCTGCATCTCCTCCACTGTGCTGAGCGTCATGCCCACAATGGAGATCAGCACAAAAAAGCTGGACATGACGGCGATGATCTTAGCAGGGACGGAGGAGTAGGGTTTCTCAATGAGGTTCCAGACAGCTTTCCGGAACTCCCCCAGACACTTGCCCTCAAAGTGCTCCTCCCGCTCCATGGGCTCTAGCTCCGCCTCCAGCTCCCGCTGTATTTTCAGGTACTCTTTGAGCTCATCTTGCTTCTCCTCAAACAGGATCCGGCAGCATTGCTGGGAATATTTCAGGTGGATACCCCAGTACTCAATTTCCTCCACAAAGTTAGTGGGGCACAGCTCCTCCATGATCCACAGGACCCCACTGCGGTAAAAGTGGAAGATGTAATGGAAAATTAAAGGGTCTCGGTCGAAGAAGTACTCATTCCTCTGCACCGAGTAGTCATCACAAAGTTTCAGCTTCTTCATGGGGTCCGTGGAAATGGCCAGCTTCCCGATTCTAGTGATGGGGTAACGGGCAGCCATTTTGTAAGCGATCTGGAAAGATTTGCCCCCAACGTTGATGTTGAGGAAGCATCTGCTCTGTCGGGAAGGAGCCTTGCTTTTCTCCTGGTTCCTCTCAGTCACATTGTGCATGGAGCTCCACTGCTTCACCAGACTGTCTTGTGCAAACGGGAAGAAGACCTCTTCTTCCTCTGGGGTCCGACAACACCCATGGTGGTCCCCAATTTTCAGATTGGCAGAGAGGCTTGCGCGCCTCTTCCCCAGTTGCCTCATGGTACCTGGCATTTCACATCAAAGATCCAATGACAGCCTGAGGGTTGACAGCTTTGATTTCATGGTAATGCTTCCATTAGGCGTGTGCTGACTAAGAAAAGCTCCCTGTACTCGTAAAGAGGCTACCGAGAGCACCCCACCTTCAGCCTCCACGGGCACAATCTGCATCAGCGCTTCATGCGCTGATCCCCTGCCCTGCTGGGCTGACAAAGCTGATTGCTTATCAGACTGAGCAACTGGGCTTATACTGCGGAGGCCGGAGACAGCAAAGTTCTAGCTCCTTAAGACAATAATAAGATTGACGTTTTAACCCTTTATATAAGGAACTATTTCCATACAAGCATTTCTTTCATTCTTTTTCTTGTTGCCTCTATTTTAGCTGGTTGTTTCTCCCACAGACTAGCCCACTTTCAGGTAGGGAGACAGCCATTTATCATTTCTGTTTCTGAACCTAATTGAAGGGCACATGACCTGTCTCATGGTCATTTAACTCCTGCTACTGTCTCAAGTGCCAAGGAGTCAACAGGAACAGAACTGCCTGGGAACTTCTACCAGCTTTAACCTCCCTGGGCACCCCCCGCTGAGATACTGCTCTGAGATTTAGTCATTCATCAAGCACCTGTGCTTTAAAGCAATTGCTACCTCTCCATTCTGTCATCACTTTTCTGTGTCATTGCAACACACAGACTAGGGATGGAAGAGACCTATTGGCTCCTACTCCATTCCCAAGCCGGTCCAGGGCACTCCCTGTAGCATCGCTCGATGCTTTGTACCGTTCAATTATAAATGATAGAGGGCTTCCACCACTTCTGTCAGATGGGAATACTGGTGCTGACCTACTTTTCAGAGAGGCTTAATTAATTGTTTGTGAAGTGGAAGGGGCTAGATGCTAAAGGAAGACAATGCTCTATTACATATCCAGCCCTCCTCCCATCTCTCACACATTCCTGTGACACTTCTCTGAACACTATAAATTGTCTGTAACTTTCTGGTAATCAAGTGCCCAGAGCTGCACAGAGGAACCCTCCTGCTCCATGACTTGATGCCTCTTTGCATGGAGCCCACTGTCTCTTGCTACTATAATACACTCAGAACCCTGAGCTAGTGACTGTGCTAAGACCACCATGCTTTTTGGATTGAAGCAGCTCGGTCTAATAACTCCGTGGATTTCCCTACTTAGACTTCCTCTAGATGCACAGTGGTGCATTCAGAGGTGGCGTGTAAGTTAGAGCCCCTTACACTGGCATAGAAATGCCCACCCCTTAAACCTACTTGCACCTACTCTATCAAAGTCTAAGGGAGTCCCATATTTGGTGTAACTTGCAAGCCAAGGAGTTTGAAGATGTAAGGAAGTGGAACTTAAACTAGCCCTAACCCTGCTTTAAATTACTTTTTCTTCTGTTAGCAGAGAACCTGCTGTGCTTCCCTATACCTTGTGCAGTCATTTACACAAATGTATACCACTCCGAACAATGTAAATGAAAACACACTGGGCACAGCAATGGAGAACCAGAACACAAGGTAGACCACATTAGACTCCTATAAACATGTGTAAGTAGCTCCGAAGGAGTCTGAAAGGGAGTTGGTATAAATAACTTACCTCTGAATTTGCTAAATATCACTTGAGAATTTGAATGACTGTATTAACACTTAAATCCTAAATTGATGGGCATCTTTAAAATGCCTTAAATTAAATATGGACAATTCATGGGTTCAAACAAAATTTTTAATATACTCTAGAGAGAAGCTATCATTTAAAACAGCTAAGGGACTTTCAAAGGAGTCTAATGGATTCAGAGCTAGATTTTTTTAAAGGTATTTAGGTGTATAAAGGGATTTCCAAAAGCATCAATTGCATATTCAGGCACTGAAATACCTTTAAAAATCTGGCCTTTAGATATTCAAATCCCACTGAAAGTCACTGAGAGTCAGGCACCTAACTCCCTGTGGCTGCATGCATGATTAAAGGCTAGGAAACCAGGCATTATTTGTTTAACAAGCATCATCCGCATGGAAGCACGTCCTCTGGAATGGTGGCTGAAGCACGAAGGGGCATATGAATGTTTAGCAGATCTGGCACGTAAATACCTTGCACCGCCGGCTACGAAAGTGCCATCTGAACACCTGTTCTCACTTTCAGATGACATTGTAAATAAGCAGCAGGATCTCCCGTAAATGTAAACAAACTTGTTTGTCTTAGCGATTGGCTGAACAAGTTGTAGGACTGAATAGACTTGTAGGCTCTAAAGTTCTACACTGTTGTTTTTGAGTGCAGTTATGTAACAAAAAATAAAAATCTACATTTGTAAGTTACACTTTCACGATAAAGAGATTGCACCACTGTATTTGTATGAGGTGAACTGAAAAATATTTCTTTTGTTTATCATTTTTACAGCACAAATATTTGTAATAAAAAATAATATAACGTGTGCACTGTGCACTTTGTACTCTGTGTTGTAACAGAAATAAACAGATTTGAAAACGTAGAAAAACATCCAAAAATATTTAATAAATTTCAATTGGTATTCTATTAACAGTGCCATTAATCACAATTAATTTTTTTGAGTTAATCATGTGAGTCAACTGCAATTAATCGACAGCCCTGCTGAAAATCTTTAAATTAAGATTGGATGTTTTTTTCAAAAGATCTGCTCTAGTTCAAATATGAATTAACGCAGGGAAGTTTTTTAGCCTGTATTATGTCTGACTAGCTGATCACAATGGTCCTTTCTGGTTTTATAATCTATGAAAATCACAGCCTAAAATTATAAAGATGGACCAGACCATTATGACTGACACTTAAAACTACCATAAGCAGTAATGATGCAGGACAGGTAGGTGCATGTAAGACTGTAGAAAAATCGGTATGTTGCACTGTGTTATCTGAGAGATGGCACATGATCACAACCAACAGACTGTATGAGAACAACAGACACACAAGTGGGCAGAGCTAATGGTGCACTAACATAGGCATTTCCCCACTTTTGGATATTTAACTGTGCAGTTCTATTCCACAGGTCATAGCTTTTTGCATTTAATGTGTGGAGTTGAAGTGGGAGCTGGATTAATACCCCTGATGTATCCAGTCAGTTACCAACTCCTGGCTGCACTTGAAGTTTTTTCACATTCCCCAAAATACCACCCTTCTCTTCCTTTGCTATGGTAAAGCACTCTCACAGGCCTAGGTCACACTATCTCAATGACTGCAACCTCCTCCTCTCTGCCACACCCAATTCACTTCTCACTCCCCTCAACAGCAGGCAGAAGCCCCTTCATTGGCTACTGACCAGCCCGCTGCTGCCTCATTCTCCAAGTCTGAGCTACTCTTTAGCACGATCACAGCCATGCACAATTGTGTCTCTGCCCAAAGCTCTGGCTGCATCTCCCCATTCCTTGCTTTGCTCCCTTTGCTTCAGCCTAGCCTCTCTACTCCCTGTATTTCTCTTGCTTATTCTTGGCTTTGTGCTTTTTCCCCCCATGTTGGGACTTGTATACAGAATTTACTTCTGCCACCCTCTAGCTAAATCCTTCCTTAACTCCCATCTCCTGAGCAGCTATCAATGTTAACCCTCCAAATTAAGTGACATTGTCACATTCCCTGCCAAAAAAGCTTTGTGCTGCACTTCGGACTCCGCCATCCTCTGCGTTTGGTATTGGAATGTTTCTGTCCACACACTTGTCTGTCTGTCTCAATGCTGAGCAGTGACTGAATCAATCACAATAATGGAAATAACCCTCAAAACAAAATCCAGGAAGCCACCACAAGTTTTCTAAAGATCTTTAATTCCCCCACTGTCATTCAGCACCCACCCAATTGCCAACTGTGGTTTTTCGTCCATTGTACAGAACACAACACACGGAGCCCTCAGGGGTTCTGCCTCTTGCTAGTGCTCTATTCCAGTGCTGGCAAGAGCCAAGATTCTAAATATGTCATACTTCTTACAAACTCTCTCTCATATTACGTATGCACATGTGCCCATTATACAAACCCCCAGGGAGTCCTGCCCTCTCAGGTTGCTGGCTGGAGTGTATGCCCTGCAAGCTGAAACCTCACCTTTAAAGCACCACATTCAGCCAACAGGGCAGCAAGTTTCTACCATGTGTGCGCATATTCAGCAAGCACCTGTGCAAAGAATATAACAGGTCTTGGATGTCAACAATGGAATCAAGGGACAAGACAGTGCTCGCCCTCCACCAGCACCAGGTTTCTACACTGGAACACTAGTTCCCTCTACAGTATTAGTGTTTTACACATTTAATAACAGTCCACAAAAAAACGTTGGGCAGACCAAGATCTGAAATGGAGACACATTGCAGCTAACAAGACTACTCAGAGGTAAAAGTGAAGAGCAAAGCTGGCTCCAGATGTTTGTCAAAACTTAAAACATCTGCTAATAAACTCTTCTGACTGCACAGAGGATGCAAAGTCCAGGGATTTCAGTTTCAAAGTGGAAACTACAGGCCCAATCCTGCAAGGAGCTTAGCGCACCTCCTGCATTGCCTGCACTGGGAGTTGACTGCACTCGGGTCCTGAATGCCTGTGCTGTGCCTAGGGGCTGCTGCACGGGCTGTGACCCAATGCAAAGCAAAGCATACAGGAGACTCTCCAGTAATCCATCTCCTTGACAGTTCTCCTGCAGTCACATGATGTTTTAAGAACTTCTGGTATGTGAAGTCTGAGCTAATGTGTTAGAAATATGAGCAGTATCCTCGGGGATATAAATTATACACCCACGTCACTTTGAGCTCTGCCCCACATAGGTGTGTGGAATGGAACGGCCTGCCCTGGAACAGGAGCAAATGGCTCTGCTTACCGGCAAGATACAGCATGGTAGGAAGAGGTAGTTTTCAATGGACTCTTGGTGGGCATGGAAGGGACAGCAGCCAAATGTACTGCAGAGGCTATACTATGTACTGTCCAGAGCTATTCCAGCGAGAAGCATTTTGTGGAATAACCCACATTTTGTGTGCGTGTGTCTTTAGGATGGGGGAAAATGGATGACCTGTTCTGAGATTCCAAGTGTTTCCATCACATTCTTGTAGGGTTGATTTTAGAGCATGAGTGACAGTCATTTCTGATTTTCCACTCCCATTATAATCCCACAATCTAAGCTCCCTGTGCCAAAGGAAGAGTCCTTGATTGCTCCAGTGTGATTGTCACCCAATCAAACCCCAGAAAACTTGTCCCAGAAACCGTGCAATCAGCATTTGGAGGGAGTGTGATGAGGATCACAGAGTTGGGTCCCATCTCACAGCACTGCAGCTTCCTGAAAGATGAAGAAAAACCAAGACACCTGGTTATTTAATATCCTCTGTGCCAAAGGCTTTTATTTCATTTTATTTTTCAAAGCTTGTGGGGAAGCCATCCATTGTAAAAAGCTCCAAAATTAGCAGTCCCTCAGTGTCTAGGGACTCAGAGCTTCCGCTGGGTTCATCAACCCCAATTATCTCCCCACTGCAACAAGCCAGTCATTGAAAGAGATGCCAGCAGTCTTCCCAGCACAGAGAAGCTGGGTTTGTGTGTGGGGGGAGACCCCTTTCCTGTCCCTCACGCAGAGAAAGGAACTCACTGCAGAGTGGACGGTAGGAAATGATTTCCATCCCACCAGAGAGCTAATGGAGGGCTAAGGGGTTGGAAGGAGAGGAAAGCTCGGGATGGGGGAGGGACCCCCTCTCCCTCCCTATACAGAGGAGTTTGGGTCCAGTGTGGAGTGGGAGACATACCCATCAGGGAAATGAGTCTGAAGGTCTCCTGTCCGGCACCAGCTGCTCTTTGGAAGCTTTCTCAAGGCTGAAGGTGGAGAAGTTGTTCTTTGCTCTGAATTGGCCCCATCTAACAGTGCAGCCTGCAGCCATCAGCACACTCAGGAGCACTGCAGAGAGAAGAACACACAGGCAATGAGTTGCTGTGATTCCTGCCCCTGAACTAGGCAGCAGCACTGAGGCTAAGCTGCTCTATGCTAGTGCCCCAGCATTTAGACAGACAAACCAGTAACTCAAACAGTAAGAAGTGGGGCTGTGTCCCCTGGGGGGATGATTAGAGCCAAGTCCCATGCAGTGGGACTCCGTTTTCAACAGAAGGAAATTATGTGCTTTTTCCCAAAGCTGGAAATTTAGAACCTCGGACTTTGCCACCTAAGCCCTTGAGACAAGATGCCTAGACCAGGCCACTGTTGGCCTAAGCCACACTGCAGCGGGAGTGGTCAGAGGAAGTCCGAGGGCAGCCATTACTGAATGAACCACATCCTATCCAATCCGATATGAGCAGAGTTCAATTTTCGTTAACGCTACTCAGCAAAAGCCAACATCAGTCCTGCAGCACCCTTTGGATTCTCACATACCAAAAACAGCTATCACCCACAAGGTGCCTCGAGTCTCAGACAACACTAGTTTCCCGGGTTCGGAGATCGCTGGATCCTCTGAAACAAAAGCAAAGGGCTCTCAATAATTGGGCTTTCAAAGGTCACTGTCATATTGAGATTGAGTTAAGCTCAAAAAGGGGTTCAAAGCAGTTCCCATTCTGCACCTCACCTTCAGTTTCCTTGCCAATTTTGGGGTTTTCACCACCAGATTTTCGTATTTAAAAAAATGTCTTCTCTGCCTTACTGCTGTATGAAAAGCCCACAAGAGCAACTAAGAGACCCTGATTACTGGGGTAGGGGAAAAGGGAAAGCAGAGAAACTGACAAGGTGGGTGAGGTAATATACAGATAACCTTACTAATCTTATCTCTATGACAAGGGAAATCATAGAAAGATAGAATACCAGGGTTGGAAGGGACCTCAGGAGGTCTAATCCAACCCCCAGCTCATGGCAGGACCAGTCCCCAACTAAATCATCCCAGCCAGGGCTTTGTCAAGCCTGACCTTAAAAACCTCAAAGGAAGGAGATTCCACCACCTCCCTTGGTAACGCATTCCAGTGTTTCACCACCCTCCCAGTGAAAAAGTTTTTCCTAATATCCAAACTAAACCTCCCCCACTGCAACTTGAGACCATTACTCCTTGTTTTGCCATCAGCTCCCACTGAGAACAGTCTAGATCCATCCTCTTTGGAACCCCCTTTCAGGCAGCTGAAAGCAGCTGTCAAATCCCCCCTCATCCTTCTCTTCTGCAGACTAAACAATCCCAGTTCCCTCAGCCTCTCCTCATAAGTCATGTGTTCCAGTCCCCTAATCATTTTTGTTGCCCTTTGCTGGACGTTTTCCAATTTTTCCACATCCTCCTTGTAGCGTGGGGCCCAAAACTGGACACAGTACTCCAGATGAGGCCTAACCAATGTCGAATGGGGGGGGGAACGATCACGACCCTTGATCTGCTGGCAATGCCCTTACATATACATCCCAAAATGCCATTGGCCTTCTTGGCAACAAGGGCACACTGTTGACTCATATCCAGCTTCTCGTCCACTGTCACCCCCAGGTCCTCTTCTCCAGAATTGCTGCCGAGCCATTCGGTCCCCAGTCTGTAGCGGTGCATGGGATTTTTCCGCCCTAAGTGCAGGACTCTACACTTGTCCTTGTGAACTTCATCAGATTTCTTTTGGCCCAATCCTCTCATTTGTCTAGGTTCCTCTGTATCCTTTCCCTACCCTCCAGCCTATCTACCTCTCCTCCCAGTTTAGTGGAGGACCAGAAAGGACGAGATCCTGGGGGTGAGAGCAGAGAGGTTGCCACAGAGCACTGTCACAGGAGAAGACTCAGGTCCGGCTATTCTTAAATTCCTGCGGCAGCCCACTGCAGTGCTGTAGTGCTCCAGAGCAGGCATTATCTATGGCGACGGGAGGGGTTCTCCTGGGCATGTCGGTAATTCACCTTCCCTAGTGCGGTCTACCCCAGGGCTTCGGTCAGCATGGCAATGTCTCTGAGGGATGGGAGAGCCATAGCTATCCACTGGAAGTTCCCAGTGTACACCAGCCCTAATTTTCTCTCAGCTGTCCAAGAGGCAGGAATCCCTGGTGTCAGGGGTGCAGGTAAAAGGTTTGCAGACTAAAGGAAGATTTAAAGGTTGCTGGTGTTCCTTTAAGTACTTAACGTCCCAATCCCCTGCAGCGCATCCATCCCAGCCCCCAGCCTGCCCAAGCGCTACCGGCCTCCCAACTGCGGCCCTCGCCGCCCGCCCCGGCCCCACAGGCCCGCCCTGGCGGTAACCGACCCGGCCCCGCGGCGCCTCTCACCTGTCCCGGCAGCGCTCGGGGCTCCGGCGGTCCCAGGCGAGGCCGGGCCGCAGCCCTGCTCATCCTGCCCGCCCGGGCAGTCGGCGTGGCCGTCGCAGCCCCAGGCGGACGGAAAGCACTCCGCCCCCTCCGCGCACTGGAACAGGCAGGGGCAGGCCGGGGCCGGCGGGACTCCCCAGTGCCCACACGCCTCTGCCGACTCGTCCGCGCCGTCGGGGCAATCCGGGCGGCCATCGCAGAACCGCTCCTGGGGCAGGCTGCGCACGAGCGCCGGGGTCCAGCACGGCTCGCCGCGGGGGCTGCAGGGCAGGCCGGACGCTGAAGCCGGAGGAGAAGCAGGTGAGCCCGGCCCAGCGGTGCCCGCTCCCGCATGTTGGCGCCAGCCCTGCTCGGGGCTGCAAGGCCCAGGGCCACGCGGGGAGCCCACGGGGCGGCCCGGCCCGGGCACCGGCGGCGGGGGGGGGCGGCGCGGCCCGGCCCGGGCACCGGCGGCGGGGGGAGGGGGGGCGGCGCGGCCCGGCCCGGGCACCGGCGGCGGGGGGAGGGGGGGCGGCGCGGCCCGGCCCGGGCACCGGCGGCGGGGGGAGGGGGGGCGGCGCGGCCCGGCCCGGGCACCGGCGGCGGGGGGAGGGGGGGCGGCGCGGCCCGGCCCGGGCACCGGCGGCGGGGGGAGGGGGGGCGGCGCGGCCCGGCCCGGGCACCGGCGGCGGGGGGAGGGGGGGCGGCGCGGCCCGGCCCGGGCACCGGCGGCGGGGGGAGGGGGGGGCGGCGCGGCCCGGCCCGGGCACCGGCGGCGGGGGGGAGGGGGGGCGGCGCGGCCCGGCCCGGGCACCGGCGGCGGGGGGGAGGGGGGGGCGGCGCGGCCCGGCCCGGGCACCGGCGGCGGGGGGAGGGGGGGCGGCGCGGCCCGGCCCGGGCACCGGCGGCGGGGGGAGGGGGGGCGGCGCGGCTCGGCCCGGGCACCGGCGGCGGGGGGAGGGGGGGCGGCGCGGCTCGGCCCGGGCACCGGCGGCGGGGGGAGGGGGGGCGGCGCGGCTCGGCCCGGGCACCGGCGGCGGGGGGGCGGCCTGGCCCGGCCCGGGCACCGGCGGCGGCGGGGCGGCCTGGCCCGGCCCGGGCACCGGCGGCGGCGGCCTGGCCTGGCCCGGCCCGGGCACCGGCGGCGGCGGCCTGGCCTGGCCCGGCCCGGGCACCGGCGGCGGCGGCCTGGCCTGGCCCGGCCCGGGCACCGGCGGCGGCGGCCTGGCCTGGCCCGGCCCGGGCACCGGCGGCGGCGGGGGCGGCCCGGCCCGGCCCGGGCACCGGCGGCGGCGGGGGGGGGGGGGGGGAGAGCGTGCACTGGCGGGGGAGGAGCTGCTGCCGGCGCCGAGAAGTGTCGCCCCGGCGCGGAGGGGGGAGCCCGCGGCGACCAATAGGGAGGGGGCAGAACAGCACTCCGGGCGGCTCGGGACCAATAGGCGCCTCTGAGAGGCGGGGCCCGCGCGTGGGGGCGGTGTCGAGTGACCGGCAGTGAGGTCGGTCACGGTCACCCCCGCCCGTGCCCCCGGACCGGGTCCTCACCGTTTCCCGCAGGCGACTCCAGCCCCGCGGCCACCAGCTGCCTCAGGAGCAGCGCGAGGAGCGCCCACATGCCGCCTGCACCGGCCGTTCCGGTCAGAAAGAGCGCGTTCACGCTTGGAGGTGCGGCGCATGCGCATCAGAGGACTAAGGGGGGGCAGGAGCCGAGGATTTCTCCACCCCCCAACAGAACGCATGCGCAGGAGGTGAGCCGACGCGGCGCGTGCAAGGCAATTCATTGCCCTGCAGCAGCTGTGCGGTGTGCCTCGTGCGGGCCCCAGCGCCTCGCCCGCATCGCAGCCTGCAGCCCTGGAGACGCCCGCTCAGCGGCAGCCTGCGAGTTACACTGCACGAGAGGAGGAAGCAGCAGGCCCGGCCGCTGCCGGAGAAGCTCGTGGCAATCTGCTTAGTGTCTGTGGCTGCACCTGACGTGGGCTTTCCTGCCCGTGACAGGACAAGGCAAAACGACACGCGACTGATTTCCATGCAGCTGCATTGCTGTCAAATCATAGTTGGGGCAGGCCTTTTGGCTCTCACTCCCTTTCTTACATTTCCCAACACAAACCCAAGGTCTGTTGGAGCATTAAACATTCAACCTCAACCCACTTCCCTCTGTCTGTGGTCATTTAAGGCACCACGGCTCTTTTCCCAGAACACTTTTTGGGTTTGAGAGGGAAGCTAAAGGAAAATAGAAACGATCAATATTCTGGGAGAAAAGCTTTGCTGAGAGCTAGGGGAATGTGGGGAAACAAGGCAAAAGGGCATTTAAACAGTTTCCCTTTCAGCAGCTAGCCCTGCCATATTTGCTTGAAAGCATTCCTTCTTTAAAACTTAATTTTTAGTTGTATATATTAGTAGAACATGGTGTTTTTTGTTAACTCCAATACCATATTTGGGCTAAATGTCTCCTACTGCTTTTGAGTTTATTCAACCCAGGATACACTTACTACCTCAAACAGGAATGACCCTCATGCTATCTATATAATGGGATAAAGCTAAAGGGTAAGTTAGATATAAATATAAATATCAGGGGAAAAAAATCTTCCTGACAGTGTGAAAGGTATATTAAGGTGCAGAATAATGTCCCAAAGACAATAGAAGCCAAATGCATTAGATGATGAGCTGAAATCTGTTTTGATCTCTACTTTCCAGGATTTTATGACTAAGAATCCCATCTCCAGTTGACAAAAAGAAAAGGAGAACTTGTGGCACCTTAGAGACTAACAAATTTATTTGAGCATAAGCTTTCGTGAGCTACAGCTCACTTCATCGGATGCATACTGTGTGGTACTCCTTTTCTTTTTGCAAATACAGACTAACATGGCTGTTACTCTGAAATCTCCAGTTGAAAATCTCAAAGGATTCAGACAAGGCAAATTCAGCTTACTGCTCTGCATCGAGACCTAGACACTGCTAGATCTAATCACTGGTAGGCCACTACGATGAGCTTAAAAGGTACCCTATCATAAAAAAATACTTTTTCCTAGATATGCAGTAAGGTCTCATATTTGACCTACAACACAACTTGGCCATCTTTTAATGTAACTCCCTACCTTAATTTCCCCACCCCCTTCACCTCTAGAGTTCTTAGCCTGCAAAGAACCACCACTTTGCTGTGAAATCATAGAAGATTAGGTTTGGAAGAGACCTCAGGAGGTCATCTAGTCCAACCCCCTGCTCAGAGCAGGACCAACACTAACTAAATCATCCCAGCCCGGGCTTTGTCAAGTCTGGCCTTAAAAACTTCCAAGGATGGAGATTCCACCACCTCCCTAGGTAACCCATTCCCATGCTTCACTACCCTCCTAGTGAAATAGTGTTTCCTAATATCCAACCTAGACCTCCCCTACTGAAACTTGAGACGATTGCTCCTTGTTCTGTTATCTGCCACCACTGAGAACAGCCAAGCTCCATCCTCTTTGGAACCCCCCTTCAGGTAGTTGAAGGCTGCTATCAAATCCCCCCTCACTCTTCTCTTCTGCAGACTAAACAAGCCCAGTTCCCTCAGCTTCTCCTGATAAGTCACGTGCCCCAGAACCCTGATCATTTTCGTTGCCCTCTGCTGGACTCTCTCCAATTTGTCCACATCCTTTCGAACTGGATGCAATACTCCAGATGTGGCCTCACCCACCAGTGCTGAATAGAGAGGAATAATCACTTCCCTCAATCTGCTGGTAATGCTCTTATTAATGCAGCCCAATATGCCGTTAGCCTTCTTGGCAACAAGGGCACACTGCTGACTCATATCCAGTTTCTCATCCACTGTAATCCCCAGGACCTCTAACTTTCCCCACTTAAGCTGTCTTTATGGCCAAAAAAGGTGTGCTTTTTAAACAGTAAAATACCTAGTGGAGACATAGTACAGGTATTTTTTAATTCTACATAGCTAGACAAAATCTACACTATTACCCAACCACCACCCAAATCTGTGGTTGACCTTCCTATTACAGTAAAAACTACAGATCCATGTCTCCACTAGGATTTTACAGCAAAATAACATGCACTAGTTATCTTGTGTAAAAACACTTTCTTTTGGCAGTGAACACAGCCTTAGTCAAACTGGTTCAGTTTGCTTTGAGATTTAGACCAATCTCCCCCAGCAGGATCGCTTTTTGCGAGGAAAGGGAGAGATAAAGGTTTTTGCTACGGGGGGTCACAATGTTCATTGCTGAGTGATTGTTCCAACTGCAGCATCAGTAGGCTGTTTTGTGGGTACAACTTCACTACAGAGAGAAGTGGATGAGGTAATATCATTTATTGGACCAACTTCTGTTGGCAAAAGAGACAAGCTTTTGAGTTTACACCTGTAGTCCTTGCTGGAGCCTCAGGTATAACTAACAGTTTGAACCAAAGGCTGTGAACCAGAGTAGCCTGGCCTTGGCAAAATAACAGCACTCCAGGTATTAGCTAACACCAAGTAAGCACATTCCTGACTGGAGAGCATGGTACAAAAACATGCACATCACAAGTAACTACAGAAATGCATTTCTAAGAGATGGTACAAGAAAACACCTCTCATAAGATAAAGATGGGATGATAGAATAGATGGGGATGTTTTGTTCAGACTAGCAGGTACAGGGATAAGGGTGGTAACTAACATCTAGATTGTAATACATAACCTGTTTGTATCAATGTACAAAAGGAGAATTCATAGGAGGGGCAACTTTGTACTTGCCATGGGGGCAGCATCCTGGGGCACTAACTGAGCAGGTACCATTGTTGTGGGCATACGTTAGAGTACCTGTAACCATTGAACCAGGGTGTTAGTACCGTGCTTTGTCGACAGTAAACCTGGCCAAGCGCCTTTGCCACCGAGCTTGTGGTCTTTCTTTATGAGTAACACTGAGGTCTGCTACTACAGCTGACATCAGACCTTCTAGAACAGCAAAACTGGCAGCAGTAAAAACTTACCAGCCTTAACAACATTCTGCAGCCCTAGCAACATCAATCTCTTCTTCAGATCTGGAGGCTATGTCTATACTACATATCTTACAGCAGCACAACCGTACTGCTGCAGCCGGGCTGCCATAAGGTCTCCTGCACAGCTGCTCTATGCCAGCGGGAGAGAGCTCTCCTACTGGCATAATTAAACCACCCCCAATGAGCAGCAGTAGATATGCCAGTGGGAGACGGTCTCCCGCCAATATAGCGCTGTCCACCCCAGGGTTTTGTCAGTGAAACTTTTGTCAGTCCAGGGTGTGTGTGTGATTTTTTTCCCCACCCCAACGGACAGAAGTGCTAGTGTATACATAAAAATAACAAGGAGTCCTTGTGGCACCTTAGAGACTAACAAATTTATTTGGGCATAAGCTTTCGTGGGTTAGAACACACTTCATCAGATGCATAGAGTGAAAATACAGGAGCAGGTATAAATACATGAAAGGATGGGGGTTGCTTTATCAAGTGTGAGATCAGTCTAATTAACAGCAGGATACAAAGGGAGGAAAAATAACTTTTGAAGTGGTAAGAGAGTGGCCCATTACAGATAGTTGACAAGAAAGTGTGAGTAACATTAAAGAGAAATTAGTATTGGGGAAATTAAGTTTAGGTTTTGTAATGACCCAACCACTCCCAGTCTCTATGCAGGCCTAATCTGACAGTATCCAGTTTGCAAATTAATTCCAGTTCTGCAGCTTCATGTTGGAAACCTCTCCAGTGCATCATCAAGGATCTATGACCTATCCTGAAGGACAATCCCTGACTCTCACAGACCTTGGGAGACAGACCAGTCCTCGCTTACAGACAGCCCCCCCAACCTGAAGCAAATACTCACCAGCAACTACACAAGTCTAAAAGTTATGAATTTAAGCTCCCAGACTCATCTTTTGAAGGTGTTGTGCAAGTTGCCCTTGAAGATGAGAACTGAGAGGTCAGATATAGAATGCCCAAATAAATCTGGTAATCTTTAAGGTGGCACCGGACTCCTTGTTGTTTTTGCAGATATAGAGTGATCTCTTTGTGAAAAGCATGTTATGGTATTTTTGTCTTATTTTTCTGTGAGAGTTCATTCAAGAGCATTGTGATTGTCTCATTTTACCCACATAGTCATTAGTGGGGCATTTAGTGCACTGGATGAGGTACACCACATACTGGGTTTGCAGGCATGTGTAGGATTCATGGATCTTGAAAGATGTGTTGGGGGTGGTGATTCTGATCATCATAGTGGCTAAGTCTACAGGTTTTGCATCTGTTCTGGCAGGGGCTGGTGCCATTTTAAGTTTCTGCGTCCTGGTCTGTGGGGAGCTTGCTTCTGATGATGTTTGGTGAAGTTGGAGATTGCTTGAAGGCCAGAAAATGGCTTTTGGGAAAGATTTATTTTCAGATGTGATCTCCATTGAGTATGGGTTGTGATTGTTTAATTATACCCCATCTGGGTTCCAGTGTGGAATGGTATGTGACAACCAGGGGTGTGAGGGTCAGTGGGTTTTTTCTCCCATCAGGTTCTCTCCAGCTATTTGGGTGGCCTGTTCCTGGTATTTGAGTACTTACCTGAAGATAAAAGACACCTCGGTGTTTTTGAGATGGTTACCAGATATATGAAGGTGATTGTGGATGTCTTGTATGTAGTTGTCTATAGGGTTCCATTGTTGAAGCTGATCCTGGTGTCCAGGAAGTTGATGCTGGCGTGTCAGAGTTCTACAAAGAGTCTGATAGACAAATTCTGGTTGTTGAAGATGTAGTGGAAATCTGAGGGAATTTAGGTCCTCTCTCCAGAGGATGAAAATATCAATTTATCTCAGGTAGATCATTGGTTCTTTGGTGCATTTGTCCAGAAATTCAGCTCTTACTTGGGTGCTGTCCTTAACACTCCCTCCTTTCCCCACACAATACCCTCTCACTTGAGTTTGGTTGTGCTTTCAACCCAAGCTAGCTTGCCCAGCTGGGAGTGTGGGTTTTTTGCCTTGGTGCCGCTTTCACTCAGGCTGCTAACCCACCCACTTTACAGGGAGGATGTAGGCTAAGCCACTCAAGGGCTGACAGTTCTCCAATACCTTCCCACAATCCCTCCCCGCTTCTGCCCAAAAGGGCAGACATTCTCCCATAATTCACTGACAGAATCAGAGCAACTTGGCTTACTACAGCACAAAGAATCATGGGATATGTCTTCCAGAGGTCCTACCAACACAGGTGAGTGCAACACCACTGTGGACCCAGTGACTTGATTATGTATTTGCAGTGTGGCTAAGCTAAGCCAGGTGCCATCACCCGAGTTAAGTGCAATGAAGACATATCCTTAGCTTTTCTCATGTCCTTGAGATGCAACCACCACTGGTGAGTGGAACAACCACTTTTCACAGCCCTGGGGAAAGTGAAAAAAATGCTGGGACTGCTTGGCGAATGCACGGTGGTCAAGTATGATCATTTATGCACATTAATATCCTTCATCCTTTAGGGTACCATAGTGCAGTACAGTGTCTAGAGCACTGGTTCTCAAACTTTTGTGCTGGTGACCCCTTTCACTTAGCAAGCCTCTGAGCGTGAACCCCCCATACATTAAAAACACTTTTAAATATATTTAACACTATTATAAATGCTGGAGGCAAAGCAGGTGTTGGGATGGAGGCGGACAGCTTGCGACCCCCAGTGTAATGACCTTGTGACCCTGAGGGGTCCTGACCCCCATTTGAGAACCCCTGGTCTATAGGAAACAGCCTGACTATTCTGGGATAGAATGAAACAGACTGTACACTAGCAATACGACACAACAATTCTTCAAAGGAGAAGTGAGTAACAAGTTAAAACTGCTGGAGTTTGACCAATCAGGTCACTGGACATAAAAAATTCTAGTCAACCCCCACACCTCCTTCCTTTCCTCCCTATGACTGGAGTTGTTTTTACTGGCTATTTCACACTGAATGGTCCCTTGCAATGTGTTAACTACTTATATTAAACATCTGTTCCATCTTGTATTTAGCTGTGACACTTTGAGCCCTGGTTTACGCTACAAAATTATGTTAGTATAACTATGTCGCTCAGGGTGGTGGATTTTCCACTCCCCTGAGCAATGTACTTATACTGAACTAACTCCTGGTTTAGACAGGGCTATGTCGACAGTCGGGCTTCGTCGACATAGCTACTACCTCTTGGGGAGGTGGAGTACCTGCACCAACACGAGACGCTTTCTTGTCAACAGAGGTAGTGTCTTCAGTAAGCACTACAGTGGCACAGGGGCAATGGCACCGCTGTAAGTGTACACAAGCCCTGAGTAATAAAAGATATTACCTCACCCACCTTCTCTCTCTAATATCCTGGGACCAACATGGCTACAACACTGCATATAGCTCAGAGCTGCAAGTCTCATTCTGACCATGGCACCTTTTGCAGAACTGCACCCTCTGGCACCATAATGAGCCACTGTTTTAATAATGATTCAGAGGGAAGTATCACCAGCTCTAATTTGTACATGACCTGTGTTTTGAGGATTCATTTCAGGAGTGACCAGGATTGAATCTGTTTAGCTTGTGAGATTGTCTATCCCTCATTTCCATAAAATACAAGTTTACTCCGAACTTTCGTTTGAATAAAGAAAGTTCTGAAAAGAACGTTAGGTATACATTAGATAAATATGTTTAATCAGTCATGCCCCAGCAAAATGGTCTCTTTTCCAGAACAATAAATTCTACACAGTGTTACTGAAGTTAACCCCATCACTGGATCACCAGCCAGGCTGCTTCTTTTCAGTTAATCCTATCAAGTCCAATCTCATTCAGCCTTCTCTTCATATTTGGCCAGCTCACAGGTAAGGTTGATCTTTGGATAGTTCCCACTTCTCAAGTGAAACACCTGGTGTCACTGGCTTTTTCTCAGTTGTTGCTACTGCAGATTCTGAGCTAGGGGAGAGACAGAGACTGGCCTTAAGAAACTGTTAGTTTATATAATCAGTTCATATTTAACAGCAATACAGGGTTTGTGAGTAACATAGAACATTTTAGGGAAACCATTCCCAACCCTAACATCCCCTCTTACTCAAAAGAAGGTGCATAGAGACGGCACACTAATTCAGCATTCACTCACTAGCAGTCAACATCATTTAATGCATCAGCAATGCATTATATGGTGGTGCACCAGCCAAATACTGACCAGACTTGACTCCGCTTAGCTTGCAAGATCACAATATCACAGCCGGATGTTGCATGGCTGCTGATCATAGGATCAATAGGACCTACCTGGCATCTTGAGTGCATGATGCGAGGGATTTCTGCGGAGACATAACAATAACTGGAGGGTAGGACTCCCTGCGTCCATCACGAGTACAGTAGTAGTTATTTGCAAACTTGTGACTGGGACCCAGTGGAAGTTTAGGAGGTGGTTGAGTTCTAAACAGCAAACAACCCAAAGAAAGCATCAGCACGCACCATGCTAAGTGAGAACCATATTCTCAGTCTTACTCTTGAGTGGAGTATTAGGAGAAATAGACACTGTAGTGTTATGCACAGGACACGCTAGCATTGTATCTTGAGCCACCTTCCAAGATTTCAGAATGAGCACAGAAAGCCTTAGACGCAGTCATGGGTACGAATACAGAACTGGGGCCATGAATTCAGAGCATCTGTTAATGTAAACAAAGGCTCACAGGGCAAAGAATAACAACCCAATCTCTCTCAGGGACAGAAATAGAAAACAGGGTAGAGTTCCAAACATGTATGTTCTAATTCCCCTGCAGTATATTAAAAGTTAAGGAAACATCATTACCCAGTACCAAACCAGGAGAGAAGTAACCTGTATCTGGACTATGTTAACAAATCTGAGGAAAGAGCAAGCAACAAAAAGGACATCCAGAAAACTGTCACTCTCTCAGAAGAATCCTGTAGTCTTTAAAGGACTACTCTAAAAACAGAGAGACCTGCTTCAAACAAGAATACATCTCTTAATCAAACATCATTACTGGGTTCCAACATACAGGTGGAAAGCAACAAGTTAATTCCAGTTACTAGAACATGAGTATACCTGCTGCTGAGAAGACAGAAACCAGGAACCAAACCTTTAGAGAACTGAGAGTGAGAAGAGGCAGAATCTGATATCTTGTACAGTAACTCCTTGCTTAACATTATAGTTATGTTCCTGAAAAATGTTTATTTTAAGTGAAATGATGTTAAGTGAATCCAATTTCCCCATAAGAATTAATGTAAAGTGGGGGGTTTAGGTTCCAGGGAAAAATTTTTTGCCAAAGACTATATATACATACATACATACTCACAGTATAAGTTTTAAGCAATTTAATACTGAACACAGCAATGATGATTATGAAGCTTGGTTGAGATGGTGGAGTCAGAGGGTGGGATATTTCCCAGGGAATGCCTTACTGCTAAATGATGAACTAGCACCTGGCTGAGCCCTCAAGGGTTAACACAGTGTAGCTTCACACTCTACAAGGCAGGAGGAATGGAGGGAGGAGACACAGCATGGCACAGAGACACACACACACACACACACACCCCGTGTGTGCGTGAGAGACGTGCATTGCCCCGTTAAGTACGCTGATGCCACTCTTAAGTACATTGCCTTTTTAAGTAGGTCAGCAAATTGAGACAGCAACTGCTGCCAGCAAGCTCTCTCTGTCCTGAGCCCTGTTGCATCCCCCTATGGAGATGGGGTAAAGGAGCGGGGGACACCCTGACATTAGCATCCCTCTTCCCCCGTCTGCACAGCAAGCAGGAGGCTCTCGGGGGGTGGGGGGGGGGGAGAGACGGGACTGATAGTCTGCTGGACGACTGCCATGCAGGGAACTTAGGGGAGCTGCTGGTCCACCCTGGTTCCAAGCCCCCACCAGCTAGCTCCAACGGGCTGCTCTTTCTGCAAGCAGTGGACAAAGCAGGCGGCTGCCAAACAACCTTATAAAGGAGCATTGCACAACTTTAAACAAGTATGTTCTCTAACTGATCAGCAACTAACCAGAGCGAGTTAAGTGAGGAGCGAATGAAAGTTTCCATTTGCATGCAGTTGGCTTTCGGGAGAGATGAACTAGAAGTCTTACTCTCCATTTCCTACCAGGCAGGGGTCTACATCCCTATTAACACTAAATGGACCTAAGCTGGGATATCACAGATGAGGAGCTGATCCTCCCCATGACCCCAGATGTGGTGGTCTGAGCTTCTTTCCTTATCAGATGCCAATCAGCCATTATGTGGGTGAGTTTGCATCCTCTTTTTCTTTTTAAGCAATGCAATGGTGAGGCTGTAACTTTAAATACAAAAGTTGGGGAAAAAAAGTTAATATTTCCACAGCAATATTAATTTGGCTATGTGAAACAGGATTTTGAGTTCTTTGCAAGGCTCAAGAGTAACTATCATGCAATTATATGCAACAGAGAAAGCTAATGTTGCTATTGAAATCTTATGTGTGATCAACAAAAAAGAAAAAATAGGTATTGCTTCTTTAGGAAAAGTAAAGAGACCTGAAAACTTTGTGGTCCCCCCCCCAGCTTTGTTATTTACCTTAGAAATACCAGGACTGTCCAGTCTGGTTTTGCACTCCCTAAATGAAAAATGATTGGCTGGAGCACAGTCTTAAAAATTCAATATGTTTCTCTGTCATTTTAATTAACTGTAATATTTTTTTTTTTAAAACTACAGATGTAAACTGAATAAAAATTACTTCCCCTCATGATCAAATTTTGCTTGTGTGGCATTGGATATTATTACCCTATTAGAGCCTTAGAGTTTTTCCCCCTCCCTCCCAAAAAGAGAGAAACAAGACTTGCATTTCTAATATAAAATAAGCAGAAAGAGGGCAGGGAGAAACTTTAGGTCTTCATGTACTGAACTCAGCAAACAGCACTAACCCATTTTTCTACCTTTGAAGGCCTCCTTTAACAGCTCCTGAGATTTGTATTTAAATTGGTAGCAACAAGTTACTAATAAATATTATGATAATTTTGTCTAAAGTTTATTTTATCTCCTGCTGTTACATTTAAGGTTCCTATGCATGAAAGATTAGTGAGAACAGTTGTTTTCTCTCTTCTTACGCCAAGCCGCATGGCTGTATTCAAGCTTATGCTCAAATAAATGAAAAGGAGTACTTGTGGCACCTTAGAGACTAACCAATTTATTTGAGCATGAGCTTTCGTGAGCCTCACGAAAGCTCATGCTCAAATAAATGTTAGTCTCTAAGGTGCCACAAGTCCTCCTTTTCCTTTTCCAGATACAGACTAACACGGCTGCTACTCTCAAACCAGTTTGGGTCCAGGTACGCTTCGCCCTTTCCCCTTTGCGGTTGGAGAGTTTCAGCTGCGCTTGCGGGGTTTCCACGCATACCAACACAAGGAGAAGGGCTTGCCTAGGAGCAGACCAGCTCTGTCCCCACCTCCCCGGCCTTACCTCTTGGAGATCTCCGTGTACCGAAGCTGTAGCTTGGCTTGCAGGTCCCGCTGTAAAAGAAGACGAGAGGGTCTCAGGGAGGTGCGAGCCCGGGGGCAGGGGAGACGGGGTCCAAGTGCAGGCAGGACGCACAGGGCAGTAGGGGGAGCCGGGGGAGCGGACCGCGCCACCCTGGTCCCAGCACGAGGGCGGTGCTAGGCCCCGCCGACCGCGCCCCAGGGATTCCGACAGGCCCGCGCGAGCCCCTTACCCCCGCCGCCCAGTTGCGGAGCCGCTGGATGAGGCGGGTGGCGGACGCCATTTTGGCCGCTGTGAAGGGCGCCGCCGCGGTGCGAGCTGGGAAGCGGCGCGGCGCTTGTCGGGAAAGGAGAGGACGCCAGCGGTGCGCGGCGCACGCCGGGAAGGGGAGACAGCGCGGTGCACGCTGGGTCTCGCGATAGCTGGGGCTATATAAGCGCGCGAGGGGGCAGGGGCTCCCCCTCTCCTATCTACACCTACAGCAGCCGCCATGGATACGAGCCGCGTGCAGCCCATCAAACTGGCCCGGGTGCGAGAGAGCGGGGCCGGGCCGGGCCGGGGGTTAACGGCGGGCGGGGCCGGGCCGGGCCGGGGGTTAACGGCGGGCGGGGCCGGGCCGGGCCGGGGGTTAACGGCGGGCGGGGCCGGGCCGGGGTCCGGGGTCTCTCTCTGCGCCTGGCTGACCCGAGTCTCCCCGCAGGTCACCAAGGTGCTGGGCCGGACGGGCTCACAGGGCCAGTGCACCCAGGTGAGTGACCCCCTCGCCCCGCCCTAGCGAGAGCGGTTCAGGAGCGTCGTGGGCTCCCCTCCCAGGCCTTGGACTGAGCCCCGGGGAGCCGGGCCGGTGCCCAGGCCGCTGGGGCTCGCCAGTGGCGGAGAGTTCCGCAGGTTATTTTCCTCTCACGGCTTTGGTTTGTCCCCCGCGTAATTTAATTGCCGGTTCCCTTGTCCCCGTGTTGCGAGGGGGGGAACGGACTTTCCCCAGCTCCCATTTGTAGACGCCCCCCGGCGTTGTGTGCTCCTCGCCGTCTGGCCTGGGCCTCGGGCCGAGCGCTCAGCTCCGTGGGGCAGGGGCGCAGCGGACTCGGGCCCGGGAGCTGAGCAGGTCTGTCGGCGGCAGGTGGCCCAGGAAAATGGGGGTTTCGAGCGTTTCTGTTCGTTCTCTGCTGTGGCTGTCAGGTTCGTGTCGAATTCATGGACGACACCAGTCGGTCCATCATCCGGAACGTGAAGGGGCCTGTCCGCGAGGGGGATGTCCTGACGCTGCTGGAGTCCGAGCGTGAAGCAAGGCGATTACGCTGATCTGTGCTGCAGCTGGGTAACTCGTTTCGTTTTCGGGCTCTAATCAAGCCCTTCTTGGAGCTGAGATGTTAAACTCCCAGTCAGGATTTTTTTTTTTAAAGTGAGTTTCTGGTTAAGAAACCAGAAAATCATTAGTCTGTCTAGGCCTAGAGCATGTGTCTGGGTTCTGAGACCCTTGCTCTGTAGAGCGTTCACAGGTGTTTGCTTCGAGGCCATAACAACCTTAATACTGAATGTTTGAGTCTTGTGCTTTGTCTTGAAGACATAATATGGTTAAACCTAAGATTTCCTCTCTTAGGAGTGGTGCCCATCACTTTACTGCATATAACTGTGACACTCCATGTGTTGGGTCTGCACTCCAGCAGTGTTTACAGTTTGAACACAGCTGTGAAGAATTGAGGTAGCAGTCCTAAGAACTGACCGCAATTTGTCTTTGTCTACAGTAACTGCAAAATCATAGTCGTTGCTTGTCATCTAATCCAGTTCTTCATAGAACGATGTTCTTCATAACTGTTCAAATACAGTAACTTTTTGTCGTTTGGACAACACGAGAGTGTGATACTTGCCCCTCTCTGCAGGCTTGGGAGAACAGGGCTAATTGCTTTACTGCAGCTTTTGCCCAGAGTTGCTCTGCAGCCTTTTCATGCTGCTATAGAGCAAGATATTGGTTTGGAAAAACAGATGGAACAATGGGATCCTGGTCCGTGTCTAGGGCACCTAGGTGTTATGATAATACAAATAAAAAACTTTTTTGAAGGTGATTTGTCCAGATGTAGCCTTTGATCCAGGCTGGACTTCAGGCCAAAGAGGAGCCGTATGTAATTGTTTGAGTGCTCAGGTTCTGCTGGCTGTGGTTTTTCCTATGTGTAAACTGGAGAGCGCAGCCTGTTGCTGTAGAATGTTCTACTTCTGGGGCTCAGGCATGTGCCTGGGCAATTAACTATTTTGAAAATGGCCTAGGATATTTCCATTTATGTAATGGTCTCCTGTCCACAGGAAGCTGTAATTGGTCTTCAAGTTTCGATGAAATATGGTGGGTGAGAGCAGGCAGGTGAAATTCTGAATTCCACTTACTGCAGTGACGTGCAAATGCCCCATTAACCACATTAGGGCTGTTTGGCTCCTGAACTAACCATAGGAGCAAAATGAAACTCTCATTTTTTCAGTTATCTCTAGTCCCTCTTCCCCCGCCTTCCCTCCCAAGCCTTGGAAGATAATGTGAGACTCTGATCTGCATTTCTTTATAGATGGCAAGCCTGATGTGACTACCATTTCTGACTTCCTGTAATGAAGCGACAGTTCATACCTACTCCGCTTGACTTAGTGAAGAGGAATGTTGTGTTTCAGAGACTAAAATAAAGGATTTTTTTCCAGTAACATTTTTCGTTGCTCTGTTATTTAAGAAACAAATGTTTGCTGGTTATGTAAACAGAACAAAGTTCTATAGGAAGAAAATATTGAAACTACTTCCAGAGGCTACCTCTTCTGAGCTACCGTGTCCCTCTCTTTCATTTAAAACTCATTACAAGTGCTGTAGCTGAATTGCCATACAAAAGATCCCATCTAGTGATGGCTGACACTTCATGCTGGAAGCCAGTGCTTTTCTATACATTCTCGGACCTCAGCAGTACCAAGACTGACAATATTAATGAACAAAAAAAAGCTGTCGGGCATGAGGTAACAAAAGCTTTTAAGCTATAATTGAAGCTAAAATTATGCTGTGGAAGTCATGGAATCTGTGACCTCCGTGACATTGGCTAACCAGCTGCTGCCGGCAGCAGGGGACCCCACAGAAGCCCAGCCTCTGCTGGATAGCTGCGGGTGGCAGGACCCTGGTAATTGGCTGGCTGTTGGTGGTGACCCCTGAGCTGCCCAGCTGCTGCCACCAGTGGCAGAGGGGACCCTAGAGCTGCTTGGCGCTGGCAGGGGTCCTCTGCAGCTCACAGCCCCGCAGGGTGGCAGGGGGGACCTCCCAGCCACTGGGCAATGGAGTCCCTGCAGCTCCCAGCTGCTGGGTGGGGGTCGGGGAAGGTGCTGGACCCTCCCTCCCCATTTTGTATGGGATGTTTTTAGTAAAAGTCAGGGACTTTTGTGATTTTTTTTTTTTAAATTGCCTGTGACCTGTCCATAACTTACTCAAAAGTATCCATGACAAAATTGTAGCTTTAGCTCTAATGCCCTTTTTGGTGGGAGGATCATAGCTGTGTTTTATGTAGTAGTAGCTAGAGGCCTCAACATAGATCAGAGGCCCATTGTGCTAGGTGCTGCACGTGTACCTAGTGAATGATAGTCCCTGCCTTAAAGCTGCCCTGTGCCAGTCTTAAACTAAGAGCTTCTGTTTATGGGTAACTTGTACCAGTTGAACTTAGGATGTGAGTTAGTTAAACTAGTGCAACTTTCTCATAGGGCCAAAATAAGGGGACTTGGCTAAGGTCACCCAGCAGATCAACGGCTGAGCTGGGCCAAGAAGCCAGGTGTCCTGACTTCCATTTCACTAGCTCATTCTGCCTCCTGTAGGCTGGGTTACCCCAGAGTTATCAGGACTAGAAAACCTAACCACTGAGCCATTTTTTCCCTCCATTCTGGGAACAAATACCTGCATCTTGACTGACTCATCAAGAGTCTGTATGCTTTTCTGGACCTGCCTCTTACAGCCAAAATATGCATGCAGGCCCTCTTACCTCTGTAGCCTCCCTTCTGGTTTACTTGACAGACGTTGCCCCATCCAGTCAATCACTCTCCTGTTGATCCTATAACCTTCACCCCTCCACTACATCAAATTCAAGCTGCTTCTGGCACACAAGTCCCTGCTTCCCACCTACCCAATCTCTTACTGAGTTGCCTCCAGCCTGCTTCATTAATGATGTCCCATTTGTTTATTTTCACAGCCATCTGTGCAGGCTTCCCCTCAGCATAGCATATGCAGAGAATACTTCCCCTAAGATGGCATATCAGGCCACTCCCTCTTATCTCAAGTTCCTACAACATCCATAAAGAGTTAGCCAAGGGTCTTTGTCAGTGTATTTGTAATATAAAAACAAATCTCACCTGGTTGTGCCCACAGCCTATGATCCTCTGCCTGATTTTGTTGCTGTGTCCCCCCCACCCTGTTTTGTCCCCTCCTGTTGTGTGTCACTTATCAGAGCTGGGGCTGTATCTTTTGTGGCCTTATGACACTTATCCTGCTTTTGGGCACTTAAGGGGTCTGTCTCCTGTTTCTGGGTCCACTCCAATCCACAAAGCTCCCACCCCGCACTGTAGGCATGTAACCTTACTTGGCACCCAAGTTTTCAGGGTAAAAGTCCCCTCAGTGCCTAAGCTCTTGCCTGTAGCTGTGTGCTGCTGTCTCCTGTTCGCTATCTGAAGGCCTATCCCTTGCTTAAGCAATTCCCAAAGCTGGGGAAGACACATTCGTCCACCGGAGTTGGGGGCAGGGTCCTGTCTGGTGGGTGTGCTCAGAGACTGCCTCTTGGATTGGGTCCACTTCAAACTCTGGCAGGAGGAGGTGCTGCTGCCACATTATAACTGACCCAAGCACTTGCCTGGGATGTGGGAGCACCAGGTTCACTTCCTCCTGCTGGAGGGGGAGAAAGGCTTTGAAGAGGGGATCTCCCAGCGGCTGTGCTATGGGATAGCTGCATGTCCAGCTCCCCTCAGTCTGCCTTGGTGGGGCTGCTCCGCGGTGGGAAAAAAAGCCTCACTGGAGCAGGAGGCCTGCACCCAAGGCTGCCCACCTGGGTGCACTAATCACCAGGCTACATTCTCTGCCTCACATGCAGTTTCTTAGTCTTGCTTTTGGCTCAACGACTAGCTAAATATTTAATCCACAGTGCAGCAATGTCATGAGGCCAGGCTAAGGGGTATCAGTATCCCATAGCTCTCTGGTTAGTGCCCTCACCTGAGATGTGGGAGACCTCCTCTTGTAGCCTTTGTCCTCTGCTAGCAGAAGGGAGAATTGAAGTGCCAGGTGAGTTGGAAGGTGGATGGTGGCTCCTCCAGCTGTTTTGTGTGGAGTGAGGCAAGCACCTACCAGGCCCACAAGCTGCCTGACTCCAGGTAGCACTGTGGGCTCCCATTCTTGCCCCCTGGACTCAGGTGCTTAGCTCTGTGAGGGGGCAGGGCTCAGCCCACACCTGTGGTTGGCATTGCCCACTAGCTAGCCCTTCATTGTACAGGAGCCTAGGTGCCTGACTCAGCCTTGTGGCTACCACTGTCGCTCCTGATGATTTTACTAGCTGCCTTAAAGTTCAGCATTGCTACACTGAGCATTGTGCTGCCTAAGTCCCTTTGTGGATCCAGGCCTCACGCACAAACCAGAGCTAGCGCATGGGAGGAGTTCCCCAGCCATGAATTGTTCATCTGGCAGACCGCAGCCTCGGCGGTAACAAGAACAATTGTAATAATGTCATCTTCAGCCCCTGATTTCCCTTGTCCATTCTGTTTGTGGGAATTAGTCAGTGCAGTGATAGCCCATTCCAAGGTGGCTGAGCAGGTCTGATAGGTAGGGCATTACCAAATTCAGGGTCCACTTTGGTCAATTTCATCATCATAGGATTTTAAAAATAATAAATTTCATTATTTCAGATATTTAAATCTGAAATTTCAGAGTTGTGTAACTGTGGGTTGTGGGGCCAGCGTGGTCACAAGATTATTATAGCCAGCATGCGGTATTGGCACTCTTACTTCTGCTCTGCTGCCTTCAGAGCTGGGCGGCTGGAGAGCGGCGACTGCTGGCCGGGAGCCCGGCCCTGAAGGCAGCACCGCAGAAGTCAGAATGGCCTGGTAGGGTATCGCCACCCTTCTGTGCTACTGCTTGAGGAGTGCTGCCTTCAAAGCTGGGTACCTGGCCAGCAGTTGCTGCTTTCCAGCCATCTAGCTCTGAGGGCAGCGTGGAAGTAAGGGTGGAAATACTACAACCCCCCGCTCTGCCCTCCACAATAACCTTGCAACCTCCTTTTGGGTTGAGGACCCCACCCCCAGTTTGAGAACAGCTGGTCTCCCCTGTGAACTCTGTAGAGCATTGGGTAAAAGTACACAAAAGACCAGATTTCACAGTCTCTTGACACATTTTTCATGGCTGTGAATTTGGTAGGGCTCTGCTGATAGGAGCAGCGAGTGCTGAGTGCACAAATACCAAAGAGATGATGCTAGCACGTGGGCTGGCCTCCCATATGACCACGTGGGCCTTAGTCTAACCAGCACATCAGGACAGAGCAAAGGGGCCAGGAATTGCAACTGAGAAATTAATTCATAGATTTTAAAGTCCAACGTGACCATTTTTGCTAGGCTGACCTGCCTAACACAGCTGAATATTTCACCCAGTGATTCTTATGTCCAGCCCACACCTTCTGGAAAGCTGCCTGGGGGAAGCAGGCATAATTGCTTCAGCCAATGCATAAGAAACTTGGAAGAAATCATGTGAAACCACGAGCTGGTAACCTTGTTCTGTAAAGCTCAGGTTCTGGACACCTCAGCTGGAGGCAGCCTTAAATGGTTAAGGGGATGCTGATAGCACCTTGACTTGATTTTAAAATATATTTAATTTTACATTTTATTTATATTTTTAAAAATAAACCATATTAAAATATGAGCAAACAGAGACACCAGGCGAAAGCATTTTCATGGGTGGAACATACAAAGCAAGTGTAATCAGCTGGGTTTCAGTGCTAGAGAGCTGCTGTGAACATCCTACATCCACTTCACTGTATAGCAGACAGGTCTGGTGCAACAAGCATGGGAGCCTCGGCCCAAATCCTTAAAGGTATTTAGGCACCTAACTTTCACTGAAATCAATAGGGGTTAGAGGCCCAAATACCTCTGAGGCTCTGGGCTTTTGCCCATTGCTTATCAGAAGAGCAGTTCTCAGATTCTATAAACTTGGCTCAGACAAAGTCTGGTTGGGACAAATAACTGGTCTGGGAGAGTAAGGCTGGAACTGCTGGCTCTACACCAGTGGTCCCCAAACTGTGGGGTGCGCTTCCCTTTGGGGGCGTGGAGGAATGTCCAGGGGCTGCCCAGGCTAGCCCCGCTCTGCCCCCAGTTCCGCTCTGGCCCTGCTCCTGGCCGTGGCTCAGCCCCCACTCTCAGCCCCTGGTCCTCACCCCCAGCCATGATTTGGCTCCCAGCTGGGGCGGGGGGAATGTGGACACATCCCATGACTGGTAAGTGGGAGGTGAGGGTGGGGGAGAGGAAAAGTTTTGGGACCACTGCTCTATACTGATAACATAGAAGCAGCCAGTGGTAACAAACCCAGCTGTAAGCTCTCAAATGCCCCAGGTGCTCCAGCATCGTTGTCTACTAACTCAAGGACATGTAGGTGTGTCCTGGCTCAGCCTTTGTGGTTCTGAGCTAACACACCTGCCATGTGATGGGAAGATTGTAAAGGAGGTTCCTGTTTCTCACAGAACTGTTGGACTGCATTGCTGGCCACAAGAGGAGGCGATCACTTTTTCAAACCCACTTAAAATTTTCATGACCCAATATTCTGATTTTTATGCTGGCGGGAGGCCCCCTCAGGGAGTTAGTGAAACTCTCAGTGCAGTTGCCAGTAACGCCCCCTGTAAGCGGAGTATGTTCAGCCATGCAGTGCGTTTAACACTGATTGACAGGTTCTGAGTCCTTTGAGAAGGGCTGAGTGAAAAATTGGACTGAAAAGGGGATAAGGACCAGGTCCTCAAATAAATTTAGGTGCCTAGCTCCCATATAAGCCTAAGTGAGCAGGCCCTCTTGGAATCAGGGATACCATCCCATCCCATGTGCAAGGGGCACTGGGAGGTCATGGACTATGATTTATTGGATTGTGGATGAAAGGTGCAGTGCTGGTGTGAGGCCCCCACACAGTGTGTCTGCCCATGCGGAGATCAAGGGAAGGGAGGGAGACTCTCCACCTGCTTTTCAGGCTGCTTCCGGAGGTCATAGAGCTTTTAAATGTTTTTCAATGGCTGGGTCCAGCTCCTGCCCCAGTGAAGGAAAGGGCGGGGGGGTAAAGTGAGGTGGCAGGGCTCTGGGAATGCTTGCCCTTTGCTCCCCTGGCCTCCGGCTCCTGGAAACTGGCAGGGTCACTTGCACTGTAGCTGAGCAGCAGAACCTGAAAGCCCAGTAGTGACGTGTCCCAGGAAAGCCCTGCTCTGGTTTAGATATTTGCGGTTCCATTCCATGTGTTTGTTGCCCCCGGCCACATTCATCCCCATGGACCTATAATTTTAGCTCTTCCCCTCCCAGCACAAGCTTGGCCGCCCTGTCAGCTGCTACTTCCACTTTTTGCTCACTTATGTAACCTTCCCAGCTGCCTCTGCCCTTTTGCTCTTCCCCCCAAGCTGTCTCTGGCAGGGCTGGATGGAATGGTGAGTAAGCGGCAAGAGGAGCTCCAGCTGCCTTCACAGCTAAAAGCTGCCAGTTTCTTTAAAAGAGAGGGGGGAAAAGTTTTAAAGGGAATTTCCCTGTCTCCTCCCCCACCTGCCCCATTGGGAAAAGGGGACCGGCCCCAAGTGGGAGGAGGCGGTACCAGCTGTGGGAACTCCAAAAAAGCTCCAGCTGGCGAGTCTGAGTGGATTCATGGGTATGGGGCTACCCCACTCTGGTACTCCATCCACCTCCCAAACCAGTGCACTACAGCAAACACAATAGCGAGTTCCTGCCAAGCTGATTAAATCAGTAATTAATTTTCCATTGAAACTGTTTTGGAACTAAAATAAATTTTTTTCCATGAAAAGTGCAGGTTCTCCTACAGAAATGTCAGAATTTTTTTGTTGAAAAACTGAATGCCTGAAAACCAAAGTATTTGGATTTGGAAATACTGCCATGGTGCCTCATGGGAGGTGTAGTTCAGGTGCTTCATGTCCCCATTATCCTCTATGGGCCTGCCTCACCAGATGGACTACATCTCCCATGATGCACCCTGGCGGACTTCTCCATGAGGGGAGACTGGTGCATCATGGGATATGTAGTCCAACAAGGGAGCATAGCCTATGTGCTGAGGCACAACTCCAGGAAGAGGTAGCCTGATATCTTGCAGCACCTGAGCGCCAGGTGCAGCCAGAACACAGGGCAGTGATCAGCAACACAGCCACCACCCACAGTTAAGTTTCAAATGCTAAATAAAATCCTTTCTATAAAACAGCATCCGTTTCATAAAGTAGCAGAACAACACGTGGTACCAAAAGTGGCCAGAGGGGAGAGCACGGTCTGGAGAACATTTAAAGGCAGCATGTTAAGGAAAGAGGGATTGTTTCAAGCAGCCTTACATCAGAGGAGCTCCCCCCTCTCCCTGCTCCGTAAACCCACCTCCTCTGTAACACAGACCAAAAAAAGGATAGCATAAAGCCACCACTGGAACTCAGGTTAATGGGGAACATAGAGGAATCCTGGATGAGGTTTAAACACTGTTCTATACATGATGGCAATAGGTGCAGGCTCCTTGAGTGGAAGCCCCAAAAGTAGCCTCATTGCTAACTGTAACTGGAAGGGAAGCTCTAGATCTTTTTAACAGCTTCTAGCTGTCCCCTGAGGACAGTGAAGATTTTGATAAGGACACAGTTTCAGACTCATCGCATTCCTAGAAAGAAAGACAGACACTTAAATCTTCTCCACACGAGTGCAAAAGGAAAACAAAGGCACTGAGGATTACGTCACAGACTTCAAGCATAAGAGAGTCAGTCTTGCATCTTTGGGCCCCTAACCAATTCCTTGATTAGAGCTAGGCTGCAATAATCTAATGCTACAGGAATCTTTACTGAGAGACGGTGACTTAACTTTGGAAAAAGCCATAAACACCTGCAAAGCAGCAGAATAGGCAAAACTGTAAATATGGGCTTTAAGCAAAGAGGGTACCAGGGACATGGTACAGGAGGTCACTGCATAGCAGGACAAGGAGACGCACATACACAAAAGTGATAAACTGACACCAATCAATATAAGAAAGGGCAAAAAAAAATGTCTGTGGAAGGGCCATTCCGAACAAACGTGGGACATGTGGAACCAAACTTGTGTACAAACAATGCCCAGCATTTGGACAGAAGTGCAGTGTGTGTCTCAAGTACAACCATTTTGCTAACCAATGCAGCCAACAGAAAATGATGGATGCAATGCAGGAATATGGTGATAGCTCCAGTGAGGAGCCAGTGTACGTTGATACCATAAAGCTGCCAGTAGACAAGAATTGGTTCATCACTCGTAATACTAATGGCTCACAAATCACATATAATGTAGATACAAGCATGGACCCCAATGTACAACCAGCACAATGGTGTGAACTTTAAAATACAAGACCCCACTGACAAAACAGGCAAATGTCCAGACAGCTTATAATGGACTCCGTAGTCCTGTGGTGGGCTGATGCTGGCTCATTCTCACCTATAAGAAAGAAAAGACTAAATACATCTTTCTTATAGGACATAGAACACCTATATTGGGCTTGGAATCAGGTCAACAGTTGGGACTAATATGCAAGCTGATTAATACAGGACACAACTTGTCACAAGGCACCAAAACTTCAGTAGATACAGATACAGATGTGTTCAAAGGCTTGGGAAAATTGGCAGTCATGCATAAAATAACTTTGAAGAAGGATGTAAACTGTTTAAAACACACAGCTAGGAAGGCACCTGTGGCCCTGAGAGGCAGACTCCAGGAAGAACTGCAATGTCTCCAAGCCATGGAAGTAACCGAAAGGGCTGAGGAACCCACAGACTGGGTGCATCACTGGTGACAGTACAAAAGAAATCTGGATTTTTCACTTGTGTCTCAAACCCAAGGAATTAAACACTAACATAAGAAGGGAGCATTATCACAGACGGACCTACATGAAATCTTGAGAGAGATGGCAGGTGCCAACATTTTCACCCTTCTAGATCTCTTAGAGCTCACGGCTGTGTACAGTACTTATAACTCTCCTTTTGGCAGATACTGCTTCAAACTTCTGCCTTTCGGAACCTGGGCTTGTAGAATGGGGCATGAAAATTAAGAGTGTTTAGAATGTGGTAAGTTGCCTGTAGAGCTTGTGCCAGGGTGTTAGGTACGAAATCAACTTTCTCAGCTTAAGATCAAACAGGGTGCAGCTAAAGAACAGAGGCACCAACAGGTATGGAAGGAAAGAGAAAGATGAAGGCATAAAAATGTACTACTATGACAAAACCATGGTGCCTCAGAGGGAAACTACGCCCTGGGGAATCAGTTAAAATTTGGAATAATGGTTCATGGGGGGATAAGGCTGAGGTGATTTGTCCGGTTGCTCCAAGATCACATGAGATCAAAAGAAGGATTTTTGCTGAGACAGAGCCATAAGCATCTCTTACCGGTACCGGTGATAAACGTCCCGGATGAGCTACCTCCGCATACAGTGCAGGACTTAACAGTAAAACCACCTACACACCAAACTAGAAACATCCTGATAATAAGACCTACACTGAGCAAAGGGATGCTGCCTGCTGGGACTGCAAGGGATGTGGACCTATCAGACACAAGATCATTGGATACCTGGGTCGGTTATCTGGGAGACACGCCGCCTTGACCAAGGGAAACTGATGCTGTTCCAAGACTCCCAGCGGAGGTGAGAACCCATTACGACCCAATGGTCAAAAAAACCAAAAAGACTCATTGAAAGCTACTGAGCAGCAGCAGAATTACATCTCCCCATGGTATGAACAATGAGGGTATTGGTTTGTTTGTTTAGTTGTTAAAAAAAGAAAAAAAAAAAAGGAAAGACGTGGAGTATGCTAATGAAGTCATGCATATGCGTGGCAAGGGCCCAAACCCAGGAAGTGGCAGTCAGACACGTTGCAGGAACTGGCAGCAGGGCAGTGACCAGCAGCCCAGCCGCCACCCCCAGTTATGTTTCAAATGCTAAATAAGAGTTCTTGGCACGACAGAGTGTCCCTGCCGTAAAGCAGCAGAACAACACAGCCCGCAGAGGAGAGCGGGACCTGAGCAACTACAGCTGCATTTCCCCATCAAACTTTTCATTTTTGGCCTTTCGTTTTGTTTTCAGCCTCAGGTATTTTGGGATTCAAATTTCCACTGAAAAATTGAAATTTTCTGTGGAAAATTTAGATGCAGATGATTTTTTCCTATTTTTGCTGAAAATCTCCATGGTGAAACCCAACTTTTCTACCAGCTCTCGGTATGATGTTATAAACAGTGCTCATGGCTGCCCCGTGTAGGGCAACGTGCCCAGTTCGGCCTAGACGAGCATCAAGGTGGGGAGGAGAGAGGAAATGCTGGAAGTGACCCTCTGTTTCACTGTAAGCAGTTGCACTCTACAAGCAGCCCCCATGACACAGATTAGTGCAAGTTGCTTCCCTTCAGTGGAGATTGGGTTAATTAGGCTGAGAATAGACGCCTGTCACACTGGACAGGAATATAAACACACGGAACCTTGGGCGATGATCCAACATATGGACCTGGCTCGAGTTCTTGGATGTGATGAGATTATGGGGGAGTTTCCGATTTCAGGACTATGAAGAGTAACTGCCCGGAGAATCCAGCTGCCTGGGATGTGAAGGCTTCTCTAATGCTTCTTTGTTAGGTTGCTAGAGCTCTTCAAGGCTATCGGTGGGGTCCCCTGCTGCAGAGAGAGAGAACATCAGTCACTAAACTTTTCTAGGATGCAGAAACAACAGCCTCCATTCCTGTGTGTGGGACCAAAGGGATCCTCTCGATCGAGCCCCCGATGCGCTGTTCAGCTAGGGCAGTGGGATGACAGGCCCCAGTAGGTCAGTCTGGGGAATCATAGAATCATAGAATATCAGGGTTGGAAGGGACCCCCGAAGGTCATCTAGTCCAACCCCCTGCTCGAAGCAGGACCAATTCCCAGTTAAATCATCCCAGCCAGGGCTTTGTCAAGCCTGACCTTAAAAACCTCTAAGGAAGGAGATTCTACCACCTCCCTAGGTAACGCATTCCAATGTTTCACCACCCTCTTAGTGAAAAAGTTTTTCCTAATATCCAATCTAAACCTCCCCCACTGCAACTTGAGACCATTACTCCTCGTTCTGTCATCTGCTACCATTGAGAACAGTCTAGAGCCATCCTCTTTGGAACCTCCTTTCAGGTAGTTGAAAGCAGCTATCAAATCCCCCCTCATTCTTCTCTTCTGCAGGCTAAACAATCCCAGCTCCCTCAGCCTCTCCTCATAAGTCATGTGTTCTAGACCCCTAATCATTTTTGTTGCCCTTCGCTGGACTCTCTCCAATTTATCCACATCCTTCTTGTAGTGTGGGGCCCAAAACTGGACACAGTACTCCAGATGAGGCCTCACCAATGTCGAATAGAGGGGAACGATCACGTCCCTCGATCTGCTCGCTATGCCCCTACTTATACATCCCAAAATGCCATTGGCCTTCTTGGCAACAAGGGCACACTGCTGACTCATATCCAGCTTCTCGTCCACTGTCACCCCTAGGTCCTTTTCTGCAGAACTGCTGCCTAGCCATTCGGTCCCTAGTCTGTAGCGGTGCATTGGATTCTTCCATCCTAAGTGCAGGACCCTGCACTTATCCTTATTGAACCTCATCAGATTTCTTTTGGCCCAATCCTCCAATTTGTCTAGGTCCTTCTGTATCCTATCCCTCCCCTCCAGCGTATCTACCACTCCTCCCAGTTTAGTATCATCCGCAAATTTGCTGAGAATGCAATCCACACCATCCTCCAGATCATTTATGAAGATATTGAACAAAACCGGCCCCAGGACCGACCCTTGGGGCACTCCACTTGATACCGGCTGCCAACTAGACATGGAGCCATTGATCACTACCCGTTGAGCCCGACAATCTAGCCAGCTTTCTACCCACCTTATAGTGCATTCATCCAGCCCATACTTCCTTAACTTGCTGACAAGAATACTGTGGGAGACCGTGTCAAAAGCTTTGCTAAAGTCAAGAAACAATACATCCACTGCTTTCCCTTCATCCACAGAACCAGTAATCTCATCATAAAAGGCGATTAGATTAGTCAGGCATGACCTTCCCTTGGTGAATCCATGCTGGCTGTTCCTGATCACTTTCCTCTCATGCAAGTGCATCAGGATTGATTCTTTGAGGACCTGCTCCATGATTTTTCCAGGGACTGAGGTGAGGCTGACTGGCCTGTAGTTCCCAGGATCCTCCTTCTTCCCTTTTTTAAAGATTGGCACTACATTAGCCTTTTTCCAGTCATCCGGGACTTCCCCGGTTCGCCACGAGTTTTCAAAGATAACGGCCAATGGCTCTGCAATCACAGCCGCCAATTCCTTCAGCACTCTCGGATGCAACTCGTCCGGCCCCATGGACTTGTGCACGTCCAGCTTTTCTAAATAGTCCCTAACCACCTCTATCTCCACAGAGGGCTGGCCATCTCTTCCCCATTTTGTGATGCCCAGCACAGCAGTCTGGGAGCTGACCTTGTTAGTGAAAACAGAGGCAAAAAAAGCATTGAGTACATTAGCTTTTTCCACATCCTCTGTCACTAGGTTGCCTCCCTCATTCAGTAAGGGGCCCACACTTTCCTTGGCTTTCTTCTTGTTGCCAACATACCTGAAAAAACCCTTCTTGTTACTCTTGACATCTCTTGACATCATGCAAATAAGCTCTGCTCAGTAGCCAATTCCTTGTTGATGCCTTATGAGAATTTTTCATCTATATTACGAGTCACCCCTTCTCTTGGGTGTAACCCAGCTGGGCATCTCTGGGAGAGCCCCGGGAAGAATGCCAGTCACTGCAGAAGAAGCCTGGACGGGGGTTTAAAAAAAAAATCTCTTCTAATTTAATCAATTCAACGGAGTGGCTCTTACACCCGGCCCAGGGACAGGACACAATTAAAAGTTTAATGCTGCTTCAGAGTCAACTAAGTGCAAAAAAAAGCATCTGAAAATATATCTGAGTGCATGAAATTACCTCTCCGCTTCCAAACTCAGAGAACTCCCTAATGGCTGAACCTGTCTGCTTCAAACTTTCACCCAAAATATGCATCCCAGCTAAGAACCACCCTGAGAAATACCAGCCTAGCTCTTAGCCTTCCTCGCGTGTCAGTGCTCCAGCGCTAGGACAGGTGCTGAAAACTCTGGCAGTTAGTCCAACTTTATAATACAATCAACACAAACAGCAGAAAATCGCGTACAGTTTAATAACAATGTCATTCACTTCCTAGATTCTGCTTTCCTCCTATGTCTTGTGATTTACATGCATTTGTATGCGTATGTCACTGGGGCACTAGGTAGAGCTGCTGTTCTGATTGAGAGCAATAATTACTGAGTCTAGAGGCAAGATGGAAAAATAACAACTGCATTTCAGAAGAGCTGAGCGCTAGAGAGGAACTTCTGGGATGTTCCTTAGAACTCCACCCCCGCGTCTCTCCACCAGGTGGTTGAGTGACACCACACTAAGCCAACGAAACACCAAGTGGGACCTTAGCACAAACTCATTGAGGTGGATGGCACATAGTTCTGAGGCCATTCTGAAAGATGCCTTTTCCGAATTCCCCCTTTCCTGGGTGTCAGAAGCCAGTTTCACATACATTGGAGAGCGGATCACTTGACGATTGCCCTGTGCTGTCAATTCCCTCTGAAGAATCTCGCATTGGCCACTGTCAGAAGACAGGATACTGGGTAGATGGACCTTTGGTCTGGCCCAGTGTTGCCATTCTTATGTTCTCATGAATAGTTCTCGCACATATGGGAAATCCCAGCTTTTGTTTTGCCTGCTTAACAATTCCTAATATATTCAATACAAATAATTCTCCCTCAGCCTGGGCAGGCTGGTCCGCACAGAGCCTACCCTGGAGCTCGGTCTTGCTCAAGGGTTAAACAATTCCAAGGCTGGGGCTTTCACCACTTCCCTTGGGAGGCCTCACCACTAACCTTGATGGGAAAGGTTAGTTCCTATCCATCTTAACCTTGCCTTTGGGCAGATCCATTGGGTGACTTCTTGTTATTCCTCCCTGAACCCCACCCTGCAACATCCCTCCCTTTTATAAGATGGCAGCACAGAGTTCAATTCCTGAGAGATCCAGGCTGGATTTATTTGTAGTCAGTTCACCATGCTGTTGTCTCAGGTTTTCATAAGCCTCCCAGCTTGGACAGGGCCAATGCTGGGACCTCTGCTAACCCCCCTGGCCTATCACCCAGTGAGAGTTCAGCAGTCATTTGCATTTAAAAGCCAAATTGGGAAATGTCTGGACTGTGCTTTCAGCAGGTCCCGGTGAGCATGGTGACCTGTTTCCTACACAGCACGTTGGACGGTCTAGATGGGGCCAAAGTTGTCATGGTTTCCATTGGGGGAGCCTTTGGGTACTCACGGGTGACTGTGCTTTGGAGTTGTTGAGGTGAGCGTAAATCAATACTGCAATGTTGCTGTGACCGGCCTCCAGAGCGATGGCCACGGCGTTATTCCCATCCTAGGGAAGAAAAGGAAAAGGGTTCCTCAGAGAGCTCACAGTGGTACAGTTTCAGTAACACAATACTGAGCGTTCGGAGCTTTCAATGCCCTGGAACAGGCAGCAAACGCCAGGACCTGACAGGCTGGGCAAGTTACTGAACTTCTCTCCCAGGTAAAGGTCCGGGGGCTGGCATAAAGGATGGTGTGATGACATAGGAGACAGGTTCTAAATGGGAACCGGCATGGCTTTTAAAAAGCAGGGCCTGCCAGACCCACCTCCCCTCTTGATTTTGGCCTGGCCATGGAGTGCAGCTGCCAGCTTCAGCCGGGTTGGCCCCCTTGTTGTGGGCTGTTTGTTTGAAGGGGTTTGTGTTTCCATGTGCTTCCATGGGGCAGTTCTCTGGCCTGTGTTGTATAAATCAGACTATGGGCCCCTCTGGCCTTGCAGTATCTGAATGTTCGGGGCACAGCTGATCTTTACAATCCTTGGTTTCACGTGCAAACAAGGGCAAGCACTGTGCTTTATTCCCGGTTAGTCCATCAGGCAGCAGAAACACTACCTGAGGCTGGAGTTGATCAATCAGATGCCATGTCAGGTGACTAGGCCAAGTGGGCGGTTTGTGAGCTCCCGACAGGCTGAAGTTTGTTCACATAAAAGGATTAGTCAAACAATCACTGACAGCAAATACACGGGGAACAATCAAACCCTGTTTGTGGATAATTTGCAGGCCAACAAAGGGGAAAATCCCCAGCCCGGAGCAATTGACCCAGCTCTGTCATACAGGTGGCTGCACATCAGAGTATGCAGCATGATGCAGCAGTGGAGAGAACCCAGCATTGTGGTCCCTGGGGGTGAGTGGGGCAGGCAGTGACTTACGTTATCCACAATGGAGACTTCACAAGCTGGCTGGGCCAGGAGCAGCCTCACGGTCTCCACTCGCCCGTGCTCGCAGGCGCACATCAGGGCTGTGGAGCCTTCCTCGTCCTGCAGGTTGACGTCGGCTCCACAGGCCAGCACGGCTTCGACCATCTCCTGCCTGCCGTGGCTGACTGCCAGCATCAGCGCTGTCTGGCCAGCCTGCAAGCAAGGGGAGAGTGAGGGGAGCCGAATGCAAGCGGAGACTCAGAAGAGACCTGGCCTGGTCCCCTCCAGCTGGGAGAGGGGATATTAGTAGCAGCTGGACCTCTCCTAGATAGACATGTCCCCAGGACCCACAGACTCAGACTAGGCCAGAGGGGGTAACGACTGCAGGGAGAGGACGGGGACTACTCAGCCATGGCTCATGTGCCCCACAGGGGGAGGAGGGATTCTTTCCACTTCCCCGGGGTCTTCTCCCCCGTGGACCTGTATGTCTTTGCCCATCCCCCAAGTCTGCCGGTTACCCTCCTTCCCCCCAAGTCCTGGTTCCCTCGGGGCCCCATGCACGGAAAAGGGGCAGCATCACACAGAAGGCAAATCTCAACAAGGAACATGCTTGGTCCTGCCAGCGACAGAGCATGGGGTGCTCAGCACAGAGCACACGCAGGATCTGGTCCGCAGCTGCTGACAGTGACAAGCGCTATTTGGAAAGCTCTCGGAGACTCTGCAGTAAGCTGGCTTGGCTCGTGTTCCTGGCCCCGTGGGGAGCTGCCTGCAGCCAGCCTGTCCCACCCAGAGATCACGGGGTAAAACAAAGCTTGTTTTGGTCCAAAGCAGGAGTAGCTTCCAAAACTTAGGGCAACCCATCAGGGGACAGAAAGGAGCCATGCCACTCAGGTGAGCCAGCCCATCTGCTCACAAGCTGTTCTTTCCAACAATGGAGGGCAGTGGCACGGCCTGGGAGCTCAGCAGGGCTGAATCTGGGGGTTTCGAGTAGAGGTGACTGTGCTGCAAGGAGCGGCCCTGCTCGCGCTGACCTGGCTCGCCTTGGCATTGACGTTTCCCATGCTGAAGAGTCTCCTGACCACGTTCATATCGTCTTCGTGTTCCACTGAGGCCAGAGCGGCCAGCATGAGGGCCGTGTAGCCGGCTTTATTCTGATGGTCAACGTTGCAGACCCCTGCAGAAAGAGAAGTGGGGGAGTGCTGTAGACCCCAGCAGGCCAGAACGCTCAGCAGCAGAACTGCCCTCGGTTCTGATTCCAAGAGCTCGTCTCAAGTCAAGGCCTGCGGCTGCTGAGCTATTGCGCACTGGGACGTCTGCTTTCTGCATGTGCGTTGGCTGCAGAGCACCTCACGCTGGCACTGCTGGGCCACGGCGCAGTCACCAGACCGCATGGCCCCACCTTTCTCAGGCGAGGGGTCAGACCCACTCGCCGTGGGCTGCTCTGCCGTTTGGAAAGGCCTCGTTCCCTTGACGCTGCCCTACGGTCCATGTTTGCTGGGCACGTAAGGCAAACCCAGCCCCCTCCACAGCTGCGGTCCTGCGGGGAACCCCTTGCTGGGTTCCTAGGGCTGCAAAGGAGGTTTGACGTGCTCTGTGCAGCACGGAGCCCTGCGCGGCTCTATGCAGGGCGTGGAGCAAGACTGGGACGGGAGGATCTGCTGCTGCATGGAATGTCCTGTTCTGTTCCCCACCCTGCCAGGGGTGGGCCACGTCAGGGGCCGCAGAAGCTACTTCAGCTACCTGAGCTCATGACAAATGCCTAATGGCTGCACTGAACAGTGTTCTGCACAGGGACCCACTTTCACATGCCCCTGCAATGGCCACTGCCAGGGCTGCGTCTCGCACTCTGTACTCAGGTGGCACCTTGGACTGCAGGTGGGGCACGAATGAGGGCAGCGAGATCAGGCCCCTTGTCACAGCACAGACACCAACACCCCGTCCATGTGTTTGTAACTGCACCCGCCCTGCAGTGCCCCTGGGCAGCTCTCCTGCATCAGATTCGACCACCGCAGGAATCTGCTGGCAGAGGAACGGGGGACCCTGGGATGGATGCTGAGGGCAGGGAAATGCTTGTGTAATAGGTTCATTTTCAGGCCTAATTCACCTGACATGTCTCTGTAACCACAGGGCACGGGCCAGTGTCGCGTTCTACACCTCGAGCACAGGCTAGTTTCTCGGGCTAGAGCCTGGCCACTAGGGGGCGTTAGGAGAGGGAGGTACGGCTGCCAGGAGGAGGTGGTGGGTCAGGGCTCCCGGGTGGGTGTGTTTCCTGGGAGGGCTCGGGAGCAGCAGCCTAGGGGAGCCCAGGGAGCAGGGCAGCTGTTGCAAAGGGATCCAAGGTCTCAGCTCCCGTCTCCTAATGCAGAACCCTCAGCTGAGCCATCCCCACTTCCCAGGCTCAACACAGGGCCCCAGGGGTAAGCAGAAGGCTACTAACCAGTGTCCAGGAGCAGCTGCACGATCTGGAAGTTGGAGTGTGAGACGCTGTAGTGGAGAGCTGTGTTACCGTTCCCATCCGAGAGATTGACCACGTGGGCCAGCATCCCCGGAGAGACCTCCGTGAAGGCCAGGAGGTGGTTGGCGACCATCTCTGGGACAGAGGACTTCTGGCTGGACACTCGGAACCACTCCTGGAGGAGGATGCTGCTGCTGGACAGCTGGGGAAGGAGAACGGCAGGCCTCAAGCTGCGAAATGCTTATCTCCAAGTGAACGTGCTCATCAGCCAAAGCCCTTTCTGCTCTCAACACTTCCTCTGCTAAGTTTCACCCTAACACAAAGCCCAGGGAGCCAGTGTTCCCACGAGCAGCTGTGGCCCTAGGCTGCGCCATCCCCAGTCAAGTCCTCCCATTGCCTCAAATGCAAAGCAGTGCAATTCCTTACACCTCTCCCCCTCGATGACATGGCACGGATCCGAGCTGCACCAAGGCCCTGGAGGACAGGCCAGTGCTGAACCTTCTACACATGGCGCTAGGCATTCCCTGGGCTGGGAGTGGCCATGGACAGGAAGCCCCAGGAGGGAAGGCACAGATTTCTGGAGACATGGGTAGCAGGCAGCAGCTGGCTCTGTACCTGCCCGCAGGGCTTTCCCAGCATGCTGAGGGGATTGTGTGTGCTGGGTAAGAGAGCCCTGGATAAATCCCGTGGGGTTATGGGGATGCAGAGAGCACAGACTGTTCAGCCTCCAGTCTCTCAGGGTCTGTGATGCCTGGAATGTCAGGCTGAGCCCAGCCAGAAGGAGGGGTTAGTGACTCAGACCATGACTCCAAGGCTGCGTGCAGCACAGAGAAGGACAGGGAGGGGTTGGGGTGGGATTCATAGATTCCTAGGCCAAAGGGACCCACGGTGATCATCTCATCTGACCTCCTGCATGACACAGGCCAGAGACCTGCCCAGAACAATTCCTTCTGCACTAAAGCAAAATACGCCCCCCAACACCCAAAGGGGCGCTCCGGGGCGAGTAGGGCGTCCAGCGTGTGGCATGCAGGGGAATGACTAGTCTTCCTTTGTCCTGGCTCACAGATCTTTTCCTCATGCTCAGTGTTGCCGATCATGGGCACCGCAGAAGTGACCACCTAGGGCAAGCCCAGCTGCTCCACCTCTCGGCACCCCCTGCTACTCACCACCTCTTTGCTCTTCACGGCACTGGGATGGCTGAGGTGGTGCTTCACAATTATGCAGGCCTCTCTCATCCTTGGGCTCAGTTCAAACCTGTGAAAAGCAGCGGTAGGACGAGTTGTCTGCAGTGTTACCACAGAGAAGGAGGTGGCCTGCAGAACAGCAGGGGCAGGCCTCGAGTGGGCGCAGATGCTGGCTAACAGCATGATCCTAGAGTTCCTGACGGACATGTGCATAAACATCAGGCCAGCTTCTAGCCATGCCTCAGGGTGCGAGGAGCAGCCAGGAACTGCTTTTCAATCTCTGGCAGAACAGGCTGGGGGGGGCGGTTGCAGCAGTTGAGTTAGTTGCTCATTAAAGCACAAAATGGGAGGTGTGGGGTAGGGGGAATTCATTAGCAACAGACTCAACAGGTTGTTCGGAGAAAAGAAAACGATCCATGTGCTGCTTCCAGGCATGAGTGGAGACAGCCATGACCTCTCCCTCCGCACGCCCTGGCACTACCGGCCAGATGCATCGGTGGCTCCCCTTGCCAGCGGATTTCAGCACCTCACAAACATTCACAGATTCATCTGCTACTTCCCGTTTTGCAGACAGGAAACCGAGGCCCAGACAGGAGGGCCCACGACTCCCCCAGGGTCACACAGGGAGCATGGAACGGAGTGAGGCTTTGAACCAAAACGTCTGGGTCTTAGGCAAGTGCCAGAGCCACAAGATTATCCTTCCTCTTCTGCAGCAGGGACGCTCTCAACACTCAGGTGTTGGGCATGGGATTCTGACACATCAGACATTGGTAACAGCCAGAGACTGGATCCCAGAGTAAAGGCACAAATATCTGATCCAGTGCAGCAGGGAGGGTCAGGCTAGACGGGTCAAAGGGCCGATCTGGATTCCTGCCTTCCTGGGGGGTAGCCCTTATTATTATGCCGTTATTTCCATCATTCAGAATCCCATTTGTGTTCTGCGCGGGCCCAAAGGCTCCCGGACTGCAGCACTGAGGGAGCGTGTGTTTCAGTCTCTGCTTCCCAGGAGCTCCCAGAGAAATGACTACAGGCCCTAGCAAACAACGACACCGGAATGGAGGGAGTGCCCAGCTGGGTTAGACCAAAGCTCCATCTAGTTTAGCGTCCTGTCTCCAACACTGGCCAGTCTCAGATGCAAAAACCCTAAAGTGGGCAATTATGGTATAACATGGCCACAGCAGAAATGTCTTCCTAACTCATCATTTAGTGGTTGGCTGATGTCCAAGGGGTTTTTTATCCATTCCAAGCTTTCTGGGTTTTTTAATCCTAGCCAATGTGGATGTTCTCATATAAACGTTGTATCTATTTTTTAATCCTGCTGCGCAATTGCCCTCAATTATATCCAGAGGCAGTGAGAGTTGTGTAAAAAGGAAGTCTCCCTATTTCCGTTTTAAATTTTCTGCTTTGGAGGTGTCTTTGTTCTTGTTTCAGTAGTGCCCGATCCATCTTTTCTGTACCATTCATTATTTCCTATACCATTATCATGTTCCCTCTTATTTGTTTTCTGTCTAAATTACATGTATCTTGCACCTTGCCATTTATGAATGGTTTTCCAGTCATTCAGGGGAAGGGCTGCACAGGGGAACACATGCTACCCCTTCTCAAAAGTACAGCAAGGCTCTCCTGGACACATGCTCCCCTGATTGCCCCTGGAGGACTTATGGCTTTTCTTGCTAGGAGCCTCAGCCAAGGGCAGTGCACTTCCTCCCTCTGGCCCTAGGAGCTGTTACAGCACCTTTAGCAAACTGGGCGCACCTGCAGATCAAAGGAGGCTTTCTTTGTGCATGCTTCATCACAGATTTCAAAGGGGCAGACTGCTAAACTGAAATCTGTTTTTTCCCCCAACAGAACAATGTCCCCAGAGTAGTTTGCACCCAGGCCTGTTTTCAACTTTCCACTGTTTTAATGAAACCCTACTCAAAACACCGAGCAGGGAGAATTCCCCCCTGCACCCCCCATAACACAGATACAGCTGGCAGAGTTTTGCTCCAATTTCCTGAAAGATTCACCTACTAGCAGAACCCAACCAGGGCAGATGCCAGCCCCCAAGGGGGAATGTTTTACAAAGCTAGGAGCATGTGGAAATGGGGGGAGAATGCAAACTGTTTAGCAACCTTAGCTTCACCAGTTGCCACAAGTGATGGCTCTAACAGCCTCTGCAGGCAGCGCCCAGCTGGGAGATGCTGGCTTGCCCTGGGGTGGGGTGGGGTAGGGTGGGAGAATAAGTTTCAATGGCCGATCCATTTACTAACCAATTCAGCTGAGATTAGGGCTGGCCGGATTTTTTAAACTCAATTATTTTTCCTGTCAAAAAAATACAATTCAAATGTTTCACCAAATGGGTCCAGTTGTGGCCACAAAGAGTCAGAAATGAGATGAACGTTGTGGCTCTGTTTTGTGGTGTTCACTGGGGGAGGGAAGGAATTTTCTATTGCAAAATTAGAACAAAATCATTTCCTTGGACATTTTCGCAGAAATAAAATTGGCTTTTTTGGCCAGCTTGGGCCCAGATTCCCTGGACGCTGCTGAGAGGGAGATGTTTCTGTGGAAGGGGCTCTAGACAACTCCTCCTCCAGCCCCACTCCCCTCTGTTTCCAGGGGGTTTCGGGCTGGACCGCTCTCATATAACTGGGCCTTTCTGACGAAGCTTGGCTGCTAGTGGGTGCCAGGCAGAAATTCCAGCCCTGCAGAGGCTACCCTGCACTTACTTCTCTTTCACCTCGGTGGGGTCCAGGGCTGGTGCGCTCTCTGTCCCCAATTCGTGCTCCCCTTTTCTCTTCCTCTGCTCTGTGCCAGGCTCTGGACCCTCCATGCTGCTCGCAGTCTCACCCACGTTCACACCAATCTCCTCGTCCCAGGTGTTCGCGTCGCCCTCCGCGTCGCTGTCAGAGCTGGTGGGTGAAATCTTCTCAGAGGAGCTGTCTCCACTGTCCTCCTCCTCCTCCTCACTGGACGTGCTCTCGTACCTGCTGTGAGGGAAAGCAGAGTCAGGGCACTGCAGTGAGATCTGCCACCTTCTCTCACGGCACCCGTACTGTGCAGAGGGAGAGCTGGGCTCACGCTGCTCCCTGCCCCCAACACACACATGGCGTATTGCAATCGGGGCAGCTTCTTGCCCGGCTGTGGGACTGGGACGTGGTTTACGGAGATCTGCGAGTGTTGGAGCTTGCACCCTGGCAAGAGATGGAATGAAGGGCACGTACTCCCCGTTCAGCACCCCAACGAACTGCAGACTCTTCCTCCCGCCCTCGGCCTCGCTCTTTGGAAACCCATCCCGCTTCTTCATGATCGACTTCAGGGCGCCTGAGGAAACAGAGATGGGAAAGTCACACGGCGGAAAGCCTAGCCTCGGCACAGACACAGGGCCAGGGTCTTACTCCACCCACCCCCCTACCCCAAGTTCCTGGAAAGGAGTTTGGGTGGGGACGGGAGGCTGTCCAGGAGAGGCTGGGGGTGAGAACAGGCTGGGTTTGGGCAAGGAGGCTTCCTGCCCAGAGCCTGCTGGGCTGGGGGATTCGTCACTTGTAGCTCCGTCTCCCGCCCCGAAGGCCTGGAATTTGTTCCGCCTTTGTCTCACTAGACAGTAACAAAGCACAGGGGAATCTGCTGCTCCATCCGTCTGGACACCCCGAGCTTCAGCAGAGCCCCGGGCTCGGGCGGCGTCCTGCATGTGCCGAGGAGGGCAGCTCTAACCCACAGCACTCGGGGCTCTATTTCTCAATGGCTGCCTGCCCTGGTGTGGGAGCTCCTAGCCATGCCCAGGTCCTGTGCCCCCAAACACAAGCGCACAATCCCTGCCGCTCTTACCCCTCCCCCCACACACAATGGCTCCACCTGTCCTGCTCTGCACAAACACAGCGCTCCCCCTCCCCAGCCTGCAGATCCTCACTCACCCCACAAACCTCTGGGCTGATTCACTGGGGCTGGAAGCACGTGGTTACTAGAATCGCTGTCACATGACCTATGATGAGCTCATCTGCCCAGATGCCTGATCAACACAGCCTCCTCTCAGGTTGGAAGGAGGGACCCTGGGTCTCCTCTCACTGACACCGCTGAGTAGCTCCATTGAAGTTAATGGGACGGTGTCAAACCGGTGTGAGTGAGTGGAGAACCAGGATCCTGGGGGTTCAGGCTCCAGCTAACAGCCTGGTTTCTGCCCAATTACTGCCTGAAAAGAAATGCAAATGGGCGTGTTCTGCCAGGGCCTGAGCAGGGGCGAGGCTTGTCAGCAGGCAGCAGATGCTGGCGTAAGTGACTCACCAGGCCCAGGACTCAGAGGAGTGCTATTGTCCTTCTCCAAAGGCATTTCCTGTGGTGCACACATAGACCCGTGCACGCCTTTCCTGGAGTCCTGGGGAATTAAACGTGAACCTTGCTCCACTTCCACGGTCCCTGTCCCTCCCCGAGGCATGGCGGCCTTAGTGCCACTGGTGACGACAGACTCAGCAACGTCCATCTGGTTTCCGCCTTCTCCGGCTCCACTGGGGGTTTGTTCAGTCTTATCACCAGCCACACCCTGATCGGTTTCTTCCATTGCTGCATCGATTCCTGCCTCTAGATCAGCTTGGGTATCCTTCTCTTCGTACTGGGCTGCTGAATCTGGACCTACAGCAACTTCTCTACTTTCCAAATTGCAGTTGGCTCCAATGCACAACATCAGTGATGAGCAATCCACACCCTTATCGATCATTTCCAAGTGGCTGCCCACCCCCTGGCTCTGCATTGGTACTGCAGCCTCTGCGTGTGCTTCTACCATCTGAGGCTTGGCCATTATTTCCTTATCTATCAAAGTTCTTGGCCTTCTAGAACAAACCTCTACTCTTAACTCCTCAAGCTCCTTAGTCGCGTCCTTCAAGTGCCCTTCCATCATGGTGATGACCTCTCTCTGGTGGCCAATCGTGTGCTGCAGCAGCTCCATTTCCTTCTCTGCTTCCGTAGGAAGCCCTAACAAGGACTCCACGACCCAAACTGCAGCATCCTTGGTCTCAGTCTCTTGGCCGACGGGAATCTCATGGCATGGCTTCTGAGATCGGTAGTAGAACACAGCCTCCTTCATGTTCACCTCCTCGCCCACACCTACAGACTTACATGCTTTCTCCATGGTCCTTGCGGGGCGGGCAGCCGCACTGCTGGCTCGCACGTTCCTGTCCGAAGCAGACAATTTCTCCGTGAGTCTCCTTAATGCCGTGATTTTACTCGCTCGAGCCTTCACTGACTCTAGTTCCCTTTCCAGTTCCGCAGGAGCTTCCTGGCTTGCCCTGGCAACCCCTGCGCCAAGAGACCTGGGTGGAAAGCTGAAAACAGAAGCCTCGCTCGTTTCGGGCAGGGGTGGCTCCTGCAAACCCGCCATCAGCTTCTCCTTCTCCCGTTTCAGTTTGCAGATTTTCATTTCTAGGACTGGGATCGTCTTGACTTGTTCCTCCAGCTCTTTGAGTTGTTTGAGGGCAGCAGCCATCTGCTCCCGCACATGCTGCAAATGCGCTGGGCTGATGTTGGTGGCTGGGGTGCTCCTTCCAGAATTCAAAGGGCTTATTCTCATAGAGCCCGTCGGAGGTGTGGCTTGGCTGTCCCCATTTCCATTCGAAGGGACAGCAGAGGAGGAGTGTGTCTGGTGAAAAGAAGCGGTACTGGAGACAGAGATGCATGTTTTAGAGGGACTGCTGGGTGGCCCAGTCATCTGGGCACCTCTACTAATCAGCAAATGGAGCTGCTCGAGCTCTAACCTCCTACTTGTCTCTTGCAAGGTTTTCTCCACCTGGGGATTTTGCATGAAGGATTTGGGGGCAGGGGGTGGGAGGAGATTTATAACTGGAGTTGGAGACACGGGGTTAGAAGCCTGTTTGCTCAGGGGCTCTCTCATTTCTGAGGACCCAGACTGCGTTCTGATGTGTGGAGATAATAGGAGCACGTTCCTTCCCTCCTCGCTGGCCGTGGATGCCAGAGACTCGGTGGAGGTCCATCCACTGGTGTGGCCACTGGGGCTTCTCAGGGAACTGGGCTGCTGCTTGGGCCCTTTCGCTTTCCGGTACAATGGCACCTTCTTGAGAGTTTGGCCACTCTCAATGTCATCGACATATTTCAGAAAATCGAGGTCTAGCAGGAAGCCGTAGGGGGTTTCCACAGAGTAGGAGCTCTTCTCCCCATCATCCTGATCTCTGTACAAGAAGGGGCCACCTAAATCTGTCAGGAAAGCCAAAGGGAAACCATTGGTACAGTGAAAAAAGACTAAGTTCGTCAAACCCATCTCCTGTCCCTGTCTCCAGAGGTGCTAGAACTAGGGGGGCTGGGGGAGGGGGGCTGCCACACTCCCTGGCTTGAAGCGATTTCCATCACATACAGAGTTTACAGTTCGGTTCAATGGCTCTCAGCACCCCCACTATACACATTGTTCCAGCACCCATGTGTCTGCATGTTCTCAGCTTTTCCTGCTGGACGCAGGGCGAGTGTTTGATGCCACAGAAAGTTCACGTAGGTGCCCAGACTAGACGAAAAGGCCTGGAGCTTTCTCACCTGGCAGAAGATGGGAAGCAGGGGTCTGGAATAACCCCAGGTGCCCTCTGCTCTGGACCCATGTGAGTGTCACACCCAAATTTGAGGGTGAGGATTAATTCAGGGTCCTTAAGAGGGAGGGGAAGCAGCCCGGTCAGTCCATGGTCAGAGGATGCTGAACTGGGGCACGTTCAGCAGGGACAGAGCCATGAGACAAAGTGACCTAGGGCCTGATCCAATGCCCATTGAGGGCAGTGGTGGCAATAGGTGTGGATCAGACCCAGAGAGAGGTTAGGAGTCTATGCTTCATGAAAAGGCCTTCAATCTGGGGTTAAGGTAGAGAGGAGCAGTGAGGGGGTGCTGGTGCCCAGCTCCCCATCCCTGCCTGGTGCAGCTGCCAGTCAAATCAGGTGTATGGCCCAGCCCCGGAGCATCTGAGGGAAACCCTCTGTCATTAGCACGAATGGACAGACAGCGAGGGTGTCTGACCCCCAGGGTCCACTCTCCACTTGACTCAGGTGTGCAACCCTCCCACTGGATTAGCTCTGAATCCCGACTAGAATCATTGTAGAGCTTGTTGGGAATTTTCTGCCACAGTGATTTTCTGAAACAAAATGCAGTTTCCACAAAGTTGAAGTTTTCAGTGGGAAAATCTTGATTTTACCAAAAATTTTCAATTTCCCATCAGTGATCAATCAAAATAAAATATTCCATTTTGTTTCTGTTTGACCCAAACCAGAATATTTCATTTCGTTGAACTGATCCAAAACAGGTCATTTCAAATCTGTTCAATAAAACATTAAACTGCATTTCCCTAAAGCACAGGGCCTTGTAGTTCAGCCTCTGCCCCCTGCGTTCTCTCCGATGAGCCAACCTCCCTGGAGGACTGCATCTCCCATAACGCAGGGTAGATTTCCCTCAGCCCAAGCTGTGTGGTGCATCATGGGAGATGTAGTCTGGACAGGGAGTCTGGTTCATAGGGAGAATGGGAGCATCAGGCTCCTGAAATCCCATGAGGCAATGCACCACAACAGGTCCACGCAGTTTCATGTTAAAATGACTGGAAAGAAGCATTTCGAGTCATTTGAACAAAGTGAAAGGATTCAACATTTCCAAATCAAAATTTCTCAGACTTTCCATTTTACAAAAAAGTTCAAAATTTCAACTTTTCATCCCGATTTGTGTGAAAACAAATGTTGACACACAGGAATTTCCTGCTGGGTAGAAATGCTGGGGTTTGCTCAGCTCTACCAACAGCCCACAGACAGATACGGCTGCAGCCAGGGGAAGCCTTACATAGGGGTGAACTGGGAGAAAGCCCAGGGTACCATTATAAACGGGGCATCTCCTGAGCAGGGATGCCCCTCCCCCTCCTGCTCTGCTGGTGTCTGCAGCCCCGCGGCTCCTGCCCCCTGCCAACTGTTCTTGGAAGCTTCCCATTTGCTGTACGAGGCGGAGGGAGGAGGGGTGCTGATGTCAGGGTGTCCCTTGCCCCCCACCTATGTACCCCATCTCCACAGAGCGGGGTGTGTGTGTGAGGACAGGGCTCACCAAGAGAGGGACGGAGCTGCTGGCAGCTGCTGCTGTGTCTGAAGGAACCTTCAGACTGATGAGTGCCGCTCTCTTAAAGGTCTCCCACACACTCCCCCAGCTCACACACGCTGTCTCTCTCACACTCATCGCCCCCCAACACATACTTATCTTGTTGTTGTTACTTGTTGGTACTTCCTGCAATGCACATATATTCTCTGTCATTTTATTCTTTCAAAGTGCTGTTATTTTAGTGTTTTGACTGGTCTGTGCATTTCGTCATTTTATTTCTTCTCTTTATGCTTTCATTGAATTCTTTGAGTAGTGAGGTCTAAAATGCCTAACCTGTCCTGGCTGGAGTAATTATCATTATTACTGTTATTATCATATTGTGCTTTGTCAGTCATTATTTAAAGTGGTACAGTCCAATAATAGTATCCTCCTAGAATGTAACTTTAGCTTGTACTAACCTTAGCAGTGCCCGTTTAAAAAAAATTAGCTGAACACAGAACTACAGACACTGGGCAGATGAAGGTCGCTTATTTTCAAATTGTATTTTTAGTTATATCTGTAAAATAACTTAAAATTTGCATGAAAATAAACGCAGTTCCAGCTCTGATACCAATAGCAATGATAGAGTCCAATGTCAGTGAGTCACACACATGATTGTGATCGGTAAACGTAAATGCCAAAATAATTAGAAAATTAAATTCCCTTTCTTAATAAAAGAGAAAAAAACCCTTATCACATATGTTAAAATTATGTTTTTAGTGAAAAACAACTGACTACAGCAGATAATGGGAGTAACACAGATTTTAAGCGGATTTTATTTATTTTCATATATCTCTAATAAAGATAGTGTACAAAGTATCAAACGTGTGTTTCTGATATCTAAGTTAAAGCTCCAAAACGGATACTTCAAGGCTTGGGATTCGGAATATTTTGCAGTCCCTGGAATCATGGTTAAAGTTTCCTCCCCCAAATCTGAAATGGTGCCCTGGGTGAGCCAGAAGGGCCATGGGCTCTGGCAAGATGCAGCCCCCATGTGATAGCGCAAAGCCACATGCCGAGCATCAGGCACCACAAGCCACAACCGCAGCGCAGAAAGGTGGCAATACACCATATGCCAGGCCACCCTTACCTCTGCATGGCTGCTGGTGGCGGCGTTGCCTTCACAGCTGGGTGCCCAGCCAGTATCAGGCCACCCTGCCAGTGCTTAATTTGTGCCAGGGCTGAGGTCTAGCCTCTGGCATCTCTTTCAATACAAATTAAACACTAGGGGAGGCAGCGGGGCCCAGAGGTGATGTGGGGGGGAGGGCGGGGGAAAGCCCAGGGAGCCAGTGGGGGCCAGGAGTGATGGGGGGTGGGGCGCCAAAATACAAGTTCGTCCAGGGTGCCATTTTCCCTAAGGCCAGCCCTGGCTGCAGCCTTGGAGGTGCAGACGGCTCTGATTAGTCTGCAGCCCCTGCCATTTGCATTCATGGAAGAGGTTAGTCACCCCCTTTCATCTCCTTCCGTGGGAAGGCAGGGGGTGCCCCATCTCTACATTCAGAGGTGAGCACTAGGAGAACACATTATCTTGGTACCCCTTAGGTAGGAGCTGCCTGTGTCTTTACCTGGGAGATTCTGGTTCAGGTGTATGGGCTGTGCCATCTTCTCTTAGGGGATCACAAAACCATAGACCAGCGGACTGCAAATCTGAAAAGACAATACAAGCTGGAGTGAATTCCCTCCTGGTAGATGGGTTGTGACTCTCAGCAGCACAGACTAGAAGGAAGCCCATCTAAGCCACCCCAACTGCCCTCCCAGCTTCACACCCCAATTCCACTTCATACGTCAAAACATCACAAAGAAACCCCAATCACAAGGAAACAGCCTCCCGCCACGTCACACGGTGCAACCCACCTCCCTCACAGAGCTCTGTGCCCAGACAGACTCAGCGTTCCTCCTCCTGCAGAGACGGCCTCATGGAACACTCAACGCAGTGGGAGCCAGGAGCCTGCCTTTCTCACCCTCTGTCTTCCTTTCCCCAACTCCATTCCGCAGGATTTCTCTTGGCTCCTGCCCTGGAAGTCTTTAGCCACCCCCCACACACTCTAGGCAACCTGCCTCAAAGCACAGCATAGGAGGGTTAGGGGAAATTGCAGCTAGACTCCGCAATGCATTCTGGGGAACAGAGGGAAGGAGGAGACCTGAAGTGGAAACTTGGAAAAGAAAATATAACCTGAAAGGTAAAGGAGGAGAAGACCCTGCTCGGGCCCCTCCACCCTGAACAGGAACCAATTGCATCAGAGAAAGGGCAATCTGTGCCACGCCCCAGCTTCTGCTCAGGACTTGTCAGCTGGAGACCTTGAAGTAGTATAAGGGCTGCTGGAGAGAGCACTGGACTGAGGCTCAGGAGACCTGGGTTCTAGTCCTGGCTCTGCTGCTAGGTGACCATAGGTGCATGTCACCTTTCTGTGCCTCAGTTTCCGCATTTATAAGATGGGGAGAATGACACTGACCTTATCTGTAAAGAGATCTATTGATGAAAAGCACCATATAAGAGGTAGAGATGATTATTAAAATGCTTTACAATAAAGATCACCTTCCCCAAGATCCCTAATGCAAAATCTGTGTGTGGAGAAAACCGTCCTGGAGACAAGGAGGAGGCTTGAGCAAGAGCCGCGCTATCTGCTGAAGACTGGGAGTACAGGGGAATCTGAGACACGGAGAGAGGAAATGACTCACCCAAGGGCACACAGCTGTTAGGGGCAGAGCTGGGAACAGATCTATGGTGCACCCATCCCTTGAATACTGTGTCCAGTTCTGGTCACCTCATTCCAAAAAGGACAGAGTGGAACTGGAAAAGGTCCAGAGAAGGGCACAAAGATGATCGAGCATATGAAATGGCTTTCATATGAGGACAGTCTAAAGAGACTGTTCAGGTTAGAAAAAGAAATGGTTGAGGGGGGATACGATAGAGGTCTATAAAATCATAATGTGGAAAAAGTGCAAGTTATTTAGCATTTCCCACAATACAAAAACAAGAAGGGTCACCCGATGAAATTCATAGACAGCAGATTTAATACAACAGAAGGAAACACTTTTTCACACAATGCACAATTAATCTGTAGAACTCATTGCTAGGCCAAAGGTATAACTGGTTCAAAAAAGAACTAGATAAGTTCATAGAGGATAGGTCCATCAATGGCTATTAGCTCAGATGGCCAGGGATGCAGCCCCATGCTCTGGTTGTCCTGAAACCTCTGACTGAAAGAAGCTGGGAGGGGAAGACAAGGGTGGATCTCTCTATAGTTGCCCTGTTCTGTGCACTCCCCCAAAAGTTCTAGCACTGGCCATTGTTGGAGATAGGAAACTGGGCTACATGGACCATTGGTCTGATGCAGTATGGCCGGTCTTATGAACACGGGTCTCCCAAGTCCCAGACCAGGACCCTGGCCACTAGGCCCTGAGGCCATAGTTAAGGTAACAAAATGGAGGTGGAGGAGTTTCTATCTGAGCAGGGCCTGGGGCTGGCTGGAGAGAGGGCGGTGAAGTGGGACATGATGCACACACTGAAATGAGCTCTTATGGAGGGGCCATTCTCAGCTTCTCAGTTCCCACTGCAGCCTGGCTCCCTGGGCACGAGGGACATTTTTAGAATCAAACTGTCTGCAAGGCCTGGGGTTGTAAGTGCATTTCTGGAATGTTTTCTAAGCCGTTTCTGGAATGTTTGAAAGGCTTTTTGGCCTGTCTCCCACCTCAAAGGGAGGTTTGCTCTCCACTGCTGATGACACCCTCACCCGCAGCGGGGGCTGGGGCCTTACGAGCATTTCACTCTGTGCCTGTCCCGTGCAGCACATGGACAGAAACATTCAGGCCCAGGACACCATGGCCACTTCCCTCCCCACAGCTTAGGAAAGAACTTCAGGGCGGGCGTGCTCATATCCCAGTTCTCCCCCGCCAGCCCAGGCCTCTCCAGCAGCCCTCCCCTCCAGGATGGCAGCGGGGCTCAAGGGATCTCATTGGTGTCGAGGGGCAGTTTGGACAAGGTGACCTGGAGGTTCGGCGCAGGGCTGGCCTAGGCACGAGCTTTGTGTATTGGGACTTTGCCCTGCTTTAAGGCCTTATGGAGCAGGCTGAGTCTCTCTGTTTCAGCTGGGTTCGGCTGCACTGCAGGGGGAACCGGCTGCTATTGGGTTCCTGGTTACAGAATAGGCTGTAGTTTTCTATACCACTCTGGCTACTGTAGAGGCATTGTTGTGATCAAACTGAGGGACACCAAAAGAGACAGCTTTTACTTCCCAGGTAACAGGCCTGCGTCTGTTCCATTCTCTCTGCTTTGGAGAGGACACAATGTTGGTCTTTTTGGGCTTCAGCAACACACATATTGTAATGCTGCAGTCTCCTAAATGCAGACTGAAGCATGAAGAGGCTGGTGCAGATCTTGGGCTGTCTCCAGCTGGGTTGAGGTTGCTTTGCACCCCCAGTGCAGCATAGAGCAGACTTCCTATTAGGGATGTAAAAGGTTAACCGGTTAACTGATAAGCATTAGGCTTACCGTTAACTGGACCTTAACCGTTAACCCCCGTGGTTGGCCGCGCCTGGCCGGCTGGCAGAACCCCAGCCCCAGCCGTGCCTGCGGGACACCATCCCCGGCCATGGTGGGCGGGCTGGAGCGGCCCCGGCCCTGCTGGGTGAGCTGCACCGTGCCCAGCCCCAGCTGCACCGGGCTGGCGAGACCCCAGCCCTGGCAGGACCCCAGCTCCTGCCTCCCCACGCCAGAGTGACATCAGTGAACGGTTAAGCAGTTAAATGATATAATTTTAATCATTTAACCAGTTTACTTTTTAACCCGATATTTACATCCCTACTTCCTATTATGTAGCTTGGTTCCTGCACCAGAGATCTAGTGTCAATCCAGAAATCCTGCCAGGCAAATGAAGATCTCCCACTTTTCACTTCCGGCCTGTTAGTCTCCCTGCTTCGTTCCCAAGGTTTGCTGGATCTAGGGCATCTCCCATCAGTTGAGGGTTGGGTCTTCATGAGGACAGTTGGTGCCTAACTATGGTTACATGAAGAGTGATGGAGGTTTCCTGGATGTCTGACAGGCTCAGAGCAGGAACCATAAATGGAAGGGTGGCCAGTGGGTCGCTTTGGGCCTGAAGCAGAAGCCAGAGACTGCCCTGCTCCAAGTGTCAATGTGGAGGTCGGTGTGGAGGGCTTTCTGTTCACCTTGTCCACGTCTCACCACACTCAGCAGTCGCTGGTTATCTCTGTTGCAAGGGGCTGTTCACGAGCTCTCCACCGAGCTGCTGCTCTATGAGTCATGCCTGCTAAAATTAGCTGCTTGTACATGGAGCAATTCCATACTAGGTGCAGAAAGAGAGAGAAAGAACGCTGCCCCTGCTCCCCTGATAACACAAGAGGTGCCAGAGATGAGGCCTAATCTCAGTCATTGCCAGGGAGGGTGCACGGGAAGGGGGAAGGGACAGTAGCCAGGGATGCAAGAAGCAGCAAATCAGACTTTTGAGGAGCTTAGGCCACAAGAGGGCCTGGAATTCTTCTCACCCTTTGCATGGCCAGATCGTGAAGATGAGGAGGGAGGAGAAGCAGAGGGGAGGATGAGAGGAGAAAAAGAAGAGGAAGAGAAAAGTAAATGGGTCACGGAGGGGTGCACAGCTGAACAATTTTAGTGTTTCTTTTAATCCGTGTACTTGGCATATTGCCATCACAGTGAAGGTTCATTAGAAGATGCCCCAGAGACACCTCCCAGATGCCCCCATCACCCTCCCCAGCTAGCCACAGGACAATCAGGGTAACTCGTTCAGGTCAGAGAAGCTAAACTCGGAGCCGGGTGCAGATTCCAAGGGTGTAGCCTGGGGCTTTATGGAACTTGCATGCTCGCTGCTAAGGAAATGATTGTCTGGGACCAAGACAGGTTGTTTTATACCCAGCCTGAGGCGGCTAGAATGCAAATGACCAATGACGAGGCTGCTGCCCCAGGGGAGATCACGACGTCCAATGGACTCGGCAGGGTCTGACTAGACTCCCACTTGTCTCTTCCCTGTTGGCTCAGGTGGGGTTCCTGTGTTCTCGTGCCCATGTGACCAGATCACCTGACTAGCTTCTAGAGCACCTGCTCCAACATCCTGCACTGATAAAGGTGGCTCAAGCAATGTCCGACCATTCCCAGTGGCTCCTGGCTGCCAGGGCCGGGAGGGGCGGGCTAGCACTATGCATGGCATGAGGACATGTTGAGAACCACACTCCCAGCGCCAGAGCAGGGGCAGCTAGGAGGAACCTCAGGGCGTGCCACCAGGCAGCTGCAGGGGGTGCGGTCTGGCTGATGTGAGCTAAACTAAAGGAGCGAGAGGCACACAGCCTGTAATAATTTTCTGGTGACCACACCCCCTGAGCAGGAGGGTTTCCACAGGTTCAATGGCTTTCCACTTGCAGCGTCCAAGGTGACCTGCAGCAGGAATGGCTCCTTCAGCAGCGCGTTCAGGCCATGCAGATCTGCGAGGACGGGAATTTCTGGTCGTATGGGACTGAGCTCTCCCGGGCCCCAGCAGCATCCCACCCCTGAGCCCATGGCAGGGAGTGCTGGGGCTGCACAGTCGATCAAAGACAGATTTTCTAACCCGATGTTCAGATGCACATGGCGGGCTGGAGTTGAGAGCAAATGGGGATCAGTAACATCGTAGCCAAGGCCTTGCCTCCTTCCCTGCGGCGGGGGAACACGGAGTGAGGAGGAAAGGGGGCAAGAGCACGAGAGAGAGAGGGAGAGATCAGGGCAGGGAAACTGAGCAGAGCTCCAGAAGCGAGTCAGAGAATTCCATGAAATGTGGGGGAAAAAATCTGTTTTTGAAAGAATTCCAAGAAGTGAGTTAATTAGCTGGGGAGCAGGGAACATGCAGTTGTTCAGCGCTGATCTGCTGGAACATCTGTCTGCATCTGCTGGCCGACTGCACCGGCGCTGCAGGAACAGCGATGTTTGCTTTTGTGGGAAATTGCTGGAACAAACAACCCCGCAGTTTGGGGAGCGAAAGGGAGGGGAGTTTGTAATTCCCAAAACCAAGGCCAGATCGAGCAGCCAGCACCCCAGCCCCAACAGCTCATGATAAACTTCAGCTCCAAAAACAACCCTCTTATCAGATGTGATACATCATTGAAAGCCGCTCAGCCAATCACAGCAGAGATGTACTGCGTCCCACAGGCCGCTGATTAGAACAAGTCCATGCACAGAATGCGAAACAAACCCATCCAAAGTGAATGTAGCAGTATCTCAAACATAGCACAGCCCCAGCTTCCCACGGGGGTCCTCCTCCTCCTGCTACACCTGGAGATGAGCACCAGTCACCAGACTTGGCTCCACTTCTGGATTTTGACTCCCGCAAAGGGCCGTGGGGCTCAATCCAGAGTTTGGGGTGAAATCTGCAGCTAGGTTTGGACTCCCCGAAGTCCAGGGATGCTGAGATCTGGGGTTTGGTTTCAACCTCTCACTAGGAACGAGATGTTGTAACACAGCCACGTGGCAGCATATCCCTCAGCTTCAGAGTCTCCTGAATATGCCAGAGCTACTTGGATTCCCCTGAATTTTCCTACACCAAGGATACGTGGATGTGCTGCTATCCACAGTGACTGCAGAATTGTTCCAAATAATGGTCACGCCAAACATGTCAGTGACATGAGAGACCAATGCAGAGGCGATGGGGGTGTGTGTCATGCAAGGTCATGTGCACCCCCAGATTTGCAGCTCATGAGCATGCTCAGTAACATCTGCTGAAGCCGCTGCCCTTACTCCGGCCCTCCCCTCCACCCCATTCTCAGCAGGTACAGGCCATCTTTGGACTGATGCACGTACAGGTTTCACCTGATGGACGCATACAGAAATCTGAGATCTCTAGGCTCTGGCACACCCTGTCTCCCGTGGAGATCATGGGGCTCCGGCATGCCAGAGGAGAAGCCTGTGATTACAGCTGGGACACAAGAGACCCAGGTTTAATTCTCAGCTCAGCCACAGACTGTGTGTGACCTCAGGCAAGTCACTTCATCTCTTTGTGCCTCCCCTCAGCTCCCCCATTTGTGAAATGGGAACAATGATCCGTCCCTGCCTGGCCAAGTGTGGGGAGGACTAATGATTGTGATGTGCTCAGAGCCTGCAGTGATGTGGGGCATACAAGGGTCCAAAAGGCAGGCTGGGAGCTGCCAGGATAAAAGGGGATAAAAATAAGAAACGGAAAAATGAGGGTGACCATTAGGGAAAGACTCTGCCAGCCACCCGGGCAAGGCAGGGGATGGGAATCTCTCTTCAAGGAGGACTGGCACGGGTTGTGGATGGACTAAGAGATCTCCAGCATTATCAGAGGAGATGTTTATTCTTTAAACACTCTGCAGTATGTTTACAAGAAAAACCCAGTGTTGGGGAGGGGGAAGGCAGGTTTCGTCTGATAGCTGCAATACTTGCAGCTGGCAGCAGGGGGCACCACACTCTGCTCCTGATCAGAAAGGAAGAAAATCAGAGCAGGGAAGCTGCTGACAGCAGGACTGGCATCGGCCTGTGGCCCAGACTCTGCATCTGCCCCTGAGAACAGGACATGCCAGCCCAGACCTTGTGTGCCCCCAGCCAGGTCCAGATGGGGTCAGAGCAGGGTCCAGCTAGGCCGGGGTCCTGTGTCCAGCAGCAACCAGGATCAGGTGTTTCAGAGGAAGGTGCAAGAACCCCCTGGTGATCCTGCTCATAGGGAATGTTTGCTCCTACTCCCTGTCACTTAGTGGTTGACTTATACCCTGAAGCTGGAAGGTTAACAGCCCGTCTGCCTAGTGTGATGATGGATGGGCCCATTATCCACAGAAATGTCAATTCTTAGTTTGAATCCTGCTCTAAGTGATATCTTGTGGCAGTGAGATCCACTGGTCATTGGGTGGGGAAAGCATTCCCTTTGATCAGTTTGCTGATCTTTCAATTTCTTTGAATAGTTACTTTCTCTTGTGTTATATATGGCCACGATGGAGGGGCAGCCAGGCCAAACGTGAGTGGTGCTGCAACCCCGTACACCAGAGCAGGTCCCAGCCACCACTACAGGATGAGTGCAGGGCAGGCACGCTCTTCAGCCTCCACCACCTGGGCCCTCCTCTTCACACTGGGCCAGCAATCCACCATTTGGGAAACACTGCTCTATTAAAGTCACGGACACACAGAAATAGCCCAGGTTTCAGAGTAGCAGCCATGTTAGTCTATATCTGTAGAAAGAAAAGGAGGACTTGTGGCACCTTAGAGACTAACCAATTTATTTGAGCATGAGCTTTCGTGAGCTATGGATGCGTCCGATGAAGTGAGCTGTAGCTCATGAAAGCTTATGCTCAAATAAATTTGTTAGAAATAGCCCAGTATCTGGGACTCTTATCACTGGGACAAACCTGTGGAACAACTATATAACTTCTGCTGCTGAAGCATGTAGAGGACTCCCCGGAAGAGGAAGTCTGGCCCCATGGGTAAGGGCATGAGCCTGGGGCACAGGAGACCCAGGTTCAATTCGCAGCTCTGGGCAAGTTGCTTAACCCCAGCTCCTCAAAGGTATTTTGGCTCTTAACTGCCACTGATTCCAATGGGAGTTAGGAGCCTTCCATACCCTTTCGGGTCTGGGCCTTGGCCTCTCTGCCACTCGGTCACCTCTCTGTAAAACGGGGACTGTGACAGACATGGTGATTTCCTGCATTCTGTTGGAGAAACCTAACCAAAGTAAGTTTCAGTGTCTTCCTAGGTCATTGTATTAACAGTGCAAATGTTGAATGTTATTGTGGGACTGTCTGTAGCCCCTTTAAGGGGGAGCCAAAACTACATAACCCTTGGGAAGTGCTTTGAGCGTCAAACGATTTGTAAAAGAATGGGCCAGATAAGACTGAACTGTTGTTGGGTGAGTTTCCCAGGAAATACTTGGGAGACGGGGAATGAAGATTACTCACCTCTGGTCCCGTTCTTGCAAAGCAAAGCCTTGCAGAGAAACCCACTGTCTGGCTGGTTACTTATTCACGGGCTCTGCAGACCACACACACAAAATTGGATAAAGGGGCGTCTGCAGAGTCATGGGTGGGCTTGTTCTGAGCTAGCAGCTGTTATGAACTTGTGACCACAGAAAAATCCCTGGGTGGGGTTGAAAGAGCTGGTCACCAGCCAGAGCTTGGCTGGAATTGGGAATAAGTTTACTGGCATGGGTGGAGGTTCTTATTGTTTTCAGTGTGGTGTTTTCTCTGTAATGCTTTAACCTTAAGAATAAATGTACATGCTTAGAAAGCGCTGTGAGGTAACTTGTGCCTGTGGGTAATTATGCCGGTCATCATAGCCTTCAAAGAGTGAGCAAAAACCTGTTCAGGCCATCTGTCTTGCTGTGGAATAACACAGTGTAGGCAGGGAAGAATGCAGTGGGGAAAAACCTTGGTCAGGAAGGAGACAGAAGCAGTTCTCCACCCAAGAGAGGGGTCATCTGAGGAGCCAGGGACCTAGAGTGGGTTCCCATGCAGGACCACAAGGGGGAAACAGAGGTGCCATTGCCCAGACTATGCCAGGGCGGAGAGCTCTGTCCTACCGCACAGGGTAAATACATTAAAGATTGTGTGGGGCTCAGCTCCTACGGTGATGGAGCCAGGTAAGTACTTTAGAGGAAATCCCTGCCCCTTTGTGCTAGGTGCTGCATAAATGTGACAGTTCCTGACCCAGGGAGCTTAAAGATCAGAGCCACCAGATCTGAGAGGTCAAGAAGAGCAGGCTTGGTGGGGGGAACAATCATAGCAGGGAGCGGTAGTACGGACTAGCTGTGTGACCCATTCATGGGAGCAAGAAGCCAACCAGCAGCCTCAGCCAGGGGTCATCGTCAATCACCCCCTGCAGTTTTCTGCAAGCATCGGGGCAGGTTTCTAGATGTCTGAGCAGCCTCAGACTGATCTGAGTGACCGAGCCATGAATGAAGGTGCTGGGTCTCTGCGGCTAGCCTGCCTCCTAGTGCCACTAACCATTGCAGTGTGTGAACACAGCGGGGGTCAGGAATTCCCAAAGCAGAGGGCGTAGCAGTGCCCAGATAGCCAGCTTCTTAGCCGTTCAAAGGTGCCTGACCTTGGTGCTGAGTCTGGTTGCCTGCACCCAGGGGCCATGCCGGGCAGTGATGCTGTTGCTTTTGCTGATCAGAAATCTCACACCTCTGCCTACAAGGATTAGTCACTGGGGAGCTAAGCAGCCCCTGGGAGCCCAGATCTCAGCGCTCCCAGTGGGTGGACACGGCACAGCTGCCGTGTGGGCTGCTAAGAGAAGAGGAGGGCTTGCTCTCTGGAACAACAGCCAGCTAACAGAGTCGCACCTGCTTTGGGAATTGCCAGCAGAAGAGCTTCAAACCAGCTCCCTCCGACAGCAGAGAATACTTTTTCAGACACGATGGCAATGAAGTGCCCTGCTCTAAGCCCTATAATTACATGGCTAATTACAGACATTAGACAGCAGCCTAATGCAGCCTGCCAGTTCCTTGAGGAATCAGTCACATTCACAGAGAACATGCATTTGGAGCTTGTGGGTTCCCTTGTTTATAGGCCCCACCTGCCTAGAGAAGGTATGACACCTATGGCCAAAGACAGGAGGTTTGTAACCTTACCGCTGCTCATGGGCATTCATTCTCCAGTCCTGTGCCCCTGCTTGCTCCAGCTGTTCCAATATTCCTTCCAGGCTTCACCTGAGCTTTTCGTAAAGGCCTCCAGCCCAGGGGCTCTTCCCAGGTGCACTGCAGGTGCTCCAGACACACCTGCAAGCACAGTGTAGTAACCGCTATCTGCTATGTTTGCTGGACTCCACCCAAGTCCTCGAACGCATCTGGCACATGGCAGACTTGCCAGTTTTACAGATGAAAGGGCCTTAAACCTCTGCCAAGGCCCTCCCTGACCTTCCCAGCTGCTCAGTGAGCCATGCCCCACACGCAGACATCATGGAAATGGCAAAAGTCACCAGCGCTTGGCCAGGGGAAAATTCGCTTGGGATCGGTACCTAAAGGGGCTCCTCGTCCTGCCTGGACGGTGGGGTTCCAGCCTAATCTGCATAGCATCCCCTGCCCTCCCAGTCTGGGCCAGCAGAGACCGGGAGCCACACATGGGGCCGGGATGGAAGGAGTAGGTCAGAGGCAGGGCTGGGGACACTGTCCCTCTGAACTACAATGCCTGGCAGCCAGCCCTGAGTCACCGTGAGAGGCACACACGGCGTCTGGCACCAGCTCCAGCTCCAGAACGGCTTCGAGGTGCAACCCCCGGACAGTGCACAGCTGGGATCCAGCCTCCAGGGGCCAGGGCTTGCCTGCAGGAGGAAAGGTCACAACCGGCTAGCCAGGTGCAGCTGAATCAGTGCTCTGGGCAATGCTGCTGCCCTGGCAGGTGCCCAGACACTGATCAGTATCCAGGAAGTCAGACGCCCCCAGCCAATAGGGCTGGAACAACCTTTGCCAGACCAAGGTCTGACGGGTACGGCCTGGTGCCACACCTGTGGGGCAGCCCTGAACCTCTCCTCCCCCGAATCTGTGTCTGGGTTTGTTCCGCCCCCCGTCGATTAGCCCTGTTTGTCCAGTCTGAGACCCAGGCAGCCGCTCAGGTTCCCACTTCTCCAGGGGCCTGATCCGGATCCCGCTGGGTCTCTCCACTGACTGCAGCGGGAGTCAGATCAGACCCTCAGCCGGCACGATGTCTCCTGGAGACCACTGCTGCCAGCTCCGGGAGGCTCTTCTGGGATTAGGGCAGAACGACATTGAGCTGAGAGTCACTACTTCAGCCTCCAAGCCCGTCCCAAAGCTCTCGCATGCCGCTTGAGCAGGGCTCGGCCCACTGTTATCAGGAGTGGTGTGGTGCAGACAGACCACGCAGCGTGGAGCTCTGGGCCAGGCACTTCCCCCTCCCAACTGCCAGGCAGCGAGTTCACAAGTTAAAGACGAAAGGCCACAGCCAGCTTTGTACACAAGCCTGTTCCGGATAGACGGAGGCTGAGGGGAGCAGCCAGCGCGGAAACCCACCAGTCACCCTGGATTTTCCCCCAGCTGCTGCAAGGAAACACTGTGGCCATGAGAATAACATCACTTTCCTTCCCACTGCCCCAGCTCCGCAGCCTCGTTCCAGCTGGTCCTGCCCTCCAGGTCAGGCTGTGTTACATGCAGCCCTGCAGAATCCCAGTGCCTTCCGCAGCCAGCCCCAAGCAGCGAACAAAGCCCATCAGTATTCTCCCACTTCGTGTCCTCCTGAGCGACGCAGGCTCCCAAACACACTGGATTAGATTTTGCTCCCAGTAACATCCCCACTGAATTCAAATGGGTCACTTTAGATTTACACTAGATTGACAGCACAGTCCAACTGCACCAAGGCCGGAGCTCCCAAATTTTGCAGGGCATTCCACAATGCAGCTCAATCGGGTTCCCTGTTCTGCAGAGGACAGACCGACCAACCTACCATCCGAATGCTCTGCAGCTTAGGGGAAAGCGCACTGAACTAGGAGCAAGGACAGCTACTGACTGCTGTTCATGTTGCTATGCACTTCCCAGCTCTTGCAATCAGGCGAAGCCCCATGTCCTGTCCTAGGCAGTACCATCCCCTCGTTTGATAAACACACTAAATGAGAGGTTACACAAGATCATTTCTGGCAGAGTGCAGAATAGAACCCAGATTTCTGCCACTCAGCCACACTGCCGTCCAGACTGATTGTACCAGATCTATGTGCGTGGCTGTCCTGTCTCTACCCTAGGTTCCCGGTCACATGCATTCTACTGCTGTCTGGCAAATAATTGTGTAACCCACTGGCAAAGGGAATGTCACACACATCCTAATGGTAAGTCCACAAAGAATATGAGTTGCCCCTTCACCTCACGTGGTAGCAGTCTGGGGATCTGAAAGTCCTGTGTTCAAAGCACTAAGGATGGGCCATATGGGGAGAGCTTACAGCTGCCCAAGACAAAACTTCTGGTTTCCCAGTTTCCTCTTTCAGAAAAACACTGATTATTGCATTGACACAGTGAGAAAACAACAGCTTCTATAGCGAGTAACAGTCATGATCTGGCACTTATGGTGGGCCATGCAACAAAGCTCAGATGGCCCACATTCTGCGCATCTGTCAGATGTTTATCCATCTATCTAAGGTACATATCTGACCCTCTCATCACAATATCTGAGCACCTGCCAGGCAGTACTGTGCTTACCCTCCCAACCACTCATGAGGCAGGGCAGGGCAGATGGCAACTGAGACACAGGGAGCCAGTGGCTGCATAGAACCACAGAACCTCAGGATTGGAAGGGACCTCAGGAGGTTCTAGTCTCACCCCCTGCTCAAAGCAGGACCAATCCCCAACTAAATCAGCCCAGCCAGGGCTTTGTTAAGCCTGACCTTAAAAACCTCTAAGGAAGGAGATTCCGCCACCTCCCTAGATAACGCATTCCAGTGTTTCACCACCCTCCTAGTGAAAAAGTTTTTCCTAATATCCAACCTAAACTTCCCCCACTGCAACTTGAGACCATTGCTCCTACTTCAGTCATCTGCTACCACTGAGAACAGTCTAGATCCATCCTCTTTGGAACCCCCTTTCAGGCAGTTGAAAGCAGCTATCAAATCCCCCCTCATTCTTCTCTTCTGCAGACTAAACAATCCCAGTTCCCTCAGCCACTCCTCATAAGTCATGTGTTCCAGACCCCTAATCATTTTAGTTACCCTTCGCTGGACTCTCTCCAATTTTTCCATATCCTTCTTGTAGTGTGGGGCCCAAAACTGGACACAGTACTCCAGATGAGGCCCTCACCAATGTCGAATAGAGGGGAACGATCACCTCCTTCGATCTGCTGGCTATGCCCCTACTTATACATCCCAAAATGCCATTGGCCTTCTTGGCAACAAGGGCACACTGCTGACTCATATCCAGCTTCTCGTCCACTATCACCCCTAGGTCCTTTTCTGCAGAACTGCTGCCGAGCCATTCGGTCCCTAGTCTATAGCAGTGCATTGGATTCTTCCGTCCTAAGTGCAGGACCCTGCACTTGTCCTTGTTGAACCTCATCAGATTTCTTTTGACCCGTATCATCCGCAAATTTGCTGAGAGTGCAATCCACAGCATCCCCCAGATCATTTATGAAGATATTGAACAAAACCGGCCCCAAGACCGACCCTTGGGGCACTCCACTTGACACCGGCTGCCAATTAGACATGGAGCCATTGATCACTACCCGTTGAGCCTGACAATCTAGCCAACTTCCTACCCACCTTATAGTGCATTCATTCAGCCCATACTTCTTTAACTTGCTGACAAGAATACTGTGGGAGACTGTGTCAAAAGCTTTGCTAAAGTCAAGAAACAATACATCCACTGCTTTCCCTTCATCCACAGAACCAGTTATCTCATCATAGAAGGCGATTAGATTAGTCAGGCATGACCTTCCCTTGGTGAATCCATACTGATTGTTCCTGATCACTTTCCTCTCGTGTAAGTGCTTCAGGATTGATTCCTTGAGGACCTGCTCCATGATTTTTCCAGAGACTGAGGTGAGGCTGACTTGCCTGTAGTTCCCAGGATCCTCCTTCTTCCCTTTTTTAAAGATGGGCATTACATTAGCCTTTTTCCAGTCATCCGGGACTTCCCCCGATTGCCATGAGTTTTCAAAGATAATGGCCAATGGCTCTGCAATCACAGCCGCCAACTCCTTTTGCACTCTCGGATGCAGCGCATCCGGCCCCATGGACTTGTGCTTGTCCAGCTTTTCTAAATAGTCCCGAACCACTTCTTTCTCCACAGAGGGCTGGTCACCTCCTCCCCATGCTGTACTGCCCAGTGCAGGAGTCTGGGAGCTGACCTTGTTCGTGAAGACGGAGGCAAAAAAAAGGTGAGTACATAAGCTTTTTCCACATCCTCTGTCCCTAGGTTGCTTCCCCCAGTCAGTCAGGGGCCCACACTTCCCTTGACTTTCTTCTTGTTACTAACATACCTGATGAAACCCTTCTTGTTGCCCAAGGTCACACAGGAAGTCTGTGGCAGAGCAGGGTCTAGCATCTCAACCATCCTTCCTCCCAGGAGAAAGAAGCCATGGATTTCCACAGCTGGCACCACACGCTGGCAGGTTTGAAGGCTGAGAGGACATTACCACCCAGAGCATCGAACTCTGATGCAGTGGAAGGTGGTTATATAAATCTGAGGAAGGGGGGGTCTCTTGGCACCCCCATGCAGAGTGCTGCTCTGGCTCCATCCTGGGAGTGGAGGGGCCCTGTGCATTTCAAATATGGGCAGAGTAATGCCCTGGGTGAAATTCTCCTCCCCTGCATCGGGCCTGTGAACAGCTTCTGTTCCTTTCAGAGGGTTCAAGCGGGACATACAAGGAGCACAGGACTTGGGTTGGCCCCATGCCCAGGGGTGAACCTCACCCTGTTTGCATCTACTGCATGGGAAAGGAGGGGAGGGAGACAGACATTCTCCGGCAGCCAAGAGACCATACCAAAGCCAGGAGAACTGCCTTGACAGTCCCTCACACAAAGGCTCCTGCTGCCAGGAGTGTGGCTTGAGGGCGGCCTCTGGCTCATCACATACTCCCGGAAGGCAGGACTAGCTGAGTCTCTCTGCTCACTTAGACAGAAAAGCCTGGTGCCATTATCTGCCAGAGCCCCCCGCCAGGCTCTGGGATGCACCGTGAGGAATCAGACACCGCAGGACTTTCCTCCCTTGAGTCACAGTAAATCCAGGCCTTTCAGAGAGCTGCACGGCCTGTGCTTGAGGACAGCAGCATCTCCATACAGCCAGCAGCCTTTAGAAAACATCCCAGAGAGGAAGCTGCTCCAAGCAAGGAAATCTGTGTCCTGGAGACGTTCAGCCTGAGCAAGGCAGTGTAGGAAGGCTGAGGAACTCCACCGACTCCAGCGTGACAGCTTCCAGGTCAAGACAGCACGTTCAGGGTGGAGGGAAGCAGGCAGCTCCTTCCCCCTCTGTCTGTCTTCTGGCCCCATGAAGCAGATCCTGTGATCTAACTCGTCACTAAATGCTGCTCTTCTCTGAACAGTGACTCCTTAAAATAACCCCAGAAGGCTGCCTCCCCACACCTCTGGGCCACATCCACCGACCTGAGTGACCAAAACAAGTGTGTGCTGCTTCTTACCCCTGCTAGCTCTGCCAAGCCAGCTCTGGGGGAACGAGCGGGGCTCTATTCCTGCATGGGGCAATCACCTGGCTTCAGGGCTTCTTACAAATCCAAGCTAATAACAAATCAACCAGCGACGGGCTTACTACTTTCCACTTGCTGACCTGTGCAAATCCTTCCACATCAAAGGGATTGCACAGGTGTCACCAGGGGCCTAGCTTGGCTGCAGAATCTCTGTTACTGGTGATGACATGAAGGCTGGGAGGGCCCAGCTTGACTCTCAGAGGCCAGGCAGACAGAGCCAGCTGACAGAGCCAGCTCTTAAGCTTCCCTCCCAGCAGCCCCTGGTGCAGGAGGAGAGGAGGAGTGGCTGGAGCATATCACAATCCAGCTTTGCGCAGCTTGGTGGATGGTTCTTCAGGGACCACTACTGGCCAGCACGCATTAGAGCAGCTCCCAGGTTGCTCTAACTTGTGCTGGAGCCAAGCAGAGAAACTCGCAGCAGTAACTATCTCCTGAGGCTCCAAGCAGAGCATGACCCTGTATTTTTTACTGGTTGTCTTCATCTGGTGTTCCCATGCTCCCTGCCCTCCAAAGGGCACGTCTGTCTGTCTCTCCAGGCATTTTTACTGCACTCCTCGGCATGGTGAGCGAGTGCTTCTGTTAGTAACCTGGCCACATACGGGCCTTTAGAGAAACACCTGCTTTAAACCTCTTTGGGGTGATTTTCAAAAGCATCTTAGGTATTTAGGAGCACAAATGCCATCAAAAGCCAAAGGGATTTAGGAGCACAGTTTCCTTAGGTGCTTTTGAAAGTTTCCCTCTTTCTACAGTCTAAAAGCATCAGAGCATGCTGGGAAATCACTAACATCCTTCTACTTAGATCTTAACACTTCTTCCTCCAGCAGACTCCAGGGCAGGCTAACCCTCTCGGGGGGTTTCACACACAGAATAAATCAGACCAGAGGAAAAGGGACAGTGACAGACCAACAGCTATGTAGCCATCTCTTGCATCACAATTAATTACCCTGCTTCCTGAGAGAAGGGAAACAGTGGAGCAGCTCCCATCCGCTGGGAAACCTGGCTCTATCCTGTGTGGGGAGCATGCCAGGAAAAACCTTCCGCACTCCATCCCAGACTTCCTGAGGAGCTTCAGCCTTCAAACAAACTGTCTGGGAGACAATCCAGGGCTCAGCCACTCTGCCTTTGAAAATATCCCAGCTGCCCTGTCCTCCCTCCCGCCCTCCAGCCAGAACTTGCATCCATGTCATCTGCCAGCCATGGAGAGTGGACTTCTCCTAGAGTCCAGTCCCATCTCACAGCACTTACAGTCACGGGCAAGGAGTCCTGGCACGTCAGAGACTGCACTGCACATGAAGCTGCCAGGAGGAATCCTAGCAGTCTGTTCTTCTTGGAGCCAAGCTCCAGATGAGCAAGGTACCCTAGCTCCCCCTGCATCACTCTGCTGCTGTGACCCAGTCCCTCCCTGCCCCTGTTGCATGGCGACATTCCCAAAGGAGATTCTGGTCAGCCCCTGTGCAGAGGTGCGAGGGGGTGGTGGATTCCTGGTCCCCTCTCCTAGCTACCCAGGTAGTTGCTAGCAGAAATCGGGTGCTAGACTGGCAGAATTGCTGTAGCCTCAAGGTGCCACAGACACGGTGAGGGCAGCCTTGTTGTGTTTACTCCAGCTGGTGTAAACTGATACCACTCTTATGTGTCGATCAACCCTGGGGAGAAGTTAAATTGACTGGAAGATCATGGCCTGTGTCACAGATCCACAGGATTGGGGCTACGACCCCAGCTTTGGAACAATCTCTAGGAGGAACCCTTCAGTGTGGCAGACCCCCAGGGGCGTCACTCTTCCTCCAGAGTGAGCCACGCCACCCCCCCCGAGACTGGACCTGTGGGACTTCAGCCCTCCTGCGCCACCCCCTGAGCGCCGTTCAGCGAGTCCAGCTGAGACGTGTGCACTCTGCAGGCATTACTGCACCTCACCAAGCATTCGCAGGGACACACACACAGCGCTGTCAAACCCGTCGGGATTTTTCATTACCTGGAAGGCTGCACGGTGAGTCCTTAGCTTAGCAGAGAGTCTATCAGTTGAGAGCCCTGACTACTTCCAGCAGCCAGCTCTGATGCCCCCACCTCACCCCTCCCAGTCCTTTGTTCTCAAGCTTCCCTGATGAGAGGTGGGGAGATCCCCCTCCCCCATGATTGCTTGGTGTCAGTGTCCTGGTGACTGGCTTTGTCATTGTCTTCAGAGATTTTCCACTGATATGGGGTTGGCCTCAGCCAGTCTTTTTCCAATGATCCATCCAGGCTCAGAGAAGTTGGGCGACATTCATACCTATGTCTCTTAGCCTGCCCCGAAAACAAGCAGTTCTGTCCCACCCACTGGATAACAGTACAGCATATAGGGGAAACTGAGGCACACATAGGATTCATGAAAATGTTACAGAAAATTCCCAAGACCTCAGAACCAGGATCACTCATCTGACTTCTTTTGAAAATCAGAACCACGTTTGCTTTTTCCAGTCTCCTGGTAGCTCCGTGGTATTCCATGACTTTTCAGTCGTCAATGGTACAGTACCATATTTCTTAGCGCATTCCCTCATTGTTCTGGGATACACATCTTCTGGACCAGACAATCAAGATGGATTTGAATGAGTTATCATTCTCTGGATGTTCTGTGCTTTCTCTCTCTCTTACCAGGTCCTCATTACTTACCTCGTTGGCCAAACGTCTCTCCAATATTTCTCTTGCTGAAGAGCAGTTCAGCATCTCAGCCACTTTCATAACAATAAAGCGAGAAGGGACCATTGTGATTATCTGGTCTGACCTCCTGCATAACCTGGACCAGAGAACTTCCCCCAGATAAGACCCTTTTGAACTACCCCCGTGGTTTCCAACCTTTTTTCATTTGCGGACCCCTAAAAATTTTCGAATGGAGGTGTGACCCCTTTGGAAATCTTAGACTTTGGGCTTGGCTACACTTGCGAGTTACAGTGCAATAAAGGAGCCCTGGGCACCCTAGCTCACGACCCGTTCACACTGGCAAGGCACGTAGAGCACTCTGACTCCATGGCTACAAGGCTGCTGGTCTCCACCTGGAGAGTGGAATAACGTTTGCTGCGCCCCCGCTGGAACGCTGTGGCGCCAGTGTGAACGAGGTGTTGCATTACTGCGCTCTGATCAGCTTCTGGAAACATCCCATAATCCCCTTAAGCCAAGTCAAGCCACTCTTATCATTCTTTGGAATTGGCTGTAGGAACGCGGAAATGCCCGTTGAAAGCTCTGTTTCTGACAGCCGGCTGCTTATCTGCTCCGGGACAAAGCAACCATTACTGTGGAATGCTGCATGAGAGAGAGAGAGGCAGGGTGGAGGGTCTGCTGCTGTCTGAACTTACAGGACAGCATGCTGACATGCTCTCAGCCCCCCAGAAACCCACTCTCTCTCCCCCCACATACACACAACACACTCCCTGTCACACTCCACCCCCCCATTTGAAAAGCACGTTGCAGCCACTTGCATGCTGGGATAGCTGCCCATAATGCACTGCTCCCAATGCCACTGCAAGTGCCGCAACTGTGGCCACGCCAGTGCGCTTGAAGCTGTCAGTGTGCTCTACGAAGGCTGGTTTATCTCAAAGTGCTCTACATCTGCAAGTGTAGCGATGCCCTTAGCTTCTGGCCCCCCAGAGGTCCATGGACCACAGGCTGAAAACCACTGAACTAAAGCATATTTTTTAGGCCTCACACTGGTTACTATTCTTGGTTAGGTCACTAAGGGCTTGTCTATAGTAGAAAAGTTGCAAAGGTTAAACTACATCTTTTAAAACTAATCTAGTTAAACCAGTGCATGCTCCTCATGTAGATGCACTTGGACAGGTTTAACCCTTTCTTAAATTGCTTTGGCTTGCATGGGTAAATTACTGAATGAAGCTAAACCAATTGAACTGAGGGTTTAGCTGGTTTAAGCCTGTTTGCATTAGGGGTTTTCACCAGTTGATTAGATCTATTTAAAATGGAGATAGTGAGAATGGTCTTAGTGGCTGCTAATGTGCTAGGAAGCTAGGTATATCTAATCATAAAACCTTGCTCTTTTCATCAGAGAATCTCAAAGCAATTTACATACAAGTCAGTTTGTAACAGATGGGGAAACTGAGGCACAAAGTGGTGAAGTCACTTGCCCAGTGTCATTTAGCAGGTCAGCGAGTGGCAAAGCTGCGAACAGAATTTCAGGTCTCGCAAGTCTCAATCAGTGCTCTACCCACTGGGCAGCATCACCTCCCCATAGTTCTGGGGGATACAGGAAGGCCAAATCACACCTGGAGTTGCAGCTAGCAAGAGATGTTAAGAGTAACAAGAAGGGTTTCTTCAGGTATGTTAGCAACAAGAAGAAAGACAAGGAAAGTGTAGGCCCCTTACTGAATGAGGGAGGCAACCTAGTGACACAGGATGTGGAAAAAGCTAATGTACTCAATGCTTTTTTTGCCTCTGTCTTCACGAACAAGGTCAGCTCCCAAACTACTGCACTGGGCAACACAGCATGGGGAGGAGGTGACCAGCCCTCTGTGGAGAAAGAAGTGGTTCGGGACTATTTAGAAAAGCTGGATGAGCACAAGTCCATGGGGCCGGATGCGCTGCATCCAAGAGTGCTAAAGGAGTTGGCGGCTGTGATTGCAGAGCCATTGGCCATTATCTTTGAAAACTCCTGGCAATCGGGGGAAGTCCCGGATGACTGGAAAAAGGCTAATGTAGTGCCCATCTTTAAAAAAGGGAAGGAGGAGGATCCTGGGAACTACAGGCAAGTCAGCCTCACCTCAGTCCCTGGAAAAATCATGGAGCAGGTCCTCAAGGAATCAATTGTGAAGCACTTACACGAGAGGAAAGTGATCAGGAACAGTCAGCATGGATTCATCAAGGGCAAGTCATGCTTGACTAATCTAATTGCCTTCTATGACGAGATAACTGGCTCTGTGGTTGAGGGGAAAGCAGTGGATGTGTTGTTCCTTGACTTTAGCAAAGCTTTTGACACGGTATCCCACAATATTCTTGCCAGTAAGTTAAAGAAGTATGGGCAGGATGAATGGATGAGAAGATGGGTAGAAAGTTGGCTAGATTGTCGGGCTTAGCGGGTAGTGATCAATGGCTCCATGTCTAGTTGACAGCCAGTATCAAGTGGAGTGCCCCAAGGGTCAGTCCTGGGGCCGGTTTTGTTCAATATCTTCATAAATGATCTGGAGGATGGTGTGGATTGCACTCTTAGCAAATTTGCGGATGATACTAAACTAGGAGGAGTGGTAGATACGCTGGAGGGCAGGGATAGGATACAGAGGGACCTAGACAAATTGGAGGATTGGGCCAAAAGAAATCTGATGAGGTTCAAAAAGGACAAGTGCAAGGTCCTACACTTAGGACAGAAGAACTCAATGCACCGCTACAGACTAGGGACCGAATGGCTCGGCAGCAGTTCTGCGGAAAAGGACCTAGGGGTGACAGTGGACGAGAAGCTGGGTAGGAGTCAACAGTGTGCCCTTGTTGCCAAGAAGGCCAATGGCATTTTGGGATGTATATGTCGGGGCATTGCCAGCAGATCGAGGGACGTGATCGTTCCCCTCTATTCGACATTGGTGAGGCCTCATCTGGAGTACTGTGTCCAGTTTTGGGCCCCACACTACAGGAAGGATGTGGAAAAATTGGAAAGAGTCCAGGGAAGGGCAACAAAAATGATTAGGGGACTGGAACACATGACTTATGAGGAGAGGCTGAGGGAACTGGGATTGTTTAGTCTGCAGAAGAGAAGAACGAGGAGGGATTTGATAGCTGCTTTCAACTACCTGAAAGGGGGTTCCAAAGAGGATGGATCTAGACTGTTCTCAGTCGTGACTGATGACAGAACAAGGAGTAATGGTCTCAAGTTGCAGTGGGGGAAGTTTAGGTTGGATATTAGGAAAAACTTTTTCACTAGGAGAGTGGTGAAACACTGGAATGTGTTACCTAGGGAGGTGGTAGAATCTCCTTCCTTAGAAGTTTTTAAGGTCAGGCTTTACAAAGCCCTGGCTGGGATGATTTAGTTGGGGATTGGTCCTGCTTTGAGCAAGGGGTTGGACTAGATGACCTCCTGAGGTCCCTTCCAACCCTGATAGTCTATGATTCTATGATCTGCAATAGCCACATCACACTGTAGAGGCAGCAGTGTTAACCCAGGCCCACCGTTCTTTAGTTTGCTCCTTTCTTTGACTGGATGACACATTCAGGAACAATTCAGAGTAAGAGTGCACAGAGCTGAAACCAAAGGGGGCCAGATGTCACTGAGGCAGGATCCTAGCCCCTCTACCAGCCATTTCAGCAGGTGGGCACAGTACCTGGGGCAGAGACCCCCATCCTCTCCAGTCCTGAATCCAATCAAGCCTGTCTGCAAAGAGTGATTCCTCCCCAGGGAGAGCAGTGATCCATGTGTCAGACACGTGGCATCGGCTGCCCCAGTGAAACATTAACCAGCACGGCCAAGAAAATGGAACCAGGCCAGTAGCTCTGGCGAAGTCCCTCTCCACCGCGCAGCTGCCTTTTCTGAGGAGGGGTGACCGCGCCCAGCCCGGCACCTCCCCTTATTATCCTCGAGCTCTGTTTCAGTAGCAGCCAGTCCCCACTGCATGGTACAATCCCTGCCCCAGTGACCAGTCTAGTTTACACAGCAGGATGGGCAGCAGAGCCAGTGAGTGCACCAGGGTCAAGCCCAAGGCCAATGGCAGAGCCAGGATTAGAACCCATGTCTCCTGAGTGCCAGCCCAGTGACTCATTCTTTGTGTAACTCAGGTGGCTCAGTCCCTCACTCCCACTGGGGAACACAACTGACTTCAGCAGAGTTACTCCCCATTTAGCCCAGCAGAAGCAAGAGGAGAACCAGTGCCCTGCTGGGAGGCCTCGCCGAGTCGCTCCTTAGCACAGAGGTCGCTGCATGCTCACCAGTGCCTCTCACCATCACAACAGACTGGAAGGGGATGCCACCGAACCGTGCCTCAATCGGCATGGGGGGATATAAGGGGCTCGCTCATTTCAGAGACTTCCTTCTCACCTGGGAGGAGTTCTAGGCTACGCTTTCCAAGGCTTAGCATCCAGGTCTTCAGGTGCCTACACAAGAGATGAGAATTTGAAAATCTGGCCCTTCATCTTTCAGCGCACACACACTGGCCCTTCCCACCACCCCTGCTGCATCTGAACAAACACCCCTGGTTTGGAAGAGTTTCCTGGCCTTAGCTCTCAGCACGTCTCCTCTCTAGAAATCACCATGAATGCTGGGAAGGTCTGTTCTCCAGTTTCCTGCTGCTCCGGGGTTTCTCACACAACAGCACTAAGTCACCTCCAAGCCCTTCTTTGGCACTTCCCATGGACCCTGCTAGAGAGGAAGCTGTGCTGTTATTTTTAAATGCAGGGGTGGAAACGGAGCCCCCGGCTCCCCCAGACACAAGCACGTGCTTTGCTCGGCTCTTTCTCCTCATTTTGGATGTTTAGATGGGGAACGACAGGGCTCATCAGCTGCCCAAGCAGTCACTAGCTCTGGGACTGTGCTGCCCTTCTCTGGCCTTTGTGGGGACAGTTCATGGACCTCCCCCTGATTTTCCAGTCCGTCCCCCCATGAGTTCAAAGGGCTGGACTGTTCTTGAGCAGTTGGCCTTGGCTATAAAAATGAAAACACTCTGTGGCCGTCTGTGCAAAGCTCAGGAAGCAGGGCCAGCTCCATACGGCATCGCTGCAAACCCTCCCGGGCCAGGCAGCGGAGAATTCAATGCAGCCCAGCTCCCATAAACACGTCCACCGTGAGTCACATTCCCAAACCATGTACAATGGCAGGAAATGTCCAGGGAGCCAAGACTGGGGAATGTGCAAGTGGAACAGAGCCTGGACACAGACTCTGCATTTCTCGCCTGGTAAGCAGCAGGTGTGTGGAGGAATCTGGGGGCTCCTGGGGCCTGATTCCAAATCAGTCGAGTGACACTGGCACAAAGCACTCTGGACAGAGCAGGCCCGGTTCTCTGTCTTTATTTCTCTGAATGTTCCTTGCTGTGTTTTTAATGGCCACAAGTGAGGTCCCAAATCCTTTGCAGCACACTGCACCTAAGTTATGCAGCAGGCTCCCACTTTTATATGGCACCCCCCCCCCGGATTTGTACAGCCTCACAGGAACCTTCCGCAGCTGTGGCAGGAACAGAGAACTCTCCTCCTCAGCCCATGGCAGGTCTGCAGCTGGAGAGGTCCTGTGTCCAGCTGAGGGGACAGGGGAGCAGCCCTTGCCCAAGGGACAGAAATAAATGTGGAGCCATGCTCTAGGAGACCTTGCAGGCCCTTTGCCCATGTGCAGATCTTCTAAGGGGGAAGGAGGAGAGCGTCCCAGGAGAAGAACACAGGGTGGAGAGGAGGGAGTCAGAGGAGGCGAGAGCATTTGTGGGAATTGACAGGGCAGCGAGCGGCTTTACTGCAGACACTTGAAGATAAGGAGAATCTTGTGGCCACATGCACAGCTGCAGAATCAAGCTACATGTGGAAGGCACTGACCTCAATGAGACCTTCTCCTCCACTCCAGCTCCCTCAGCATCTGCCTTGCCTGGTCTCTTGCTCGCTGCCCTGACACAGTCTTATCCTCAAGGATCCCAAAGGACTTAGAACGTCACCTGATTGCCTGTTACCGTACATGAAGGACTGAGCCCACCCTGAAATGCAGCCATGTTGCTATCCAAGATGGAGCTGGCTCCCAAGTTGGGGTTGCAAGGAAAAGACCGGCCATTACTCATAACCATGTGTGGTGAGATGTACCAAGCCCATCCAGGGGATGGCAGTAAAAGCCTTAACTCCTGGAGCAGAACGAAGACCTAACCAGGGATCATTCATAGAAACTGTGTGAACTGACACCCTGCCTGCCTCCTGCCCTACTGGTTTGTATTGGTTTCTTGCCAGGTCCAAACCTTGGCTGCACAAAGCCACCCATTGTCCTTTTTTGACTAAGATCAGGTAGGCGCCAGGCTGAAGGAAGCTGTTCTCAGAGTCTCTGTTCAAAACCCTGACTGAGAAGATTTACTGTTGTCAGCTGAGGGCCAAGGCCCTGGAACATTGGCCCCACCACACCTTCTGTCTAGCAGAAACAGACTGCAGTGCTGCCAACTCTCACAATTTTATCACGAGTGCCGTGATATTGGGGCAAAGCCCCAGCTCCTGGAGCCAGGTGAATACAGGCAAAGCTCAGCTTATATTTATGAAAAACATTTCTAGCCCTCCTGGCTGTGGAGTAAAGTTGGACATGTGACCCTAGACAGTGCAACCTAAAAGCTCAGAAAGCTAAAAAGAAAAAAAATCTTTAAAAATCTCATGATGTCAAAGCCACTCTCATATTTGAGGGCCTGACTCCTGGTTCTTGAACATTTGGGATCAGCCATACTGGGACTGGTTCCATTCGACTCTGCTGGGTAGTCTCTAGTTGGACTATAAACACACCGGGGCAGGTGCTCTCTCTCACTGTGTGTGTACAGGGCTTAGCACAAGAAGGTCCTTGAGTTCAGCTGGAATCTCGAGACTCCAGCATAGTGCAAATAAATAATACATAATAGTGACCGTGCCCTTGGCTGGGCTGCTGGGTCCGTGGCTGATGGCTTTTTGCCTTCTCTTTCAGCCTCTCATCCTTCTCCTTCTGCCTGCTTGTCCATCGTTTCTCTCTCTAGGTTTCCAAGCATCCCTCTCCCTCGTTCAGTAAGTGAGACAGAATCACTGTGGCTGCCTGCAAGCATGCATACACCAAGGCTGCAAGCTAAGCTGCACCCAGGCAGCCTAGGGAGTAGAATGCAGGGTTCTCTGCTCTCCATCACGTGCCACAGGACAATCTCCACTAGCACCTAGATCTCACTGTGCATTAAACACATGCAGACAGGAGACACCAGCTGAGAGCAGCATGAGAGCCCGTAGGTATCCTCTTGGTAAGCTAGCCCAGCGTATGTCCAAGCCCAGCAGGGGTCAATGGTATGTATGTGGGCACACACACACACACACACACACTTTGCCCTTGCTACATAACAACCAGATAACAACTCTGATCGCATCACACCATTCAGGATTCCATCGAACAACACCACAGTTGCATTAAAGAACCCACAGTTCAGATAGACAGTGGAACGTAAGTCCAAACAGAAGGTTCGTGAGCCAGCACAAAGCGTTTGAAGGGGGGGGGGGCTCACACCAGCTGCAGGATTAAACTGAAATCACTTCTGCGAAGGAGGGCCAGGAGTGCGGTAGGGAGAGCTGAAACACCCCGTATTTCAGCAGAGAGTCCTACAGGGCCACGGCTCTGTCACCAGCCATCCCAAGGCTCAGTGGCAGAATCCTTAAACGGCAGGAAGGCTCCGAGCTCATGGGCCCATCGGAAAGAGGCTGCCATGGCAGGGGGACAGCACAGACCTCGTACAGAATGTCCAGTGGGATGGGAGCTGTAGATCTCAGCTTAGCACAGGGCTGGGCAAGTGGGATGAAGAGAACTGTAGGTAACAGCTTGACACAGGACCAGGTGAGATAAAGCCGTGCTAGGGCTGGTGAGTGGGAGGGAAAGGTGAAAGCACGAGCTCAGTGTTATACTCCTGGTCCAGGGATGGGTTTAAAACTGAGCAGCACTCAGTCCTGCTCAACAGGATCAGCAGGCATCCTTGGTCCAAGGCTGTCCCACTCCAATGGGACAGGAGCCATGCCAGGGGCTCTGTCTGAGGGATGGAGTGGCAGGTTCTCTGGCAGGTGGGAGAAAAGGAGGCGGTCTCATGTTTCAGCACATTGTGATAGATGGAAACTTAACTCTGAATAATCTGGCTTTCCAGGCTGCAGCAGGTCTGGGTGGGCTCCGTGTGTTTTGGGGGGAGTCTGGAGTGTGTTGTCAGATGGGGTGTGGGGTTATGTGGCTTTTGTAAAAGCTTCAAATTCCTTTAAGCCACTTTCCAGAGAGGTCACTCTGATGTTTGCTCCCCCCAGCGGCAGCACAGTCTGCTCCTGGGAACCCGGGAATGCTTCTCTAGGTGATTTCGAGTGGGATAAGTGACCGAGAAGTGGGCTCCAGCTGATCCTCGCTCTCTGCCAAATCATTGAGGTCATCAAGAGCGTGAGGGGGACAGTGCCCAGAGCAGCCCCAGGCTGATTTATCTTTGCAAAGCACATTTCCCCTTGAGCTGGGTCATGGAGATAAGCTCTGAAGATCCAGCACTGAGGCTGTTCCAGAGTTAACCACTGAGCAAGCAGGCTGCTTCCTCTCCCGTGAGCGGGAAGAAATCCTCACCAAGAGCTGCCAGCGCAAGGCTGGGAGTGCCAGGCCCCAGCCAGGTGAGCCAGCCCCGTACTATCCTCTGTGAATCTTGGAGATGAATGGTCCTTTTGATGCTCCCAGGATACCACATCCTCCACACAAGACAATTGTTTCCTCCCTCGTGTTCTCCTGCCATCATCTTCCCCTTCCATTGGCTGTAAACATGCATCCCGCTGGACCTCTTACAGTGCACTCTGCGAATCAAGTCACTCTCCAGAAGCTCTCTGACTCATGTCTGCACAGTTCCATGGTTAGGCTCCCCAAAGCAGTGGCCACTCTTGGAAACACTGGGCCCAAGTGTGTAAAGGTCGTTTACGCCGGCAATTAGTTGGGGCTTAAAAGTGCACTCCCCAGACCTAGAGGCCCATGATGTAATCTGGAAACGTCCTGTGTGTCCCTCACCATAGAATTCATTGTACTCCACTGGAGAGCAGTAACCATGCTGAGTGCGCAGCAGAGAGGTCCTTCCGTCATGCCCAGACCTCTGACCCGAACGCCTCCCTGAGCAATTGCCTTGTCAGCTGTGGTAGCATTGGACCTGGTGCTGAAGTTACAGGCTCATTTGTCAGTAGTTTCTTGTTCCATCTTAGAGGCTGGTTCCACACATGGCCTTCTCCATGCACCTCATTTCTCACCTCTTCTCCAGGAACCACCAGTGAGCCTGACACACCACATACCAGTCTGCAGGGGAATGCTCCCTGCTTTGTCTGACTGACAGCAGGAAGGTAAGAGTGGTCTCAGAGGCCCACATGTGGTCTCCAAGACAACCCAGGGATGTACATCCCAGGCATGTTTGTTAAGGTTCTCAACTATTCCAAAGTGCATTCAGGAGCCAGAGCCACATCGGAAGGGGTGTAGCTGGTCTGACTCACTGAAGTCAGGACTGGAGGGAAGGAGACAAGCTTGAATACCCTCAGTCGTCTAATTCCAGGGTGAAATAATGATTTATGGAGTTCTCATCGTCACAATCTAACCCTCTTCCTTCTGCAGGACAGTGGGCCTGTCTACACTAATGCAAAAAAGGCTCTGCTGCAAAAGGATGGTTGGACCATCCTGAGCTTGTGACACCTGGGCCAGATCTTCAGCTGGTGTAAGTGGCATGCTGATTTACACCAGCTTGGATCTGGCCCAACATTTCAAGTTATTTAGTTTTATGTATGCACATGGTCCAGTAAAACGGGACATCCATCCATCCCCCTCTCTGCAGGCTCCTGTCAATTCCTGGAATCTACATATAACGAAACAGACAATGGCTTGAACCTGAATCAATCCAACAGCAAAAGCACAGTGAGCATCTCCCACCGACGGGAGACAAATGAACGGGCTTGCAGCAGGTGACCCAGGCTACGTGAGATCAGTGGGAGAGTCAGGAGTAAAGTGTCTGTAGATGAAATGGTTACATTTTACAAAAAGTAAACGCACACTGTCAGCCGGGATGACTCGTGATTTACATTGCCTGAGTCAGAATGTGCGCACACGATCTGTGAAAACCTGCACGTTTGTATATGTGTGGGCTGGGCACATGTATGTGTATTTGTATTCATCTGAGAATGCCTCGGTTCAGCAGGGCACGTGTCTAAAGGTGTGCTTGCAGTTATTACTACGTGGGTTCACATATACGTTTGCACGTGCACACACTTCCTTTGAACGCATGCAGGTACGTTTGCATACCCAAGCTGGGTTGACACATGTGCGTGTTTCTGTCTCCAGGCACATGTAGTGTCTGTATGCCTGTATACACAGTATAAACTCTAAACTGCCAGCCATGTTTTCATTTTCCTTTTTCTTTCCCTTGGGGATGAACGTTCATCAGACTTTACAACTGTGTTTAATACCCAATAATTTAACTCTACCACCAGGAACAACTGTACAAGTCCAAACAGGTTCCTAGGCTACAGCTTTCCAGCAAGCAGGTTTTCATCAGACACTAGAAAGAGTATGCCAGCGAACCCCACAGCCACGCATTTCCAGCAGCCCTGAATGGCCCTGCTGCTAAATTATACTTCATACAACCAGGCTTGAGTCAGAACTCACTAACCCTGGGGAGAATCAGGAGTAGCCTCGTTGAGAACAATGGAGTCCAACCTGTGTCAAATGGGGGCAAGGGGTTCAGAATCAGGCCCAGTGGTTATGAATTGATACTGTGATTGGCCTAGGATTCTTATGAAAGGGTGGGGCAAATTAACTGCTGTTTCACAGTCCGAGACAACATGTTTGTGCTTCAGCAATAAACCTACTGCAGGCAACAATAAAAGCCCTTGTTCTCTCTTCCTATTACTGAGCACATTCCCAAAGCTCTGGGAGGACCTTAGCTAACCTCTCCTGCCTTTGTGAGAGAATCTCTCCTTTGCTATGATGTGCACCCTCCCCACCTGTATCCTCATTAGGCACGAAGGGCTTAGCCCAATGAACTGTGCAGCCACCGACATGGGCCGCACCACTGCAATATCTGAGACCTCGTGTAGGGAACCTCACAGGTACCTCTCATGCAGCCGTCCGTACAATGCCTTGAGAACTCCAGTGCTGTGTGCGTTCTGACTAATAACGGCGTCGATGGCAGATGTATGCACTTATGGCAGCTGGCGTGTCTCCAGGGAGAGCAATTATCCTGGGAAAGTGAATCTGAGGTGGTTCAGTGGGACATAGAGGCCCTTCATGGCGGGACAAGGTAATCAACAGGATTGGAGCTTTAGTACAGGGGAAATGGCGGCCTGTCCACCCTGCAGAATTCAGGTTCAGCCATAACAGCTGAGGCCATTCAGCCCATAACAACTCTCTCCTCTGTAGAGGATAAAATCAATACAGAAAAGCAGAGCAATTTGGTTGCAACCCAGATACCTCGTGGGATCTAAAAGGGTTCACTCTTAAAGTGGGTCTGGCCTGTTCCATTCCTCTGCCTCTTGGAATCTACATATGTTTCCTTAAACACAGCGGCCAGATTTACAGTGTAAATCAGCATTGCTCCTTTAGCTTCAATAGAGCAACAGTGAGTTACACCATTGGAGGATATGGCCCCACAAGTCTAACCTAACAAGCCTTGCATTTGGGTTCAGTATGGGAAGATCTCCCCCTTCCTGGGGTGGGTATTTCCAGTGGACATTCCCTTACACTAGGGCCGTGTCATTGTAGTCTTTTTAAATGGTCTTCCAGAAAACTGGAGAAGAACAGATTCTTACCCTCACCGTCTTTCCACTTTGTTCCTTTTATTACTGCTTAATAACAGTGGACACAAAATCATCAGCCTTTGCAAATAATCCATTTTTCTGGTATCGTTTGCATCAGACAGACAAGAAAGGACAGAGCAGCAGAAGGTTCAGACTGTAGCTGCAGGAACCTAGGCAGTTATGGGAAGCTGGGGATCAAGTCGCTCCTTGCCAAATTCCCACACTTATAGATTCATAGATCCTAAGCCCTGAAGAGATGACTGATCATCTAGCCTGGCTGTGTGTATAGCGCAGGCCACAGAACTTCCCCAAAATAATTCCTAATACCGAGCTTTTCGAATAACGTCCAGTCTTGATCTAAAAACGGTCATTGATGGAGAATCCACCACAACCCCTGGCAAATTGTTCCAGTGGTTAAGTACTCTCCCCATTAAAAATGTACAGTTTATTTCCACTTTGACTTTGTCTAGCTTCAACTTGCAGCCACTGGATCACTTTCCACCTTTCTCTGCAAAACCACTCAGAGCTGCCACACCCCAGAGTGAGCTCCAACTGACAGGGTCCTTCTGGCAAGATTCCAATAGGCGTCTAACAGAGCCACTGGCCCAGGGCAGGGAGGGCATTTCTATATGAACCATAGATAAATATGGTGCCTAAGATAGTATTTCATTGACATCCGCACTTCATGTATGGAGTGGCTAATCTGGACACAGCGAGGCACTTCTGTACAAGGTGCCGTAGGAACGTCAGTCACGTGAAACCTGGACAGAACCTATCTGCCTGTCTTTCCTCCTCCCTGCCTTTCAAAAGTGCCCACCGCTGTGGTGTGAAGGCCCCATGGACATAAACGAGCTGCCCTATGAACTGGGTGTGAGACAGGATCTCATCTCTGCCCCGCTCCACACAGCCATGGCCAGGGATGGGAGCTCCCCATGGGCAGAGCTGACTGCTCTTTGGGGACTACCCCCGGTCTGGGGCTAGCATTACCGAGCCATTCAAAGCAAAGGCAAGGAAGGAGGAACATAGGCGCTGGAATTAGGGGTGTGGGGGGGGGGTGCCGCAGCATCCCCTGGCTTGAAGCCATTTCCATTATATACAGAGTTTAGTTTGGTTCAATGGCTCTCAGCACCCCACTATAAAAATTGTTCCAGCGCTCCTGAGGAGAAACCTCCAGCCCTGGGCTCCTCTCAGGAGCTGGGGTTTGGGGATGGAGCCAGGGCTCTGCCCCAGCGCCCCCGCCGCGGCGCTCACCAAAGCAGCCCCCGGGAAAGCCCCTGGGCGGCTTCTAAGCTAGTGAGGGAGGCTCCAAGCGGGGGCCATTGAGCGGGCAGCCCGGAGCCCCCGATGTCTGAGCGCGGAGCCAGGGGACAGGCTCCCAGCCCTCCGGGGCCCGTCCACACCTCAGACACGGACCCACGTGGGGCACCAGCCCGCGGCTCCGCCAGGGGCCGGCTGGGAGCGGAGCCCAGCGGCTCCAGAGCGGCCAGCGCCTCGGGGCGCCTGGCCCTGCTCAGCCTCAGGACCGGTCCCCGAAGTCAGGCGCCGGCGGGTCCCCGGCCCCCGCTGCACCTGTGCAAGCGGGGCTGGGCTCGGCGCGGGGCTCGCCGGCTGCCAGAGCCGCGCCCGGCTCGCCTCGCCTCGCCTCGCCTCGCCCAGCAGCCCGGGGCCCCGGCCTGCCCGCTCCCCGCGAACCCCGCGCCCCGGCTCTCCGCGCCGCCCCGAAAATCCCTCCTGACCTGCCGCTGCCGCCGCCCGTCCGGCCCGGCGCGCCCCGCGCAGCGCCCCGCGACACTGGCTGCGGCTCGGCCGGCCCCGCCGCTCCCCTCCGCTCACATCTGGCCAATTGCGCGCCAGGGGTGGGACCGCCCGGGGGCGCCGCCTGCCAGGAATGCGCCGGGCCGGGCGCCGAGCCGGGGTCCGAGCGGCGCTGGGGGAGGGCGCTGGGCATTGCCCCGCAGCCGGCTCCGCCGCACCCGCGGGGCAAAGCCGCCGCGACCCCTGCAAAGCTGGGGAGCCCGCGCAAGCTACCGCGGAGCTCGCCCACGGCGCTGCCTGGCTGCAGCCTCCCCGCCGCCCGGCTTGTCAGCGGGGGATTAGGTCTTTGTTTGCATTACAGCAGCGCCCAGCGGGGGGCCGGGGCCCGCCTGTGCTAGGCGCTGTACGAACCAGGCTGGCCTTGCCCAGACAGCCAGCGATGGACCTCTGGAGTGTCAGCTCTGGGCGCAGGGACTTTGCAGCGCCTGTTCATTGTTATTTGCATTAGGGTGACACCTAGGGGATCCCAAGTGAGATCAGGCCCCCATTGCTCCAGGTGCTGCAGGGACACAGCAGGCTGCGGGACACACCACAGTGATTCTTCCTAAGGCCTTGTCTGCAGTTAAAAGTGGTGCCAGCATGGCTATGGAGGGGATTTCCACCCCACCCCATATAATTGTGCTGGCAAAAGGCAAGTGTAGCTTCATGAGACAGCTCATGGTGGTCCAGAGACATATACACGGAGCGCATGACGGGACCCCGCCAGTACCAGGTCGAGTAATCGAGACCGGCAGTCAGGGAAAGTAACCCACTTCCTTCCTTCCCTGACAAACCAAGGGACGCACCCCACCCACGTCCCTATTCACTACACCAACACCGACTTGGACTCTAAATACATTCTATGGGTGGCATACCTGAGATCACTTATCCACTGACGTTTTAAAACTCCCACACCCCAATCTGGGTCTATGCTGGTTATGTACTATGAATGTGTCTTGTGAACCTTGTAACCAACTCTTGTAATCCCTCATAACCCAAGCCTGACCCCAGATGTACAGTACCTTCCTTCTTAACTTGTGTAAATTTGATTTTAAACATTAACTTTAATAGAATTTTTAAATATGAATGTAAGAACGGCCATACTGGGTCAGACCAATGGTCCATCTAATCCAGTATCCTGTCTCTGGAAGAGGCCAGTACCAGATTCAGGAGGAGTGCACAGAACAGGGAAACTGGAGTGATCCCCCTCTGTTTTACCTTCCCAGCTTCTGGCAGTCAAGGGTTTAGGGTTGCCCAGACCATGGGATTGAGTCCTGGTTCATTGATGGACTGGTCCTCCATGAACTTACCTAGTTCTCTTTTGAACCCAGTTGTACTTTTGGCCCCCTTTCATCCCTATTTAAAGATGTTCTTTTAATGGAAAGTGCCCATTCTCATCAGTGCTGGAGTTTCACTCTTGGGTCTTGTGCTTCCAGGGTGATACATGGTAGCAGGGTTTGATTATAGACTATTAGCCCATGCCTATGACTCTAGCTCCTGGAGTCACACAATGTGCTGGAAGTGGCCCACCTTGATTATCATACACATTGTAGGGAGAGTGATCACTTTAGATAAGCTATTACCAGCGGGAGAGTGGGGTGGGAGGAGAGAAAACCTTTTGAAGTGGTAAACACCCATTTTTTCATGGTCTGTGTGTATAAAACATCCTCACTGCATTTTCCACTTTATGCATCCAATGAAGTGAGCTGTAGCTCACGAAAGCTTATGCTCAAATAAATTGGTTAGT